>NC_090443.1:425680404-426291654 GCF_031143425.1 Pleurodeles waltl
TGGATCCGTGAACAAACACAATTACCTATTATTCTATAGATAACTAGAACAATGAGGAATATGCTGGCAAGTAAGCGACCACACTAATCATTAAAAAGACTAGAAGTTATGAAGTCGAACTTTCCCCACACTACTTCAAAGCAGAGACAAATCCTCTGGCGACCATCTTCCTCTTGGCTTAGTAATGAAGTGGTCAAGAAACCACCTCATATAAGCAGCATGTGTTTTGTGTGCTCTGTATTTGTATGTATCAAAAACGATCCTGATGGAGGTGCAAAGTGTCAGCTATCTTCAGGTGGTGTCTGTGACATTATTAGGTGTATGTGCATCAGAACCCCAACTATGGGCTTAGACAGCCATCATGGCTACTGAAACGTGCAAAATGCTTTCAAATGAGAGAATCAACCCACTTTAAAGCTTGAAAAATAAGAAAATGAACGCCAGAGAAAGTAACCACCCTCCCCCCCAGTATTACTGAGGTGAAAATAAGAACCTCAATAGAAGAGGTAAGTAAAGTCTGTACCAGATCCTCTGAATCTAAAAGAACTATATTAAAAGATATAGCACCTCAAGATCCTGATGAATTAACAGGACAATTATTTCAGTAGTTAACCTTCAAAGACTAAACAGGAGAACAAGTACAATGGCAAAAAAAAACAAAGGCCCTAAGAATGTACCTAGACACGCATCTCGAGCACCAGAAAAGCAATCCATACGAACCAAGATTTTATATTTTATGATCATAAAAATAATGAAAAAGAAATAAAAAAAAAATATTTTTCAACTAACATCCTATCAGCTCTCAACCAAAGCACAAACTGGATGATGGATGATACTTTTAAATTATGCCACCTCACTCACCCACAGTATTCACACAGAATTAGACCATTCATGGCCACTTTTGTAACACTGATGTTTCCCTAAAAAGTACACTACTTCCTAAAAAACTGAAACATAGTGACATATTGTAACCCTTTCACTGCTAGGCCTTTTCATCACCAGTGATAAGTCATTTGTTGGTTATTTGGGTGCACATAAACCTCCATAATGTTTTGTACACATAAGTTTACCATGCCAAATTTCTGTCCTTTTTTCCAATGCCCTGTGGATTCTAAAGGTACCCAGGGTTTGTGGATTCCCATGGAGAGGATTTAGAAATTAGATGAAATATAGCTCAATTTGCTTTTTTGGTCAAAATGGGAAAACAGTGCTGCAGAAGAAAGTGACTGCAAATGGCATCAGTGAAAGGTGTGCAGTGCTAAAATCACCATCTTCCCAGTTATCCTGAATGGGCAGACTTGATTCAGATAACCAAATAAAAAATGTTCTGCAGTTTTGCCATTTTACTGGCAGATAAAAAGAAGAAAACAATGAATTTGCACCTTTTCACTTTTTGGATGAAAAAAGCTGAAATTTTTTCTATGTCCCCACCCTGATTGGGACATTGTCATGGTTTTGAAGAAAAAAGGTGAATTTGGATTTTTTCACTTTTTTGATGAAAAAAGTTTTTTAAAGTTCTAAGCCCACACTCAGAATGGGAATTTGTCACTTTTTCCAAAAACCCGATGCATTTGCACTTTTTCACTTTTTGGAATGATTTTTTTTTTTTTAAGTCCCCTCTCAAAATGTTTGTCATTTCAACCTCCTTCCAGGCTGTGGTGGAGGAAACAAGTGTAAAACCCATGGTAGATCCTTGAAAGCTATGCGTTTCTGAACCCTATATAAAATTCTGAATTTAGCATGGGGCCATTTGTGTAGATCCTTTAAGGTTTTCCCAAATAAACTAAATTTCAATAAAAGAATGAAATAATGAAAATTAGTAGGGAAAAACTGCCACTTGTGACAACGTTTTTATTTGTAACTTCTCATCACAATGGATTATTTTCAAAGGCAATATACCATTACATCTGCTAAACCCTTCTGGTTGTAGGGATTTTCCAAGCACTCGAGGTACCCCGAACCAATTAACAGATACAATTTTCAATGCTTTTTCATTGTGTACCTGGTATTGAGCAATTCATATGGTAAAATATAGTGAAAAATAGGTATCAATGAAACCAATGTGTATCTGAAATGGGCACAAGATATGGAGTTTAGAAGCAGCCGTTTTTTTGCACATCTCTGTATTTGTGGGTACCCATACTAGCATGTGAATTAGAGAGCATTTCTCAAAACGTCTTCTTTCTTACACACTGTCTTACATTTGGAGGGCACAAATGTGGAGAAATACAATTGATAATAACACTTGTTCTACTGTTCTGTGTCCCCTTCAGTCTCTCGAAAAAATGGTACCTCACTTGTGGGGTAGCCCTAGTGCCCACTTAGCTCAGCCAGCACCCAGGGAAACCTAGCAAACCTGTACGTTTTTTAATACTAGACATCTAGTGTAATCCAGGATGGGGGACTTGCACGCTGTTCATCAGCTTGTGGTACCCAGAATCCCTTGCAAACCTCAAACCTTTACTAAAAAATCATTTTCCTCACATTTCTGTAATGTAAAGTTCAGGAATCTGTTGGGGGAAACAAACCTCTTCCCACCCAGCTTTTCCCTAGGGCTTCTGATAAAAACTGTACCTCAATTTTATGGCTAGGCCTAGTGCTCGCAATAGGAAACAACCCAAAATGCAACATGGACACATAACATTTTTGTTCTGAAAACTGACCCTTTTTATTGCATTGTGTCTTGCTGTGGAATTTTGGCCCTAGCTCAGCCTGCACCTAGGGAAACCTAGCAAACCTGTACATTTTTGTAAACTAGACACCTAGGGGGATCCAGGATGAGGTGACCTGTGTGGCTCTCTCCAGTTTGTGTTACACAGCATCCCTCGCAAAGCTCAAACGTTGGCTAGAAAACACATTTTCCTCACAAAGGTCTGGAATCTGTGGGGAGCCACAAACTTCCTTCCACCTAGCATTCGCTGAAGTCTTCTGATAAAAATGGTACCTTACTTGTGTGGCTGGGCTAGTGCCCGCAACAGAACAGATCAAACCAAGGTCAATGAGGGTCCCTTTGCGAGGACTCCCACTAATATTAGTTTCATCCATTCCTGTTACAGGCACTAGGCGCAGCACACAAGTGGGGCAGCAATTTTATAGGGACAAGTGGGGAAATGCTTGGTGGTAGAAATTTTGTGGATTCTTTCGCACTCTGGAAGACTATGGCACAGAAATGCAAGGAAAAAGTGTGGTTTTAGTCAAATTTTGAGGTTTGCAGGGCATTGTGGGTAAGAACATTTTATGGGACCCACAAGAGCCACACCATCCCATAATCCACTGGGTTTATAGCTTTCAGAAATGCCCAGGTTTGGTAGATTTTTCTGGGTGGCTGCCAAACCCAGACCCAATAACAGCAGCTACCCCTTATGTTGATGTTGCAACATTGTGCATTGGTCCCCACACTTTTGTGGGCACTAGGCCTACCCACACAGGTGAGGTACCATTTCTATTAGGAGATATGTGGGAACTCTCAATTGCAGTAAGTATGAGGCTTCCAGCAGATTCTAGTACTTTAAGGGATCCGTGTTAACTGCCCTGGATTCCCCCGGTGTCTAGTTTCTGAAAATATCTAGAGTTGGTAGATTTTCCATAGAGACTGTATACAGCCTGGCAGAAAAAGACCGAAAATACAAATTATTACTGCACAACCATCTATTCCTCAAGTACACAGACATACTAGTTGGATTTGGTACAAGGGCCAGTGAAAGTTTCAAAATGTAATTTTTATTAACAAGAGATTTCACAAAAATTAAACACACTGTTAATAACTGAAAGTTCAAAAACCTGAACCAGTGACTCATAGCTTATGTCCTGTAAGGACATGACAAGACACCAACAGCCTTACAGGCCATATACACACCTTTCATGCATGATACACATAAAATGGCTCACCACGCTAGCCGGGGGCCCAGCATATTACAACACTCACATCAACAGACAGCGCTATTCAAGGGCCCATCACTTTCATATGCCAACGGGCCTGACAGCAATCATACCGCCTGGCAGCGGATGGAGTGTGTGGACTGGCATGTGGCTAGCAGGGTCTTTGAGTGAATAGTAGCAAGTCACTACAAAACAACATATGCGAGCTCTCTTACACACTTCAAGCCAAGTGCCAGTTCGCGCATACCGCCAGCCAAGCGCCACTCCGCACACACCGCCAACCAAGCGCCAGTCCACACACATACCGCCATAACATTTATTTTTCAATTAAAAAAATGCAAACCAATTTGTTGGGGTTGCAAAACCAACTGTGCACATCAAACTACTGCCAACCATGAAACTGAACAACACAATATAAAACGATAAAGACCAATCAGTTCACTTTTACGCTCACGGTTGCTCCCAATACTTCAGTTGTATGTGGTACAATTTAAAAGATTTGGGCACACAAAGCCCAGAATTAGATTGACACTCATGGAGTACATACAACTCTCCTTCCACATGCCTCTTCGGACACAGACTCTACATGTCGTACAGGGAAAACGTTTTTGGGTGTAGGAGGAATGTAATCAGGAAAGTGGTGATCTTTTAATCAAGCCACATCCTCCACCAATCCAACTCTAGGAACACTTGCCTACTCCATTACAACATGGCTGCTTACCACAGAATGCTGAAACTGAACCAAAGTCACCTTTGATTCTGGAGAACAATCCTTGAATACAACAAAAGCATTAAAGGTTGCTTAATGAAACAAATGGACATCCAACATCGTATACAGATGTATGACTTACAAACATCAATGTAAAGCTCCAGCTTCTGATCTACTCTATCTACACCACCCATGTGCTTATTGTAGTCTAAAATGCACACTGGTTTGCACACTTCAGCAACCTGACCCCAAACAGTCACAGTTGAAGTACTTTCATCATAAATGGTTGTCAGCATGAAGACATCTCTCCTGTCTCAAACTTTCACAACTATAATTTTAACACTATGCAAGGCACTACACTGCCCTGTTTGAAGTTTTTTTTACAGGTGAGCTCTTTAGGGTAACTAACCTTTATGGTTAGGGTGAATTGTGCCACAAGTTACAGTGTTCACTTTGAGCAATTCTTGAACAACTGCACCCCTGTGTAGAAGTTATCTACATATATATGGTGGCCTTTGTTAAAAAACCCTCTACCAGGTTCCCACAATTTTCTCACTGACTGCAGAAGTGGATGGGCTACCAAAAGGGGTCAATAAAACAATCCCTACCACTGTATACCGTGAAATTACAGGCATATCCAGAACTACCCTCAGACAGCATATACATCTTAATTTCATAATGTCCCCTTTTGTTAGGAATGTACTGCCCAAAAACCACACCACTCTTGAACAGGACCAAAGACTCATATAGAGTTTTTTCTTTACCTGGAACATAGATCTCTGAAAAGTGATCTAAAAAATGATTAAGGACAGGCTGAATCTTGAAGAGAACGGTCACACTCAGGGTGATCCAGTGGCAATGCTGAAGCATTATCAACAAAACACAGCATCTGAAGCAGAAGCAAATACCAGTCACGACTCATGCTTTCAGGACATATAGGGGCTCATTATGAACACGGCCGGATTCCCCGCCGTGTTCATGCTGGCAGTCTAAACATAGACCGCCAGCCCCTAGAAGATCCCACTGGCCCTATAATATACATTCCACTGGGCCGGCGGGTGGAAACAGTGTTTCCGCCCGCCAGCCCAGTGGAATTCTGGGCCAGGACATTGCCGACAGCTCCACATGGATGCGTCGTCAATGCCGTAGTGCAGACGGGTGCAGCAGCATCGGGCAGTGACCTGCGCAATGGGACTGTGCTCCGGTGCTCCTGGAGCGCCCCTTCTGCCAGCCTGTCGGAAAGGCTGGAGGAACAAGGGTTCTCCATCCGGGGGGCGGCACTGCTTGCAGCGCTGCCCTGTTGGATAGAGAAATTCGCCATCTTCAGGCTGCCTGTTGGCCAAAGCCTGGCGGTGATGGAGGGCAGCCTGTGGCGGTCTTCCCTTGTTCATTATATGGCGTTCCAGACCGCCATGCCGGTGGCAGTAATTTCCGCTGCCGCTAGGATGGCAGTCTGGACCACCATGTTCATAATGAGGCCCATAGTAGTTGCCATCAAGGGACTAGTGGACACATAATGGAGACGGCGACTTGTTCTTTATCATGCCCATCAAAAATTTTAAACCCAAGAACTTCTTCAACTCATCCATATTTATGGGAGTCCACTGGCTAGCTCTAGAGTGGGGCTTAAGTGTCCCTCAATACTGTTCAGCAAACATATTAGCCTGGTCAACAATCTCATCCAAAAATACATTGTCTGGAAACAACTGAAAGAAATTTATAAGCAAAGCATTTTCAGTATTGACTCTACACCCTGTCTCTAAAGGGATGCAACACAGGCTGTGCCATGTCTGGGGCAGCCCACAGTTCAGCACTTCCTATGGGAAGCCCTTCAGCCCTAGGCTGCAATCCAGATTCCTCTTGCTGTATTATCTGCATACCAGTGTCCTCATAAGAGGCACTTCCTCCAAACAAGAGTGGCTTCATGATCAGATGATTCCTCTGACAGAAAATTCACTTCTAGAATTTAGCACTTCCTCCTCTGCCTCAGATGCATAGTCAGTCTCAGAAACATGGTTAGAGGAAGATACGAAAAGCAAACCAGCAATCTGCTGAGCGGTAATCCTGCAGTTAACCACAGTCCTTACTAATAAAAGTAACACAACAAACAAGTTAACAATAACCAACATTGTGTAAAATAAGTAACAAACATTGTGTGGCTGTATCAAACAGACAGTGAAACTACTGCCATATATTAATACTGAAGGAAAAGTCAATCAATACAAAGCACACAAAGACCTATATATCCAAAAATAATGTCACTCACTTGCCATAGACAGCAAAGAGTGAGGATCAACTGCACCTACTCTGCATAGGCACAGCAAGCACCAAAGAAGTCCCACTGGAAAGGAAAACAACCCACACATTATTACATATATTAGAAGGCCGTCTAAATTGTTCACAAATCAGTATGTTACTTTGAAAGACAATCACACAAAAAGCTAGAGATTCAAACATTAGCACAGCAGTCCAAAACAAATTATACAAACAGGCCAAGGATACACATTGGATTAAAAGATTAAAAAATAAGTTGCTTACCTACCACAACTCCACTAACTACAGCATCATCATTGTAATTCTTTATTTGGTTATACAAATACAATAACCTTAAAAGAGCATTAGAAAACACAACCATAGCATTTTTAAAATACGAAACAGATACACAAAATAGATACCATTAAAATATAAACTAACCATACTGTAGGTTATACAGGTCAATCTGGTCTGGAATCCCTAGATCGCAAAACAGCTCTTAAAAAACATAGAAGAGCAGATTATGCATATTCATTCAGAAGAATCTGGAGGTATATAAGTGCTGGACCGACTTGGAAGAAATTCAGACTCTTCAGTAATGGGACCAAAAACAGCTTTCTGGACAGAATAACATAATGACAGAAGATAACAAAGTGCATGGTGTCCTGTGGAGACCTATTGTCGCAGCTGCAGGGCGAAGCCAACAAATGGTGTAACAGATTGAATCTGAACCTAGTCAGAACAAATCTATGGCTCCTGTTGGGGACCAGGGCTAGGTAAGGCACCATCCCCTCCACAGTTTTCAGCAATATATATCCTCACATTGATGGTTTAATCAACTCTACCTACTTGCAAGCTAACATATCATGCTCTAAAAATAGGGGTTTAACCCTTTTCAATTCCGAGAACGACAACATTTGGGGATCAGTGAATATATCAACTCTCTCTAACATTGCAGATACTTTTTTCACATAGGCAATCCAGGGAATTCGGAGCACATAAGCAAGGGACAAGCAATCCTGAAGGATCTTTGTTAAATTTAAGACCTTCCCTAGCACAGATCTTAATCCAGCATAGAAGAGGACTAATGGCCAATATGTCTGCTAAAGAGCGAGTCCCTAGTTCCTCATGCACTACAAAAAGCCAGTATACTATGTGGAACCTGCACCAGTCATCTAAGAAATTGATTTTTAACACTGAAGATTGTCGATCCATACTGCCACATAGAGCCTGTGACACACATTTGGCCTAATAGATTTTAAGAACATTGCACGGTGAGCCCAGCCTACGTGCAAAACCAGTCACTGAACTTATGGCCCTGAGTAACGCTGCCCTCCTTCCTGCAATAAGGGATTTCCAGCTATTGGAAGCACCAAATAACACCCCCAAATAGGGAAAAATGTAAACTTTTGTCAGAGTGTAATTGGCCACCTTAAAGGTCTTGGAGCTAGTGGTAAGTGGACCTACAAACAACCATTACAAACAACTTGGTGAAAATAACAGCCAAATACAAAGACCCCATAAATGTTACAAACTTGTCCAGGAGTAATTTCAACCCTTTGCCGTACACACCATAAGGACCGCATCATCACCGTAAAGTAATACCAATAGTGACCTCAGACCTACTCTGGGGCAGTGTGCCTGAACAGAAAAAAGGGCTTGCACTAGACAATTGATGTAAAGGGTAAACAAAAGTGGTGCAAGAATGCACCCTTGACCAACACCCCTGCTAGTATGGAAAGATCGTGAGTGATCAACTTCTTGAGAGAACCACACCAACGCCGAAGTGCCAGAATGCAGATCCATGAGGAGAGCCACTATATTCAAGTCAACCCCTAGCTCAAGTAGCAGCCCCCACAACTTTGCCCGGTTGACCCTGTCAAAAGCAGACGTAAGGTCCATAAATGCCAAATGGAGAGATTCTGACTCAGCAACTGTATACTTGTTGATGAACATATAAAGGTTCAGGCACTGGTCAACAGTCGACCTGCCTGGTCTTAAGCCATATTGACCCTCAGTGAAAATATTGTTAGAATCGATCCAGTCAGTCAGTCTGTTTAAAATTACTCTCCAAAGGACAGAGCTGCTAAAGCTGCACCAGAAAACATTTTCACCACAAAGACAAAGGAAACCATGGGCTCTACAATAAAAAAAGAAAATTAAAACACAAATACAAATGATAAATTATTGATCAAAAGACACTGATAGTCCCCTGAAAGGAGGCATAACAAAGGCGAAAAAATGGCACCTCGAAATGGAAGCAAGCCTACCCCAGAAACACATCCCCATCACATACATAACCTTATTCCCAGGGGACTCAAATGTTACCACCCACCCTGAGGCCAAATCCTCTCAAACAAAACCAAAAAAATCTGCCCTCAAGGTGGAGGGCACAATGCAAATATAATATGGCCCCCAAGGAGAGTGATCCTTGCCTAAGGGGTTGCTCGCCTTCCAAACATAATCCCTGGTGTCTAGTGGTCTTCCGCTCCCCCATGGGGCAGATCAGCATAAAAACAGCCAATCTGCACTCAGGGAGAGGCAGATAAAAAAATATTGTTCCCCAAGGGAAGCGACCCTTGCCTAAGGAGTTGCTCCCCTTTAGAACATTATTCCCTGGTGTCTAGTGGGCTTCCGCCGCAATGGAAGCAACCCTTGTCTAAGGGGCTGCTCCACATCAAAACATTATTCCTTGGTGTCTGGTGGGCTTCTGTCCTCCCCCGCCCCCCAGGGGGCAGATCAGCCTATAAACAGAAGATCTGCACTCGGAGGGGCAGAATAAAACCAACCCCATCCCCAGGAATCAACCCTTGCTTAAGTGGTCACTCTCCTTCACAACATTATTCCCTTGTGTCTAGAGAGCTTCTATTAACCCCAGCCCGACCTCCTCTAGGCAGAGGGCAGATCAGCCTAAAAACAGCAGATCTGCACTCACGGAGGCGAAATAAAAAAATAATATACAATCTCAAAACAAGATAGTTGCACAAAATGCTAGCAAGCATAGTACTATTTTTTCCTTATAATCAAGCACTTGACTCAATAGTACACTCTATGATAAAAATCACCACAGCCTAAAAATGAATTTACACAGAAAAAACTAAACAAAATACCTAAATCAAAAAAAATATTGAATACATCGATGTAGATTTTATCATGCTGAATTGAATAAGACACTGAAAACAACAAGCATTTGCAATGCAATGGGTCTCGCGTTTGCTCTAGTTAGAGTTATTAGCATTGTAAATTCCTAACTAGATTTTTCTCGCCACGTAAATTGAAAAAGAAAAGTAAAACAGTTGACATAAGTGAGCCGATTCAAAGTGCCACGGTCGCCATGAGCGCATAGGAGAGACACAAAAAGAAGTTTGCTCACAATCAAAAGTATCGGCAATCGTGCAATTATCCATGTAACAGAGTTGATGGTTAAGGCGGTAACAAAACCACCTCAAAGAGAGACAAACTTAAAGTATTTTCCATTGATAACAAAGGATTTTTGACAGAGAAGTCCAGGAATGAGTGATAGTGATGGAGTGCGGTGGGTGTGGTTAAAAGCACACAGATAGATAACAACAGGAGAGCGCTTGTGCGCGCGACCTAAAATTGAGGATCTGGGCCACACAGCGAGCTCCCACCTGAGTTTGCACCCTATGGCCTTGTTTAGAAGGAGCTGGAGATGAGCAAAAGACTGGCCTTAGTGCCTTAGCTTCACTGGCCCAAGTACTGTCTCTTAAAGATACGTGCTTGCTGGTAACTGAAAGAAATATTAATGTATCCAGTTGGTTAATTGCAAGTGTAATTGCTGTTTGGCAGACAGTATGGGCCAGATGTAGCAAGGCTTTTGCGCCTCGCAAATGACGAAAAACGCCGTTTTTGAGGCGCAAAAGCCTCTACGCGATGCAGAAATGCATTTTGTGAGTCGGAACCGACTCGCAAAATGCGTTTCCGACTCGCAAATAGGAAGGGGTGTTCCCTTCCTATTTGCGACTCGCAACTCAATGTAAGTTGATTTGCGACCGCAAAAGCGGTCGCAAATCAACTCGCAGTTACCATCCACTTGAAGTGGATGGTAAAGCATTCGCAAACGGGAAGGGGTCCCTATGGGACCCCTTCCTCTTTGTGAATGATCACAAAAATATTTTTTCAGAGCAGGCAGTGGTCCTATGGACCACTGCCTGCTCTGAAAAAAACCGAAACAAAAGGTTTTTTTTTTTTTTTTCTAAGTGCAGCTCCTTTTCCTTTAAGGAAAACGGGCTGCAGATAGAAAAAAAAATCTGCTTTATTGCAAAAGCAGTCACGGACATGGAGGTCTGTTGTCTCCAGCAGGCCACCATCCCCATGAGTGCCCAGACTCGCAATGGGGTCGCAAACTGCGACCCACCTCATTAATATTAATGAGGTGGGTCTTTGCGACCCCATTGCGAGTCGCAGAAGGTGTCAGAGACACCTTTCTGCATAGCAAATTGCGGGTTGCAATTTGCGAGTCGGAAGGACTCGCAAATTGCAACTCGCAATTTTCCACCTACCTACATCTGGCCCTATGTGTTTTAATTGATACTTTAAGCTTCATGATGGATGACAAATGTTTGTTCTTTTTCAGAGGTGGTGCAAGGGTGGTACTTGGTGAGTTCTGGAGTGTGTTCTTTCAATAGCCCTGTAAAAAATGTGCACTAGATGCAGACATATTGCTGTTGCTAAAATATATTTGTTGAAAGCAATTGTTTTATCTTAACCACTAAATATGTTTTCACATTTGGCGACAAATTGTGTGTAATTCAATTGTAAAATAATGACAATAGGTTAACAGTGCTTTCAGTTACACGCAGGGGCAAAAGACGTAATAGCACCATAAATACACAAGTCACTAGTCTGCCAGGATTCAGTACTCCAACTGTTTGGATACACACAGTAACACCTGCATTAAGGCATAATCAAATTAAAGTTTCATAACATAAAAGAGTTCATTTCTCACAGCTTAGTTTAACTAAGATTTATTTTTCACTTAAGGCAGGTGCGTTATTTTATAGGCTGATACCTGAAGATAAAAAAGAACATTTTGTCCTTTATGCACATTTTTAACCCACCACTACACTTACTGACCTCCAGCCCATGGTACTCAGCATCACACTTCCCATACTTTGTGTTTTTATGACCTTCAACCACCATTCACATGACAGCTAACTTGTGTTCCAGAATCATGCCATAGCATATTCTTTGCACATTGACCAGAATACCACACTGTATGCAACCACCTAACTGAAAACGCATCTCTTTCTTAGTGTAATGTACGTTTTAGACACCGCCTTTGAAAAAGGATTGGAGCTTCCCTGAACTATCTGTATTAGAATGCGCTGTTAATGAGGTATAGTAACAGTGGGCGCTACATAAGGCCATATCTCCACGTTTTCGGTCAATTGTTTACAGAAATTATACTTGCACAATTTCCCACTCATTTTTTACTATTTTCTCAGGCAGAAACCCCCAATTCCCCAGGTCAGTGTCAAGCACATTCATTGAACTTGCTTACCCATTAAAGTTCATTTGGTGGTCTTACGCCCTGACACTTTCAAATTCCACCAGCCACCACTGGAGTTAAACAAAGGCATGTGCAGCACACCACACATGCAAAACTGGCTCTTTGGTCTCAGTGACTGCAGCAGTGATACACATACACGGTTTTTGCTGACTAGATCTGCTGCTGCACTCGACCACATATGGGGCCAGATGTAGCAACCAGTTTGCGACTCGCAAACGGCAAAAATTGCCGTTTGCGAGTCGCAAACCGGAGTTTGCTATGCAGAAATGCATTTTGCGAGTCGGGACCGACTCGCAAAATGCATTTCCGACTCGCAAATAGGAAGGGGTGTTCCCTTCCTATTTGCGACTCGCAGTGATATGCAATTCCATTTGCGACCGCGTACGCGGTCGCAAATGGAGTCGCAGTTACCATTAACCCACTCGCAAATTGGAAGGGGTCCCCATGGGACCCCTTCCCCTTTGTGAATGGACCCCAAAATATTTTTTCATGGCAGGTAGTGGTCCAAGGGACCACTACCTGCCCTGAAAAAATTCCGAAACAAAAAGTTTCAGATTTTTTTTTAAGTGCAGCTCGTTTTCCTTTAAGGAAAACGGGCAACACTTGAAAAAAAAAAAAAACTGCTTTATTAACAAGCAGTCACGGACATGGAAGTCTGCTGACTACAGCAGGCCTCCATGTCAGTGAGTGCCCATAGTCGCTATGGGGGCGCAATTTACGACCCACCTCATTAATATTAATGAGGTGGGTCTTTGCGACCCCATAGCGACTCGCAGACGGTGTCTGAGACACCGTTCTGCATTGCAAATTGCGAGTTGCAATTTGCGAGTCGCTCGGACTCGCAAATTGCAAGTCGCAATTTGCAAAGTACCTACATCTGGCCCATGGTGCGGCACCATCTTGCACACTGCTCGCTGCCTGCAAATAAAAGGACACGCATTGGCAAAGCTATTAGGTCTGGTGCTGGCAGCCAAACTTTTAGCCTTCTCAGGCATTGTTTTATATTGTTTTTCCAAATAGAACAATGTTGGAGACGTTGCTGTGTTCTCATCAGTCTAAAAAAATAAAAAATATGTCTAAAGTAAATATATTTTTTGACTCAAAAACACACATTTAGAACGTAGTTGCTAGCATGGAAGGGAATTACTTTCTGTTGTTGTGCTCTTTGTGAAAGAGCAAAATGCATTACCAGCGAAGTTAGTTGCTAAAGCTGGATGACCCCCTGGCCTATAGTTTACTCTGTAGATGGCAGAGAAGAATATTAGTGACACGATAACAGACCAGTGGATGAAGAGGGCTGGCTGAAAGTGCCTATGAATAAGGTTCTTCTAAAAAATAATTTTAGTAAGATCAACAGGTCTTGGCTAACTCCAGACCTTTAAAAAAAGCATTGCCAAAGCCAATATTTGGGACTTTGGTATAGGAACTATTGGCTTGGCTGTTTTTTATTAGTTTTAATGTTGCAAAAATATAACTTGGTGGGCATTTCAGAAAGGAAAAGCACTGCTAAAGTATAACAAACAGCATTCTAAGATGTCCACCTGTGCAGGGTGTGCATATGGATGCATAGGTAGCCTTCTTCAAAGGGGATTGTATTTTGTTCTTGGATGACCACATGTACATGCAAGAGTTATGTCTAAGGGACAGAGCCTCCTCACAAGCTAACCTAAAACACGTTTAGCTCATTTTGAAATGTACTTTTAGCCTGTAAAAACAATTTACAATTGTGCAACACCTGTGCTGTCCCTTACCACGTACTTGATGGCAATGGTTCACAGCCCTAGCTATTTACTATATACTTAGGGTTAACAAATCACTGAGAGAAAACCATCTAAAGTGAGGCAGTGAGTCTATGTGAGACCAGTACACAGGGATGTTTCCAAGCACAATTAGCTCACATCACTGCCGAGACGTCTCAGCCAGCTCGCATTGGGTTTAATAGCAGAATTAACAGAAACAACTGTAGCTGGGTTTAAATGCACCTAATTGGGACCATGAGCCCATCATTATGTACAAACATTGAAACTGTCTTCATGGCAGTGCAGAAAATAAACCATCCACATTTTAGAAAGGAAATGGTGTTGATTTTTTGGAACAAATTAATTATAAATGAGAAAGAGGGATATTTTCCTGTTTTCAAAGTAATTTCACATTTATGAAAATCTCGATAGAAGTGTATTATGATGATTGTAAGGTTCAGCTTTATTTGTTGCTTTGACACGAGATTTGCGTGTACCCCAGTGCTTAATTTGTGCTTGTTGTTTCCGGGTGCTGAGCACCTGCACTTATTTTTGAGGGCCGGGGCTTATTCTTCAGCCTCAAGCATTTGCTGCGAGCAAAGACACATATGGGACAGACGGAGGAACGGAAAACGAAAAAGCGTCACAATGAGAGAAAGCAGCAGGTGTGAGTTGAAGGGGCAGGGAGGGACTTTGTATGGACAGAAGAAGCCCGAGATGGCTTCAGGATTGCGTCGCCTCAGTATTCCGTGTTCACACATTTAATTGCAGCAGCCGCGTGTTTAAGAGGAGGGCTTTGTGCACCTTTTTATTGACAAATTAAGCACTGGTGTACCCAAAATAAATATGGACGTTACTTTCGCCAATTCTGTGTGTAAGGCATTATTAACACGGTTTCAAATATGAATTTGTTCCTCGTGTATACAACTTCAGCTGTAGCATGTATTTGGCTGCTATAATCAGCGGAGTTTGGCCTAACACAAAAACACGGGCCATAAATTGCGATGCAGACAGATGCTGGAGGTCTCAGAAACAAAGAACCGTGCACCTACCAGGGCAAGCATTAGTCAACTTTAGCACACAGGAGTGGGAGAGGCACTGTGTACAGATGCATAGTAATAACCAGTTTAGTCATACATGACAAAGCAACACCTGCATTTCTGTCTGAATTCTTATGTTTATTCTGCAGTTTTTGGGACGCACAGCCGTTTGAAAGTTGCCGCTATTTGAAAGCCTGGCATTCAGTAAACAGATAAGAAAATGTAATCACTTTTCTGTGACAACGTGCAAGGAAGGGGTGTTGTGCCAAGGTGTGACTTGTGTGGATCCCCCAATGATTTTTTACCCAGAATCCTCAGCAAACCTCAAATTTAGCTAAAATATCAATTTTTTCCAACATTTCTGTGTGGGATCACCACACCGGGACAAATTTCCTACCACCCAACATTCCCCTCAGTCTACCGGTAAAAATGATACCTCACTTGTGTAGGTGGGCCAAATGTCTGTGACAGGGAAGAGGCAAAAACATGTTGAAATTGAGGGGGAACCAAAGCGGGTCCAAAAAGGCAGTGTGAAAAAAAAACATTTTTAGGCTGACAAGTGCAGCAGATTTTTTGTCGGTATAGATGAGACAGTGTTGGGTGTTAGGAATTTTGTGGATTCCTGTAGATTCCGGAAGGTTCCATCACAAAAATGTGGGAAAATGTGTGATTTCCAGCAAAGTTGGAGGTTTGCAGTGCATTGTGGGTAAGAAAATGGTGCAGGGTGCATGTGAAGCACACCACCCTGAAATCACCCAGATGTTTAGTTTTCAGATGTCTCTAGGTCTTGTGTATTTTTCCACATGGCAGCGTCCCAAAGTCCAAAAGGTTCAGCCCTCACCATTCCAAGTGGGACGATTTTGAGAGTTAGCCAAGCTCTCATGGCTCAAATGTAAAACCAAAACCCCAAATAATCAAATGTCCTCTTGCTTGCCGTGAGATAAGATGTTTTAGTGTGGGGGGGAGGAGAGCTGAAAGACTGTTACCCCTTCAGTTGGTGTGGGGGCTTCACCAGGCCCATACTGGTTGGTAGCCACCACCCCACAATTTTATTTTTTTAATTCCCTGGCATCTAGTAGACTTTCTGCCCCCCCGGTGTGTGGATCAGGGGTAATTGCCCCATCTGTCCACTGGTGGGCAGAACAACTTTGCCCCCATTTATTTGGGGTGGGGGTATAGCCATAACCGCACCCTCTTATTTTGAAAAAGAAATCTTCCCTGGTGGGCTTTCTGCCCCCCTAGGGGGCAGATGGACCTTCCAAAAATAGGTCGATCTGCCCCTAAGTAATGTGCCCCCATAGGGAGTGACCCTTGCCCAAGGGTCTGGCCCCCCAAACAAAACACACACATACATACACACCAATCCCTAGTGCCTAATTGGTTTCTGCCACCCGGGGGCAGATCGGCCTAATGGAAATAAGCCGACCTGCCCCCAAGGGGAGCAGAATTAGCCTAAAATGAATTTGCCCCCCCAGGGGAACTACCATTGCCTAAGGGGTCGCTCCCCTTGCGTGAAATTGATGCAAAAAAACCACACACACATACATACACACCAATCCCTGGTGCCTAAGTGGTTTCTGCCCCCAAGGGGGGCAGAAATTGCCTAAAGAAAATTTGCCCCCCAGGGGAGTGACCCTTGCCTAAGAGGTCACTCCACACATATACAAAAATAAAATAAACAATAACAAAAATCCCTGGGGTCTAGGGTTTTCTGCCCCCCGGGGGCAGATCGGCCCAATTACAATAGGCTGATCTCAAATTTGCTACCCCCCATGGGAGCGACCCTTGTCTAAGGGGTCGCTCTCCTCACGTGAAACTGACAAAAGAAAATGCACTGTGTCTAGTAGTTTCTACCCTCCTTGGGGGCAGATTGGCCCAATAATGATAGATCGATCTGCCACCAAGAGGGGCAGAAATGGCCTAAATACAATATGCCCCCAGGGGAGTGACCCTTCCCTAAGGGGTCGCTTCCCATATATAAAAAAATAAAGTAAACATAAAAAAATATATATTCCTGGTGACTAGGGGTTTCTGCCCCCTCTGGGGGCAGACCGACCTAATTTTAATAGGCCGATCTGCCCCTGGGGGGGAGAAAAGGCCTAAAAATATTTTTCCCCCTGGGGTGCTGCCCTTTCCCAAGGGCACGCTCCCCTTATGTATAAATATAAATTAAAAACAAGACGCCCTGGTGTCTAGTGGTTTCTGCCCCCCTTGGGGGCAGATTGGCCTAATACAAATAGGCCGATCTGCCCCTAAGAGGGGACAGAAATGGCCTAAAAGTAAATTTGTCCCCAAGGGAGCGACCCTTGCCTAAGGGGTCGCTCCCCGCATATATAAAAAAAATAATCCGTAATAATAATAATAAAGAAGGGGACAGAAATGGCCTAAAAGTAAATTTGTCCCCAAGGGAGCGGCCCTTACCCAAGGGGCCGCTCCACTTATTCAATAATAAAAAATTAAAAAAAATTCCCTGGTGTCTAGTGGCATTTCTGCTGCCACTGGGCAGCAGAAATGCAGAGAGAGACCTCAAAGGAAAGGAAAGGCCTTTCCTTTCCTTTAATGCCTCTCTCGCCCCCTCCACTTGATCGGAGAAGAAATGCTTTTGCATTTCTCCTCCAATCCCCGCTGAAGCTGAGCTTCTAGCACGAGGGGTAGGCCTCTGTTGAGGTCAGCACGCGATTGCACACTGACCTCATCAGACGCCACGGGGGGGAATTCTGGGGGGTGGGGGTGGAATGGGAAGCAATTCCACATCCATCCCTGCCCAGGGGAGGGGGGTGCGAGGCCTACGGGGGGAGCGCTAGGGCTTCCCCCGAGGGCCCCTACTTGGACCTTATGGTTATGTCCTGGGCACCCGAGCGGTGCTGCCCAGGACATAACCGTTGCGTCCAGGGCACCCAAGCGGTTAAAACTCTAAGCACGTAATTAAACACACATTCACAAAAATAAACATAATTCAAATAAAAAATAAGTTCGGAAAAACATAAAACAATATATAATAATTCATACTCCTAATACTAATACTACAGATTTATGATAATACTTGCATTGACATTTTCTTCTAAGGTAAAAAAATGATAATTATGCCTGCGATATTAAATCCAATGATATTTTGAACATCACAATATTTTTATCACAATATAAGCAGCCAAAGATATTGTTGAGTCAATACTAAGGCGGAATACTATATCTATATAAATTTACAGTCATGAAAACAGGTCTAAAGATGGTCTTTTTTTACTAAAACATTGTTAAACACAAATCTTCCACACAACATTTCCTCAGCAGTAACAATGTTACTTAGGATTGAAAAGCAGGAATGCTTATCTAACTGTCCAATATATAGATTCAAAAATGCAAATCCATGCAAAAGTGTAAGCATTCCAAAAAAGTTTTTAAAAAATCCAGTTCATTAAGCTTTTGCTGTCCAGGCTTTCCCTAAAAACGGCATCCACAAAATAACCATCTTCCCAGCTTACAGGAGCATACAGAGCTGAATCACAAAACCTAATTGTGTACCACAGTTTTGGCATTTTTCGAAGAAGTAGCCTATTTCCCTATTTTCTGTGCTCTGAACCTATTTCTAGTTTGTAGTGGAAACCAGCATAAAACCCATAGGTGATCCAAAAAAGCTATAGATTTCTGAAAAGAAGCCAACATTCTGAATTCAGCAAGGGGGCATATGTGTAGATCCCTCAAGAATTTCCCAAGGAAAATAACTGTTAAAGAAATATTGAAAATGACTAGGAAACAACAGGCATTTGTGACAACATTTTCATCTGTAACTTTTTAACCATTATGGCCCTCATTTCAACCTTGGCGTTCGGGCGAGGCCGACCACCAAAGCTGAACCACCAGTCTGCTGCCCATGCGGCCGGAAATCCGCCGACCACATTTGGACATCCCTGCTGGGCCGACGGGCGGAAACAGAGTTTCCGCCCGCCGGCGCAGCGGGGATGTCGGGCGTAACATTGCAGCCGGCTCCTAATGGAGCCGGCGGCATTGTGGCGGTGCGGCGGGTGCCAGGCAGACAGTGAAAATCCCGATGGGGCCACTGCACTGCCCATGCCAAGTGGGCCCATGAGACTCCCCTTACCGCCAGCCTTTCCATGGCGGTGTCTACCGCCATGGACAGGCCGGCAGGAAGGGGAGTCAAAATCCCCAGGGCAGCGCTGCCCTGGTGGATTCTGACCGCCGGGACAACCATGGCGGTAAACCCCCGGTCCCGGCGGTGTGACTGCAGCGCTACCGCCGCGGTCAAAATATGGCGGTTTGTACCGCCAGCCTGTTGTCGGTACGATCGCCACTTCAACCCTGGCGGTCCCTGTCGTGCCGGCACCACACTCAAACTCAAACACAAACTCCAGAGAATCCAGAACACAGCTACACGCCTCATCCTTGGCCTCCCCCGCCACGAACGAATCTCACCACACCTCAAATCCCTTCACTGGCTCCCCATAGACAAGAGAATCACTTTCAAGATCCTCATCCACGCATACAAATCCCTCCACAACACCGGCCTGACCTACCGCAACAAAAGAGTGAACTTCCACACTCCCACCCGCAACCTCCGATCAGCCTACCTCGCACTAGCTACAGTCCCCTGCATCCATCGAACCACCACAGGAGGCAGGGCCTTCTCCTACCTCGCCCCCAAAACATGGAACTCCCTCCCCACCAACCTCCGCAAAACCAAAGACCTCCTACTCTTCAGAAAAAACCTTAAGACATGGCTGTTCGAACAGTAACCCCCCCTCACCCCACAAGCACCTTGAGACACTCACGGG
This sequence comes from Pleurodeles waltl, assembly GCF_031143425.1. Classification (NCBI taxonomy): domain Eukaryota; kingdom Metazoa; phylum Chordata; class Amphibia; order Caudata; family Salamandridae; genus Pleurodeles; species Pleurodeles waltl. The sequence continues at coordinate 425,700,345 of NC_090443.1, forward strand.
TGAGTAGCGCGCTCTATACATTTTTTGATTGATTGATTGATTGATACCTATACTAGCGTATGATTTGAAGGGTATTTTTCCAAATGTTCTTTCTTTTATACTGACTTACATTTGAAAGGCACACATGAAGTGAAATCCAATTGCTAAAAACAAATGCTCTACTATTCTCTGCTCCTACAAGTCTTCGGATAAAAATAGTACTTCACTTATGTGGGTAGGCTTAGTGCCCGCAGCAGGAAATGGCCAAAACGCAACGTGGAAGCAGCACATTTTTCCATCTAAAACTGACCCTCTTTTTCCGATGTGCGTAGCTCTAGATTTTGGACCCTGGGTCAGCCTGCAGGTAGGGAAACCTTGCCAACTTGTACATTTTTTTAAACTAGACACCCAGGGGTATCCAGGGTGGGCTGACTTGCATGGCTCTCACTGCATTTTTCTTTACCCAGAATCCCTTGCAAACCTCAAACTTTGATTAAAAACACATTTTCCTCACAATTCTATGATAGAAAGTTCTGGAATCTGTTGGGAGCCAAAAACTTCCTTCCACCGGCACTTCCCCAAGTCTCCTGATAAAGATGGTACCTCACCTGTGTGGGTAGACCTAGCATCTACAACAGGAAACGGCCCAAAACACCACATCGATGCAGCTCATTTTTCCATCAAAAACTGACTCTCTTTTTCTGATGTGGGTAACTCTGGATTTTGGACCCTACCTCATCCGGCACCTAGAGTAGCCTAGCCAGCCTGTCCATTTTTGAAAACAAGATACCATCCTGGATTCCCCTAGGTGCGTCTTCAAGGGATGCCATTAGGTTTGTATTTACCCACAATGCCCTGCAAACCTACAACTTTGCCTGAAATCACGCATTTTCCTTACATTTCTGTCATGAAAACCTATGGAATTTTAGGAATCCACAAAATTCCTACCACCCAGCATTGCCCCACCTGTGTCAATAAAAATGCTGCCCACTTATATGGCTGGGCCTAGTGCAGCATCAAGAACAGATCAAACCAAGGACAATGGGAGCCCTTGCATGGAGACTCCTATTGACCACGGTTGGATCCATTCCTGTTGCTGGCCCTAGGCCCAGGCACACAAGTGGAGCAGAATTTTTATCGGTATAGATCGGGCAATGCTGGATGGTTGGAATTTTGTGGATTCCAGAAGTTTCTTTCACAGAAATTCAGGGAAAATCCATGACTCCAGGCAAAGTTGGAGGTTTGCAGGGCATTGTGGGTAAGAAAATAGTTTGGGGTGCAAGTGAAGCACACCACATTGGACTCCCCCAGTTTTCTAGTTTTCAGAAGTGTTTGGGTCTGGTAGGATTTTTCGAAGCGGTAACCTACCCAAGCCCAAAAAGTGCAGCCGTTTGCAACTGCACGGTGTAACATATTGCAGTGAGATGCTTTAGGACGTAGGGAGAGCACAAAGACTATTGCTCCCTTCAGTTGGGATGGGAGCATAGCCATTCCCAAGGTGGTGGGCAGCCCCCACCCTCTTTCTTTCAAAAAAACTATTCCCTGGTGTCTAGTGGGCCTTTTGCCCCCCCAGAGGGCAGATTTGGGGTAATTATTCCATCTGTCCTGGGTGGAGGGCAGAAAGACTGTGCTTATTTTTAGGGGCGATGGGAACATTGCCATGCCCGTTCTGGGCAGCCCCTACCCCTTCACACTAGATAAAAAAATAATCCCTGGTGCCTAGTGCGCTTTCTGACCCCTTTGGCGGGTGATCTGGGGCTTTTGCCTTCACTACCCCCCGGGGGCAGAAAAACTGAATTCCCTAAAATAAGTTGGAGGGAGCAAAAAGTCCTTGCCCAGTGGGCTGCTCCCCCCTCCCTGGTGTTTAATGGTAGATTCCTGCTTGTGGATCGCCCTCATGAGGCGATCCCCAGAAAGGAATCCACTAAAGAGGGATACCATTGTAAAGAGGAGATTCTTCTGTTTCCAGTGATACCTCTCCCATCTTCCTCAGTGCTTGGGGTCTGAGATAGCCCCGTGAGCACCAAGGCAGAGAAAGTGATCATCATTTCACTGAAAACAAACAAACAGTGCCAGGAGCTGGGGAATTTCTCCCCCAGCTCCCAAGGCTGATTTTTTGTAAAGGAAATCTCCCTGGTGCTCGCACCAGAGGGATTTCCAGTGCTGTGTGCGCAGATGACTGAGAGCCACCCGACGCACATGAGCACTGAGGCATCAGAAGGCTCCCAGACGTCCGATGCATGGAACCAGTTTAAAAAGCCATATCCTATCCATTGATACCCATTTAAACCTGAAACATCAAAAAATAAAATAGACGCGCCAGGAATACATAATAGTTACATTTAAAAAATGTAAAAATGTTGAAACAAACCCCAGCTTATTTTCCTTGTATTTAAAAAAACACTACACGTACCCAAAAACAAAAATCTGTCCACTACTGGAAAAACCTGTCAATAAGAAAATCTACACAACATGCAGTACCCTCCTATAAAAATCAAACGTATGTTAGATACCATAGTAAACCCTAAATAAAATACATATATATGATTTGTAGTACACATAAGGGCCTACGGCACGCACAAACCTATCTCTGTATCTCAATCCTAACTAACTAAAACCTTTGAACCATATTGACTTTCACAAACTAACTTAGCTAGCAACCCCCTGACCCAATGAAATACCTTAGTTCAAATACAGTCTTACTTGTGCTGGAGAATTGCAGTAAGGAACCTAATGTAAGAAAACTCCCCACGAAGAAGACCGACTAGAAAATACAGAAGTCGGTAAGAAAATGCCTGCAAAATTGAAGTACAGTAAGACTTTCCTTTTATTACAACAGATAAAATAGACAATTAATAAAATCTACTATAATCAAAACATTTATTGAATGTAAGTAAATTACCACACTTACTAATAATTTGTAAAATAATTCTAAAAATTATGTTTTCAAAATATATCAACAATAACTGATAGATAAAATACAGATTTATTCACAGTACTAACATTAAAATATTAATTGCATTAAAATGTAATATAAGTATGTTAAGCATATTTTAAAATGCTACAACGTACAATGTGCAAAAGGAAATCTATTTCAATAAATAGAAATTGTGTGAAATATATATTTTTATTTTTCATAAAGAAATTGATTTTAAAATTATATTGCTTGTCTTAAAAATTGACATAACTAAAACACTGACTTGTTTTTCATTACTAGGTAAACTATTACTGTAGAAAAGGAGGTTATCTAATGTATATTATTATGGCATGTATGAATACTACAAGTATTATTTCAAACAAAGGCAAACAGTTTGAAAGGTATTAATTATGAAAAATACAGCATTAAACAAATTGTGAAAATATGGAGCACAGGTTATTTTTTTTCTCTTTCTGTTTATTTTTCAGTTTTTTTCCCTTAACTTGTGTTTCTTCAGTTTTATTCAATTTAATTTACTCATAATGGCAAGGAGGAAAAATCTCCGTTTTACAGAGTGGGAATTTTCATTCATGGTGGACGAAATCATAAGAGTAGAGCCTCAGTTGTGTGGATCCCAAGTACAAAATACAACCATATCTCAGAAAAGGCATAATTGACAGAGTGAATGCTATAGCAAACAATGAGGAAATTAGGAAGAGATTGAATTACCTGGGGAGAGTGTGTTCCCTGGCCTCTAAGTGTTACCTGGCGGCCCAGAGGACTGGTGGTGGTTCTCCCAGCCTACCCCCATAACTCTTTCCCTAGGAAGAGAAGGTCTGGTAGATCCTACATCCTGAAGTCTTGACAGGGATGCCTGGAGATTGGTAGGCTAGACTTTTGAATGTCTCACTAAACATAAATGTAGTTTTTGCTCATACATTAGCTGTTGATAATGTGTTTTGCACCTTTGTAAAACATACAAACCCAAAGTTACACCACATTTTTAAGTCGACCCAAAGAATACTCATCTTCCTTCACATTAGCAAAATCCTCATTTTGTGTTAAGTGTATGAAGCTGTTGATATGTCTCATCATTGAAGAAAAACTTTTTTTGGCACACCACTTAAAGATAGTTGTGACATTCCACCAGATACTGCCAGAGTGTATTGGAATGATTCTGTGGCATTTTAAATGCATTATCTGCACATTATTTTTCTTGATATTTTTTCACAAATTCCGTCAATGGAAGTACAAACAAAAGTGAACAACTATTGCATTTAACCACAGTAACACACAACATAATACTGTTTGTATTAAAAAAATTAGTAATGTTTGCATTTTGTATCTGTAACCAAACTAGCCACCATTTTGAGTGGTGGTGATGCACTTAACGTTCACAAATACACTTTTTCACAGTCTAAAATGGAGGATATCTGACCTTGCCGTTAGGGCATTTGCAATCAGAGGAACGTTGGTGTCAGTTGACCGCATGGTGGTTGTAAAACTCCACGATAGACACAGTCATAGGCTAATGTGTGTGACAGCAATGTACGAAAGCCAATGGATGTGTCCGTCCCTGTTGATGATCATGTACATTGTATACATATACACAGCATACCAAGAGAAGCTCACTTGCCTCCTAACACTGTAGGCAACACCACCTCCTCTATGATTGCTGCTGTTTCCAACCTCTGGGAGCCACAATACCTGGAAGAGCAGGTGGCAGGGCCCCTATCTTCTCAGCAAATGAGCTCTAATTGCTGACCACAGAGGTCCTGTCCCTAAACAGCTAGCTGTATGGCTCATCAGAAGAACAGGTACATCTATTTCTCACTAACTTGTTTTTTTTAACACAGGCTAAAATGTCCCTTTTAGTTCCTGAGTGAAGTGTGGTAATTGGAGTGAAGTCAACTCAATATTTAAGCTGTGAACAAAATTATGTTTCAGAATTTTCTTTTATGAAATGAAATTGAAATGAAAAGTTACCTTGATGATTGAGGTAACTCTTCATTTCAATTTACTAACTTTTCAAAGTTTTGCATTTACAAACGGCATGTCCCTTACTCCCAGTGACCCGTAGACACTTTGACATTGGTATAAGTGTAAAATAGAGCCATGTGCTCAAATGACAGAAATGTAAAAAGCAGAAAAATTATTCACACTATGCAGCCCTGCCAAGGTTCCCAAATTTGTGTGTGATGTGCTTCTCTAGTCCAATTTTTACATTTATATTCTGGAACTTGTAGTCTTGTTTATTCCATCATAAAACAAAACTACAAGATCCAGAACTGAAAGAAAAACATCTGGACTGGAGCGCACATTACGCATTGACCTGGAGACATTGGCAGGTGTGGTTATGAACCTGTCTGCAGAACAACTTTCTGCACTTTGAGGGCCAGATTGATGAAAAGTTTTTGCACTCGCAAACGGTGCGAATCGCAAAATTCAGCCGTCTGCGAGTGCAAAAAAGTGGTCTGCGATGCATGAACGGCATTTGCAGACCACAAATAAGAAATCGCAAAAAATGCGATTTCTTGCGTTGCGACCTGATTGTGCGAGTCGCAATTTGCGATTTGCACAATCCACATCGCAAGGAGATGCTGCAAAAAATCGCAAATTGCGATTTTACACAGAATGGCATTTTGCACATGCAAAATACCATGAAAAGAAACCAGGTGGTAACCTGGGGCAAAATTTAAAAATGCATTTAAAATGCATTTTTAAATTGAACATGTAAAGCACACACAAAGCACCTTACATGTCCCCCAGCACCCTGGGCTTTTGCATTTCCAAAAATTCGATTTCTGGTTCAGAAATCGCAATTTTGGAAATGCAAAAAATTTGCAGCTATGGCCCAAGAGGCCCATAGCTACGAATGGGGCCGGTATTGCAATTTGCGATTCGGTAATAGCATTTGCGTTTTTTAAGAAATCGCTATTACCGAATCGCAAATGTGATACATGGCACTTTGCGAGTCGGAAATAGCGATTCTTAAAAAATCGTTATTTCCGACTCGCAAAGGGCCGTGATGATACATCTGGCCCTAAATTTCTACTGTTTCCCAAATAATGAATGTATGTTTGTCTTATACATGTAATGGTGCCACATTGGCGAAAGGTATGTCCTGTGCTGTGTACATACGACACAGGTTCTCAGTATCCCTTTCAAGTACATTCCATTCATACATTAATACGCACACATGTTTATACATCACCAAAGACTGCACTCTCACTGACACACATGGCAGACCTTTCATAGTGGCCTTAATCATAGCTATAGGGTTCCGATCATAATACCAGGATCTAAAAACATTAGGCATTAGGCCAATTAAGCTGGGCATGGGGGTGTTTGGTAACTATGCGGAAGTTGTTTAGCTTTCAGTAGCTCACAATGTTTTCCACTGATCAGAAGTAGATCTGGCTACAGAAAAGGTTTCAAACCCCAGGCCTAGATGATGTTTGTAGGCTGGATTTGTAAAATAATGACATAAAAGAGATAAGGGTACTCAACACGTCACTGCAATTTTTTGTTTCATGTAAGAAATAAATTAACAAAATATGCTGTACTAACGTTTTGGAAAAGCTTATGACAGATTTATCAAAATGTTGTTATATCAATGCCAACAAGCAAAACCTCACAATTTGTTTCTTTCATTTTTTTGTATCCATATAGGTCAATTCCCATTAGGAAAAAACATCTGGTAGGCCATTGCGAAGAAGGTGGGCACCCTGAGGGGTCTACAAGTGGCGCAGCATCCATTGCAGGAAGAGGTGAGAAGACCTATGACGCTGGACCAAGAGGTCAGCAGAAACCCAGCTCGGCCAGTCATCCCAAAATGGGAAGCTTGTGCGATGTACCCTTACCTGCATCCTTGCGTTGGTCTATCCCCAGCTTTGATGTGCAGTTGAGAGCCCAACAGCCGCATCAAGCAGGTAAGTTCTTTTTAGAGTTATTTTTGTTATGTAACTATTTTTTGTTACATCTACAAATTACGCCATCAACATAAAGGTTGACACACGTCCAGTGCAAAAAAAAGAGTTCTGGAAGGTATAAGTTTTGAACAAGGTGTATGATGATGTGTTTTGTAAAAAAAATTAAACATGATAATACTATGTTTCTGATCACTGCTAAAGGACTGTTTTGAGCAGATATATGCCTGCCTGAGTTAAAAAAAAAAGGTACATTAATTTGTTTGATGTTATAAGGGACAGTTATACCAAAGAGGCCATCATTTATGATTGTGTCAGGTATGATGCTCCATCACAATTGTAGAAAGAGGTTCCATTTGCCCAATTATAGGTGACATAGCATACAAATGGACATGTGATACAGTGGATGTTCCAAATGTAACACTGGTGAGTTGGTATCGTAGACAAACAACAGTGAGCACGTGAGCCAAAATGACTAAAAAAATTAGAACAGTGTAAACATTTATTTAGTAAAAACATGTAACACATATATTTTCACAGTTACATATGTCAGTTTATGTTAAAAGTTGCAGATTGGCATGATGCTTTATTCTTTCACAAATTTGCATGTAAGTCAATTTGTTTTTTTAAACATGGTTTTGATAGGAATGCATTTCTGAACGAAATGAACTGGAAGGTGTACACATTGGTGACAGAGTAACACATACCTAAAACCAACTTTTTTATGTTCTTTGTTGTATCCTGATGATAAATCAATATTGAAGAGAAGGACTTTTAGTGAAACAGGACTTTTGCAGATGGACACTGTACAATGTTTTTTTTGTTTTGCTAAATATTGGTTTTTGTTGCAGGAGTTCACTATTCAGATCAAAAAAATCTGTACCATTCAGTGATGTTGAACAATTGCTGGCTGAAAAATCAAAATGATGAAGAGAAATGATAAAAAATAAAATTGGAGTAATTATGGGAAATTAGTAAACTGTGAGCAAATGGGTCCTGAAGATGTTCCCTACATGCATGAGATATTGATAAAGTACATCTAAGTTCGACCTGGAGAGCAATCACGAAGCACATCTCCAGTGCCTTGCAAGAGGATGTGATAAGCGCTCCACTCTCACTTCTGCTGGGGGTAATGGGAGATGTGGACTTGAGGAGGGCAGACCGGATTTTTCTGGGAGTAGCATGCCTAATGGCTAAAAGAGACATTATGACAGACTGTAAAGCAGGAGCAGCACCATCTCTGAATAAATGGAGATGGGGAGTGGACTGGTGTGCACAGTGCGAGAGACTGGTATATGAAGCCAGGGGATGCCCAAGTAAACATGACAAAGTATGGGGGAAGTGGGAGGCCTTGACAGGGGACTAGTTTGAAGCAAAGCCCTGCGCCTGGTGTGGGCACCCGTTCAAGAGAGGTGGCTGGGGTCTCCCTCTACCTGTCTTTCTTCCACTGCCTGTACCCCTCAGCATGAGTCTGAGACCAAATTATTCCCTACCATTTTGAGGCACAGGCAATACACATTGAGTTCTGTGTGGGACCGGGTTGATTGTGCTTGAGCATTAATTGTGTTAACTGTGTTAATTGTTTTTGTGCATTTGTATATGCTGTATACCTATTTGCTCATTTTTCCCAAAACAATAAATGAATGAAGCAGGTGAAATATTACAATTTAGAAATGTTTTTTGAACAAACCTCATGATCAATTTTATTTTTGCAGATACAATAAAAATGTTGTATACATCTTTTCAGCATCTTCCGTAGCAGGTGAAAGGGACATTGGTCATGTAGGCAGAGAAGCAACTGGCCACTATGTGTTGGGTGATGAAACATCGGACACCGATTAACACAGTGGCATGGAGGGTGAGGGGACTGGAATGGAGGCCACCAGCTTGCCAACTTCTTCATAGACCTCCACAAGTGACTAGTCCCTAGTGGTGGGCCCCACTGGACCTGTACCATCTGCATCCTCATCTACCACCCAGATTCCCATCTCACCTCTCTCTCTTGCTTCCCCCCTCAGTTGGCCAAACGTGTCCCCTGAAAGGACGGGGGTCTTTTTTGCTGCAGGCGCCTCCCCCCCACCCCTGTCCTCTCGGCTGTGTTCAGTGAAGAGGCTGTTGACCTGTTACCCACCATCACTGTAGGCCAGACTGCAACTGTGAATGGCATCTAGGGCCTTACCTTGCCAAATGCAACAAATGGTTGCATTTCTGGATCTAATTCATAGGTTTAATGTCTGGCATGCAGAGATCGCTTGCAAAAATAGCCTTTCCACTGTCCACAGCCCCTCAACCTGTCCAACCTTGTGCCTCAACTCCAGTCTCTTCCTCATCCAAAATTCCAACTCCCACCCCATACTAAGCACACTCACTTCTTTACATGCACCCACTCCAGCAGCCACACGCAGCACAACCAGGCACTCACATGAACCCAACAGACACCAGCAGGACACCCACAGAAACACACACTAAGAAACACAAACAAACACCTAACCAACATACACACACTACTGCCACTACACCCAAGGGCACCACGTCCACCACCACACCCACAAGCACCATCACCACAACAGCCACCACCGCAGACACAAGTGTCACAACCACTAGCACACCACCACAAGCACCACAACAACCAGCACAGCTAATACCACACCCACAACATCTACCTCAACAACACACTCATCCAAACATACTCACTCAAACACACACCAACATGCTAAACAGCACACACCAAACCAAAATGCACACACTCACCCGAACACCAAACACCTGCTAAACCACACACATCCTAACATACACCAAACACACATGCAGCTGCAAAACTTATAGACATATGTAGAACATGTACCACAACCACATCAACAGCACACTCATCCAAACACACTCACACAAAAGCACACATACAACACCAACAAAACACAAACACAAACTCACCTGAATATCAAACACCTTCCAAGAAACACACACCCAAATATACACCATGTACACCAGACCCACATGCACCTGCAAAAAAGACACACAGCCACTCCAGCTCCTTCTATCACCCAACCCCAGTCTTCTCCCACCCCTCATAACCCTTCTGCTCCACTCAAATTCACTTCTTACCTGCCCATTTCCCCTGTGAAAACCAAACTCTCCCCTCCCTAAAATGATCCTCGAGGTGATTGCTTTGTGCCTACTCAATGCCCTATCCTGAGGAAGGTATCCATTGACAGTGTAATTAGGAGGCACGTTCTGGGCCAAAAACCCACTACTTGATGTTGTACATCATTTTTTTACCTTTATTGTTTATTCTGTAATAAAGTTAATGAGATGTATCTAAATTCAAAATAAAATGGTTTTCTTTTCACAAAGTTTGTCCGGACATATTTTCTTTACAAGTCATTAATTAATAACAATGTTGATTATGAAAATTTGAGTAACATAAAATTAATTTCATTTAGGATAGTAACACAAAAATATTTTTAATAACATATTTGTACAGTGCATACATTAGTGATAAACATTTGTAATGGACATAGTTATTCTGATACAAAAAATCATCATGATAATGGACACTTGCACCAAATTTAAACATGCTTAATTTCTTTGACTTGTTATTACAAGTGAATTTATTTAAAATGATAAGTGTTAAAAAACACATATGCATAACATACTGTATTTAAAAACAACTAGAGTTAAATAAAATGTAGTGATATACAGAAAATGCAGTAGACAAGGAGAAATGTGACATTAATACATATATGAGATGTTTTAAGTTTAGAAGTAGCATTGATTTTAAATTTCTTGTAGCCAACTTTTAAGCTTGTCTAGTGCAATTTCCACATTTTATTGAGTTTATACTGTTCAAATAATGTGCTATGCATATGTATCTGAGTTGATAGTTTAGGGAAAAAGATTAAACACGCCTGTATGGACACATTTTGGAATTGGGATTAATGTGATTTTTTTGTGTAGGTGTCCATTAACATGAAGGTATCTTGGACCAAATTTGTAACCGTAAGTACAATATACAGGTGTGTTTCTTTCAATTTAATAAACTACCACATTAAACACATATGCATTGCACATTATTATACTATTGCTGGTAATTATGAATTACAAATGCACAAGTCCAGAGCTAATGTGAACAGACTATTCCAATGGTAAGAGTTAAAAAAGACACTGTCCTTTGTTTCCTGTGACAACAGGGTGATTATTATCGTGGTCAAGCAGCAGCATCGAAAGAAAGACTTGCACGATCGGGTTCATGGTGGAAAGGGAAGTGAAAAGAATTTAAAAAGGTATGTTGCGACCATATGTGCCTTTTCAATCTGCCAACTCAGGTGTGGAGGTTTCTGCACCACATTAACATTGGCTGGAAGGCACATCATGATCGACATGGTGGTAACACTGGCTGTGGTCCTTCTGCCATCCGCTTTTGCCTATGGTGTAATCGACACAGGTATAAAATTCTGCCAGTGATGGTGGGTTGCCGATGGCCTATTGTCTATGGGCACGCCAGCACCTAAATAAAGCCGTCAGACCGCTTATAGTCGGTGGACAGATTATCCAACAAAAAATGACAGTGGGACTAATTCCCCTATGATCTAAATCAGGCCCTTAGTCTCACTGGGAAACTGTGAAGGGGTCAGGTTTGTTACTGGTACTCCATAATTAGGCACAGTCTGAAAGTGTAAAACTCTAAACTGTCATAACAAATATTTTTAATACAATTTAACTAAAATGAATTCAATTATTGTAACTTTAGTTAACTGACATTGAATAAATATAAACAATTGAATTCAATTAATTATTTTAACTTATATAAATTAATAAATACAAATTAAAAAATCTACATAAAAATAGTACACATGGTACTCACAACCACAAAAAAAGAACAAAACATCACTCAATATAATTACAATTACTATAAATTATACATTTTGTAAACTGAATATTAAAAACGAATAAAAACGTGTATTAATTTATTAACTGAAACAATATTGAAACATATTAATACAAATATGTATTCAGACACTTAAGTGCCAATAACACTTAATCCAACTAAATAAAATTATTAATAGCACATATTACAAACTTAATGATTAAGGTAAAATAATAAAGGATAGACATTAAAAACTATTATTATAGTAATACATTGAAATAATTTATAAAATAACCTATTAAGTTTAATGAGTTATGTTTTTTGTTTTTTATTTATTTTCGAATCTATTTCTCTGCAAGACCAACAACGCACCAAAAATCAAAATAATAAGAACATATAGGGGGTCATTCTGAACCCGGCCGGCGGCGGAAGCCGCCAGCCTGGCTGGGACCGCCAGAATACCGCTGCGCGGTCAAAAGACCGCCGCGGGTATTCTGGCTTTCCCGCTGGGCTGGCGGGCGACCGCCAGAAGGCCGCCCGCCAGCCCAGCGGGAAACCCCTTCCCACGAGAAAGCCGGCTCCGAATGGAGCCGGCGGAGTGGGAAGGGTGCGACGGGTGCAGTTGCACCCGTCGCGATTTTCAGTGTCTGCGAGGCAGACACTGAAAATCTTAGTGGGGCCCTGTTACGGGGGCCCCACGACACCCCTTACCGCCATCCTGTTCCTGGCGGTCGTGGCATGGGCACTGCAGGGGCCCCCAGGGGCCCCACGACACCCCTTACCGCCATCCTGTTCCTGGCGGTCACGACCGCCAGGAACAGGATCCCCAGGGCAGCGGAAAACCGGCGGTCCACCGCCGGTTTTCCGTTTCTGACCGCAGCTGTACCGCCGCGGTCAGAATGCCCATGGGAGCACCGCCAGCCTGTTGGCGGTGCTCCCGCGGTCGTTGGCCCTGGCGGTTTTTACCGCCAGGGTCAGAATGACCCCCATAATGCCATGCTAAAAATATAAACAGTTAAAATATAAAACGTAGCATAAATACATATATCTCAAGTAAAAAAATACTTATCAAAATAACAATAGACATATAATAATATTAAAGTTTATGATTATACTTGCATCAACATTTTCTGCTAAGGTAAGAAAAAAAACAATATTCATTCCTGTGATATTAAATCCAATGATATTCTGGACATCACAATTTTTCATAGTGATATCTTCCAAAGATATTGTTGAGTCAATGGTAAGGTGGCATACCATATTTATATATAGTTAATGTCAAGAAAACAGGTCTTAAGATGGTGTTTTGTTTGCATTGGCAAAGGATGCATATCAGTAAGCTCATTTGGGGCCGTACTGTGAAGTATTAATTTTCCTTTATTTCTTTCTGTGTCATATCTTAGCCCCTCTCAGTTATCCACAGGATATAGTGTCAATGCATTACAGTTTTAAGTTATTGCATTTTAAGATATTGTGGTATTTTCTGTTTGGTGGTTGAATCCCTAAGTTGGCAGAGACCCTGGTCTCTTTCCCCCTGGCAAAGGTTTTCCAAATGTAATGACAGACAGAGATCTCTGTCCCTAAAATGCTTCTGTCAATGTGCCATCTCGACTCTAAGTTTAAGTCATTTTTATTGACATCGTAAACAGAACAAAATCAATAAGCCCTGTCTAGAGATTAGCATTTCCAACAACTACTGGTTATGATAATCTACGCTATCTCTTTCATACAATCAACATGCACCTGCCATCAGTCAAATGCACATTGCTTCTTTATGGTTAATGTAAAGGGACAGAAACAACCCCAAGGGAGAACACGAGGGACTCAAAGAGAAAAAAGGAAGAATGGAAAATTTGCTGCTGAGTCTTTTCTACCCCTTCTCCCTCTCTCATGCCCCCTCCCCACCAGTTCTGACCCACTTTTGTAGCCTTAATAGCTTTTTTTCTACAAAAGGTATCCATGCTAAATTTGTTTCTTTTCAAAGAAGCATATATTTGTTTTTAAATAGCATCAACAAACGATTGACTATGTTAAGATCACAATCTTCCCAACATTAAGGAACAAGAAGTCTTAAAAAAAAGAATTACCACAGTTGTTGCATTTTTATAAGTGGTTCTCATTCTTCCAATTGTTTTTTGGTTTCTACCTACTTGCAGTTTATGTTGAAAATAGGTGTGAGACCATAAGCTATACGTTTCTGATAAGTAAACAAAATTCGAAATTCAGCAAGGGGTTATTTATGTAGATCACTCATTGTTTTCAAAACAAGTTAAGGGCCCAATTTATATATTGGCAGTATGTATACTCAGTCACAACATCAAGAGAATATTCAAACTGCCAATATGAAGTTCCACCTACCAGATTCAAATGTGGGCAGACCTTGAGTTTGGCCACGGCAGAGACTACTCTGTCTCTGCCATGGCTACACGTCCACCCACCCAGTATGGATGAGCAGACGTAGTAATTTTTTACTGTTTCTTATTTTTATAAATACATTTGTATTGAAAATTAACATTGTTGGCACAAACAGTTCTCAGGGCACGTATCACATACTATTCAAGGATATGTGGTATACACTCTAATTAATAATATCAAGTAAGCAAAACTCATCAACACACTCCCCCCAGATCCGGCAAGAGATAGTCAATTATTCTGGCCCAATCACTTCCTCCAAACCTGTGCATGTTTACGTGGGCACCCCCCGGCTTTGAACACCGGGTGTTCTTGCCTTGCACACCAATCCACTCCTTGGTGCTATTTTGAGAGGGTTGGGGGGTGCCGGAGATTTCCAGTTGATTGCAGTGTCTGTCATGGCCACCATTTGGGCGATGCCAAGGAAGGTGCGGTCAGCTCAGGTGCCTCCCACTCCCTCAAGCACACCTAAAAAGATTACTAAAGGAGACAGTGGGACCTCATGTCCTAAGATCTCAGCGAGCTCAGTCGTTATTGCTGGCCACTATTTCTGTCTGGATACAGGGACAGACCTGAGCCATGTGTTAGAAATCGGGGGGGGATGTTGCACATCTTGGACTCACAGGATTTGGCAGGAGCCCTCCGTGATGTAGCTGCACTGGCGAGAGATATGAGCCATACAGATCATACGTTTGTACTGGACGCAGGCAAGAACATATAGTAATTAGTCTAGGGGCCATCAGGGTGTCAAGCCAGCCATCCTCCTGTAGCAGGCCAATCCACTGGTCCCATTTGGCCTTTATTGCGGTCAAGTCCCCAAATGTATTGATAACCAAGGACTTGTATATTTGGGATACCCCCCTTCCCCAGTGCTCCCAGCAAAGGTTTGGCCTCAAGTGGGCTGTATTCCAGAAGCGAGTCCACATATGTTAGATGTTTATGGAAGTTGTGACACAGTTGTAGGTACTTATACAACTGGGTGTGTGAAAGTTGGTATTCTGTATGGTGGTCCTGAATGGACTGCATATGGATACCTGTCTACACATTCCCTGGGTGGGATATGCCAAATAAGTCCCACTTGTCAAACACCTCTAAGCTCAATGTTTCATGCAGCCATGTGCCTTGCCAGAGTAGTGTAATTTGGGTAAGTGTGTGGGCCCAGTGTGTGTGTATCAGAGCTGCTCTCCAGACCAGAAAGACCATCCTAGTTACTGGGGCCATGCTATAGGGAGCCATAAAGCAGGTCCAGGACCCGGGGAAACTATAATAGAGCGAGTACAAGACGATACTCCGG
Organism: Pleurodeles waltl; assembly: GCF_031143425.1. Taxonomy (NCBI): domain Eukaryota; kingdom Metazoa; phylum Chordata; class Amphibia; order Caudata; family Salamandridae; genus Pleurodeles; species Pleurodeles waltl. The sequence goes on from NC_090443.1 coordinate 425,715,740, forward strand.
ATCTGACCATTCCCCCTTAAACCAGTTGTGCATCACTATTAGTTGGGATCCCAAGTAGTACAAAATGGGGTTGGACATCCCCAATCCCCCATCACAAGTGCCTTGTTGGCAATAGTGAAGGGCTATACAGTGTCTGGTTCTGGGCCAGAGGAATGCTGAGTCAGATTTGTCTAGGGCTAAGAATTAGGCTCAGGACAAAGGGATTGGAATGTTTTGGAACACATACAGGAACCGAGCAGGACCATCATTTTGTACAAAGCTATACATCCTAGGAAGTTGAGAGGGAGAGGCTGCCATTGTGTGAGGTCTTTGTTGGCTTTCTGCGTCCAAGGCCGACGGTTCAAGGATCTTGCAAGATCAGGAAGAAGAGACACCCAGATCCCAGGTATTTAAAGTTCAGTCATTGTAGGGGTATTTTGTCCTGCCAATCAAAGTAGTCTCGGGATGGGGCCAGGGGCACGAGATTTGACTTGGCTGGATTCATTCGTAGCCCTGAAGCAGCTGTGAAGCAACGAAGAATATGTGGACACCTGGGGCCTCTGATGGCTTGGCTGCTCAAGTAGTGGAGGACATCATCAGCGTAGAGGGCCACCCGGTCCTCTCGTCCCTCCTCCTATCGCCATCCCCTCATCAAGGGGTCCTGCCTCAACACTTGTGCCAGCGGTTCAATCGCTAATACGAAGAGGAGGGGAGACAAAGAGCAACCCTGCCGGATTCCATTACGAATGGGGAACGACCACAAAAGGGTCCCATTGTTTTGGACCCGAGCCGTAGGGTTATTGTATAATGCCTGGACCAGTCTGCAAAACAGCAGCCCCATCTGGGCCCATTGCAGCACCAGCCTCAAGTACGTCCAGTCCACCATATCAAACACTTTTTCTAAGTCGATGAACAGCAACACTAGATCAGATGGCAGTAGGTGGTGGTGTGTCAGAGCAAAGTAGAGGCGGCGAATACAAAGGCCCTCATTACAACCCTGGCTGTTGGTGTTAAAGCAGCGGTAATACCGCCAACAGGCCGGCAGTAAAAAAAATGGAATCATGACTGCGGCGGAAACCGCCAACACATACAGCCACTTTAACACTCCGACCGCCACAGCGGTAGCAACAAACACCGCAGCGGTAACCGCCAACAGACAGGCAAGGTTCTGCCCACTGTATTACAAGAGGCCTATCTGCCAGCTTTTCCGGGGCGGTACCAACGCCATCCAAAGCACGGCGGAAACAGTGTTCTGAAGAGAAACGACTCACCTCTCGACACTCAAGGAAGAACCAGGACGCCATGGAGCCCGAGCTGCAGGTCTTCCCCATGCTGGTGTATCTGCTCATATACCAGGAGCACCAATGCCGACGACAACGACCATGGTGAGTACTGCACCTAGCACACAAGGGAAGGGGGGAGGAAAAAGAGAGTGACACACACATGCAACACACAACACCCCCACCCCAACCCTCACCCTCAACACCATACATAGCTGGTCATACCCTCGACGGGATCTTTACTCGTCCTGAGGAAGAATTACAGCTTACTACTGACCCACTAAATTGGTCGGACCATTCACTTTTGATTTTTAAGTTCACTGAGAAACAATCTCCCCTCACACACACACCCCCAAATAGACTATTAAGACAATAGAAAACTATCAAGGCCAAATCCCTGGAAACGGCACTAAAACTCAGCTGGAAAGATCCTAAACTGTCTGTTTTGCCGCCTCTGGCTTGCTTTAACCAGGGAATCACTTTGGCAATTGACTCATTAGCCCCTCTGAAAGTTTATGCACAGCGTGCAGGCAAAAAACCCAGCCAATCTTGGTTTTCTCAGGACCTTAAAGCACTCCAGAGGAAATATAGACAGCAGGAGCGTCGCTGGGGACTCAATTCTGGTGCCAGCGAGAAATTTAATTTAAAATTAGCCTTAAATAACTATAAGGAGGGTTGCTTCAGAGCTAAAGCAGACTACTTCACGCTAAAAATTAAGAAAGCTACCAATTCTCCTAAAGAGTTATTCAGAGTTATTAATGCCCTTACTACCCCCCTCTGTATGACTAAGCTGGAGAACTCTCAAGATCTTTGCAACAAAATAGCAAAGTTCTTTGAAAGTAACATTTTAAACATTCGCTCTAGCTTTATTTCAGATAAGACTCAGGGGCAACCTCTTCTCACTGACACGTTGGTTCCGCTCTCCTCCACCTCACCTAGCGCTATGTTGGACAATGGTAGTTTACTCTCTAAATTTAACATGCCATCCCAAGACAGAATCTGGAAGCTGTTTCAGGAAGGCAAATCTGGTTCTCCGCTAGATCCCTGCCCTCCGGCTATTTTGCAACTGGTTCCGGAGTTGGTGGCAACTGCGCTGGTCCCCATATTTCAGGAGGTCCTCACCTCCAGTATTTACCCTTCTGCCTGGAAAGAAACTATTATTATTCCCCTAAAGAAGAAGGAAACGGGGAAACAAGACGATTTGACCAATCTTCGCCCCATAACCTTGCTCCCTTTTTGGCCAAAATGTTTGAAAAACACATCAACAGAGAATTGGTCAGCTTTTTGTCAGACTCAGAGGGGTTTGATCTTTCTCAACATGGATTCCGGAAATCTCATAGTACGGAATCTGCCCTCATCTCCTCCTCAGACACTATCCGTAGGTTGGTTGATGAGGGTCAGGGTGTTTTCTTGGTCCTCTTGGAACTATCAGCAGCATTTGACACCATTGCTGACCACATTTTGCTCGAACGCCTACATCAGGCAGGCATTAGGGATCTAGCCCTGAAGCTTATTGAATCCTTTCTCTCTAACATGTGGTCCACGGTAAGCTGTGGAGATTTTAGATCCCCGGCTTACCTTTTGCCTTGTGGGGTTCCTCAGGGCTCGTCATTCAGCCCCACTTTATTTAACGTCTATGTTGCTCCTCTGGCAGAACTAATACGCTCTTTTGGCTTCATCCCTATCTCATACGCGGATGATACGCAACTCATCATCTCAATTAACAAAGACGCGGAGGTAGTTGCAGCCCATTTTAATGCTTGCATGTTGGTGGTAAGTAGCTGGATGAAGGCTAACTGGCTAAAACGGAACTTCAATAAGACCGAGGTTCTTTGCTTTGGGATAAGTAGGGCACAGTGGTCCCCTAACTGGTGGCCTAAAGAGTGTGGCACCCTGCCTCTACCTGGTTCCACGTCAAGGAATCTAGGATTTCTTTTTGATGATCATCTGTCTTTTCAAGTTCAGGTTAACCAGACCATAAAATCCTGCATGTGGATTTTGAGGAAATTGAAGAAAAGGTTCCCCTACCTTTTAAAAGAATGGAGAATTACTGCCACCCTGGCCCTGGCCCTGGTCCTGTCTAGATTGGATTACAGCAATTCTCTCTTGCTCAATTTCGATAAAGGATCACTAAAAAAACTGCAGCTGATGCAGAACACAGCGGCCAGACTTATATTGAATCTGCCACAATCAGCATCTGCTACGGAGAGCCTTAGGAACCTACATTGGCTCCCTATAGCCCAACGGATCTCTTTTAAGGCACTATGCATTGTACATAAAGCCACTCACGTGATCGGTTCCAAGTACTTGACTACTAATTTACAGTAGCGCCGTCCTACATGCCTGCTGCGCTCTGTCAGCACCTTTCAAATTCGAGTCCCCCATACCAAGAAAGTGAAGTGGGGGGACAAAGCTTTTACTATCGCCGCGGCCAAGATCTGGAATTCTCTTCCGCTGAATCTCAGGAAAGAGCACAATTATCTGACCTTCAGGAAACAGGTCAAGACCTGGCTGTTTCCTCGATAGCCAGCACCTTTCTCTCTTTAGACAGTGCACTGCCTTACCTTAGTTAGCGCTTCGATGCCCCCGGGCCGGAATACGCTTTGTAAAAACTCCATACATACATATATACATACAGACAAACACATACGACGACTATACATATACACCCCGTAACCCTCAGGAATAACGCAAGGACAAAAGGAATGGAGAAAAATTAGTGTAATATTAGAAATAAATAGAAATACATGCAGAAAGCAAAAACAGTAATTACAATATATACAATATATATAAAAGGCGGGACAATGCCCACTCAAAATGTACGTGGCCCACTGGGCCAAAACACATAGGCCAAGCCCACGCTTGACTCCTGCCTCAATACGGAGAGAACACTGCAGGGGCATCAGGTCGAAAACACACAGGCACCTCAGGGGACGTGGGGAGGGGCACCTCAGCCGGAAGATGTTACAACACCACTGCTCCTGGAGGGTCTCCATGCCCACTGCTTGGTCCTGGGGAGTGCAAAGCCACAGTCTCTTAAGTAGGTGGTTTGCAGAGTGCAAAACCACAGTCTCTCAAGTGGGTGGTTTGCGGAGTGCAAAGCCACAGTCTCTCAAGTGGGTGGTTTGCCCACTGCTTGGTCCTGGGAAGTGCAAATCCACAGTCTCTCTAGTGTGTGGTTTGCCCACTGCTTGGTCCAGGGGAGGGCAAAGCCACAGTCTCTCTAGTGGGTGATTTGCCCACTGCTTGGTTCTGGGGAGTGCAAAGCCACATTCTCTCTAGTGGGTGGTTTGCCCACTGCTTGGTTCTGGGGAGTGAAAGGCCAAAGTCTTTCTAGTGGATGTCTTCTTCCACTGGTTCTGGAGGGGACCTTGTGCCCAGTGTGCTTCATCCTGCCAAGGATAGGGTGAGTGGAAGCCTTCTTCCACTGGTTCTGGAGGGTGCCTTGTGCCCAGTGTGCTACATCCTGCCAAGGATAGGGTGAGTGGATGCCTTCTTCCATTGGTTCTGGACAGGGCCTTGTGCCCAGTGTGCTACATCCTGCCAAGGATAGGGTGAGTGGATGCCTTCTTCCACTGGTTCTGGAGGGGACCTTGTGCCCAGTGTGCTACTTCCTGCCAAGGATAGGGTGAGCGGATGCCTTCTTTCACTGGTTCTGGAGGGGGCTTTGTGCCCTGTGATGCACATCTTGGGAAGTGCAAGGTCTCAGTCACTCACCTGGGTGTCAGACCCACACGATTTTCTGTGGGCAGGATGCATGACTCTCCATGGAGGTAGGCCTACAGTCCATCCGCCAGCGGGGACAGCTGTACAGTGGTGGCACTGCCAGTTCTGGTGTCAGTGCTGCCATTGCTGGGGGGAGGCTCCAGCCCTTCCCTTGCAGCCTCGGACGGCTGCCCACTGGGGCTGCTGCTGCTGGCAGTGGTGCTGCTTGCGGTGGGGCAGGTGCTGATGCTTGCGGCGGTGCTTGCGGTGGTGCAGGTGGTGGTGCTGGCTGCGGTGCAGGTGGCGGTGCTGGTGGTTGTGGTGGTAGCCTCCAGGCCTTCACCTGCAGCCTCGGATGGCTGAAGTGCCCTGGCTGGTGTTCTGTGCCCCTTCCTGCCCTTGGCAGATGGTGGTGCCTCCTTGCTTCTGCTAGCTGGAGTCTTTGACTTGGACTTGCTGGCTGGTTGTGGATCCTTCTCCTTACTGGATGCTGTCCCCTTCTTGCCTTTGCCAGGTGGTGGAGCCTTCTTGGCCTTGGCAGGTGTCGGTGGCACACTGGCTGGGCTGACGGGTGCCTCCTTAGAGCCTCTCACAGCTGCAGAAACCACAGCGGACGTGGACTTGGTGGCTGAGGTGCTGGGCTGGGTTCTGGCCACCCTGGCCCGAGGTGAAGGACAGGGGGGGAGGGGTAGGGAATAGGTCAATGTTCACTAGAAAAAGCTTCTCAGGGACATTGGGGTGGGAAGAGGGTGAAGGTTTGGGAGTGGAGGAAGAGGGAGTGCTTGTAGGAGGTGTCAGTCTGCTGTGTTTGGGTGCAGGTGCATGAGCTGGATGCTGTTGTGAGGTGGATGGCGGTTGGGTGTGTGTGCTTGTGTTTGTGTACTTTGAGAGGAGGGGTCACAGACACAGTGGGAGAGGACACAGGGGAGGTATGCATGGATGTGGTCGTGGTGACTGCCAGTGAGGGGCATGTAGTGATAGGCATGCTGGTGATGGAGGTAGTGGATGAGGATGTAGTGCAAGCAGGTGTGAGTGGAGACGCAATTGGGAGGGAGGTGGATGAGGAGGAGGAGGGAGATACAGTTGAAGCAGTGGATGTTGGTGTGTCTGCATGGGGATGGTGCGTGTGTGAGTGCCTGTGAGATTAAGTGTGGTGCTTGTGTTTGCCTGAGCCACTTCTGTGTGTTGATAGGTTGAGGGGATTGGGACTGGGTAGAGGAAGTTGGAGGGGGGATGCTGGAGACAGGGACAATGGCTGAGGCCAGAGCCTGAAATGCTCTCTGTTGGGCTGCCACGCCAGAGTGAATGCCCTCCAGGTATGCATTTGTTTGTTGCAAATGCCTTTCGACACCGTGGATGGCATTCAGTATGGTTGACTGCCCAACAGTGAGGGATCTCAGGAGTTCAATAGCCTCCTCGCTGAGGGCAGCAGGGCTAATTGGGGCAGGGCCGTAGGTGCCTTGGGTGAAAGAGATGCCACACCCTCCTGCGTGAACCGGCACCGGAAACACACTGAGGGGCTGCTGGGAGGGCGGTGCTGGTACGGGGTGGCGGCTGTACGTGTTGTTGGGGAGGGCACAGAGGTGTCCCCCACCACCAGCGAGCTTCCATCGGAGGAGGAGTCGCTGTCTGTAGTGTCCCCTCCTGTCTCCGTCGTGGTGCTCCCCTCACCCTCCGTCCCACTGTTGCCCTCACCGTCAGTGGATTCGGCCTCCAGGCCCATGTGGGATGCAGCTCCCTCCATCGCCGGTGCCTCTGCTCCTCTACCAGATGATGCTAATGCACACAAGGACAGGGTGACAAAACAAGAAGGGGGGGAAAGACAGAGGATAGACTTGGACAATGCCAGCAACAACACTACCTTTGGCGTACACAACACACAGGGATCAGCCCTATGCACTAGGCCATGCACTACCAGTTACAAAGCTAGTCACCAGCCCATGGGGTACAATGCCTAACGCTATTAGCTGGACACCTGAAACCAACAGGACCCTGCCCAGTAGTAGATGCTCACTAACACTATTGAGGTTGGAGTTCTTCAGAGCCTGACCAACAAGGGACCTACCCTGCCATTTCACCCTGGCCTACGGGCACACACAGCCCACATCCCCCACCCAGGAACAACCTTAACACGTGCAAAGTCATGCTTCAGAATCTGTACTCACCCCCTTGTGGCTGCTGTGATGCCTTTAAGTGCCCAGCCAACTCCGGATAGGCCACCGCCAAGATGCGGAACATCAGTGGGGTCAGGGTACGATGGGCACCCCTTCCTCGTTGGGAGGACAGCCCCAGCTGGTCCTCCGCCGTCTTCCTTGCCCAGCGGCGCAGGTCCTACCACCGTTTGCGGCAGTGGGTGCTCTGCCTGTCAAAGCCCCCCAGGGTCCCCACCTCCTTGGCGATGGCACGCCAAATACCCTTTTTCTGATGGGCGCTGACCTGCAGGAAAAGAAACATAGAAAAGAGGGATTAGTCAGACCGACTGGACTGTTACACTCATTGCCCACAATATCCCTCCCATTCCCTTACGCACAGACATTGACCACCATACATGCAGCTCCCTGTCCAGGACCCCTCAGCCCCACCCTACAGGAGGCTTACACACACATCAATCCCTACATTCATGGCCCAGCGATCATGCTCACAGTATACTCACCTGTTTGTCTGGAGGACCATAGAGTAAAGTGTACTGGGGTAGGACCCTATCCACCAGTCTCTCCAACTCCTCCGAAGTGAAGGCGGTGGCCCTTTCCCCAGACACTTGAGCCATTGTTGCTTCCAGGCACAGGTCACAGCAGCACTTGCAGTGTAGGTCCTCTCCTGTTGAAGGTCAGGTAGCAAGTGAGTGAACAGATAGTAAATGGCGGTCACATCCGCGGCGGTGCGTACCGTCACCACTGGCGTACATTGCCATTGGCTCCTGGAACCCATAGGGCCCAATGTTAACCAATGGGAAGTTCTTCGGCGATCATCGACCGCCGACCGCAATGGTGCTCAACGCCAGTGGAATTACCTAATTTCCACTTGTCTCTCCTCACAGGTCAGGCAGCCGCCATTTCAGGGGCGCACAGGCCATGGCACCTAACTGCATCACAGCAGACATTGGCACATTAACTGACTTTTATATTCACATACTGTTTCTGTAAAGGGAAAAATGCATTTTTATTTTCACATATGTGTGACTATGACCCTCTGCTCACCGTTTTCCACCCTAGAGTTCAATCGGTGAGGATGAATAAGAGATGGAGACATCCCCGTGTACAGACCCCTGGTGGACCTGGCCACAATGGAGGACAGACACATTATCCTGACCTACGGACTTGATAGGGCTACAATCCAAGAACTGTGTGCGCATTTGGAGCCAGACCTGATTTCAGCTATCCGCCAGCCCACAGGTATCCTCCCTCTTGTGCAGGTCCTGTCAGTGCTCCATTTCCTGGCAAGTGGTTCATTCCAAGCAACAGTGGCCATGGCGTGAGGGATGTCTCAGGCAATGTTCTCCAACATGTTGACCAGAGTGTTGTCTGCCCTGCTGAAACACATGCACAACTACATCGTATTCCCCCAGGTGGAGGATTTGGCCACAGTGAAGGCTGACTTTTATGCCCTGGGACGTATCCCCAACATCATTGGTGCCATTGATGGTACACATATAGCATTTGGCCCCCCCGGTGAAATGAACAAGTGTTCAGGAATAGAAAAAGCTTTCACTCTCTGAATGTGCAGATGGTGTGTTTGGTGGACCAGTACATCTCCCATGTGAATGCCAAGTATCCTGGCTCTGTGCATGATGCCTCCATCTTGAGGAATAGCAGCATTCCATATGTGATGTCTCAATTCCAGAGGCACCGGATGTGGCTAATAGGTGAGCCTATGGTCCCCACCCAGTTGATGTAGGTGTATGGGTGTGGGGTTGTCCCTAAGGGTGAGTGTCTGTCTAACAGGTATCCCTCGATATTTGCAGGTGACTCTGGTTATCCCAACCTCTCATGGCTACTGACCCCAGTGAGGAATGCCAGGACATGGGCAGAGGAACGTTACAATGAGGCACATGGGCGAACAAGGAGGGTAATTGAAAGAACCTTTGGCCCCCTGAAGGTTAGATTCCGGTGCCTCCACCTGACAGGTGGATCCCTGTACTACTCACCCAAGAAGGTGTGGCAGATCATCATTGCATGTTGCATGTTGCACAACCTGGCCTTGAGATGCCAGGTGCCTTTTCTGCAGGAAGATGAGCCTGGAGATGGTCTTGTGACAGCGGTGGAGCCTGTGGACAGTGAGGAAGAGGAGGCAGAGGAAGAAGATGTGGACAACAGAAGTTCACTCATTCAATGGTACTTCCAGTGACACACAGGTAAGACACTGTAACTTCACTTTCCATTGCAGTTTTGTGTTGGACATTGTACTTGGAAGACTGATTTTCCAAATTCTATGGCCACTTACTGTACCCTTTGGCATCTCTATTTTCAGATATCTGTGCCCCACTCTGGCTCCTATTGTTTACTGCTGCCCACTACAGGTCATACCTATGTATACATAGCTGTACAGTTGAATTGCAATGTTTACAGCTTGTTAAACGAATACATATTTCAATCAATTGACAGACTCCATACTTTTATTTGTTCCAAGGGTGTTTATTTAGGTGCTAATAAGTGGAGGGGGTATTGCAGTGGGCTGGGTTGCTGATGGAGTAAAGTCCAGGGTAGAGTCCAGTCTATTTGTATCACAGGTGCATTGTCCAAAGGGGCATAGGATGTGGAGCAATGGCAGTTCAAGGTGGACAGGGTGACAGAGTGGGACAAAAGGGTGACAATCATGAGAGTCCTATTTCCTGGCAGGGGTCTTGGCAATGATCTCTGGCTTCTGCCTGGATCACAGGGACCATCTGCAGGGGGTGGGGTGCTTGTGGCCTGTTGGTCCTGTGGCGGGGCCTCCTGTCCACTAGCACCGGCAGAGGTGGAGGGCTGTTCTTCGGTTTGGCTAGTGTCAGGGGCCCGTTGGTGTGCCACTACCTCCCTCATGGTGTTGGCCATGTCTGCCAGCACCCCTGCAATGGTGACCAGGGTGGTGTGGATGTCTTTGAGGTCCTCCCTGATCCCCAGGTACTGTCCCTCCTGCAGCCGTTGGGTCTCCTGCCACATGTACATTATCTGGCCCATGGTCTCCTGGAATGGTGGTATGCTCCCAGGATCCCTGCAAGTGCCTCTTGGAGAGTGGGTTCCCTGGGCATGTCCTCCCCCTGTTGCACAGCAGTCCTCCCAGCTTCCCTCTTGTCCTGTGCCCCTGTCCCCTGAACCGTGTGCCCACTGCCACTGACCCCAGGTCTCTGATTGTCTTGGGTTTGTGGGGTTGCCTGGGGTCCCTGTAGTGGTAGACACATTGCTCATTGATGTGTCCTGGGGACAGAGGTATGGGCCCACTGGGTGGGTGCTGTGCTGGTGTTTCCTGTGGCGGGAGGCCCTGTGGAGGGTTGGAACTGTGGCAGGGTAACCGACTGTCCAGAGGTCCCTGATGGGCCCGGTTGGTCATCCTGATCCAGGCGTGCAGAGCTGCTGTCATCACTGTGGTCCTCTTCTGTGGGGGGACTGGATGTGGCTGGCACCTCCTCTCCGGTGACGTTGAGTAGGGGTCATGTGGGGATGTAAATGCAGTGTTATTGTATCTGCGTGTGCCATCTTGTGCATGGATATGTTTCCCTCTATGGTTGTTATTAGCAAGGCACGTTTGGGTTGTGTGAGATGTTATTGGTTTGGCTAAGTGATTGTCACTAGTGTGCATGCTGTGGTGATGGGTGTCCATGCAGGTCTTTCATGGGAGTCCATGCATTGTTGTTGCATGCAGGGCTTGGAATTGGGATGGGTGGGTTGTGATAGTGGGGTATATGTGAGGTGGTGGAGTGATGGGTATGAGGGTAGGGGTAGGAGTTTGTGATGGCATTCAGGGAGGTTGGGGGATATAGTAGTAAAGATTTGACTTACCAGAGTCCAGTCCTCCTGCTACTCTTGTGAGGCCCTCAGGATGCATGATCGCCAAGACTTGCTCCTCCCATGTTGTTAGTTGTGGGGGAGGAGGTGGGGGTCCACTGCCAGTCCTCTGTATGGCTACCTGGTGTCTTTCCACCACGGACAGCACCTTCCCCCATAGGTCGTTCCACGTCTTCCTGATGTTAACCCTTGTTCTGGGGTGCTGTCCCACAGCGTTGACCCTGTCCACAACTCTCTGCCAAAGCTCCATGTTCCTTGCAATAGACCTCTGCTGCACCTGTGATCCAAATAGCTGTGGCTCTACCCGGATGATTTCCTCCACCATGACACTTAGCTCCTCCTCTGAGAACCCAGGGTGTCTTTGTGGTGCCATGGGTGTAGTGTGAGTGGTACGTGTGAGGGTGTGTGGGGTGACGTGTTGGGGTGTGTGCTGTGAGGTGCGTGGATGCTGTATGGGTGATGGTGTTATGTGGCTCAGATTCAGTAGGTGCTCCTGGCTTGTCTCTCTCTCAGTTGGCAATATATTTTTTCATAGTAAAGGGTTTTGGGGGGAATGTGGGTGGGTGTTTTATATTGGATTGGGTGTGTGGGTGTGGTGTGTGTATGTGTGTCTGGTGTGTATAGTTTGAATTGTCCAATATGGTGTAGTTTTGTTAGTGTGTGTGTATTTTGAGCGTGGCGGTGTGTACCGCCAATGGTTTACCGTGGTTGAATGTCCGCTGCGGTGATTCGAGGGTCATGATGCTGTGGGCGTATTTCTGTTGGCGTAACGGTGTGGATTTTGGTACCACCAGTTTATCACTGACCTTTGGGCTGGCGGACTTGTGTGAGTGTCTGTATAGTGGCGGACTTCTCTGTGTGGGTCATAATACCCGTAAAGGTATACCGCTGCGGTCACGGTATGTTGGCGGGCGTCAGCACGGTGGTTGGCTGCATTTACCGCCAGGGTTGTAATGAGGGCCAAAGTCTCGTACCACAGGTGGGCATAAAGCCATACTGGTCCGGATGAACCAAAGTGCAGAGCACTTGTTTAAGTCAGGCCGCCAAGAAGATGTCATAGATCTTAACGTCCCCATTAATCAGGGAGATTGGGCGATGGAACAAGATCGTGAGGGGATTCGTTTTTGGGATTACCACTATGGTGGCCATGTCCATATCAGTGGGGTAGGTGCCCAGTCAGTCCACCTCACCATGGAAGGCCAGGAGGTTTGGGAGCAATATCTCCTGAAGTGCCACCTAGTATTTAGTTGGAAAGCCACCTGGTGTCTTTCCAGCAGCCACTGCTGAGACCACTGATTCGAGTTTGGGTAGCGTAATGGGTTCATCCATCGTTCGAGTCTCTGTAGGAGACAATCGAGGTAGGGATACCTCATCAAGGAATTTGGCTGAGTAGTCTGCTTCAACCGTTAGGGAGGGAGCACATAGTTGTTGGTAGTAGTTGGCCAAGGCATTTGCCCTCTTCGTAGATATTTCAGGGATAATTCTGGAGGCGTAATGATGAGAGACCAGCCAGTAAAGCAGTTTCTCTTTCTTGTCGCCCCAGCCATAAATTCACACTGTGGATGCCCGAAAGAGATGTATGGTCGCCTCCGTGGCTTGAAGACATATCTCTTCCCTCAATAATGAGAGCTGCTGGGTGGCTGCTGCCACAGAGGCGAGTGCCGTGGCAGTCTCCAGACAGAGACCCTGGCCTCAAACCGGGTGACATGGTCCTGCTTGGCCTGTTCTCGGGAATTAATATGGCATTTTTCATGGCCTCTCATCACCACCTTGCTGGCTGCCCAAAGGGTGCCTATCAAAAGGACAGTGTCCTCATTGAAGGCAAAGTATTCTTGGGATTTCTCATGGAGGAATCAGACGCAGTGTTTATCATGTAAGTACCATGCATTCCGTCGCCACATGGGCTGCATTCCCGTGCAACGGGAGCCAATATGGAAGGCCATGGGAGCATGGTCAGATATGTGTTGGCTGAAACAATTTTACAGTAGTCTGGGGCAGGCATACAGATAAGATCTATCTGAGACTGAGTGTGATGTGCCGCCAAGGTCTGCATGAATTGTTGAAGCCTTGGGTGCCAAACTCGCCAGACGTCACAGAGCCCCAGGGAGGTGAACCAATCAGGAAGACATTGAGCCATTTGGTGTTGAGATGTGGATGGCGGGCCAGAAGTATCTACGTCAGAGTTTGGGACAGTTTTAAAATCACCTCCTATGATTGTGGTTCCTTGCAGAATGCCTAGGAGAACCTTAGAAAGGTCACTCAGGAGGAAGCAAAGAGCTGCTGGGGGAGCGTAGATGCTCAGCAAGTTAATTGTGTGTCCTTCGAGCATATCGGTGATGGCCAGGTACGTACCCTGCTTATCCCTCACCACTCTGTCAACCATCAAAGGATAGGAGCAGTGTAGGAGGATGCCCATTACTCTAGAGCTTTGGGCAAAACCCGTATGATATATTCTGTCATACCCCGTGCACCAATAAGGGACATTTGTCATCCAAGAAGTGGGTCTCCTGGAGAAACAGGACATCTGATTGATGTCGCTGAGCGAATATTAGTACTGCAGTATGCTTTATCTTGTCCAGGAGTCCATTAACATTCCAGGATAAGAACTTAGGCCCTCACTGTGACATTGGTGGTAAATCCCACTTACCGCCATGCTGACTGCTGTCAACATACCGCCGCAGCAGCGGATATCCACTAACCATATTATGACACACACACACACCAATCCGTCACTATAGAGCCACACACACAAATCTGCCAGCCCAAAGGTTAGTGATAAACTGGCAGTATCAAAACCCACACCATTACGCCAACAGAACAACACCCACTACATTATGATCTACGAATCACCACAGCGGACATTCAATGGCAGTAAACCATTGGTGGTACATACCGCAGTGCTCAAAATACACACATATATACAAAACAGCACCACATTGGACAATTCAAACTACACACACACCTGACACCCATACACACAGCACACCCACACACCCACACTACTATAAAACATACACCCACATTATCCACAACTCTTTACGACTACAAATAATTGCCACCAGAGAGCGACAGCAAGAGCACCCACACAACCAGAACTACCAACACCTATATACCACCCACACACCTTACATCACACACCCCAACACATCACCCTACACATCGTCACCAACACCACTCACACTTCACCCATAGCACCACAGCGACGCCCCAGATTCTCTGAGGGGGAGCTAAGGGTCATGGTGGAAGAAATCATCCGGGTAGAGTCACAGCTATTGGATCACAGGTGCAGCAGATATCCATTGCTAGGAAGATGGAGCTATGAAGGAAGATTGTGGACAGTGTCAACGTTGTGGGACAGCACCCCAGATCAAGGGATGACGTCAGAAAGAGGTATAACGACCTACAGGGGAAGGTGTGTTCCAATGGGGCAAGACACCAGCTAGCAGTACAGAGGACTGGCGGTGGACCCCCACCTCCTCCCTCACAATTAACAACATGGGAGGAACAAGTCTTGGCAATCAGGCATCCTGAGGGCCTGGCAGGAATAGCAGGAAGACTGGACTCTGGTAAGTCAACTCTCTATTACTATCACCCCCCTACCTGCATGCCATCACATACCCCCACCCTTACCCTCACTCCTATCACTCCACCACTTCCCACACACCCCACCATCACAACACACTCATCCCAATGCCAAGCCCTGCACGCCATACCATTGCATGGACACCACTCACAGCCCTGCATGGACACCTATCACTACAGCATGCACACTAGACACAATCAGCTAGCCCACCAAATAACAACTCACACAAGGCAAAGCTGCCAGGGCAATTACAACCATAGAGGGCAACCCAGCCATGTACAATATGTCACAGCCAATGTCACCAGAGAAGAGGTGCCAGCAACATCCAGTCCCCCCACAGAAGAGGCCCACAGTGATGACAGCAGCTCTGGTCGCCTGGATCTGGATGACCAACCTGGTCCATCAGGGACCTCCGGACAGTCGGTTACCCAGGCACAGTCACACACCACCACAGAGCCTCCCCCCACAGGAAACCACCACAGCACCCACTTAGCGGGCCCATACCTCTGTCCCCAGGACATGTCAATCAGCAGTGTGACCACCACTACAGGGACCCCAGGGCACCGCACAAACCCAGGACAATCCTGGACCTGGGGTCAGTGGCAGTGGGCACACGGTTCAGGGGACAGAGGCACAGGACAACAGGGAAGCTGGGAGGACTGCTATGCACCAGGGGGAGGACAGGCCCAGGGAACCAACTCTCCAGGAGGCACTCACCGAAATCCTGGGAGCATACTATCATTCCCAGAAAATGCTGGGCCAGATCCTGGACAAGATGCAGGAGAACATGCGGCTGCATGATGGACAGTACCTGGGATCAGGGAGGACTTGAAGTCCATTAACACCACCTTGGTCTCCATTGCAGGAGTACTGGCAGACATGGCCAACAGTATGAGGGAGGCAGTGGCACACCAGCGGACCCCTGACACTAGCCAGACTACTGAACAGCCCTGCACCTCCGCTAGCGGACAGGAGGTCCTGCCACAGGACCAACAGGCCACCAGCACCCCTCCCTCTGCAGAAGGAGAACCACCCCAAAAATGTTCCCTGTGATCCAGGCAGAAGCCAGAGACTATTGCCCAGACCCCTGCCAGGAAATAAGACTCTCCTGATTGTCACCCTTGTGTCCCACTCTGTCACCCTCTCCACCTTGAACTGTCATTGCTCCCCTTCCTATGCCCCCTTGGACAATGCACCTGTGCTACAAATAGACTGGACTCTAACCTGGACTTTTCTCCATCATCACCCTAGCCCTTACACTTCCCCTTTTTCGTCAGAGCACTGCAATAAACACACTTTGAAAAAATACAAATATGGAGTATGTCAAATGATTTAAGTGTGTATTGGTTTAACAAGCTTTAAACATTGCAATTCAACTGTACAGTCTTACCTGTGTGTCATTGGAAGTATTGCCGAATGACTGCACTTCTGTTGTCCTCATTCTCTGCCTCCTCATCTTCACTGTCTGCAGGGTCCACTGCTGCCACACGCCCATCTCCAGCCTCCTCCTCTTGCAGAAAAGGCACATGGCATCTCAAGGCAAGGTTGTGCAACGCAGAGCATGCCACGATGATCTGGCAGACCTTCTTGGGGGAATAGCCCAGGGATCCACCTGTGAGATGAAGGCACCAAAACCTGGCCTTCAGGAAGCCGAAGGTACGTTAAATAATCCTTCTTGTTCGCCCACATGCCTCATTGTAACGTTTCTCAGCCCTTATCCTGGGATTCCTCACAGGGGCAGTAGCCATGATAGGTTGGGGTAACCAGAGTCACCTGCAAATATCGAGGGACAACAGTTAGCCACACACTATCCGTTATGGCCCACACCATACTCATACACCAACATCCACTTGGTGGGAATCAGGGCTCACCTATTAGCGACACCCTGTGCCTCTGGAGTTTGGCCATCACATTTGGGATGCTGCTATTCCTCTGGATAAAAGCTTCATGCACAGACCCAGGATACTTAGCATTGACATGGAGATGTACTGGTTGGCCAAACACACCATCTGCACGTTCATAGAGTGAGAACTTTTTTGATTCCTGAAGACCTGTTCATTTTGCCGGCGGGGGGGGGGACAAATGCAATATGTGTACCATCAATCACACCAATGATGTTTGGGATCTGCCCCATTGCATAGAAGTCAGCCTTCACTGTGGCCTAATCATCCACCTGGGGGAAAACGATTTAGCTGCGCATGTGTTTAATCTGGGCAGACAACACTCTGGTCAGCACTATTGAGAACTTTGGCTGTGACATTCCTGCTGCCAAGCCCACTGTTACTTAGAAAGAACCAGTTGACAAACAATAGAGCACTGATAGCACTTGCACAAGAGGGGGGATCCCAGTGGGGTGATGGATAGCAGATATCAGGTCAGGTTCCAATTGGGCACACAGCTCTATGATTGTGGCCCTGTCAAGTTTGTAGGTGAGGATACTGTGCCAAGTCCACGAGGGGTCTGTACATGGGGGGGATGTCTCCATCTCCTATTCATGCGCAGCGGTTGCAATCTATGGGGCAAAATAGTGAGCAGCTGGTCATTATCTGTACATTGTAACCACTACAGTTCAATGCATATTGTGATTGTCACAATATTTTGGTGGCATATGTCCAGAATGTGAAATTGTTAACTGTGACACAGTTAGGTTCCATGGCCTCCCCTCCCCCTGAAATGGCGTCCGCCTGTCCAGTATGGAGGGACAGGTGGAAATGAGGTAATTCTGATGACGTTGTGTGCCGTTGCGGGAGGCGGTCGGGAATCGCCGTGCAACTCCTCATTGGTTATCATTGGGCCCTATGGAGTACAGTGGCCAATGGTGATGTATGCCGGCGGTGACGGTATGCACTGCCGTGGACATCACCGCCATTTTGTATCTGTTCACTCACTTGCTACCTGACCTTCACCTGTGACCTGTGTCTGCAACCTACCATGGCTCGTGCGACTGGGGAAAGGGCCCCTGCCTTCACCACGGCTGGGTTGGAGCAACTGGTGGATGGGGTCCTACCCCAGTACCGACTACTGTATGGGCCTCCAGACCAACAGGTGAGCACAGTGTGAATACGATGCATGGGGCATGAATGCATGGAGTGCTGTGTGCGAAGGCCTCATGTGGGGGGTTGGTGGATTGGCCCTGGGCAGCGTGCTGCATGTATGCTGGGGCATGTCTGTGCTAATGGGGATAGGAATGGGCATGGTGGGCCATGAGTGTAATAGGCAGGACGGTCTGACTAATACCTTTCCCTGTGTCTATTTCCTCTGCAGGTCAGCGCCCATCAAAAGAAGGGTATGTGGCGTGCCATCTCCAAGGATGTGCGGACCCTGGGGGTTCTACGGCAGGCAGAGCACCCACTGTCGCAAACGGTGGAAGGACCTGAGATGTTGGGCACAGAAGACGACAGAGGCCCAACTGGGGATGGCCTCCCAACAAGGAAGGGGTGCCCGTCGAACCCTGACCCCCCTGATGGCCCACATACTGGCGGTGGCCTATCCGGAGCTGGATGGGCACTTGGGGTCATCACAGCAGCAACAAGGGGGTGAGTACAGTGCCCTTCATTACTACTTATGCCTGGTGGGGTGTAATCCAGGTGGGGGATGTGTGCCTGTGGGTGCCCCTAGGCCGGGCCTGTCATTGCAGAGTAGGTCCCATGTTGGGCAGGATTCTGATGTGAAATTCCTCCAACCTAGCTAGTAGGCATCCACTACTGGGCAGGGGTGTGTGGGTCCCAGGTATGCTGCAGTCGGCGGTATCTGTCCCTACCCATGGCCTGGTGACTAGCATTGTAACTGGTAGTGCACTGCCTAGTGCGTAGGGCTGTTCCCTGTGTGTGAGTGTGTTTTGTACGCCAACGGTGGTGTTGGTGCCGCCATTGACCAAGTGTATCCTTTGTGTCCCCCCCTTTTTGTTTTGTCACCCTGTCCTTATGTGCATCAGCATCATCTGGTGGAGGGGCAGAGGCACTGGCTACGGAGGGAGCTGCATTCCCACAGGACCTAGGAGGCAGAGTCCACCAACGGTAAGGGCACCAGTTGGATGGAGGGTAAGGGGAGCACCACGGCGGAGACTGGAGGGGACTGTTCAGGCACAGATACCTCCTCCGATGGAAGCTCCCTGGTGGTGGCAGACACCTCTGTGCCAACACCAGCTACAGGTACAGCGGCCGCCCCCGTACCAGCACCGCCCTCCCAGCAGCCCCTCAGCGAGTGTCCTGTGCCCGCGCACCCAGGAGGATGGGCATCTCCTTCGTCCCATGCACCTCAGGCCCTGCCTCAGTGAGCCCTGCTGCCCTGAGTGAGGAGGCTATTGACCTCCTGCGATCCATCTCTGTTGGGCAGTCAAACATTGTGAATGCCATCCAGGGCTGGCAGCCCAAATGCAGCAGACCAATGCATTTCTGGACGGCATTCACACTGGCTTGGTGGCCCAACAGAGATCAATCCAGGCTCTGACCTCCTCTCTGATGGCAGCCATTGTCCCTGTTTCCACCCTCCCCCTCCAACCTCCTCTACCCAGTCCCATTCCCCTCAACCCCAACCTATCCCAAGGCACACAGGCAGACGAGCATGCACACAAGACAACACACAAGAGTGGCACAGGCAAACACAAGCACCACACATCATCCCACAGGCACTCACACAAACACCATCCAGACGCAGACATACCAACATCCACTGTCTCCACTGTGTCCCCCTCTTCCTCCTCCTCCACCTCCCACCCAGTTACGTCCACATTCACACCTGCATGCACTACATCCTCAGCCACTACCAGCATCACCACCACTCCTAGCAGGACACACACCTCACTTGCAGACACCTCTACAACAGCCATGCACACGTCCCATGTGTACTCTCCCACTGTGTCTGTCACCCGCACTCCAAAGGTACACAAACGCAAGCACTCAGACACCCAACAGCCATCCACCTCTCAACAGCATCCAGCCCATGCACCTGCACCCAAACACAGCAGACTGACACCTCCTACAACCACTCCCTCTTCCTCCACTCTCACATCTTCTCCCTCTTCCCACCCCAATGTCCCTAAGAAGCTTTTCCTCTCCACCCTTGACCTCTTCCCTACCCCTCCTCCCCTCCGTTCTTCACGTAAGGCCAGGGTGGACAAAACCCAGGCAAGCACCTCAGCCACCCAGTCCACAGGCACAGTAGTGTCCCCAGCAACTCCAGGTGGGAAAGGATCCCGGCCACAGCCACCCAGACGGAAAGGTTGCCTACCCCAAGTGCTTCAAGGAAGGGTAAGGAGCCATCCCCAGCTGCTGCAAGGAAGGGCAAGGAGCCAGGCCCAGCTGCAGGAAGGAAGGGCAAGGAGCCAGCCCCAGCTGCAGGAAGGGAGGGCAAGGAGCCGGCCCCAGCTGCAGGAAGCAAGGGCAAGGAGCTACCCCCAGCTGCTGCCAAAAGGAGCAAGGAGCCATCCCCAGCTGCTGTCAAAAGGAGCAAGGAGCCATCCCCAGCTGCTGGCAGGAAGGGCAAGGGGCCTGCACTAGCAGGCAGTAGGACAAGGGGGCTGGTGCTGGGACTCTGTCATAGTCCACACCACCAACCATGGTGGTGCAACCGTCCGAGGCTGCAGAGGATGGGCTGGAGCCCCCCCCCCACCACCACCACCAGCAGCAGCACCAGTGGGCAGTCGTCCGAGGCTGCAGGGGATGGGCTGGAGCCTACCCCCACCACTATCAGCAGAAGCAGCAGCACCACTGCCACCACTGAACAGCCGTCACATCCAGCGGACATTCTGTAGACCTGCCTCCATGGGCTGCTGTGTGGCCTGCCCCCTGCAAATCCTGTGGGTGTGACACCCACCTGAGAGACCGTGACCTCGCACTCCCCAAGATCTGCATCACAGGGCACGATGCCCTCTCCAGAACCAGTGGAGATGCCATCCACTTACCCCATCCTCCCCAGAATGAAGATTACAGGCCACAATGCCCCCTCCAGAGCCAGTGGAGATGCCATCCACTCACCCCATCCTCCCCAGGATGAAGATCACAGGGCATAATGCCCCCTCCAGAGCCAGTGGAGAAGCCATCCACGTGAGAGACTGTGGACTTGCACTCCCCAGGACAAAGCAATGGACTTGTTGCCCCCTCCAGAGCCAGTGGGTAAGTCACCCACTTGAGAGACTGTGGCCTTGCACTCCCCAGGACAAAGCACAGGGCATGTTGCCCCCTCCAAAGCCGGTGGGGAAGTCATCCACTTGAGAGTCTGTGGCCTTGCACTCCCCAGGACATAGCACGGGGCATGTTGCCCCCTCCAGCACCAGTGGTGTTGTACCATCTGCCAGCTCAGGTGCCCCCCGTTCCCTGTCCCCCCTGAGGTGGCAGCCTATTTTCTATCTGATGCCCCTGCAGTGTTCTCTCTGTGTTGTTGCAGGAGTAAAGTGTGCCTTGGACTTTGTAATGTGGCCCTGTGGCCCATGAACATTGAGGAATTGGCAGTGTCCCTCGATTTGTAAATATGTATATACTTTTTGATTTGGATGCACGTATTGCTACTATTTTATCTTATTACACTCACTTTTATCTATTGGAGTTGTCCTTGCATTATTCCTGAGGGGTACGGGGTAAATATGTTATGCTGTTGCATCTGCTTGTGTGTATGGTGTTAGGGGTGTTGAGTGTTGCATGTGTGTGTCACTCTCTTTTTCCTCCCCCCGTCTCTGTGTGCTAGGTGGCTGTACTCAAGGTGGTCGTCTTCACCGTTGTTGGTGGTCGTAGTGGAGCAGGACATAAATCAACAGTGGGAATATGTGCAGCTCGGGCTCCATGGCGTTGTGGTTCTTCCTTGAGTCTCCACAGGTGAGTCCTTTGACTTCTGAGATCTGTTTGTGCCAGGCTTTTGATGTCGTTGGTACCGCCCCGGAAAAGGTGGCGGTTTGCTGTGTCTTAATACAGTGGGCAGGACATTGTCTTCCGCCTGGCTATAGGCGTCACCGCTGTGGTGCCTGTTGATTCCACCCTGGCTGTCAGTGTGTTAAAGTGCCTGTCTGTCTGAGCTGTTTCCGCCATGGTCATAATTTGGCAGTATTTACTGCCAACCTGTTGGTGGTATTACCGCCACTTTATCACCAACCACCAGGGTTGTAATGAGGGCCTCAGTGTGAGTAGTCATAAGAATCAGTAATGATAACTACCCAGATCATAGGGGAGGGCCCCCCGCCAGGGGGGCAGAATCCGTAACTGCTGATGTGGGAGCAATGAATTCTTATCAGGTGAGCCCTGTTGCGAGTCCATGTCAATACCTGAAACAAAATGTTTGTTAGAACAAAAGCATTTGTCAACATAAAAACGCAACATCTCTAAAGTCACCCATCCCCCCTACCCAAAAGCCACTCCATACTTCTCCCCAGAAGCATTTGTCGCCCTCATAATTGATTTAAACCAGACAACTAAAGACTAAACATTGGCTTGTTGTGGACCTCTCCATAGAATACTCTGTGGCCATCAGGTCATAGAAAGTATGTTCAGTTATGTGTCCCAGGGTAGGCCTGGGCCCAAGATAGGCATCACAGCACAGGGTTCCAGGAAAGATCTGTCACTATGTGCCCCCAGCCGCTCCGGAGAGGCCCATACCGCTGGATTTCCTTGGATAGAGGTGGAGTTCTCCATCTCATCTGCTCCTCCTATAGCCTGAATGCATGGGGCCCAGTCCTGGGCCAGAGGCGTTGGCGAAACAAATTTCAAGCGCTGCTAGCTTTCTGGTTTCCGTGAGAGAGTCCGCTTACAATGTGGCCTGGGCCTTTTGTAAGTGCGGACATGATCCATTGAGTCAAGATCATGCTGAGATCCCGAGTGAGGAGTTTCAAGTGGTCACTCTTCCATGTGCCACGTCCAGGCCTTCTCCCGCATTTCAAAAAAGTGTGATTTGCTGTTGTAACTTACTCAAAGCCTGGCTGGGAATAGGAGGTGATATTGTACTCCCATAGTTCTAATTTTTGTTTCACCACCAAGTAGGAATGGCGGAGTTGTTGGACTTCATGGGTGTAGTCCGGAAAGAGGAGGATCTTGGCGCCTCCGCAATGGAGATCACTTTGCCTCTGTGCCCCTTGGAGGACAGTGTCTCTGTCTCAAAAGTTAAGAAAGCGAGCTATCACTGGCCTTGGTGAGGAGCCCAGTGGTGGTTTGGGGGTCAGGGCCCGGTGGGCTCTCTCCAGTGTGAACCAGTTGGAGAGGCGGGTGGGGGTATCCATGATTTGATCCATTACTCAAGCAGGTCCACCATTGATTGTTGCTGTTCAGTTTCAGGGATGCCAATTATGCGTATATTGTTACGTCAGGAGCAGTTTTCAGCGTCTTCAGCTCGACGGAGCAGTTCCGAAGTATGTGTGAGAAGAGTGGATACCTGCGTCTTGAGGGATTTTATTTCAGTTTTGGTGATCCGAGCCATGGCATTGCGTAGGTCCTGGTGCAGCAGTGCCACGTCCACTCGGACCGCACCAATTTTGTATTGCTTGAAGGATTGTGGCGAGATCGCCCGACGATCACACCGTTCTACCCACCCCTGCCTCCTCTTGAGGCCCTGTGGCTTTGCCATTGGTAAATTGGTCCATGCAGGTTTGGGCACAGGATGATCGGAGGGCACTATCTTTCTCCTTGATCAGAGATATTGTTTGGACAGACCCGGCGATCTCAGGAGTTAATTATTTGTCCCCAAGTGCAGCTGCTCAACTTTTTGACTCCGATGCCCTGAGCAAATGCCACTCTTAGAAAAGAATAGGGGGCAGTGAGAAGAGCCTGGCCAGTAGGACCCAGGACATCTCCCAGCCCAGGCCTCAGGTGCACACCCGACCCAGATCCTTACTGGTCCTCAGCAACCACCCAGCTCCCCAGACCAGGGCAAAGGTCTAAGGCAATCAGGCCTGCTGCTAATCAAGGTTCAGCTGAGCAGGCGCTATGTTTCAAAGGCTCTCTGTGGCACCGGCCTTCTGTGCCCCAAGGTACAGTAACAAAAGAACAGGGGAGGGTCGCACCAACTTTTATTTCATTTAGGGTCCACGCAGTGCGCCAAGCCAGGAGAGGGCATCCCTCCCCGAGAAACACAGCTGGGAGCTCCCCCCCACAGCCTACTATTGCACTTGTGGTGGCGGTCTCCAAATGGTCCCCTGCATGCCACCCCTGGCATAAGAGACCCAAGCTTCAATGAAGGAGGGCCGCGGGCACAAAGATCGGAGGGAGGCCGCTCCTCCAGGCACTTGGCGGCAGGGCCCAGCTGCCTGCACGGGATGCCTGCAGTATGGTCAAGCAGATAGGATTGGCCCGGTCGAGGGGGGGGGAGAAGGAGACAAGGCACCCACACACCTGTATCTGGTGCCTCTACCTTGTCACATATAGAGGTGCCGAGCAATGTGGAAACCTGCTCCCCAACTCAAGATCCACTGCAGCCCTCCATCACACTGGTCGGATATGGGTTGGATATGGGTCCAACCCCCGGCTCCTGGGCTTTCATGGCACTGTTGCAGGCAGGCACAGACTCTTTCAGGCGCGTCAATCGGGTGGGGCCAGGACTCCCAAGGCGGGGTGGTTACCACTACTCTGGGGGGACCCCCCTGATCACCACAGCGGCCCTGGCACTGTCACCCCTTCACACCCGGAAGGTTCAGCAAGGAGATCCGGTTCCAGTCGTGCTCCTCACTTCGGGACCTGCCACAGCCCTCCTTCACATCGACAAGACGTGTGGCCGCCGATACTCCACTCCTCAAGTCTCAGGGGTCTGACTCAGCCCTCTTTCTGGGACAGATTTAGTGCTCCGGTGTGGGCAGGCACTGCATCGCTTAATGACGGCAGTACAGGATCGTCGCATAGGGCCAAAGCATTTAGAAGATCCATTACAGGGCCTGCGCTGCCATGTTGAGCAGGCTGCCTCGATTTCCACCACTGCCCGGGGGATTGCTGCATTCACTGCAGACCGCTAGCTATGATGGCTTTGATGCAGATCCCCGGTCGCTGATCCAGGACAGCCCCAGAACATTATGATGTCCATGGATTACAGAGCGCATGATGAAGGGGTCCAGAGCACTTTTGGAATGCATCCGCCATCTTGACCTTTTTACTGTTTTTACTGCCATGTAAACCCTGCCGGAAAAAAAATCATTAAAATGCCCCCCCCCACCATGGGACAAGACCCCCATGGTGAGGGGAGCATTATATTTTTTCTTTTCAAAACAGACGTCCTGTTTCGGGATTTTCTTTTTGAAAAGGAAAATTAAATACTCTGTACTATAGGGCTGCGTCCTTCCGATGCAGCGCCGTAGCGGAGAGTAAAATTATTCGCCAGGAACCACTGTTACAGCAGTTCCTAGCACTGCTTTTATAAATGATCGCCTACCTGGCAGTCATTCATAATTCTGGCGGGTGGTCCCTCCACCAGGGAAACAGAATAATTGAATCCATTGCCCTGGCATACTCACAGGCCATCCGCCAGGATTTAAATCAGGCCCTCTCTGTTGAAATAAAAAAATTAAAATAAGTAGGAGAATATGGCAACAGGTGATGTTTTCATTTGACATTTTTTGCCCCGATGGCCCAGTTAAAAAACTAATATCCAGTTACGTCCCTCAGACCCTCTGTTTTTGTGAATATATGGTGTTTGATAGTTGTCTAAAGAAAGGTGGTGCCTAGAGACAACAACTGAGCTGCAGCCTTTAATGATATTTTAATGTGTACCAGCAATGGATCAAGTCATAAGGTAAAATGTAAAGAATGAAAACGGTTTTGAAGGAAAAAAGGCATTTTTTAATGTTCCCAAGATACTGAATTTAGGAATATTCATTTGTACAATGTTGACTTTGGGGTTACCCATACTATCATGTGTACTAACTCAGAAGGCATTTTGAAAAGTGTGTTTTTGATTGCACACTGGATCATATTTTGAAGCAAGAAATATGCACTGGGTGGTAAAAATGTTCTACTATTCTGCCTGCTGCTTTGTGTTCTTGGACTTCTCCTGATAAAACAGTAGCTCCACTTATGTGGGTGGGCCTGTCAGCTGCGACTTTAAATGCCCTAAAACGCGATGTGGAGACATCAAGCGTTTGTCTTGAAAATTGACACATTTTGGCAAAGTGGGTAGCTGCAATATTTGTGCCACGCCGTGCCACCACCCGGACAAACGTACCAAACCTAGATGTTTCTGGAAACTACACACCCAGGGTAGCCCAGGGTAGTGTTGTCTGTATGGATCCCACTATTTATTCTTACCCAGAATGCCCTGCAAACCTCAAACTTTGGGCACAACTGTTGCGTAGGCTCTCATTATTCTAATGAGACTATTGGATTTTGAGCAGCAAGATCATCCACAGTGTGGGAGATTGAGTCTGACCCACTGTGGGTGACACCTGGCGCCCTAAATCTGGGTTTTGCTCCAGCAAACTAGCAGTGCCTCATCTCTACCAGAAGATAGGGATGATTGGGCAGCCGAGCGCATGACATATTAGGCTTCCCAGGAAAGTCGTGGTCACTCAGGTCGCATCCGGTTCTCTCATTCATACTTCGGTCTCATATATAAATGACAATAAGAAGCAGTATGAGTTTTAATAACTGGTTTAATAAAACAACTGCATTTTAGATAGCAAAGCGTGAGCTGCAATAACCTGTAGTGAATCCTAGTTCGTTTTAATGGGATAGCAGGAGTTAGCTTAGCCGCTGGCTTGCAGACTCGTGCCCCCGTCGCCTAGTGACTTTTTACCTACTTAGCTTGCTCTGTCTTAGCCCATTTAATTATTTATTTCTTCTAAGATGGCTGCCTTGTTTATAGTTAGGCCACTTGTTATGAGTTTCATTATCAGTGTCACCGCGCCAAGGCGTCAAGATCAAGCACAAAAGACAAACAAACAGTAGGTGTTCACACTTGGGGATTTTCCCTCTCTATACTTTCGAGGGATTGTTGATATTAATTGCCGTCCCAAGCATGCCTGTTATCTATTGTTTTGGAATACACCTATGTCAGGGGACCTTGTAGATCTGTATAAATACATCACACATTAGACAGATAATCAGAGGGATTCCGACCAGAGGGCATCGCCACCATCGCTGATACCGATGCTGCAGTCATCTTGACGCTGACCCAGTCTTCGTGTACGTGCGGAGTCTGAGATAGAGACCTCATTCCAAGGTAACAAGGGTTGGGGGCTCCTCTCATGGACACGGCTTTGGCAGATTAGGTTTAGCAAACCCAGCTCTCCTTTAGGTAGAAGGTTAGGCCTATTCTCATTAGGGTATTAGGACATATTCCATCATATATATATATATATATATATATATATATATATATATATATATATATGTATATATATATATCTTTCATGTATTGCAAAATGGTGGGGGTCTTCATAACAATGACTCTCTTCTTCACAATACTGTTACTTGCTATATTCATTATCCTAAGCATTGCAGTTCATGCAACTTATCGCAAATTGCAGTTATGTTAAATAAAAACTATTATAACTTCACTGCATCTGTGTTATTGCCTTTGTTTGTATGAGACATAATATATCTGTGAGAAAAGGGTAACTCCGTTTAACCACGACATTCCCTGAGATATCTTATTTTTGAGTCTATGCATAACCGACTGCCATAAATCACCTTTTACTATAGTGTTTCTGGTGAGGTACTGCTAGTGAGCTGGTAAGGTTGGGACAACAGTTGCGACTTGTTGTAGGAAAGACTCAGTCACCTACAAACAAAAGTACTGTCATCCTTAGACCAGCAGTCTTGCTCAGAGTAAGAGTCCAAACTATGACATGGCGCCACCAACAATGGTGTTGAGGCACTAATTTATGGATACCCTGACTATCACTGTCTCACAGACAACAGGTACCCTAAGTACCATTATATGGAGACGTCCGTGGTCTTTGGGAGAACCCTCCTCGGCTGAAAAGGTAACACCTAATTAAGCTGTAGGTTGTTCGAGCTCGAACTCATAAAAAGGAAAATACTTCCCCCATCTGGTGTTCCGTTTCCCTAAACAACTAAGGCTAATACCATAGATATTCCAGCAAATGCTAGACATGCACTAACACAACATTTATTGGCGCATGGTCTTACAGACGAGGGCGGGGATGTTACTCTGATAATAGAGGCAACTGAAGCATACCAAACAGAAACGTTTTACTGTTGGGTCACCTTTCCTGAGGTTGACCAAAGAACGCACACATTTCACACATATGAAGTTGCAAACGTGCCTGTACGGTACGAAGCATACCAGTATCATGAAATATCGCTTACATTTCTAGAGCATCAGAACTGGTTTGAAGGCGCCCTACCACGTGTACTACGAAGAGTGAGGTTAGGTCCCTTAAGTAATGAGGGTCCTACATGGCCTATGTACGCCACATATACACCTCACCCAGGCATACAGACTACGCCGATCGCAGATTTACGAGTTTTATATAATGAATTAGTGGCATTATATAGACGATTGGTTCAGTTCGTAATGCGAACATTGAACATAACACCAGCGCGTCCAGCACCGCCAGTAGCTGGTGGTTATCAATTGGCTACTGGGATTAATCCACAAACAGTGCATACTATTATGAGTAAAGTGCCCACGGAACAGGAAAAAATACCGTTCTGGATAGCCCAGAAAACTCATCAGCTGGAAGCTGTGTTTCCCCATACGGGACCACAGGAAAAACATAGATTGCTCACTATGTGCTTGGCGTTTGGGATGGTTCCCTCGGTGGATGACTGTGCCACATGGGGTACAGTCTTCGCTGCCATAAAAACTACCACACATGGTACCCCAACACTTGCCAATTTAGTGTTAAAACAAATACAAAATGAACATGGGGCTGCACCGGCCCTGGATCTGGGGATGAAATTAATGCGTAACTTTGATGCCGTCTCCTCCATAATACTGAGTAATATTAAAGAGGAAGCGGTAGCACTGTCAATACGCCAGCATCTCCGGGAAACTCCAAATCTGGAACAAGAGAGACAGCTACCGAAAATAATTTCCGATACCTATACTAGTATAGGGCGGGATAGTTTGGGAGCCAAACCTAAAAAATTGGAGTTACAATGTACCGCCCATAAGGAGGGTACGAAGCAAGCACAAGAGGGCTCTAAAAAGTGCTGGGACAAACAAAAAGATTTTAAAGAGAGAAGAAATAAGAGAGCTGATTCTCCGCATACGGAGTACTCCGAAAGGAGGTATAATCTCAGAAATAGGGAGCACATTAGACCTCCAGACAGATATACTGATTCACGTCCCTCTCGTTCCTTTCAGGACGCACAGGATAAACGTAGCGAGAGAGGGGGCCGTCAAGATTGACGTCCGGAATACGTGAAAGAAAAGAAAGACTCACCACAGTCTACCATTAAAAAAGAAGAAAAGACTCCTCAGCAAAAGCCACAGTTTAAAAAGAAGAAGGTGGCAGCACTGACAGTTAAGAATGCCAGTAGTATTGAGAACACTGTTGAGGAACAAGAAGTGGGCCGTGACTCTGTTGGACAGTGCGGCAGAGGTCACGATATGTCACCAGAGTCTGAAAGATCATCTGGATGCGACAGCAACTAGCGATTACATCGTGGTTGAGACAGCGGATGGCCGCGTTCTCCCCCCCGATAGGGTTTATGATTTAACAATTCATATAGAGGGAGACGTGAAACGCCTGATTAGTGTAATATTTTGGGATGAACTTATAGTGATATCCTATTGGCCGAGAGAGACTGGCCACCTGAACACGTCCGCAAGCTCCCGCATGGGGAAGATGTTATTTTGACTTCTTTCCCCCATTTCAAAACTCACACAGCACGGCACTAATAAACAATATAGTGCGTAAAAAATATAAAACTACATTGGACATATCTAATGGATTTTTCTGCCAGAATTTGGCACATGAAAGTAGGGACCTAAGTGCATTTTCATTTGGCTCTCAGAAACGCTTTTGTCATTTACCTCAAGGCTATAAAATAGCCCAGGCCTGTTTTCAGCCCGTGTAACATCAATTTTGAACGACATTGATTCCGATGCATTGTCATATGTGGATGATATCTATCTCACTGACGACGCCCTCGACATTCATCTTGCGAGGGTCGATCGGATAATTTTGGGATTTGCAGACCTCGGTTATAAATTTAATTTTAAGAAAAGCAAGATAGCCTTTCTTAGTGTATTGTTCCTGGGATACGAGCTATCAAACGAAGGGAAGAGCCTGGCCCCACACTTTCTAGAAAAGTGTGCTCAACTACAGCCTCCAAACACACTTAAGAAATTACAGTCATTACTGGGTTTCTTCAATTTTGGCAGAACGTACATTCCAGATTATGCAGAACGCATAAAGCCACTTTATGATTTAGTTCAGCCCAATTTTTCTAGCAGACGATGGACAATTGAACACACACACATCCTTAGGGACATGCAACGGGACATGCTAGAAGCTAAACACTCACACACACGTGACAATAAAACAAACTTGGTCATCAGAATAATTGCTGGTGCCCTTGGATTTACTTATCTCACCTTTAGTGCGGGTGACACGGTGCCGATAGCATATAAATCACATTTATATTCAAATGCTGAACAACGTTTTGCACCTACGGAAAAGATTCTGACAGCAGTTCAGATGGCCGTCATAAAAGAGAGGCCACTTGCCCAGGGGAAACGCATTATTGTTGTCTCCCCGGTGCCAGCCTTAGAGGCTGTCACTAAAGCGAGCGTTCCGAACGCTAAAGCATTACATCCACGCTGGATTCAATGGGCAACGTCTCTGACCGCAACTGATGTTGATTATATATTTGATCCAAGACTTCAAACACAAGAATTTCTCCGTTATGAACATGAGTACCCCGCTCCTCTAAATATATTGCCACTAGACAGTTATAATACTATCATTTATACTGACGGATCGGCACAACCAGCTGTAGGTACTAAACATCAATACTCGGCAGCTTGCGCAGCCGTGTGCGGAGTTATGGAAGATGGAGTTTTCCACCCTCACAATACCTACACGCAGACCTTAGGGGACTGCACAGCCCAGTTGGCTGAGCTTAAGGCTCTTCTTCTAGCGCTTGAACATACTGAGGCAGGAAGCCAGACTTTGATAGTCTGTGATTCATATTACTGGGTCCAGTCATAAAATGAAACTCTCAATAATTGGAAACTGAACGGGTTTAGGGACTCTAAAGGGAACACCATTAAACACAAAATGTTGTGGGGAAGGGTGGCTGATCTTAAGGATAAGCTACCATGTGTCCATGTAGTTCATACATTAGGACACCAACATGTAGGAATACACGTTGCCGGCAATACATTGGCTGGTGAAGCGGCCAAAGCATCGGTAGCCACGGCTTCTGTGGCTGCAGTGACTCGTTCTCAGACGAGGTTGGATAATGAAATACTGATTGCCGTTAAAGCTTTGGCTGCAGGCAAGACCCTTCCGAAAGGTTACCCTACAAACTATACTTACCATATCAGTGCACAGAATGTTGCTTATACAACAATTCCTGGGAGTGGAGATCGAGTGATCCCAATGAAGACCAGAGATTGGAGCTGATTACAGCCGCACATGAGGGTGTTGCTTCTGCACATGCTGGTATACAGGCCACGATAACAATTCTACAGCAACGATACTGGTGGCCTGGTCTATGCAGACGAACTAAGCAGTATGTCCTTTGCTGTGACATTTGCCAGCAGATTAAGGGCTCTAATATCAAACGCCCTCCGCAGACATCCCTCTTAGTGTCAGACAAGCCACTTCAGTGTGTGTACCTAGACCATTGTGGTCCCTTACAGCCTGATGGTGCATACAAATACATTCTAGTGGCTGTGGATTCCTGTTCTAGATTCCTGTGGGTATGGCCACAGCGGTTGGCTGACGCCCGGACTGTTATAAAAGATTTGCTGATCTTTATCGGCACATATGCGGTTGCAGCATTCCATTCGGACCAGGGCCCTGCATTTGCCTCTAAGGCATTTAGGGACACCATGGGGACGATGGGTGTTGAACTCCATTACTCCTCACTATACCATCCCGAGGGAAATTAGGTTGTGGAGAGGCGGAATCGTGATCTAAAGCAGTCATTAACAGCTCGAGTATTAGGTTCAGGCCGCAGTTGGTTACACCACCTATATGGGTCCAGAGAGCACTCAATAATCTGCCAAGACGTTTTTTGGGGGGAAGATCTCCATATGAGGTTCTCTTTGGGATACCTATATATGTCCCAGATCTTGATGCCCCTGGTATGGTGGCAGCAGAAACACCATTTGACATAAAAGAACGTCTCACTGTTTTACAGGAGCTTCAACAATTTCGTGATGATAAATCATCTGCATGTGCTGCCACCTTAGGAATAAGGGAATTGGCGAAACCTTCGACTGGCTGGATTCCTAACGTTGGGGATCTGGTTCGTGAGGAGATCGCTGTGAAGAAGGAGTTCGGTCCATCGTACAGAGCACCTGTACCAGTCTTGGGAATAAAAGGCACCAGGACTGTCATCTTACCACCACTGTCTGGTTCTAAATCGAACAGATTAATCTCCATTGATGACATCAAATTACACCATGTGGCCGATCCTTCACAGTAGACGAGGAGGTCCCTTGGGTGGTTCCCGATCCCCTCTCACTACCCTACAGGACATCCATCTACATAGTAGGATGAACATCACTAATGCTGACTATGCAACTATATCAACTGCTGTTCCAGACACTTCCTCGACCATGAGGAGGGCGGAAAATGAACTTTTGTTGGTTCCAGTCACATCTTCGGTGACCACCCCGCTTTAAGATTTGGCTGTACTTTACACGAACACTTCCACGACTAATGACGTTGTCTATCAAGAACCTCCACGAGCGATGGATCAGAATACAGCGGCTCCTGTGTTTGCAGAGACTACCTCTGGCTATTTCATTGACATTGATGATTTCTTTTCGGATTCATCCTCAACAGTGATTGACAATATTTCAAAAAGTAGTAAGCTGTATTGATGGCTTAAAAAGACCTATTTGATCTACCCATGGAACTATCTATGGTTCTGTTTGACATTTATTGCATTATTTTAATGGATTGGTTTTGTGACTGTTTTCTTTTTGCTCATAAATGGTCACTATATTCCTGATCGCTCCTCAGTAGAGCCTGTTGATGAAATTTTAACACCACATCATTCTTCACATAAGGTCCGAAGAGATTTGTCCCCTGTAAATATTACAGCAATACCCATTACTGATGGGATTGTGTGGGACAAAGTTCCATTCGATATATACGGGCCTACAGAGATTATTCAAATACCATACGTGTTCAAAATTTAAATGTCTGATTTTATTACACCTAATGTTGTCTCTGATGATTGGAATGTCCAAACAGTTGATTCCATGCTAACTGAAATGAAGGACTATTCTGCTTTTGGAAGTGATGATGTATATGATTATACAATGAATTATGGGGAAATGTTCTGCTACAACAATTGGGGACATCACTACCTATACCGTGCCACTAGACATAGGCCTCTCTTGAACTACACACAGTGGGAACACTGTTCGACACCACAGGTGGGGAGTCTAAAGTATTATAGCAATAAATTTACATACTTTTCCAGGCATGATACAAAAAAAGCAGAGTCGTATTATTTTAAAATACCTCCGGCACAAATTAGGAAAATTTTGCTAACAGATACGAAACTGATTTATTCAGATCCCTTTGTTACCCGGCTCTCGATTGAGGGTTACCAATATTGGAAAAGCACTATTGACTTGAAAAGTGTATGGGGAACACAAGATTGGCAGATACAGGGTAGGGAGGCTTTGTTTCGAGCATGCCTGATTCCTGTGCAAATGATTTTCTTAAATGACACTATTGAGCAGACATCCTGTCTGGGGTTAGCAAAGATTAAAGACCTAAACACGCCCAGTATCCCTACTCTGGCAAAATTTTAGAGATTGGCAACACTTTCTTAATGTCACAGAGGACAGGCTAGATGCAATGGTTAAGGCTGGTACCTATAATTCTTCACTTTCCAGTCCCGGCGGGTGGTTGGTATGGCCCACCGACACTAATGAGTGTCAAAGGCGTTTCTTGAACTCTCCAGGGGGTTTTTCAATTAACAGGCCTGACCCTCGCTTTCTATCAGGTCAACATACAGGTATAATTACAACATACAGTGTGGGTAAGCTGTGCCAGCAATGGGTGCAGACAAACACGTTAACAGCGGTTAAGAAACACCTGAACACTCTTTCTGACAGTATAGACTTACAGGTTTTTTTGTTGGGTCCTAGAAAACAGCGCTCGAAACGTTTTTTGTATGCTATGTACAATGAAATTTGGAAACTTTCCCAGATTGAGGCTGCTGCACGTTTAAGGCAACTGGATAAGGAAAATTTGGAAAAAACATTAGCTGTTGTGGCATGAACACACTGTCCAACAGGAGTTATTCACTATCAAATATAGGTGGTCATTACAACGCTGGCGGTCGGTGTTAAAGCTGCGGTAATACCACAAACAGTGCGGCGGATAAAAAAATTGAATTATGACCCTGGCGGAAACCGCCAACAAAGACAGCCACTTTAACACACCGCCCGCCACGGCGGTACAGACAAGCAGCGCGGCAGTCACCGCCAACAGACAGGCGGAACACAATGTACCGCCCATAGTATTACAACCCGCCAATCCGCCACCTTTTCCGAGGTGGATTCACCATGGATAAAAACACGGCGGAAACAGTTGCTGCAATGGGAAAACGCTCACCTCAACACATCCCACGAGGAACGAGGACTCCATGGACCCGGAACTCCAAATACTATCTGCCCTTGTCTTTCTGTTCCTCTATGACCATCATCTACGTAGGCGCCGAAGACAACGGTGAGTACTGCACCTACGACATGGGGAGGGGAGAGGCAAAAGTTAGGGGGACACCCACCAAACACCCCCACCTCCAACCCCAACCTCGCATAATACAACATACACACCAATGCATCCACAAAAATCACAGTAACAACCCACAATCCCCCCGGAAGAATGAAAAGACAAAGCGAAATCCGTTCAAACATTGTAATGTAGCAATATACATGTCTTACAAAAATATACTGATATATACGAAATTCAGTCAGAAATATATACATTACGAGAAGTAGTGCAGATATGTACATAACAATGTCCGTGCACCAACAGTCCAAAAATGCATGGGCGAGGCCCACAAAAGATACCTGACCGCAATCGGAGAGAACACTGCCGGGGCATCAGATAGAAATACTACAGGCACCTCAGGGGGAAGGGAAGGGGGGGCACCTCAGCCGGATGTGTGCAAAGCCAGATCCACGACGGGGCTCCATGCCCACTGTTCCATCCTGGGGAGTGCAAAGCCACAGTCTCACAAGTCTCTACAGTGGGTGGGTTGCCCACTGTGCCATCCTGGGGAGTGCAAAGCCACAGTCTCACAAGTCTCTACAGTGGGTGGGTTGCCCACTGTGCCATCCTGGGGAGTACAAAGCCACAGTCTCACAAGTCTCTACAGTGGGTGGGTTGCCCACTGTTACATCCTGGGGAGTGCAAAGCCACAGTCTCACAAGTCTCTACAGTGGGTGGGTTGCCCACTGTTACATCCTGGGGAGTGCAAAGCCACAGTCTCACAAGTCGATAACATTCTCCACTGGTTCTGGGGGGGACTGGTGCCCAGACTGGATGAGTATCCCCGTGAAAGTTCCTGTCCTGTCACTGTCCCAGCTGCACATGGGATAAAGATGCCTGATGTGGCGGTCTATGCATTCCTACCCGGTGCATGCCCTGTTCAGCGGTCTTCACCATGGCGGTCTTTGCCCTGTTCAGCGGTCTTCACCATTGCGGTCTTTGCCCTGTTCAGCGGTGCTTTGCCATGGCGGTCTTTGCCCTGTTCAGCGGTCTTCACCATTGCGGTCTTTGCCCTGTTCAGCGGTCTTCACCATTGCGGTCTTTGCCCTGTTCAGCGGTCTTCACCATTGCGGTCTTTGCCCTGTTCAGCGGTCTTCACCATGGCGGTCTTTGCCCTGTTCAGCGGTGCTTTGCCATGGTGGTCTTTGCCCTGTTCAGCGGTGCTTTGCCATGGCGGTCTTTGCCCTGTTCAGCGGTGCTTTGCCATGGCGGTCTTTGCCCTGTTCAGCGGTCTTCACCATGGGGGTCTTTGCCCTGTTCAGCGGTGCTTTGCCATTGCGGTCTTTGCCCTGTTCAGCGGGGCTTTGCCATGGCGGTCTTTGCCCTGTTCAGCGGTCTTCACCATGGCGGTCTTTGCCCTGTTCAGTGGTGCTTTGCCATGGCGGTCTTTGCCCTGTTCAGCGGTCTTCACCATGGGGGTCTTTGCCCTGTTCAGCGGTGCTTTGCCATGGCGGTTCTGGTACGGACATTGGTGTGTGGCATGACGTTCCTTATACTGGGCATTGGTGTGTGGCATGACGTTCCATCATAGCCCACCTGGGCTGTGGCAGCCGTGGCCCTCCTGGGCTATGACTCCGGCGGTGGCGGTTGTCTCCTGATCAGTGACGATACTTGGGCCCTCCTGGGCTGTGACTCTGGTGGTGGTCTCCTGACCAGTGACGATAATTGGGCCCTCCTGGGCTGTGACTCTGGCGGTGGTCTCCTGACCAGTGACGATAATTGGGCCCTCCTGGGCTGTGACTCCGGCGGTGGTCTCCTGACCAGTGACGATAATTGGGCCCTCCTGGGCTGTGACTCCGGCGGTGGTCTCCTGACCAGTGACGATACTTGGGCCCTCCTGGGCTGTGACTCCGGCGGTGGTCTCCTGACCAGTGACGATACTTGGGCACTCCTGGGCTGTGACTCCGGCGGTGGTCTCCTGATCAGTGACGATACTTGGGCCCTCCTGGGCTGTGACTCCGGAGGTGGTCTCCTGACCAGTGACGATACTTGGGCCCTCCTGGGCTGTGACTCCGGCGGTGGCAGTGGTCTCCTGACCAGTGACGATACTTGGGCCCTCCTGGGCAATGACTCCGGCGGTGGTGGGGGTCTCCGGACCAGTGACGACAGTGCTGGCGGTTGTGTCTCGACCGCCGGGAATGATGGCGCCCTTCTCCGCTGTGACACTCACAACAGGCTGGGCAGACTTCCTCTGGCCCTTCCCCACCTTTGGTGGAGTCACAGCTGACTCTCCAATCCCCTTGGAACCCATGTGAGTTGGTTTCCCACCAGGAGGCTTCACACAGTCCCGTCGTCCAATCTCTAATTTTAGAGCCTTTACAGGGGGTGGGCTGCCAGTGCCATGGCTCCAGGTCACGCTGCCAGTGCCATGGCTCCGGGTCACACTGCCTGCCCTGGTGGCCGGTGCACTCCACAAACCTTGAACAGGCACCACTGGTATTGGAGGCTTTTTGGCTGAGGCGCTACGACGGGACTGATGAATTTGAGGGCGGGGGTGGGAGCAAAAAGGTCAACTTTATAGAGGGACAGTTTCTGACGTACACTGGGATGGGTAGTTGGAGGGGGTCTGGGAATGGAGGAAGAGGAGGTGGTTGTCGGAAGTGTCACTTTACGTGTTTTGGGTGCAGGTGCAGGTACTGGAGGCTGTCGTGAGGTGGATGGATGTTGGGTGTGTGGGTGCCCGCGTTTGCATACTTTCGGAGGGGGCGTCACAGACACACTGGGAGAGGACACAGGGGATGTGTAAATGGCAGTGGAGGTGGTGAGTGCAGGTGAGCTGCTCGTGGTGCTGGGTCTCCTTGTGCGATTCATGGTGCCTGTAGATGTGGTGCATGCAGGTGTGTGTGTAGACGAGACTGGGAGGGAGGAGGGAGAAGAGGAGGAGGGGGACACAGTGAAGGCAGTGGATGTTGCTGTGTCTGTACGTGGGTGAGGCTTGCATGAGTGCCTGTGGGTTGTGTGGTGCTTATGTTTGCTTGAGCTACTTGTGTGTGCTGACTTGTGTGCATGCTGGTCTGTAGGAGTGCTTGGGATGGGCTGGGGTACAGGAGATTGGGTCTGGGTGGAGGAGATTGGAGGGGGGAGGCTGGACACAGGGACAATGGCTGCCATCAGTGCTGAGGCCAGAGATTGCAGGTTTCGCTGAAGGACAGCCTGACCAGAATGAATGCCCTCCAGGAATGCATTACCGTGTTGCAACTCTCGTTCTACACCCTGGATGGCATTCACAATGGTAGACTGCCCAAAAGTGAGTGACCTAAGGAGGTCAATGGCCTCCTCACTGAGGGCAGCTGGGGTGACAGAGGCAGGGGCTGAGGTGCCTGGGGCGAAGGTGATGCCCACCCTCCTGGGTGAGCGGGCACAGAGCGAATGCTGAAGGGCTGCTGGGAGGGCGGTGCTGGTAGGGGAGGTGGCGGCTGTACCTGTAGAAGTGGGGCGCACAGATGGTGCCGCCACCACAAGGGAGCCCCCATCGGCGAACGAGTCCATGTCGCTGCTTGGTGATCCGGTGGCCGACGTGAAGCTCCCCTCGCCCTCCGTCCCACTGGTGCATTCTGAGTCCGTGGTGTGGCCCTCCATGGCCATGTGGGATGCAGCTCCCTCGTGCTCCGGTGCCACTGTACCTCCGCCTGCTGATGTACAAAAGGACAGGGAGAGCAGAAAAAGGGGGGGAGACAGAAGAAAGGGAGTTTTAGTGCATGGCATACCGTTACCGTTGGCGGACAAGACAGATACAGCTGCCCCCTGCATTACGCCGTGCTCCTGCCCTCTGCACATGCAATCTCTGGGATATGGCCTACATGGCTATGGTGGACATCTGCACACATGGATGCCACAGGGGCAACTATACCTGTACTTGGCACTCTGCTGAGGTGGGGTAGAGTGCCATATGGCCTGCATTACGGAGGGGCCTAGCCTACGAAACTCGCCCTAGCCTAGGTACACCCACAGGCCTCCTCCCCAACCCAGACCCCTCCACTGCGCGCAAAGTCCGCAGAATGAGGTTGTACTCACCCCCTTGTGTCTGCTGTGATTCCCTTAAGCGCCCATCCAACTCCGGGTAGGCCACCGTTAGGATCCGGAACATCAGGGGGGTCATGGTGCGACGGGCACCCCTCCCACGTTGGGAGGCCATCCCCAGCTGAGCCTCCGCCGTCTTCTTGCTGCAGCGGCGAATGTCCTCCCATCTTTTCCAGCAGTGGGTGCCCCGTCTCTGGTGGGCCCCCAGGGTCCGGACCTCCTTGGCGATGGCACGCCAAATGTCCCTCTTCTGGTGGGCGCTGACCTACATGACATGCACAAGGAAAGAGGAACAGTCATTACCAACTGCACCGTCGATGTGAGTGGCCCCCTCCCTACTCTGGCCATGTGGCCCATTCATTCCAATGCATTAATGTTCTATGAACTCGGCCCCCTTCCCTCTTCCAACCAGCCCTCTTCACCCAGGCCTAGCCCATACAACGTGCTCCCTGAGTACTAACCTGTTGGTCTGGAGGACCTTAGAGTAGCGTGTACTGGGGGAGGACCCCGTCTACCAGTTTCTCCAACTCCTGTGCAGTGAAGGCAGGGGCCCTTTCCCCAGACGCAGCAGCCATCGTCGCTTCCAGACCAAGGTCACAGCAGCACTTGCAGTGTAGGTCCTCTCCTGTCGAAGGTCAGGTATCTAGTGATTGAACAGATAGAAAATGGCGGTGACGTCCGCGGCGGTGACGTCCGCGGCGGTGCGCATCATCACCGCCG
Organism: Pleurodeles waltl; assembly: GCF_031143425.1. Classification (NCBI taxonomy): domain Eukaryota; kingdom Metazoa; phylum Chordata; class Amphibia; order Caudata; family Salamandridae; genus Pleurodeles; species Pleurodeles waltl. The sequence continues at coordinate 425,754,854 of NC_090443.1, forward strand.
GCGCACCTGTTCATTGGCTCCTGGGACCCATAGGGTCCAATGTTAACCATTGCAGCATTGCGCCGCGGTCTACGACCGCCTACCGGAACGGTGTGCAACACCAGCGCAGTTACCCCACAATCCCATTGTCCCACTTTAGAGGTCAGGCAGCCGCCATTTCAGGGGCCCATATGGCTTCATTTACTTCTGCGTCACACATAGCTAGGCCTACACTCAACACACATACAGGAAGGGATTTGTGAGTGGTGTAGTCTTGTGTGTAACTGTGGGTACATACCTGGAGGAATTATGGCTGATTCGTCGCTGTTGTCCTTCGTAGGCACCGTCAGCTGGGACATGTGAGAAGATGGCAGAATCCTCCGGTGTACCGACCGCTGGTGGACCTGTTGACAATGGAAGAGCGACATGTCATTGTCACCTACCGGTTTGACGTTGCCACAATCCAGGAACTATGTACCCAGTTGGAGCCAGACCTGATGTCACCAATCCGCCATCCAAATGGAATCCCCCCTGACGTGCAGGTGCTGTCAGTGCTCCATTTCCTTGCAAGTGGGTCTTTTCAGACAACAGTGGCCATGGCATCAGGGATGTCCCAGCCTATGTTTTCCATCGTCTTGTCCAGAGTGTTGTCTGCCCTGCTGAAACACGTAAAGAGATACATCATTTTCCCTGAGGTGGAGGATTTGCCTACAGTTAAAGGTGACTTCTATGCCCTTGGACATATCCTCTACGTCATTGGTGCCATTGATGGGACCCATGTAGCTCTGGTCCCCCCCCACAGGAGTGAACAGGTGTACAGGAACAGGAAGAGTTATCATTCCATGAATGTTCAGATGGTCTGTTTGGCAGACCAGTACATCTCGCAGGTAAATGCTATGTTCCCTGGCTCTGTGCATGACGCCTACATCCTGCGGAATAGCAGCATCCCTGATATGATGGGTCAACTCCAGAGGCACCGTGTATGGCTATTGGGGGACTCTGGTTACCCCAACCTTTCCTGGCTATTGACCCCAGTGAGGAATCCCAGGACCAGGGCAGAGGAACGGTACAATGAGGCCCATGGGCGGACTAGGAGGGTGATCGAACGCACCTTTGGCCTCCTGAAGGCCAGGTTCAGGTGCCTCCATATGACAGGTGGATCCCTATTCTACTCACCGAAGAAGGTGTGCGAGATCATAATCGCCTGCTCCATGCTTCATAATCTGGCTTTGCGACTCCAGGTGCCTTTTCTGCAGGAGGATGATCCAGATGATGGTGTTGTAGCAGCTGTGGAGCCTGTGGAACCTGTGGAGCCTGTGGACAGTGATGAGGAGGAAGCTGAGGAAGAAGACAACGACAACAGGGAGTCAGTCATACAACAATATTTCCAGTGAGACACAGGTGAGAACATTTTCATGTTTGACATTACATTAACTTTCACAGGTCTACCTCTATCCTGTCTTTCGGTTTCAACCACTATTTGGTAACTGAGTTGTACCTTTCGATTACTGTTTCACAGGTGTGGTTACCAACGTGTCATCTGCTTGCATCCTTCAAGTACTTGTGATGTGTGTCATAGATATGTTAGCTTTACAATAGGAAACGCATTATCACACTGTCATTGATAATACATATTTACTAAATCACAGACTGACTCCAGATTGTTTTGTGTTTCAAAGGTGTTTATTGAAGTGCTAATTATTGGAGGGGGTGGTAAAATGGTGATGGGTGATGGTGGAGGAATGTCCATGGCAGAGTCCAGTCTATTAGTCTCACAGGTGCACTGCCCATATGGGCATAGGAAGTGGAGCTGGGGCAGTTTAAGTATGGACAGGGTAACAAGGTGGGACAGTGGGAGGACAAACAGGGTGGTCTCATTTCCTGGCGGGGGTCTTGCCATCTTGCTCTGTCCTGTTCCTGGATCTCAGGGACCGCTTGCGTGGTTGTTGTCCGTCTGCAGTGGGTGGGGTGCTGGTGTGGTGGTCCTGTGGCGGTGCCTCCTGTCCACTAGTGCCGGCGGAGGTGGTGGGCAGTTCATCGTCCTGGCTAGTGTCAGGGGCCCCTTGGAGTGCCACGGTGTCCCTCAAGGTCTGCTGTATGTCCTTTAGCACCCCTACGATGGTGCCCAGGGCGGAGCTGATGGTCCTGAGCTCCTCCCTGAACCCCAAATACTGTTCCTCCTGCAGGCTCAGAGTCTCCTGCAACTTGTGCAGGACCGTCGCCATCGTCTCTTGGGAGTGGTTGTATGCTCCCATGATGGAGGATAGGGCCTCGTGGAGAGTGGGTTCCCTTGGCCTGTCTGCCCCCTGTCGCACAGCAGCCCTCCCAGTTCCCCTGTGTTCCTGTGCCTCCGTCCCCTGGACCGTGTGCCTACTACCACTGCCCCCAGGTCCTTGTTGTTGTTGGGGTGGTGGATTACCCTGGGTTCCCTGTAGTGGTGGACACACCGCTGATTGACCTGTCCTGGGTAGGGAGGTTTGGGCCCGCTGGGTGGGTGCTGTGCTGGTGTTACCAGAGGGTGGAAGGTTGGTGTTGGGCTGTGCCTGTGCAAGGGGAACCGACTGTCTCGAGGCCCACGATGGTCTGGGCTGGTCATCAGGATCCAGTAGGGCAGAGCTGCTCTCGTCACTGTGGGCCTCTTCTGGGGGTGGAGTGGTGTTGTCTGGACCCTCTGGTGTGGTGACGGTCCTTCGGGTTCCTGCAGGGGCATAAGAGCATGATTATTGCATGTCTGTGTGTAATGGTGTGCAATGGGTGGGTGAGCGTGTACCCCAGTGCAAGCATTCCTGTGTGGGAGCTTGTGTGATGGTGGTTTAGGGGGTTGTATAGGTGTCTGCAGTGGGCATGCTTTAGTGTTGGGTGTCCATGCTTAGTTGTGTCATGCAGGGCTTGGTGTTGGGATGTGTGGTTTGTGTTATTAGTAAATTATTGAGGATTTGGGGTGATAGGGGAGGGTGTGAGGGTGGGGGTGTGTGATAGCATGCAGGTAGGGTGGGGGATATGATAGTTAAGATTTGACTTACCAGTGTCCCATCCTCCACCGACTCCTGCGAGGCCCTCAGGATGCATGATGGTCAAGACTTGCTCCTCCCATGTTGGTAGTTGTGGGGGAGGAGGTGAGGGTCCGCCGCCAGTCCGCTGAACCGCGATGTTGTGCCTGGAGACCGTTGAACGCACCTACCCCCGTAGGTCGTTCCACCTCTTCCTGATGTCCTCCCTATTTCTTGGGTGCTGTCCCACTGCGTTGACCCTGTCCACGATTCTTCGCCATAGCTCCATCTTCCTGGCTATTGATGTGTGCTGTACCTGTGAGCCAAATAGCTGTGGCTCTACCCGTACGATTTCCTCCACCATGACCCTGAGCTCCTCCTCGGAGAAGCGGGGGTGTCTTTGGCGTGACATGGGGTGGTGTGTGTGATGTGTGAGGCGGTGTGAGTGTTGATGTGTGTGGTGATGTGTAGTGGTGTGTGGTGTTTTGTGCGTGGATGTGGGTTGGGTGATGGTGTTGTGTGCCTCTGTATGGTGGTGTTGTCTTGGCTGTGCAGTCTCTCTGGCCTTCGTCTCTAATTTGTGGTCGTAGGGGTTTGTGGGTGATGTGGGTGTGTGTTTTATATTGTATTGGGTGTGTGGGAGTGTTGTTTGTATGTGTATCAGGTGTGTGTATTTGGAATTGTCCAATGTGGCGGTGTTTTGGAGATGTGTGTGTATTTTGAGCACGGCGGTGTGTATCACCAATGGAATACTGCGGTTGAAAGACCGCCGCGTGGATTCGTGGGTCATAATAGCATGGGCGTGTTTCTGTTAGCGTGGAGGTGGAGGTTTTGTTTTCGCCAGTTTATCACTGACCTTTGGTGTGGCGGTGTTGTGTGGGTGTCTGAATTTCGGAGGATTCCGAGATGTGTGTCATAATAGCTGTGGCGGGATTCCGCGGCCCCGGCGGTTTATTGGCGGTCTTCTGCACGGCGATAAGCGGCTTTTACCGCCAAAGTTGTAATGACCCCCACAGTGTCGTCTGCTATTGATATCACTCAGACAGACTTGTCCCGGTTATATCATGGGCAAACAAAGCTACGTTCCATCATGCAGCTGGGTTGGACATTACAGACACTGAAAAGTGGCCACATTCCGTGGAGATATATTAATGGGAGTGAATTCTTCACTGCTTTTCATTTTTCCAGGGAACAAGAGACAATGGCTAAAAGGGAGGCTAGTTTCACCATGCTTCAAGTAGAGAAATTAGATAAGTTGCCCTTCATGGTAGCAGAGAGTCCTTCAACTATCTGGCTCTTACACTGCATTATTAATTTACCGATTTCGACCTTTTGTTTCTTGAGCTGCCTGAAACATCTTGCAGTGGGACGATATGAGCAACTAGGAGATAGCTTAAGGAAGAGGAAGAGGAGTTGCCCTTTGACTATAGATGTCTGAACGGTGAACAGGAGGTCTTTCTTAGCGGAAGTGAATGTGAGACTGCTGTTCGTCATTCCTTGATATACAAACAGGTGTCTCTTCACGGTCTTTGCAATGCGGGGGTCGTGAATTTGGCCTGTTTTCTGAAGGGTACTCCCGCCCCCTTGATTCGTCCAGTGTTTCATGTACTTTCCTATGGAAGTTATGTGGTACTGAGCGATCAAAGCTGTTGCGGCATGCGACCTGGAATTGCCTACGCAATCTCGGTCACGAAGGTCGTTACGTGTTGTGGACATGTTTTGTTTCCCCCCCACACAAGAGATAAAAGTATCTGACATGTGGCCCCACATAGATACTATTAATGTGAACTATGACAAGCTGAGTAGGCTAAAGGTGCTATTGTTTCAGAAACAGGTCGCCTTGACATCCGCAAAAGAGACGTATGCTCTCCAGATTGCGAGATCATCAGCCGAGATACAATCCCTTTTAAATACCGATTTCCCCAAACACTTTGGAGAGCTGGTATCCAGAATATTCAATGCTTCAAGCACCACTGGAACTGTTCATTTCTTTAAGGCTGTCGGGTCTGGTTTCGTGTCCATCTTCCAGACTGTCTTCGGAGTCATCCCATCAGCCATCCATTCTCTCTTTTCAAGTGTGTTTGGTGGCTTTCCAATTATTTTGGCTTTAATTGGCGGGCTACTACTGCTATTTCTTCTGATTTGCAGTGGTTGTTTCTTTCCAGCAACACAGAGCAATGGAGCCGCTCCCGCCAACTCCACTATGTCGTGAGCGCATGGTTCGGATCTTCAGTGCACCTTTGCTGGTGGAACTGGAGCTTGACTGGTTATTGTCATTTCGGCCACTTCTCTGGTGTGTACAACCAGTCTTCCGCTGCATATGGTGTCTCTCTAAACATCTGCCTATGGTCTGCCTTGCTGTTGCACCGACATCTCCTGTGGATCACGAACTGCTGATGTCCCCGATGAGGGTTCATACACCGTCATGCCCCTTGAGACTGAGGTTGCTCTGCGAGGCCATCTATGAGCTTTCCGTTATGAGATCTACCATGGATGAGGACACTGCAGCAAGTATCGATGCACCAGGAAATACGGCTCACTTCTGCTCTGTGGATCCGTATGTCCGCCCAGCACTAGACTTAACTTCGGACGATGTTGACTCATTTTTTAGGTCCTTGACTGGTGACTTCGATGACATTCTTCAAGATCATGGGTATAACACATAATTTGATGAAGTGACTTGCCATTCCCGATTTCAAATTATGCAATTAAATAGACATTTGCTCTTGCACGCTGTACTTGTCATAGTTGATATTAACATCTCTGTATGTATTTTTAGACAGATTTGTTTTAACATATTTTTAACAAATGCGAATGCTTTTTTGCCTTGTTTTAGCATTTAGCTTTTAGTTCAGGAGCAATTTTTTTGCTTTTTGGATTCCTGTGCCTTCATCATACCTGTTACGGCAATGGGGAGTGTGTAGTGAATCCTAGTTCGTTTTAATGGGATAGCAGGAGTTAGCTTAGCCGCTGGTTTGTAGACTCGTGCCCCGTCACCTAGTGACTTTTTACCTACTTAGCTTGCTCTGTCTTAGCCCAATTAATTATTTATTTCTTCTAAGATGGCTGCCTTGTTTACAGTTAGGCCACTTGTTATGAGTTTCATTATCAGTGTCACCGCGCCAAGGCGTCAAGATCAAGCACAAAAGACAAACAAACAGTAGGTGTTCACACTTAGGGATTTTCTCTCTCTATACTTTCGAGGGGTTGTTGATATTAATTGCCGTCCCAAGCATGCCTGTTATCTATTGTTTTGGAATACACCTACGTCAGGGGACCTTGTAGATCTGTATAAATCCATCACACATTAGACAGATAATCAGAGGGATCCCGACCAGATGGCATTGCCACCATCGCTGATACCGATGCTGCAGTCATCTTGACGCTGACCCAGTCTTCGTGTCCCTGCGGAGTCTGAGATAGAGACCTCATTCCAAGGTAACGAGGGTCGGGGGCTCCTCTTATGGACACGGCTTTGGCAGATTAGGTTTAGCAAACCCAGCTCTCCTTTAGGTAGAAGGTTAGGCCTATTCTCATTAGGGTATTAGGGCATATTCCATTTTATATATATATATATCTCTTTCATATATTGCAAAGTGGTGGGGGTCTTCATAACAATGACTCTCTTCTTCACAATACTGTTACTTGCTATGTTCATTATCCTAATCATTGCAGTTCATGCAACTTATCGCAAATTGCAGTTATGTTAAATAAAAACTATTATAACTTCACTGCATCTGTGTTATTGCCTTTGTTTGTATGAGACATAATATATCTGTGAGAAAAGGTTAATCTCCGTTTAACCATGACATTCCCTGAGATATCTTATTTTTAAGTCCATGCGTAACCGACTGCCATAAATCACCTTTTACTATAGTGTTTCTGGTGAGGTACTGCTAGTGAGCCGGTAAGGTTGGGACAACAGTTGCGACTTGTTGTAGGAAAGACTCAGTCACCTACAAACAAAAGTATTGTCATCCTTAGACCAGCAGTCTTGCTCAGAGTAAGAGTCCAAACTGCGACAAACCAGGAAGACACAACATGACAATATTAAAATAGTGACGAGAAGAGTGAAGCAAAAGAATAACACCATCATATTATCACTATGATCAATGGATTATTTCCCATCTAAGTCATAATCTGAGCACAGCATGTTAAGCTCTAATTCTGCCTTTCAGGTTCCCCCGGTAGGACATCAACCCTCATACCTGAGCAAAGGCCTGTAGTCTGCATTAGCATCTGCAGCGAAGCATTCAGCAATCAGGATACAGTCGTGGTTCCCTGGCTGGAATCTCCCTCTTAACGTGTAATGGGACTAGGAAGTGTTTTTATAATAACACAGCTGATGTTCTAAGAAAATGTCCCTACGTAAGGATGTGTATTTTCTACGTTGGAGACCAAACTTCTACCACATTTACCGGCAATGTACCAAACTGTAGCCTTGACTGAAGCACAAAGTGATCAAGAATGTATTGTTTGAGAACACAGTGCTGGGCTAAGAAGAAAACAGTTAGATAGATGAAAATAAAACAAGACCGTAAAACTGGTTATTGTAAAAATAACAATGCGAAGCCGAATAAAAGATATCTAGGTCAAAGTGGACAGCGGCCTAGTGTGTTAAACTAACGTGCATGGAGCTATAACTAAAATGGCTACACAACACAACCACACATTTTATGTACATATCTGTGAGTGAAGGTTCCGTAATATGTGAGGGGCTACAAAATTCCTACCACCAGAGTTACCACACTTTTCCTGATCAAGAAATCCCAGGTATTCATAAGGTTTTCTGGTTCCTGACTGACCCAGAGTGCAGCCAGCAACTATGGCAAATGAGAAGAAATTATTATTTGCCCCCCTGTTGGTCCATATGTCAAAACTACTCACAAAAGAATCCAGATGGGGTCTGAAAGACTATTGTGGCTTCATGTGGGGCTGTGGCCTTACCTCATTCTAGGCTGGCCTCCATCCCATTTGTTTACAGTATCCATAACATCAGTTTGTCTTTCTGCTCCCTCACAGAAAGATTTGTGGTAAATCCTTCAGTCTCCCTCCCCCCACCTCCAAGGGAGAAACATTGTTAGGGCTTCAGGGGCATGCTGTATGGACCCCACACAGTCTTTTTTTTTTTTTTTTTAAAGCATGCCTTGATATAATATTTTTTTCTGCTGTGGGCATGACTGGATGCCTGCGTAGGCTGCGTGGCTGCCCCACCCTTCTATTTTTTACCAGGTGGGACAAAAATATAACTGGGCCCTCTAAGGGGTGTTGTGAACACTGTGGCAGTTCCCATTTCAGCTTTTCTATTTATTAATACTGGGTGTTTCCGACTTTTATATCTCCTTAATAGGAAATGTGAAGTTTTAAAAACATGCATAGAAATGTTTGCATTATGTCTGCCTACTGTGTAAGAAGACCCGTTTTTGTTGTTTAAGTCTTTTCGTGCTACATGTTTTTATTGTTTATAATGCTGTTTATCTCTAATTATCATGATAATCGAGATGGCAAATTTGTCATGATTGTTTGGTCTTTTTGGTGCTTTAATGTCTGTAAGTGCTACGTTTGTTTTCTTAATAAAAAATACAGTCTGCAGTCAGATACTATAAAAACTCAGGTATCTAACCATAGTCAGAGAGGGATTTCACTATAGAATAGTCATGCCATATATTTGTAGCACTAACCAGTGTCATTCAAAGGCGTCACTGGGAAAAGCGAACAGAAATAACCTTCAATTGTATTCCCCATTTTGTGGATTATTTTCTGCATTTTGGAACTCGTGTTTATTGAATCTGTTCACTAAGAATGGCTGCACCTATTGTGGTATCAGTTGATTACAGGGCAGTAGTTATACAACATCTTACAGATAGTGGAACCCCTAACACAGGATGTGCACAGTATCATTTGTTGTAAATGCAAATGCTGCATATATCTTTAAAATGTTTTGCGCATGAATGGAATTCAATGTCGTAAGTGGCGCCACTGAGAGCCCCTATACTGTATATATATATATACATATATATATATATATATATACACACACACACACACACACACACATACAGTCACTTTACTCAAGCTGTAATTTGCTGAGCCTCCAGCTTGGGGGTGGTGCATAGTGCCAGGAGCAGCCCCAGCCCCGATGATTCCTATATAATAACTAGAACAAGCAGAGTCACGCACACTCAAAGGAAATTTGAAAGTAGTTTTAATTATTGATTTCTCAAGCCCACGCTACACATTTAGACCATCAGGCCTTGCTCACAGGTTGATAGAGTGTGCCAATGGTATGCCTAATCAAATCTTGACCACTAGGTTATCAAGTACAAAACTGAGTTAGCTACACAGTCTACATGGATTTGAACGTGCATTAAATAATTTTCCTAGCATTAGACGCACTGCATATGAAATGCTCCTCAGAGTATGGATGTACCTTGAAAGGTGGTGAAAGAGAAACGTTTGACATAGACAACCATTTCACTGGCTTATAGAATGTCCAAGAGGTCAGAGACTAATTTGGAGCATTCCAATTCCACCCAACAAAGATAAGGCTTCTAAACCTACTGAAGGGTGGCTTGCCAGAGTTGGAGGTCTTGTCCCGGATATGCAAGTGTTTGAGCCATCTTACAGACCATCCGTTCCATTTTTGAGCAGTGGCGTAACACAACTTGAGGAAGCCCCCTGCAAAGTACAATGGCTGGGGCCCCCCACACTGACCCACCACCTACCACTTTTGCTGAGGGAGCCCCCTAGAGCCGGGAGGCCCACCACAGGGGTTGTGGGGGCTTATGTTAAGCCACTGGTTTTGGGGTAGAAGGCATACAAACTATAATCCTGCCTCCACTGCCTGGTTCAAAACAAAACTGGAAGGTCTCCATCAACCATGTTAAAAAGCAATATGTGGCTGATTCTGGGCAGTAGATCTATGATACTAAAATGCCTACGGAATAGAACTTCATAGCCTGTCTCTACTTTGAAGGAACTACCCTCTAGAAAATTGTAGTAACACTAACATCTTGAGTCCAATTCCAAGGACTGCAAAGCCTGCCGCGTCTCTAGCTTTAATTCGCATACTAAGTTCCATGGATGAACCTTATGATGTGAGAACACCAGTGCTTAATTTGTGCTTGTTGTTTCCGGTGCTGAGCACCGGCACTTATTTTTGAGGGCCGGGGCCTATTTCTCTGCCTCAAACATTTGCTGCGAGTAAAAGACACATATGGGAAAGACGGAGGAAGGGAAAAACGAAAAAGCATCAAAAGAGAGAAAGCAGAAAGCTGCTAGAGTGAGCTGAGGGGGCAGGGAGTGGCTTTAAATGGATTGAGGAGGCCAGAGGTGGCTTCAGGATTACGCTGCCTCAGTATTCCCCGTTCCCACATTTAATTGCAGCAGCCCCATGTTTAAGAGGAGGGCTTTGGGCACCGGCACGTTTTTGTTTACAGATTAAGCAGTGGAGTTCACCCATCACTAAGGGGGTCATTCTGACGGCCAGGGTCGGCGGGAGCACTGCCAACAGGCTGGCGGTGCTCTGCAGGGCATTCTGACCGCGGCGGTATGGCCGCTGTCAGAACAGGAAAACCGGCGGTGTCCCGCCGGTTTTCCGCTGCCCTGCTGAATCCTCCATGGCGGCGCAGCTTGCTGCGCCGCCATGGGGATTCCGAAAACCCATACCGCCATCCTGTTCCTGGCGGTTCGCCCGCCAGGAACAGGATGGCGGTATGGGGTGTCGTGGGGCCCCTGGCATGGGCACTGCAGGGGCCCCCGTCAGAGGGCCCCACAAAGAATTTCAGTGTCTGCTTAGCAGACACTGAAATTCGCGACGGGTGCAACTGCACCCGTCGCACCTTTCCCACTTCCTCGTGGGAAGGGGTTTCCCGCTGGGCTGGCGGGCGGCCTTCTGGCGGTCGCCCGCCAGCCCAGCGGGAAACACAGAATCACCGCGGCAGTCTTCGGACCGCGGAGCGGTGTTCTGGAGGGGGAACTCTGGCGGGCGGCCTCCGCCGCCCGCCAGAGTTATCATGACCCCCTAAATGCACAAAACTAGTTTTCCAAGAGAAATATACAGATAACAATGAAAACACAGTGAGGTTCCTCTCATAATTGGTCTCCCAAATGTTCAGTGATTCTCTTATTTCAATAGTGCTGACAGATGAGACCAGTCTGCTTTCTATTACTCCTAGAAACCTGGGAAACTTCAAACGATTCTGATTACCAATCACAAATATATATATTCCAAGGACTTTCTTGCTGTGCATGGCTATGACTATTGGAAAGAAAATATTAATGAAAAAGTATTCGGCGAACACAATTTTGGCAAATCCAATGCCCAATTTAGAGCATGCATAATTCTAAAGGAAATACTGTTTCTGAAACTGTACTGCAGACAGCCTGTCTAGGATTTGGTTCCATGCGAGGAGGCATATCCACAGAATAGCTCGTTAGCTGCTGGTAGCTCATCAGCTATCTGTAAGTAGCTCTCTTGTATGCAGCCCAGCATACTAAATTTGAAACTTTTGCTTGGTTGAAATAACATACGTATACAAAATAGAAAAATATGTATTCAAGATAGATATGCTTGTATTTTCAGAACTCACAAGATGACATTTGGAGAAAAATGGTAGAATTTCCAAAATAAACTTAAATTTGACATTTTATTGAAAAATGATGCGACCCTGGGGAGGCTTCACTGATAGTATAACTTGATGGGGCAGAGGCGTGGTAGCTGTTGGTATTATATATTGTCTATGTAGAGCCATTGCCATTACAAAAAACATTTTTATGTTACTGCTGGCAACCTTGCTTAATGCTCTGATGAAATCACGATTAACAATCATGCAAGGGTGGTCACTGTTGTAAACTTATCTGACATGGTTACAGTTGCAGTGCCAATAGTATCAATAAAGGTTAGAGACCCCTGTGACTAGAGATATAAAGTCACTCTCTATTAAAAAAATTATTTTGACCATATTATCAAATAGTCAATGGAGAGAAAACACACAAGATAAGTTTTAAATGGAATAATTCCGAATGGTATATATCCTGGGTAGAGGAAGTTGGAGGGGAGAGGCTAGAGACAGGGACAAGGGCTGCCATCAGTGCTGAGGCCAGAGCCTGAAATGCTCTCTGTTGGGCCGCCACACCTGAGTGAATGCCCTCCAGGTATGCATTTGTTTGTTGCAAATGCCTCTCGACACCCTAGATGGCATTCTGAATGGTTGACTGCCCAACAGTGAGGGATCTCAGGAGGTCAATAGCCTCCTCACTGAGGGCAGGAGGACTGACTCAGGCAGGGTGTGAGGTGCCTGGGGCGAAGGAGATGCCCACCCTCCTGGGTGAGCGGGCATGGGAAACACGCTGAGGGACTTCTGGGAGGGTGGTGCTGGTAGGGGGGGATGGCGGCTGTACCTATTGTTGGGGTGGGCACAGAGGTGTCCGCCACCGCCAGGAAGCATCCATCGGAGGAGAAGTCGCTGTCTGTGGTGTCCCCTCCTGTCCTCGTCGTGGTGCTCCCCTCGCCCTCTGTCCCACTGGTGACCTCACCGTCGGTGGATTCGGACTCAAGGCCCATTTGGGAAACAGCTCCCTCTGTCGCCGGTGCCGCTGCTCCTCCGCCAAATGATGCTAATGCACACAAGGACAGGGTGACAAAACAAGTAGGGGGGGAGAGACAGAGGATACACTTGGTCAATGCCAGCAACACCACCACCGTTGGCGTACACAACACACAGGGAGCAGCCCTATGCACTAGGCCATGCACTACCAGTTACTAAGATAGTCACCAGCCCATGGGGTACAATGCCTACCGCCAATCAGGTGCACACCTGAAACCCACAGGGACCCTGCCCAGTAGTAGATGCCGACTAACACCATTTGGGTAGGAGTGCTTCAGAGCCTGCCCAACAAGAGACCTACCATTCCTTCTTCGCCCTGGCCTAGGGGCACCCACAGCCCACATACCCCACCCAGGTAACCCTTAACGCTTGCTAAGGCATGATTCTGAATCTGTACTCACCACCTTGTGGCTGCTGTGATGCCTTCAAGCGCCCATCCAACTCCGGATAGGCCACCGCCAGGATGCGGAACATCAGGGGGGTCATGGTGCTACGGGCACCCCTTCTTCGTTGGGAGGCCAGTCCCAGCTGTGCCTTTGCTGTCTTCTTTGCCAAGCGGCTCAGGTCCTCCCACCGTTTGCGGCAGTGGGTGCTCCACCTTTCAAAGGCCCCCAGGGTCTGCACCTCCTTGGTGATGGCACGCCAAGTACCCTTTTTCTGGTGGGCGCTGACCTGCATAAAAAAGGCTTCAGAAAAGGGAATTAGTCAACCGTCCGGACCGTCACACTCATGGCCCACCAGATCCCTCCCATCCCCTGATGCACATACATTGACCACCATACATGCAGCACTCTGGCCAGGACACCTTCGCCCCCCCTACATGTGGCTTACACACACAGCAATCCATACATTCATGGCCCACACATGATGCTCACAGTGTACTCACCTGTTTGTCTGTAGGACCGTAGAGTAACGTGTACTGGGGTAGGACCCCATCCACCAGTTTCTCCAACTCCTCTGCAGTGAAGGCAGGGTCCCTTTCCCCAGACACACAAGCCATTTTTGCTTCCAGACACAGTTCACAGCAGAACTTGCAGTGCAGGTCCTCTCCTGTTGAAGGTCAGGTAGCAAGTGAGTGAACAGATAGAAAATGGCGGTCACGTCCGTGGCGGTGCGTACCATCACCGCTGGCGTACATAGCCATTGGCTCCTGGAACCCATAGGGCCCAATGATAACCAATGCGAAGTTGCGCGGTGGTCTTTGACCGCATACCGCAACGGCACACAACGCCAGCGGAATTACCTCATTTCCACTTGTCCCTCCTCACAGGTCAGGCAGCTGCGTCACAGCAGACATTGGCACAGCAACTGATTTTCGGATTCACATAATGGTTGCATCATTAGTGCAACAGATGTGTGAATATGACCCTCTGATCACCGTTTTCTTATTCAATAGGCTTCAAACGCTGAGGCTGAATATGAGATGGCGACATCCCCCGGTTTACAGACCCCTGGTGGACCTTGCGACAATGGAGGACAGACACATTATCATAACATACAGACTTGATTGGGGAAAATCCAAGAACTGTGTGCGCAATTGGAGCCAGACTTGATGTCAGCTATCTGCCAGCCCACAGGTATCCCCCCTCTAGTGCAGGTCCTGTCAGTGCTCCATTTCCTGGCAAGTGGCTCCTTCCAAACTACAGTGGCCATGGCGTCAGGGATGTCTCAGCCAATATTCTCCAACGTGTTGACCAGAGTGTTGTCAGCACTACTGAAACACGTGCACAGCTACATCGAATTCCCCCAGCTGGAGGATTTGGCCACAGTGAAAGTAGACTTTTATGCCCTGGGACATATCCCCAACATCATTGGTGCCATTGGTGGCACACATGTGGCATTTGTCCCCCTCTGGAGAAATGAACACGTTTTCAGGAATAGAAAAAGCTATCACTCTATGAATGTGCAGATGGTGTGTTTGGTGGACCAGTACATCTCGCATGTGAATACCAAGTATCCTGGCTCTGTGCATGATGCCTTTATCTTGAGGAATAGCAGCATCCCATATGTGATGGGCCAATTCCAGAGGCACCGGGTGTGACTAATAGGTGAGCCCAAGGTCCCCATCCAGTGTGAGTAGGCGTCTGGGTACGGTGTTGTCCCTGAGGATTAGTGTGTGTCTAACAGTTGTCCATCGATATTTGCAGGTGACTCTGTTTACCCCAACCTCTCATGGCTACTGACCCCAGTGAGGAATGCCAGGACAAGGGCAGAGGAACGTTACAATGAGGCACATGGGTGAACAAGGCGGATAATTGAAAGAACCTTCGGCCTCCTGAAGGCCAGGTTCAGGTGCCTCCATCTGACTGGTGGATCCCTGTATTACTCACCCAAGAAGGTGTGCCAGATCACCGTTGCATGTTGCATGTTGCACAACCTGGCCTTGAGACGCCAGATGACCTTTCTGCAGGGGGATGAACCTGGAGATGGTCTTGTGGCAGCAGTGGAGCCTGTGGACAGTGAGGAAGAGGAGGCAGAGAAAGGAGATGTGGACAACAGAAGTAATATAATACAGCAGTACTTCCAGTGACACACAGGTAAGACACTGTAACTTCACCTTACATTTCTGTTTTCTTTTGGACATTGTACATGGCAGCCTGATTTCCCTATGTCTATGGGCACTTACTGTACCCTTTGGCATCTCTATTTTCAGATCTATGTGGCCCACTCTGGCTCTTGGTGTGTTTACTGCTGCCCACTAAAGGTCATTCCAATGAAAAGTTAACTGTACATATGACTTGCTATGCTTTGATAATGTTGTGCTAATACATATTTCAATCATTTGACAGACTCCAGATTTGTATTTGCTCCAAGGGTGTTTATTTAAGTGCTCATAAGCAGAGGGGGATGTGCCATGGGCTAGGGTGATGGTGGAGGAAGGTCCAGGGTAGAGTCCAGTCTCTTGGTATCACAGGTGCATTGTCCAAGGGGGCAGAGGAAGTGGAGCAATGTCAGTTCAAGGTGGACAGGGTGACAGAGTGGGACAGAAGGATGACAATCAGGAGAGTCTTATTTCCTGGCGGGGGTGTTGCCAATGTTCTCTGGCTTCTGCCTGGATCGCAGGGACCATTTGCAGTTGGTTCTCCTTCTTCAGGGGGTGGGGTGCTGGTGGCCTGTTGGTCCTGTGGCAGGGCCTCCTGTCCACTAGCGAAGGCAGAGGTGGAGGGCTGTTCTTCGGTGTGGTTAGTGTCAGGGGCACGTTGTTGTGCCACTACCACCCTCATGGTGTTGCCCATCTCAGCGAGCACCCCTGCAATGGTGACCAGGATGGTCTAGAGGTTTTTTAGGTCATCCCTGATCCCCAGGTACTGTCCCTCCTGCAGCCGCTGGGTCTCCTGCAACTTGTACAGTATCTGGCTCATGGTCTCCTGGGAATGGTGGTATGCTCCCAGGATGCTGGAGAGTGGGTTCCCTGGGCCTGTCCTTCCCCTGTCGCACAGCTGTCCTCCCAGCTTCCCTGTTGTCCTGTGCCTCTGTCCCCTGAACCGTGTGCCCACTGCCACTGACCCCAGGTCCCTGATCGTCCTGGGTTTTTGGGGTTGCCTGGGGTCCCTGTAGTGGTGGACACACTGCTAACTGACGTGTCCTGGGGACAGTGGCATGCGCCTGCTGGGTGGGTGCTGTGCTGGTGTTTCCCGAGGGGGGAGGCCCTGTGGTGGGTTGGGACTGTGGCAGGGTAACCAACTGTCTGGAGGTCCCTGATGGGCCAGGTTGGTCATCGTTATCTAGGCATGCAGAGCTGCTGTCATCACTGTGGGCCTCTTCTGGGGGGGGACTGGATGTTGCTGGCAACTCCTCTCCGGTGAGGTTGAGTAGGGGTCCTGTGAGGATGCAAACGCAGTTTTAATTGTGCCATCGTGTGCATGGGTATGTTGCCCACTTTGGTTGTTATTCCCAAGGCAGGTGTGGCTTGTGTGAGTTGTGCTTGGTTTGGCTAAGTGTTTGTCACTAGTGTGGATGATGTGGTGGTGGGTGTCCATGCAGGTCTGTGATTGGGGTCCATGGATTGGTGTTGCATGCAGGGCTTGGTATTGGGATGGGTGGGTTGTGATAGTGGGGCATATGTGAGGTGGTGGAGTGATGGGGTTGAGGTTAGGGGGAGGAGTTTGTGATGGCATGCAGGTAGGGTGCGGGATATAGTAGTAAAGATTTGATTTACCAAAGTCCAGTCCTCCTGCTACTCCTGTCAGGCCCTCAGGATGCATGATCGCCGAGACTTGCTCCTCCCATGTTGTTAGTTGTAGGGGAGGAGGTGGGTGTCCACTGCCAGTCCTCTGTACTGCTACCTGGTGTCTTGCAACCACGGAACGCACCTTCCCACGTAGATCGTTCTTCCTCTTCCTGATGTCATCCCTTGTTCTGGGGTGCTGTCCCACGGCGTTGACCCTGTCCACGATTCTCCACCATAGCTCCATCTTCCTAGCAATGGACGTCTGCTGCACCTGTGATCCGAATAGCTGTGGCTCTACCTGGATGATTTCCTCCACCATGACCCCTAGTTCCTCCTCTGAAAACCTGGGGTGTTTTTGGGGTGCCATGGATGTGGTGTGAGTGATATGTGTGTGGGTGTGTGGAGTGCTGTGTTGGGGTGTGTGGTGTGAGGTGGGTGGATGGTGTATGGGTGAGGGTGCTTTGTGGCTCTGATTGAGTGGGTGCTCCTGGCTTCTCTCTCTCTTTCACTTGCCAAAATGTTTAGGTCGTAAAGGGATGTGGGTATTGTGAGTGTGTGTTTTATATTCAATTGGGTGTGTGGGTGTGGTGTGTGTAGTTTGAATTGGCCAATGTGGTGGAGTTTTGTTAGGGTGTGTGTATTTTAAGCGCTGCGGTGTGTACCATCAATGGTTTACCGCGGTTGAAAGACTGAGCAGTGATTTGTGGGTCGTGATACTGTGGGCATATTCCTGTTGGTGTAACGGAGTGGGTTTTGGTACCGCCAGTTTAGCACTGACCTTTGGTCTGGCGGACTTGTGTGGGTGTCTGTATACTGGCAGATTTCTCAGTATGGGTCATAATACCCGTAGCAGAATACCGCCGCAGTCACGGTATGTTGGAGGCCGTCAGCACGGCGCTAGGCGGCATTTACCACCACGGTTGTAATGAGGGCAATAATCTGCAATTAGATCGTATAAAAACTCCTTTATCTAGCTATAGTCAGAGAGGGACTTCGCCCTAGGGCTATCACACCATATGTCACACTGGTTTGTAGCTCCAACCAGCTTCATTTAGAGGCAACATCGGGAGCAGGGAGCAGAAGTGGCCTTCAGCCTGTCCCTGTTTATTTTCCAGCCCTGAACAGGGTGTGATAGAAAATAGAGAACTGTTTATTCCATAACCAAAACACAAGTATGCTGTGCAAACCATCTAGAGAAACTTGAGTATAGGCTTGCTATTTATTACTTTAGCTAACATTAGCATAGCACTTACAAATATCCAGAGAAAGCTAGAAAACTAAAAATGCAGTAATCATGTCAGAAGTATATCTACTGTTCTGATAGAGACTTCTAACTGCTGATTCCTCACTTTGTGAATTCCCCCTGGCACCAGACTGGATCTGTAGAATTTTTATTGCAATTCCCTTGTGTCAGTAGGTGGCATCATGTGGCGTCGGATATTTACCGCCCCAGATGTGACATCAGGGCCACTAAAGCTGCACAACCTCTACATGCTGACATCATTTCCTTTCTGATGTGGATCCAGAGCTGCTATGAATCCTGTCAGGCTGACAGTTTTTTTTTCCTTCAGCTGTGTGCAAGCCACAAACGACAGGGTTTGAACCTTGCAAGGACTGAACTGACAAATGTTGGTAACAAACACCCATGTCTGTCTCTGGTGCCTTGGCTTCAGGTACGACTTGGTGTTGTGCAGCTGTTGAGTGAAAATGAATAAAAAGACCATCCACAACCACAAAACCAAACTTACTATTTCAGAGCTTTGTAGGAAGTCCACAAGTCTAACTCTTGGTCGATGTCAAAGAAGCGGTTGCAGTCTCACTCCCGGGGCCAATCTGTTGACCTTTCATCTTCAAAGTCCAGGAGTTCAGGTAAGTCCAGGAAATCAATGAAGCATAAGTCGAAGCACAGGTCTTCTTCATCCGGCCACTCCCACTACTCGAGTCACACGATGATCCAGGTACCTCCAGGCCATGAAGATGTTCCTGCCCCTTTGGAATAGGCTTCCTTGGGATATCAGCGATGCCTCAACAGCTATTTGAGTTGAGACAGGCCTTGGCCAAAATGTTTGGTACCCGAAACCCTCTGGAATGCCTCCAGGATCCCCCATGGCTTCCAGATGGATTACTGCTGCCTGATCCATCCCCGACTCTAAGTGCACCACTCAACCTCACTTTGGAGCCATCGCCATCTTTGAGCCTGGCCTCACTTGGTCCAGACCTGGTGTGAGATTGGACGCCAGCCCCAATGTCACCAATGCTAGAACTGCAGCAGATCGTTTTATCCCACTCCAAGACTCACCACTAAGGCCACAAACAGCACACCTGTGTTCTTACTCTGACCATGAAACTTCCCAAATATTAGGATGAACCTTATGATGAAGATGACCTATTATTTGATCTACAGGATGCCAGTGGACTAGACACTTCTCCCAACATTAGCCTTTCCTCTCCAAACCTATGGCAACAGATGAGTCCACCCCTTCGCAACAGTAATAGGAGTTCAGATGTTTTGACAGAGGTGCACAACCCAGGCCAAACAAGCCAAGAACCTTTCAACGAAGCTCTTACTGATGTGCAGGTGGGTATGTGAGCAAAGCCAGGATCTTGCCCCTCGGTTAGTAGGCATGTGGCAAGGCAGCATACACCTGCTCTTGGGGATCCATATGATCTGCTTTAACACTCCAATTTGGAGAGCTACAGGCATCCATGAGTCACCCTAACCCTAATGCATTCCTACAATTCCTTCGAACAGGTAATCAAAACATCTGGAGGCATTCACCAAGTGTATATTTTCCTCCGTCAGCCTTGCCCTCTAATCCGTTAATGCTAATTGCCATCTAGGGAGGTATTCACATTTGTTATGGGACAGAGTGGCAGATAGTTTGCTAGCTGTACCGGATGACATAAGGCAAACCTGCGCACCTCATCAGGGATGGCTAGGGTGCAGCAAAGTACTCCATTTGCTCGTGCCTGGATATGACCAGCTGGGAGAGGGCAGTTGTTACCAGTGTGGTATTTTAAAGATAGCAAAGCCACTGCACGCTGTCTATACTTAGTTCCGCCCATTCAGCAGTTTCCCCTAGAGACTTGCCCCCGTCATGGCTTCAGAAGCAGATATCAGCAGAGGCAACACCAATATGTACCTCAGGAGCAACAGAACTCCCAACTCCTTCGAGGCAGAGATTGAGGATCAAGCTATTGCATCCAGGCTACCAGGGCAATATACTACCCAAGATTCATCCCCTCTCCTGTGGCTGCAGCAAAACTGCTTTAATTTATCCTTAGCAGCACAAAGTCACCCTGTGGCAGGCCACATCCTCTTCTACCTCCCCATTTGGAGGATCATCACATCTAACCAGTGGGTGCTCCAGATTGTGGAACACAATTACTCCCTACTGTTTCTGTCACATCTTCCTGATAGTCCACCCACATCATAACACCTCACGGAGGACCACTTCTCCATAGCCCAAGGAGATTTTCAACCTCTCTTGGCCAACAGAGCCATATTAAGGATGCTGGTTTCAGAGATTGGGAATGGCTGTTACTCCTGTTATTTCCTGGTGCCAAAAAAAGGATGGAGGCCTGCATCCATCCTATCCTTGATCTGTGCCCTGGAAGGACAAATAAGTACTCACATTGGCCCAAATTCTATCTGCCCTGGACCCAGAAGGCTAGATGGTGGTATTGGATTTGCAGGGTGTCTATTTTCATATCCCTGTTCTCCAGTCCCACAAACGCTACCTGCTATTCCAGGTAGGCAAAGAGCACTTTCACTTTTCCGTGCTCCCCTTTGCCCTAACCAGTGCACCTTGGGCATTCACAAAGGAGATGGTGGTAGTGGCAGGCCACCTGAGGAGTTTGGGAATACATGTATTCCCATACCTCAACGACTGGCTTCTAAATGCTGCCTCATCTCAAGCAGTCGTAAGTCATCTCCATTTGATTGCTGACCGGCTGACATTGCTGAGCTTTCCCATCAACATGCCGAAGTGACAGCTGACTCATTCACAATGGCTCCCCTTCATTGAAGCCATCCTGGAAACTGTGCCCTTCCAAGCCTTACCTCTGCCTCAACGAGTCCAGGATAATTGAGCTATGATCCCTGTATTTGAGCCGGTTCTTTGTGAGAGTGACTGTGTCCTTATTTGCTTCCTGCAACCTGCTTCTGGACTGCCAGGTGCCACGTGCAGGCTCTGCAGTAGGATCTGAAGTCTCAGTGAGCTCAGCTCTAATGGGACCTATCAGAGTCCATCCTGGTGGTTGAGGGGGTTGTGAAATACCTGAAGTGGTGACTGCTCAATCGCAATTGGACTGGCGACATATGCCTCTCCTTGCTCTACACAAAGCTAACAGTACTGACAGATGCATTGTTGCTGGCTCAGGGTGCTGTGTGAGAGAAGTGGAGATCAGAGGATTCTGGTCTCCAACAGAGACTCCTCCACATCATCCTGCTGGGGTTGTGGGTGATTTGCTTCAAACTGAAGGCATACCTCCAGACCATCAAGAGAAAACAGGTGCAGGTCCTCATGAACAACACAACTGACATGTGGTATTGCAATAAGCAGTGTGAAGTGGGGTTTTGGGTACTGTTCCAAGAGGCTTTACGTCTCTGGAAGTAGCTGAATACTCAGGGCTTTTCCCTGATTGCACAGCACCTGGCATGATTATTAAATGTCAGGGCAGACAAAGTTAGCTGACACAACCTAGCGGAGCACAAATGACAGATAGAAAGAAAGGAAGAAAGAAAGAAAGAAGGAAGGAAATAAATAAAGAAAGACAAAGCCTAAATCATCTTAGTGGCACCAGGCTGGGTGAGGAGAGTGTGGTACTCAGAACTTCTGGCCATGGGCATTGTCCTCTGAACCTGCCATCCTTTCAGGAAAATGTCCTGTCGCAGCAGCAGGACCAGGTCCTGCCTCCGAGCCTGCACAAAGTGCACCTTTGTGAGGGAATGCATTTTAATATGATGTGGTTGTGCGACCTCACCTTGTAACAAACTCACAGACCTGCCTTGGGTTCAGTCAGGCTCCTTTGTAAAACCTTAGCTCAGTCCTGGGTAGCTGTGGCTTCAAGCAGGTGGGCTTTGTTGGAGTGTAGCTTTTATAATCAAAATGAACATGAACTGCTTGCAAAATAATGTACAATGAAGCTGCATAGAAAACGCATTAATATGTTTTTAATATACGCATTTGAAATGTGCCCGCGGGGAGTGGCCACCAATGTATACGATGACTAACGAAATTGATTAATAATGAATTGTTAATGTACTAATGTATGATTCTGTTTAGCATTTAAGAATTATAGGTTAAGGTTTTGCTGAATAAATCATTAGGCCTTAGTTAGCTAGAGTCTGAGCCTAGCTGCCTGGTCTCATATTAAATGTGTTTTCTAATCTGCACTGTGCTGTCTTCCTGAAGGACATAAAGCTGTACTTTTCCAGGAGCTAGAGATGTGTGTAGCCGTAGTAAATTCTTTTCTCATCAGACCTGACTTGCTCAAGGAGACATTCTTGTTTCATGCAATAGTGTAATTCGCAACAGGTACAAGGTCGCCTGAATTGGTAAAGACAATGGAGCTACTGACTGGAGTTCTGCGTGTAACTTTTCCTACCTGCCATCTCACCCGATGAAGACGTAAATCACAGGAGCCAATAAACTGTATAAGAACTGTCTTAGGTGAAAATTCTAGTAAGGTGACCACATAACCATTGGATAGAGATAGTGGTGCACCAACTACCGACCAATGGGAAATTAGAGATTTGTCTGGCAAATTCAATTTAACATTGCATTACAAGGAGACATCAGCCATTAGAGGGAAACGCCTGCTGTTACTCTGGCATTCCGTCTTTACCCTTGCTGCTTTGATTCTTCAAACCATCCTCACCTTGTTTTGCCCGATATTAAGTTCTTCTCCTCCTTAGAAGGGAAGAACTTTCTGCCATAGTTTCTGAGACTTTGCTGTTCTATCCTGGTGGATGGCGAATCGACTACTGTCCTGAGGACGAAGACTGACTCTGTATGCTGACCCATTACGAAGGGTAACTATATGATGATGAAATTGTAATTGTCTGCTTGCCTTTCCTTTCTAGGTACCAACTGCTTTTGACAGAGGCCGTAGTTAGATGTTTTCCAAATTTGTGTTACTAAATTGTTTTGCATGAAGCCCAACATGCTGATGCTAATTCGAGGTTAGTCAAGGACTTCACTAATATTGGGTGCAACAGACAAAATTACTGAACCTTTGCTGTGTTGAATAGATGCGCTACTGATACTCTGCCTAATAGATACATGTTGACGCCGTGTTTCGTTTTGATGTTTATAATCTTTGCCATGCTCAAATCTTATTCGAGTTGCCACATTATAAAATTGTTGATGTGTTTCCTGATGTTCAGACTAATAAACTTGCTACTAGATTGTAATCAATAGGGAATAAATCTCATAAACCTCAGCAAATTTGTGTGGTTATTCATGACTGAAAGGTCATGGTGAGTTCTGATTCTTATTAATGTCATTAACTAATTGGATTAATTTGCTGCTGTGAATATTGATGAGACTATTGATTTATTGATTTATATGCTGATTAATTATCTCGTCCTAAGGTGTCTCCAATCAGGGTCAAAAGATTCATTGGCCTAAAATGAGTCCCAGACTAAGTAAATTACATAAGGCGGGACGCGTTAACAGCTTCAACAAAGGAACATGCACAAAGAATTTAGGAATACCAAAACAATTGAATAGACAAAAAATGTGACTCAAAGAAAACCAACACCAATTTATTAACATAGACCTTATTGTAATGAATTTTTAGATGCCAAAACAAACAAAATCCACTGGATGGGTTTGGGGATATGAAATTTTAAGTAAATCTTAAATAAAAGCTTTTCATTCTAAATGCAAACAAGCATTGGCAACTACGGCAGTTAGCTGTTACTTTGAAAATGTTTATTATAAAGTTATGTTTGGGAGCAAGTCAGAGGGCCCAGTAAGGCTAAGCATGACAGTTACTTTGCAGTCAAAGCAACCTTCAGTCCAGTTCCAAGTTCTATGTGAAAACTGCAATAGAGCGGTCCTAATGGAAGAGATACTGGATGCTGAAGATGCTGAGGATGCTGATCCGGTCAACGGGGTCCTGGGGCCACCCTTGGTCCACAAACTTGATATGGTGACTTTAGCCACTGAGGTCGATGTCGCTCAATATCCAGATAGAGTCCAGCCAAAAACTAGTTACCACTGGTCTACTGGTCTATAGTCACCCTTGAAACCAGTGATTCCCTTTAACTGCAGCTTTTGTCCATCTTGTGTGACCAACCTGCACTTTGACAACTGTCTGAGGTCCAGCCGACAAAGTTGCAACTTTTGAGTGTCAGGAGTTGTTAATCCCGGCTGCGCCTTGGCGATTGGCGACAAACAAGAAGTTGTGACTGCCATCTCTGCCAAAGCGGTTTCTTCAGCTTTTGTGGCCCTGCTGTTGGAACAGGAAGTTAGCCAATTGACTCCTGGAGTTCATCTCTTCTGTCTGGGGCTCGGGGACAACTTTCCTTCAGCAGGGCACCACAGGGATAGTCGTCTGTTTGCTGGCCCAGAAGCAGCTGTTGAGTATTTGGTGAAGCTTCTCTTTGCCTGGTCCAGGGAACAGCAGGGCAGGCCTTCTTGAGTCCTTTCTCCAGTGCAGATGTGACCTAAGGTTTGGGTACCAGGGGTGCCACATTTATGCACACAAAATGCCCTCTGGGGATGCTGTGACTACTAGCCAACGGGCTACCAAGTCTTCTCCCACATGATGATGATTTCCAGCAATGTATGGCATGGAGCTATACCAGAATGTAATATTCTGCTCACTCCTAAGATAGCAGAAGTGCTCTCCTATTGTGTGGAGGTTGGTAGCCCACCCTAGAAGTGAGGCTACCTGAGGGTTACAAACCCACTGGAAAATGGTTTGGCAACTGTTTCCCCTCTCTGTCCCTGATGCCAACCTATCTACCAGAACAAAAGAGCAGCCCATGTCGTATGTTTCCACCATTTGCCCTTTAAAGGTGGCTTCCCCTTTGAAGCTCGTCTTCTCGGCTCACACCCTGTGTGGTTTCTTGCCAGTGGGCAGTAACCCAACTTCCCACAGCAAGGATCTATTGTTTGTTTTCCTGGGAGTAGTTCACATTTCTCCCCAGGAGTGCTGAAGGCTGTCTTGTGGCCAGCATCTCTGAATGAAGAACAAAACACAGGGGAATGCCGTAAACCCAGTTGAGACCCAGGTACAAGGGGGTATCTAGAACAGTGTCTCAAAAGGTATTAATTAGAACCACAATTTGATACATAATGAATAAGAACACCAATTGGAGAGCCCTCATGACATTGTTTAAGTCTATATTAATACATTTAAAGACAACAGGAGATATAGCAGCATCAACATTTCTAAAAAATAAGTGAAGTGAATCATACAACATGAATGCAAAGTGCTTGTGAATCAGTGCATGTGAATGATGTAAGTGAAACACAGCAAGAGGAAGAATAGAACGGCACATGGGCTAGAAAAATATATACATACCTGATTCTAATACATGGGATGAATGCTTTGTAAACTGATTAATGAACCACATTTAGTAGATCAAGAGAGGCCCGATTTCGGTGTGTCGAATTGTGACGTTTTGATCCCAGTTTATTTAAGGGTCATCATCAGGACAGTAAAATGTAGAGAATGCAGTACTGTCATAGAAAAAGGAGAAGAAAGTTATATAAAAGAGTCGAATGGGCAGAAAGAGTAAAGAGGGTGTCTCTGGAGTCCACCAACCTGAAAAATAATCCATAAGAGGGTCTTACGAATGCCAATTAATCAATCCTACACACAGAATCAATCAACAAATTGCTCCTAAAGGCATCTGGTACATAAGGGTAATCAAGTGGTTCTTTGACAAGGTACACAATCCTATTCACCCGAAAAAGAAAAATTGTAGCTACTAACAAACATGTTGCATGGCAGCAAGAACATTTGGCAACATGTGGCTAATGGGTAAGTACCAAGCACCATTGTGTTTGTACATGTGCACAACAGTTAGACAACACTGATCCTCATGCCACATACATGCCCCCAACAGACACAGTATGTACTATTTCATACAGCATGTACTGTACAGATGCATGAAGAGCATTTACAAATATTACTCTATTTCCTTCCTCAGGTAATGCTGCATATCCTCACACCATACAGATGTGCAACCACTGTACCTCAGCAGAGGTACAATAGAGCACACAGATGTACACAAGCCATCACTGAGTGGCGCAGTTTTGGGTTCCTGAAGTCAAGATTTAGATATCTTGACCATACCAGTGTGTGAGGGGGGTCCTGCTGTACTTGCGAGTTTTGTGCAAGATTATAGTAGCCTGTTGTGCTTTGCACAACATAGCATTAAATCATGGCTTACACATACCTTTGAACCCTCAGCTAGATCTGAATCCAGGAAGCCGGTCCATTGTGCAAAACAGGGGGCAGGGTATGCAGGTGCGTGACCAGCTGGTTGCCACTTTTTTCACCTGAGCAACATGTTGCATCATGGCCTTCATCGGTTTTGCAGTCTGTTGTCAATGATGATTGGTTGTCTGTTAACAGTCTATCCACATATGCCATCCTGAGACTACTTTGTAAGCCATGCATGACGTCTGTATACAACAGCTGTTGCCAAGAGTCAAAAGATTGGCCGTGTATTGCGTCATGGACTAGCATAGACAACATCTCTTAGGGCTTCATTGACTCTAAGATCAAATGTCTGAATGTGTGAGGCCTTCCTGGTCAGTGTCCCAAAAGGGCTATGCTTCACAAAGGGCCTCGCTCATTGGGGTGAAGGTGCCACATCAATGCCACCTCTAACCAAGGGGAAATTCCTGCAATGAGATTTTACAGTGTAGTGATCCTGCCCCAAGTGTGGTGATTCACCTACAACTGTGTGACCTCTGCCACTTGCGAACCAGGCCCCTGTATGTCTGTGTGCATGGCAAATGAGATGGAGACGTGGCCATATGTCTGACATAGATACACCATGGACAAGTCAACCAGGGTAGAGACATGGATATTCCATGCTCATTGCTGACATGTGGCAGCTGCTCAAGCCCTGTACCACTCCGGACCTGTAGTTCATCATAGTAGAAATAGGGAATATTCTTCCTGTTTCAATATGGAATAACAGAGACTACATGATCCAGAGTTCATCATGATCATATGGCCTGGTTCAGCACATCATGGACAGACCAGGTAAATTTTGCAGGGCCCCACAGTCACAAACAGTCTTCCTCATGAATCAGGCTAACATCGACTGGTCACTTTCAAAATGTGTTGCCATTATGTATTGTGTGTAATGGAGAGTGCATCACACATGCAGGTCTCATCCACCCCATGATGACATGTCACTGCTTCCTGTCAACAGTCACCTTGCAAGACATGGCTGCCACTATCTGTGCAGGTACTGTTATTCTAACACATACCCTGCTCCAATGGTAAATCTCGGACTATTGCAAGTTACAAGACACACTACCCTGCAGCATGCAGTGAATAAACTCCATTGGCTGTCTCCTATCAAGTGCCCAGGTACCCATCATGAATATACACCCACTCTTTGCACCTCCAAGGCACATCTGTAGTGCAGAAATGTCAGCTGCCCAGTATTCAAAACAGATGATGCTGGTGGAGATATGGTGCTTGCACTAGCATCAATGTGTGTATACTCATTGGAATAGGGGTATAGCTCTGTGCTGATGAGGGGAAAACTTTGCCTGTGCAGCCACGGCACAGATTAGCTACTGGTGTAAAGGCAAAAAAAGCTGTGCGGAGATGCACTGCCAGTGTGCCACATAAAATGGGCCCCACTGTCAGTGCATACCCTGATGGGAACCCACGATAGGGAGACAGGTGGTCCTACAGACCCCACAGACATACCTTTGCAGATGGGTCTAGTAATCCACTGCACCTGCCTGCAAAGGCATCTCTAATTCCCTCTCAAATGTGCATCTGGGTTGACATCTCCACAGTGCTACATGAGGCAGCTGCTGTACAACATCTCATTTAGCAACATGACTGGGCTGCACCCAGGACAGTGTGAGTGTGTGGCTGCCCTGGGGGCACCGCATTCAGTGTTATGGGGCTTACTTTCCCACAATGCACCTTTTTTGTGCTTTGTCATGGTGCGAACAGAAAAAGTGTGTCCTGTGTACAATCATGCCCCAGTCATCAATGTGGGCAGCAGCATGCATCTGTTTCTGTGGAACCACATAATACTGGGCCTACCTAGCAAACACCCTCTCAGTGTGTATGTGCATTTTAGTATTGCTGTCTTTGTGAGTGCGTCATCCATGGATTCTTCAGCCATGTTGGGTGAGGTTGTTTCAACAGTGCAGCAGGATGGCAGGGGATCCTGCCTGGAGATGAGGCTGACTCTGAATGAACAGGAAATGGATGTCAGCCGCTCCATATATTGAAGGGGTTTGGAGTGCTGTTCACTGCTGATGGTGGATGAAAATATCCAAAACACAGATTTGAGTCTGAGTCACAATGGGCCCCCGCACTTGGATGTCGCATTGTGGAGATTGTGCCCTACGTATAGTGATTGAGGGGCCTCTGCCACTACTGTGTAGGTTGTGGGAGGTTACTGGGCTTTTGTCAGGGGAGCTGGAGGGAAAAGAGCAGGTTTCATTACTGTGTTTTGGCTCAGAACTGGCACGGCAATATGTGCCCCCAGTTGCAAAGCAGCAGTCCTGCATGATCCACACACTTGTGTTTACTGTTTCTGTGTTGGGGCTGGTGTGACAAACTTGCCAGTGCTGCTATGGCTTCCCAGTCTTGAACTGTACCATGGCCCTTGGTGTACTTGTTACTATGGGCCTTATTACGACCTCGACTGAGGGGTTTTCCTCCATCACAAATGTGGAGGCTATCCCGTCCACCATATTATGATCCCATTATATTCAATGGCGATCGTAATAGGACGGATGGGATATCTGTCACAATTGTGATGGAGGAAACCCCTCTGTCAAGGTCGTAATAAGGCCCTAAGTGTCCAGGGATTGACATCACTGCCTGTGCCTACTTTGGTGATACAGTACAGTGTTCTCAGATTTAAGCAAGATATGTTGTCCACGTGTACCATAATACAATGCAAAGGGCCAAACTGTGCTGGGAAGTGTAGTAGTGTAGAGTGTATCTGCAAAACCTTCCCTTCCTCCCTTAGTATTCCTGCCCTTCCTACATGTTTGCATGTGGCACACTGGTCCCTTTTCTTTTTATTCCACTTAGATTGCAGATTCTACGCACCACATGCGGTGCCTCTACCCACATGCGTATATTATGCTCTGAATGCAGAGCGATCGCTCCGGTTGCGGATGATTTTCAACAGGAAATGACACAGACGAAATGCAATGCAGGAAGTCCATGACAGAAAGTTGCAGGCAGCCATTTTATTGTCATTCTGAGTCATCCTTGCCCTAATTGCCCCAAACATGGCTGAGGGAGTTGATGAGAGGGCACCCCCCCTTCAGTTAACGGGAATTAGACATTTCAGCTGGGGGGTGCTAGACAATTACCCTCAGCTTTTTGGGAGCCCAGAGGACCAGCTGAGCAATGCAGTGTGTGCCCGACTCAGAGGGGATTATGCAGTGCTGCAGTGCAGTGGGCATCTACAACCAGCGGGCTAGGACATGCCGCAAGCACTGGGAGCACCTGAAATGTTGGACCCAACTGAGGGACCAAGAACTACTTAAACAGTCCTCCCAGCCCCACAAGTGCTGGCCCCGCCTCACGCCACTGTACAGGAGTATCCTGAGGACAGCCTGGCTGAACCTCCATGTCCAGATGGATGAGTTGAAGCAGCAGAGACCTGGTACGTGCATGGGTTCCAGACTGTGTTTGGTAGCATGATGAGAGTGATCACTGAGCTGTACCAACATGTATCACATGTCACCATGTACACATTCTGGGCAATTGCTGGCCAAAGTATATCCTGGGACTTGTAGTGTCCTGAACACTGCAGGGGAAATAGCTATCACTCTTCCATTTATATGAAGAAATGCAGTGCCAACACCATGACTGGTGAAGCAAAGGCCTTATCACTGCTGCATTCAATGGCAAAGGGATGGTCCAAACACTGTCCAGGTGGGGTCAAGAGTTTATTTTTGTTTTGTCGGATGCTGTAACATGCATGCCTTTGTTGTGTGTTTCATCAGCGTAATGTATTATCTTATGTATCTTGGAGTAATGTCTGACTTTGGAAAAGTTGTCTCACACAAAATGGTTCCAACATTTCCAAGGTTAAGCACATGCACGTCTTCACAACAGCGACTTGTATGTCTTATGTAACATCTAGCTGGCTGAGCCAACTTTGCACACATGCCAACTGGTGTACAGCACCAACATGCAGTCTTGACCTGCCAAAGATGACACATGCCATGTAGATTGGCTGATAGTTTCAGGGATCCTCCAATACATGTACTCACAGCTTAGCAAAGGTCAGAACTAAGGGCTGTTTTTACATGTACACCTATTCAAGTATTTATGTGGAATCAGACCATACTACACAACAGATGACATGTAATAGTTTGAGACTCTCATGTCTGCACTTAACAGGGAGATCATAGCTTTGGGGCAGACAACTCCATCCAGACTGTGTCCCATCTCCACTTGTAGATTGACTTGTGTCGATGACTAGATAGCGAGGACAGGAAACCCTTGGCCCACTTTCTTTAGGTAAATTTGAACTTTTGTCCAATCTTTCACACATACAGCTTTTATGCATATGGCCCTTGAGAATCTGGCCCAGATATTGCAATCTTGTCACTACAGAAGGGTATACCACCCACAATTGTGACAGATGTCAATGTATGAGTTATGTCTGGTCATCTCATTGATAGTACACTTACATTTGGGATCTAAGTCACCTGGAATTGGTCAGTGAGATCAAAGGAGAACAAAGTCAGCCATTGCTTCTTGTCTTCATGTACCTTGCATTGATTTGGACACCAACTACGTAATGTTGTCACTTCTATTTCAGTGGGCCAGGAAGACCAGGGAGAAGACTAGGGACTGAGAAGAGCCTCCTGGTGATGTCGGCCGGCACACCCGCTTTCGTCTACAGAAGAGGACGAGGGATCAGGAACATCTACAGGCAGGGGGAGTGCATCCACTTGGGCGGACTGAGCAATGACTAGGTAGAGGCTGCAGAAACTGTTAGAGGGGGACTTGAACTGGACACCTCTGGCCAGGGATGGGAGGATGTTGCCTCTCCCAGGGAAACTGGAGAACATGACCTGCTGGAGGTGTATCCCCAGAGTGGGACATTTCCACACCTGGGCTTGCCTCCGTCCCCTCCTTGACACATGGACCCCTCAGTCCATCGGGGCACCCAGCTGCCCCTCCTGCCACCATTCCCCCTCAAAGTGCCTGCCTCAGTCCCACAAGGAGATCCCATGTCCCTGAAACCCCACATCCCTCATGTTCCACCCAATCTTCTCCCTGTGTTGTCACCCCTGTGGCTGCATCCCAGGAAGGGATGGTGGCATCTAAGGGGGAACATGGCAGCTACTCTCGGCTCCTACAGCAGATCCTTGAGGAACTGCATAGTCCATGGAGGAGAATGCTCATGCCTTTGTTGTCATCAGTGCCACCCTCACTTCTTGGGTACAGCCATGATGGCTGCCCTGTCGCAGTGCCCGTCCCATACTACCCTCCATGTGTCTCTCTGCTCATCCTCCCATTCTATTTCCCTTCATGCTCTTCGTAACCCCCAGGTGTCCCAGTCCTGTGGGGTGTCAGGTCCTCCAACGGCCTGCCAGGAAGAGACCACCACTGCAGAGGATCTGACTGTCATTGAAAAGGAGGATGACCAGGATGATATTTGTGTGGACATTACCCTTTGACTGGACTTTTCCTTTGCCCCTTTTACATAGACTGATTTGCCTTATGTTTTTTTTGTCCAACCCCGTCCATGTCCTTGCCCCTATTTTGTGAAGAGTAATATTTGATCTTGTTTCTTCCTTCCCAATAGAATGTTTTTGTTTACGTTACCATGAGATTTATATTTAAAAAATAAAAACAAAAAACTTTAAATCTTCACCGGAGCCAATTGCGGTCAGGGAGGTCCTCTGGATTTATGCTGCAGCTGCTGTCATGTTGGTCAGGAGGATGGCCAGGGTGGACTTGAGGTGGGAATCGCCCGAGGACCTTCTCTGGACCATTGGGCCACCTGGACACGGGCTGTAGGCATTGGGTGCAGAGTGGGCAGGCTTTTGGATCCGGGGTGGCATCGGAGTCCTTCTCTGAGGTTTTTTTGTGGACAGGGCTGCTGTCCTCTGAAGATTTTGGTCCTTGGGTAGACAGGCAGTCCACTGGGGGTTCGTAGAGGTCACTGGTCCTGCAGGGCGAGTCTTCTTCTTGTAGCAGAATTCTTGAAGCCGGAGACAGGGCAAAAGTGGGGCCTGGTCTGGGGGGGGGGGGCATCTCCACCAGCTGGAGTGCCCTGGGGCACTGTAACAGGAGGCAGGAGCCTTTGAGGCTCACTGCCAAGTGTTGAGGTTCCTGCAGGGGGAGCTGTGAAGCCCCTCCACCCACAGCAGGCTTTGTTCCTGACCCTGGAGAGCACAAAGTCCCCCCACCCCTTCATTGGGGTCAGAAATGTGTCTGTTAGTGGCAGGCTGGCACAGACCAGTCAGCCTTACAATAGAGGATTGGGTGAAATACAGGGGGCATCTCTAAGATGCCCTCTCTGTGTGTTTTTCAGTAAATCCAACACTGGCATCAGTTTGGGTTTATTGATCTGAGAAGTTGGATACCAAACTTCCCAGTCTTCAGTTTAGCCATCATTGAGCTGTGGAGTTGGTAATGACAAACTCCCAGCCCATGTACTCAATATGGCCACACTGCACTTACAATGTCTAAGAATGGACTTAGACACTGTAGGGGCCTATTGCTCATTCAGGTATGCTCTCACCTGTGGTATAGTGCACCCTGCCTAAGGGTTTTAAGGGCTGCTAGATGGGTGACTTACCTATGCCACAGGCAGTGGTTTGTGGGCATGGCACCCATATAGAGATGCCATGTTGACTTTGCCTTTTTCTCCCTACCAGCACACACAAGCTGCAGTGGCAGTATGCATGTGTTTGGTGAGGGGTCCCTTAGGATGGTATAATACATACTGCAGCCCTTAGGGACCTTCCCTGGCCTGGTACCTTTTAAAAGGGACTTACCTGTGTGCCAAAGGTGTGCCAATTGTAGAAACAATGGTACAGTTTAGGGAAAGAACACAGGTGCTGGGGCCTAGTTAGCAGGATCCCATCACACACGTGTGTAACCATGCCAAAAGG
The DNA here is from genome assembly GCF_031143425.1 of Pleurodeles waltl. Lineage (NCBI taxonomy): Eukaryota > Metazoa > Chordata > Amphibia > Caudata > Salamandridae > Pleurodeles > Pleurodeles waltl. Next base: position 425,787,933 of record NC_090443.1, read on the forward strand.
GTTGCTTTCCTACAGAGGTGATTCTGGCTTTTTTTAATTCCTTTTGTCTCCTACCAGGATTCTGACCATTTTTTTGATGGAACTTTTGGAGATTAGAGTCAGCAATAATTACTTTCTGTACTAGAACACCTTTTATCTCCAAAAGAAAGAGGTTTCTATGGGTGCTTGCTATGCCCCTAATTTTGCTATTTTACACACGTGCTATTTGGAGAAAACCAAGATCCTTTCTCGATTGAACCCCTTCAGATCACATTTTGGAAGTGCCACATAGATGAAGTCCTCATGATTTGGCCTGGGTACAAAATATCTTTAGAGTTGTTTGTCAATGGCTAAGCACCATGCAAGGGCATCTTAAGTTCACTTTTCAAGCCTGGACTGATGGGTTGCCCTTTTTGGACCTTTCCCTTAGAACAAATGATTACAAGACTAGAACCACTCTGTTCCGGAAACCGACAAAAAGGAATACCTTTTTGCTATACTCCAGGAACCACCCAGCAAGGGACCTGCATGACGGTCTGCCATACGGACAGTTCCTCTGCATCCAGGGAACCTGTCAGTGGAGAAATGATTTTTTCTGTGAGTCAACAGTCTTAGCTGACAAATTACTGGCTAGGGGTTACCCAGGATGATTAATTAAACACACTCTGAAGCGTGTTTGGTTCTGCCCTAGAGAGGTCCTGCTCATTTCCAAATATTGGACCCCAAATACCCGCATTCCCTTTGTTTCTACTTTCTGCCCTTCAAGTCACCAAGTAAGTAGAATAATGAAGAAAAAATGGGGGGATTATGCACAATTACTCTATCTTTTTGGAACCTTAACTTTCTTCCTACAAGAACGGCAGCAATTTAGGTAATCAGTGTGTGCATGCAGCTACCCAGACCCCTAAAAATAGCATCAACCAATCCATCACTACTACCTGGGGTTTGCCACCGATAATTGGCCATTTCAAATGTCAGAGCTGCACTGTATGCCCTCAAATTATGAACATGACGGAATTTACGGTGGGAACAAGCGTGTATCCTTAGAATCAGATCAGGAATTGCTGTTCTAGCAATGTTATCTATGGTATTCTTTGCCCTTGTGATTTGCAAACATAGGACAAACCACACAAATGGTCAAGGCCCGAATCACCGAACACAAAAGCAGAATTCTTTGTTAGGAGGAAACCCATTTTCTGACAAATAACCATGCTGAAACTGATTTTATTTGGCAAGTAATTGATCAATTGGTCCTCCCCCTTTGCCGTGGTGATCTGACACAGAGGCTGCAGAGTTGTGAACATCATTGGATCTCACGGTGTGACTCAGTGAACAACGGCCTTAACACTCTGGATGAGTGGACTAATGAGGTCTTCCAAAATATTTTGATGGTCTCTCTGCATGGCATTTCATCATGGACTGTTTTGTTATGCCCATTTATTTCTGCCTAAAGTAAAGTAGCTCGAATGATAATGTTGACGGTCATCATTTGAGAAATACATCATGGTATCCTGTTTTTTTTACACAGTATATGTTTGTGTCCGGATTTGTAGCATAAATGGTTTTTGATTAGAGGTTTTTCTCCATGAACAGAATTTCTTTTATGTACTGAGTGACTGGATGTGTCCGTCCAGTACGTCTTGCATTATGTAACAAATAACTCTGAACAGTGTAATGTGTAAATAACCTTTAATGATTAGTAACATTGTTTTGGTTTTAAATTACAGATCATACTTACCATTGTGTGTGAGAACACTGGGACTGAATTCACCTAGACTAGAATCTGTACTGATATGTCAAGTGGTTTTACTATTGCAAATGATTTTAAGGGGCCACTATTTTCCTCTTTTCTATTTCTTGTTTTCTGTCTATCCTCTTCCTCTTTCTGTTTTGTGTCTGGGCGTCTAAATAACTATTCTTACCTAGTGAGGTCCACGGGTTTTCCTTTGAGTTAAGTGTGATCCATAATTCCTTCCATGTGCCGTGGTCCCTAGTAAGATTCGGGTCCCCGCGGGGCACCGGTAGGCCGCGCTCACAGGGAGGCAGTCTAGTCTCTCGAGCTATGCACGAGGGTGCTTTTCCTTAAAAGACGCGCTTTATGGCATTTCAGTTTGACGTTGGTAGCCGGCTGAGATGATTCTCTCCTGCCGATCTACTCAACACAGGCAAGTGAACAGTCTACCCTCCTTTGATCTGCGTGGCATTATACATCGATTAAGCTTTTTTGTTAAGTTCATGGTTGTGTTACTCATAATTGATTCACTACTCTAAGTGCTTCCCATACTGTTTGACTACGCTCAGGATGAAGTCTTGGCCGTGGCATTATTTCGTTATTGAAAGGAGGTGAGCATAATATCCCTGAATGAATCACTTCATTCGGGGGTCCAGGCAAGCCTTAACCTTTTATTAACGTTTATATGTCTTTTCTATTGGTTTGAATTGTCTAGGCGTTTGATTTGGGTTCGTAGCTGCCATGGTCTACAGTAGATACTTATATCTAGACTCTGGAATTTAACTTACATTTTGAGTTTAGTTTCACCTGATTATTTTGGTGACTCTTGGTGAGATTAGCACAACATGTTTATTAATAGCTTCAATTTTTCTTATTTAGGTCAACAGGACTGTGTGCCTTGTCATAGAACCACTCAATTCTTTCTTATGTACAACCCAACAATGATATCATCAGCTTTTGGTATTGGGTGAGCATCAGTATTTGTTACTGCATTTAGGCCTCTGTAGTCCACACAAATTCTTAACTCAGGTTTACCACCTTTAGGATTTGGTTTGGGTACCAGAACTAATGGACTTGCCCAAGGACTACTAGACGGCTCAATCACCCCTAACTCTAGCATTTTTGCAACCTGTACTTCAATGCTAGTGCTTTACTTGGTCTGCCAATCTGTAAATTTTACTTTGGACAGGTAAACTGTTCCTTGTGTCCACATGATGTGTACATCATGTGGTCAGACTAGGGGTCAAGGTAAACAAGTCAGCAAACTGCCTCAGCAAGTTCTGAGTCACTCTGCTGCTGACTGCTCAAAGTGGTAGAGAGTATCACTCCTTACGCTGACCCATCTTTGACATTTGTGTACATAAGGACTGGGAGACATTCACTGTCCCCTTCCTCTCCACCATCTGTGACGATGGGCGTACTCATGCCAGCTCTGTCATTATGGAGTTTGAGCCAATTCAAGACCTGTGAGGTGTCTTGAGGTACCTAAGTCCACTGAGTATGCAACTTCCCACTTCTTCTCCACGATAGGGTAAGGCCCAGTCCATTTATCTGTAAGGGCTCTGGGTGCTACAGGCTATAACACCCAAATCTTTTGCCCAACCCAGTATTCCACCTGTGAGGCCTACTGGTCATACCAGTGCTTTGCAAGCTCCTGGCTAGCCTCCAAGTTCTTGTTTGCCTTTTTCATGTACTCTGCCATCCTTGAGCGGAGGCCTAGTACATAATCTAGGATGTCCAGTTTGGGCTCCTTGAGGAATCTCTCCCAACCCTCTCTAACCAAACATAAAGGACCCCTGACAGGGTGTCAAAAGACCAGTAAAGGACTGAATCCTGCCCCTTTCTGGGGTACCTACCTATAGGCAAACAGCAGGCATGGGAGAAGAATATCCAATCTTCTCCTGAGTTTATCTGGTAAACCCATGATCATTGTAAATGCCCCAGAGAGGGTAATAACCAGTATGACTTACCTGCCTTCACCCACATATTGTGGCATGCTTCATCATCATGCTACTGCTAACACACTCCTTCATAATCCCAAGTCGGAGTGGAGCAGAAAGGGCGGGGAAACGTAAAGGCACACAACATACAAACAACATGAAAAACGGGGACCAAGGATGAACAATAGAAGCATAAAACTGTCTCAGAACGGTCACTATCTAAATTTTATTACAGTGCCGCCTGGGTAGGATTAAAAATTCACCACTGATGGTGATCTCAGGGTATAATTACCTGTTCACCCCAGTTTCTGTAATAAGTCAACATGTTTCGGCTGTTCTTTGACTGCCCCTTTGGGTCACTCAGCCTTCATCAGGACCTTCGTACTGCCTCGTTGTAATTATTCCTTTGATCAGGGTACCTGAGAGAATTTCTTTATCTGTATACACACTGTCGGTCATCGAGTTTTCATTGGTGCTCATATTTACCAGCGCCGGGTGGGAGCATCACCCTGTAGTCACACATTTGTCAAGGGACCAGTGCTGCCTCTCTCATTGCCGCCCGGCTCCATGTGTAAGTACGTGTACGAATGAAAACTCGATAACCGACAGTGTGTATACAGATAGAGAAATTCTCTCAGGTACACGTATGATGAGAACCCTCATCAAAGGGCAGGTAGGAGACTAATTACAACGGGGCAGTACGAAGGTTCTGATGAAGGCCGAGTGTCCCAAAGGGGCAGTCTAAGAACAGCCAAAACATGTTGACTTATTACAGAAACTGAGATCACCACCAGTGGTGAATTTTTAATCCTGCCCAGGCGGCACTGCAATAAAATTTAGATAGTGACCGTTCTGAGACAGTTTGATGATTCTGTTGTTCGTCCTTGGTCCCCGTTTTTCATGTTGTTTGTATGTTGTGTGCCTTTATGTTTCCCCGCCCTTTCTGCTCCACTCCTACTTGGGATTATGAAGGAGTGTGCTAGCAGTAGCCCGATGATGATGCATGCCACAATTCATGAGTGAGGGCAGTTTTTTCATACTGGTGATTACCCTCGCTGGGGCATTTACACTGGTAATTTCCTGTCCTGTAGTGTTAGTGATTGATATAGTGGGAGGTCGGACAGGGAAGCATTTCCTCTCACCCCTTCTTTAGTGTTATGTTGTAAACCCATGATCATACCTTTAATGGTCTTCTACAAGGTCATAACCTTGTGGGCGGTATAGTGTGGTGAACTTATATGTCACCCCACCCTCATCCCACATTACTTTCTGATAGGCAGACATGAAGTTTTTGCCTCTATCTGAGAGAGATTCCTTAGGAAAGTCCACCCTGGTAAACATACTAAGAATGCTCTAGCCACTTCAGGTGCAGTTGCTATCCTAAGTGGAATAGCTTCTGGATATCTAGTGACATGATCCACAAACACTAGGATGAACCTATGCCCTGACGCAGTAGGTGGGTCTAGGGGACCAACTATATAAATCTCTACCCTTTCAAACAGTGTACCTGCCACTGGAAGTGGTATGAGGGGAATCTTTGGCTTGCCACCTGCCTTGCCATTGGTTTGACAGGTGACACAGGAGTCTGACTGTCACCTGCCTCAGACCCGTCAGAGTGGGAGGAGAAGACTGGTGTCCCTTACTCAGAGTGGGAGGAGAAGACTGGTGTCCCTTACTCAAGTCCTCCCTGGAGGGTCGTCCTGCTCATGAAGTTCTGCCACATCAGCCCATTCCTTCAGGGCAGTTGACTTCTCTGTAGAGACCAGGACCTCACCCTGAGGGTTGGGCTTCTCCTGGCTCTGATGACTCTTGTATGAGACCTTTCCAGGCTTTCTCCCTGTTCTCTTGTAGCTAGGGACATGGTCCACTCTTTAGGATCCACAGTCCCTTGACTCTCCCTTAAGGCCTTTTGTGCTTGAGTGGAGACACAAGCCCACTTAGGGAGACCCAGCACTGCTGCTTAGGTCCTTCTCTCCACCTCTGTTCAAGTGGAGTTTCCAAGTCATTGCCCAGTAGACACTTCACTTGGATGGCAGGGGACACAGACACTCTCTTAAGGCCAGTAACCCTTCCCCACTCAAAGTCAACCATAGCTATGAGATAAGACATTGTTACATTGTTACATTGTTGTAGCCTACTATCTCATGCACTTAATTTGGAAGAATCTGGCTTTGGAAAACCAGCTTGGTCATCTCCATGGTTATGCTGGCACATGTATCCCTCAAAGCCTGGACTTCAACCCCATTGATTTTGGGCCTCTGCTTGTACTTGTCCATGTCTGCAGGCCAGCGGGTGAAAGGTTCAATTTTCTCACCACCCAGGGTAACTAAAATGTCTTCAGTGTGCCTCTAGGAATTTTCTAGGTCCATCTCTATCCCCATCACTAAACTGGCAATTCCCTTGGAGCTATCACTAATGGCTGATTTCTTTGTGCATGTAGCATCTTCCTTCTTGTGCTCTGGCAGCCTACAGTCAAAGCACACCCCAAACTTCAATGGGTCATAGTTTCTTCCATGATACCATTTCCCCTTGTGGTATTGGGATGTGGCTCTGGGCTCTCCACCTTGGGCATATTTTGGGCCCTCTTTTGGTTTGTCATTCTTTTTAAACTTCCACCTCCCTGGGATTTCTTGGATACTCAAGTGCATAGCCACTCATCGGCGGTCCTCCCAAGCTCCACAGGGCTTGACAGTATAGAGCCTTCCAGATGCTGGTGTAACTTCTCTGAGGCACAATTTGTCAAAATGCATTCTTTAACCACTAAATTGTAGGAGTCCTCATAGGTATCTTGTTATCCTTAATCCAGCCATCCATTGATTTCACAGAGGCATCTACAAAGTCCACTCGTGACTGTGGTGATTCCTTTTCGATGGTCCTAATTTTTTGTCTGTATTCTTCCGGGGTTAGACCAAATAGTTCTATGAGTGCACACTTAATGTGTGTGTAAGGTTCTGCCACCTCATCATGTAGTGTTAGCAATCGATCTCTTCCTGCTGTAGTTATCAGTTCCCATAGTAAGGACCCCAAGTGTGATGCACTCACCCTCCTCATCCTGAGAGCTTTCTTAAAGGATGCTAGCCACTTGTCCATGTCATCCCCCTAATTGAATTTAAGCACTATCCCCTTGGGAAATCTATCGTCACAGGCATAATCTGGCATTACCTCTCCTTCTTTGCTGCCACCATTATCTTGGGGTGTCATCCCCAGCCTGACCATCTTCTCTTCTAGGGCTAGATTCTTCTCATCCAAGGCCAGCCTCTTCCTCTGGCTGTCCAGCAGGTTCAGCTGGGCTGCAAGGTCTGGTTGATTTGGCTGGATCCTCCCAGTAGTGGAACCTCTTTCACTTCCAGCTACAGAGTTCCTCATTGATCTGACTGTAGGGACTCCAATTGAATTGTCATCCCCTCCCATGTCATAAAATCCTACTGCATTCAACTCACCTCCACTGTGACTTGGGGTGATCTCTTCCTCAAGTAAGGCCAGGATCCTTGTGGTTCCTTCCAAGATTTGAGGGCCATAGTAAGTTCTTCCTTAGATGCAGTATTCCCAGGATACATGTTTCTCACGATGCACATGCCTTTCATACTTGTGATCTTGAGAGTCGTCAATATAGCCAGGTCATTTCCTTTGCACTCCATCTTTGAAGACTTTTTGTGGTACAAACAACTTATTCACATTAAATGCTTTTTTTTTCTAGAGGACAAGTGCCTTTGAATTTGTTCAGAACTTGGAAACTCAAGACTTTTTCATTTTTCTCGGCTCAGTCAGTCCTTCATCTTTGGTTATCAAATTATTAACTTTATATACAGCTAAACACAATTTCTGGATCCCACTACCTGCCACCAATGTGAAAATCTGGGTGTCCGATATGATAGCGCTAGGCAGCCTTATCATGTAGTACACTCGCAGAGACCTTTTTGGCCAAGAACAGTATAGTTTACTTAACCTCTAGCTCAACTTTGTGAAGCTGTGGCTGTGAGCAGTAAGGCACAGTAAAGGAACTTAGGGCCTCATTACAACCCTGGCGGTCAGTGTTAAAGCAGCGGTAACACCGCCAACAGGCCGGCAGTAAAGGAAATGGAATCATGACCACGGCGGAAAAAGCCAACACAGACAGCCACTTTAACACTCCGAACACCACGGCGGTAGCAAAAAAAAACCGCAGCGGTGACCGCCAACAGCCAGGTGGAAGACAATGTACTGCCCACTCCATTACAACCCACCTATCCACCAGCTTTTCTGGGGCAGTACCAATGCCATCAAAAGCACGGTGGAAACTGTGTTCTGAAGGGAAACTACTCACCTCTCGAAACTCAAGAAAGAACCAGAATGCCATGAAGCCCGAGATGCAGGTCTTCCCCATGCTGGTATATCTGCTCATATACCAGGAGCACCAAAGCCGGTGACGACGACCACACTTGACTCCTGCCTCAATACAGAGAGAACACTGCAGGGGCATCAGGTCGGAAACACACAGGCACCTCAGGGGGACGGGGAGGAAGAGGCACCTCAGCCTGAAAATGGCACAACACCACTGCTCCTGGAGGGGGCTCCAAGCCCACTGCTTGGTCCTGGGGAGTGCAAATCCACAGTCTCTCAAGTAGGTGGCTTGCCCACTGTTTGGTCCTGGGGAATGCAAGGCCACCGTCTCTCAAGTGGGTGGTTTGCCCACTGGTTGGTCCTGGAGAGTTTAAAGCCACAGTCTCTCCCATGGGTGGTTTGCCCACTGCTTGGTCCTGGGGAGTGCAAGGCCACAGTCTCTCAAGTGGACGCCTTCCTCCACTGGTTATGGAGGGGGCTTTGTGCCCAGTATGCTTCATCCTGCCAAGGTAAGGGTTTGTGGATGCCTTCTTCCACTGGTTCTGGAAGGGCTTTGTGCCCAGTGTGCTTCATCCTGCCAAGGATAGGGTGAGTGGATGCCTTCTTCCACTGGTTCTGGAGGGGGCTTTGTGCCCAGTGTGCTTCATCCTGCCAAGGATAGGGTGAGTGGATGCCTTCTTCCACTGGTTCTGGAGGGGGCCTTGTGCCCAGTGTGTTTCATCCTGCCAAGGATAGGGTGAGTGGATGCCTTCTTCCACTGGTTCTGGAGCGGGCTTTGTGCCCAGTGTGCTTCATCCTGACAAGGATAGGGTGAGTGGATGCCTTCTTCCACTGGTTCCAGAGGGGGCTTTGTGCCCTGTGATGCCAATCTTGAGGAGTGCAAGGTCACAGTCACTCACCAGGGTGTCAGACTCCCTGTGAGCAGGATGCATGACACTCCATGGAGGCAGGACTACAGTCCATCTGCCGGCGGGGACGGCTGTGCAGTGGTGGCAGTGCTGAGGTACTGGGTTTTTCTGATGGATACAACTACCTGTGGATTCCTCACCTCATGAATACTCCCATGGCGCCAGCATTCTACGGAAATCTTCTTACTAGTCTCTGCACGTCGACGAGGACGTCACTGTCTCGCACGCGACGCCGTCTGACGTCATACAGGCAATAAGAGGTCCTCGACGACGTGCGGACGTCAGTTCCCTTTTTTCCGTGCATTCGAAACGGTTATCTTCGAGGGAGCAACTGTTACTCTTGCGGTTACAGTGTATATCTTGGTGCGTACTCTTTCTCTGTGGAAATAATGTCGCAGAGAAAGTCTGGATTTAAGCCTTGTCGTGAGTGTGGAGGCAAGATGTCGGTGACGGATCCTCATTCCGATTGCCTTTGGTGTTTGAGCTCCGACCACGACGTCTCGACTTGTGATTCGTGTCAGCACATGAATCCGAAGGCCATTAAAGAACGCGAGGCGAAGCTGTTTATGGCCAAGTCAAAGGAGAAGCATCACAAGAAAAAGTCTTCTCCAAGACATCGGCGTCATCGAGACTCCCGGCGCCGTAGAGAATCTCGGCGTCATTCAAGGGAGGCTCGTTCCAGGTCTCCGGATCGGCGCCGGAGGACATGGGAGGTCAGCCCCACGGTGACGCCGCATCCTTCGACGCCGTTGCTCTCTCCGACGTCTCCAACTTCGCCTGGACAGGCGTCGGTGATTGAGGTATTGGAGCCTCAGGTGTTTTCTCCGGCGCAGACGCCGAGGCCGGCGTCGGGGTCGCCTCCGAGTCAGGCACCCCAGTATCCGGCTTTTCCCACCCCTGGAGCCGATAGTTCCGCATTCTTGAATGCGATGTATGCCATCTTCCAACAGATGGCTCCAGGGGGTGCTCCGGCTGGGCCTTTGGCCTTTTCTTTGGGTGATCCTGCGCCTCTTCGGCCGGCACCCTTTATGCCCTTTCTCCCGTTTGGGAACGTGGGCTCGGCGCCAGTGTCGGCGCCGGTGGCCGCTCCGATGACTTCGGAGGGATTGGCCCCAGGGATTTCCATCCCGTCGACGTCGAGATTTCGGCCTGTGACTCCGGTGGGTCCATCCGTTTCATCTGCTCTTCAGTCGGCGCCGAAGTTACCTGTGGCGCCGGATGCGGCGTCGGTGGCTTCGGAAGATCGGCGCCGATCTCCGACTTCGGCGGAGGTGTTGTCGACTCCGCGGATTGAGCAACGACTGCATTCAAGGAGGCGTGCTCTCCGGGTACTAGAGGAGCAGGAGTACCAACGAGCCCTAGAGGAAGGAGAGCTAGAGGACTCGGGTGATGGGCTGCGTGGACTGGAGTCGGCCAGTGGGCTGGACACTTCCCCTGAGTGGGACCTTTCGTCCCCGGGGGAATATACCGAGGAAGCTGCTTCCTTTCATACAGTGGTACGGAAGGCAGCTAGTTTTTTGGACCTGCCTTTGCCGGTGGTGGAGGCGAAACAAAACCTTTTGACAGAGGTGTTGCATCCGGCCTCAGCCGCGGCGGAGCCTCTATTACCTTTTAATGACGCTCTGCTGGATCCGGTTTTAGAGGTGTGGAAGAAGCCGGCATCTTCCCCAGCAGTTCACAGAGCCGTGGCCAGGAGGTATCGGACGGCTCCAACTGATCCTGGTTTCCTATCTAGGCACCCTACGCCGGAGAGCTTGGTTGTGCAGGCCTCCTGTTCGTCCAAATCAGCGCCTGGTTCTTTCCCGACGGTGCCTGGGGACAGAGACTCAAAAAAGCTAGAGGCGCAGTCGAAGAAGATTTTTTCGTCCTGCAGTCTGGCGTTAAAAGCCACTAATGCGACCTGTATCCTGGGGAGGTATATTCATGCTCTGATGGATGACATCTCCTCTTCGTTTACAGAGCTTCCCCAGGGTCTTTTGGATCTTGTCTCTGATGCCCAGGCTGCTGCGACCCAAATTATCCAGACGGGACTGGATACCACCGACTCGGTAGCCAGAGCAATGGGCACAACTGTGGTGGAAAGGAGACAGGCCTGGCTACGTAACTCGGGCTTTTCGGCAGATGTACAGTCCACATTGTTGGATCTCCCGTTTGATGGGGACAAACTGTTTGGGGCTAAGGCTGATTCGGCCTTGGAACGTTTTAAGGAGAGCAGGGCCACGGCTAAGTCGTTGGGACTCCAAGCTCCTTCTTCCACGGCCTCTTCCAGATTCTTCAGGAGGTTTCGTGGATTTGGGCGTGGCTCTTCCTCCTCTTCCTTTCGGGGAAGATATCAGCAACCTGCCTCTTCCCACCCCTATGGATCTTTTAGGGGGAGGGGTAGGGTCCGCACCAGGGGAGCCTCTCAGCAGCACTCTGCCTCTTCCTCATCCTCTGGCGGGGTGCAGCAGGGGAAGCAGCCTTAGGCTTCCACCATTTCCCACTCACTCCTCTCCTGTAGGGGGAAGATTACAGCATTTTCTCACCAAATGGGAGACTGTTACGTCGGACACTTGGGTTCTCAGTGTTGTGGGAAAAGGCTACACCCTTCCCTTTCGGGAGTTTCCGCCCCTCATCCCGCCCCGCCCTTCGTATTGTTCACAAGAACACCTCCTGTTGCTAGAACAGGAGGTGGAAGTCCTCCTTTTAAAGGGCGCGGTGGAGTTGGTCCCGGAGCAGGAAAGGGGTCAAGGAGTTTACTCAAGGTATTTCCTGATTCCCAAGAAGGATGGTCGTATGAGACCAATTCTGGACCTGAGGATCTTGAATTGGTTCCTCAAGCAGGAAAAGTTCAAGATGCTGACCCTAGCACAGGTGCTTTTGGCGTTGAACATGGAAGACTGGATGGTGTCTGTCGACTTGCAGGATGCTTACTTTCATATCCCGATACTCAAGTCACACAGGAAGTATCTCCGGTTTGTGGTGGGATCGCAACACTACCAGTTTGCGGTCCTTCCGTTTGGTCTTACTTCAGCACCTCGAGTCTTCACGAAGGTGATGTCGGTGGTTGCGGCGGAGCTCAGAAGGAAGGGGATAGCAGTATTCCCTTACTTGGACGATTGGTTGATCAAAGCCAAGTCCCCGGAGCTTGTGTTGCGTCATCTGCAGTCAACAACCCAGTTGTTGTTCGACCTGGGCTTTTCGGTGAACGAGCCCAAATCTCACCTGGAGCCCTCTCAGCGCCTCCTGTTCATAGGGGCAGTACTGGATACGACATTGGGTCGGGCCTTTCCTCCGCCTCAGCGGATTCAAGATATTCAGGATTTGGTTCCAATGTTTCGAAACGGAGCGGTAGTTCCAGTCCTCAAGGTCCTTCGTCTGCTCGGTCTTTTTGCCTCCTGCATTCTGTTGGTCACGCATGCTCGCTGGCACATGAGGGCTCTTCAGTGGTGCCTCCGAAGGCAGTGGTCTCAACACAGAGGGGATCTAGAGGGTACTGTCAAGATCTCCAGAGATGCTGCTGTGGATTTGAAGTGGTGGATTGCAAGCAACAATCTTTCACAAGGAAAACCGTTCCAGCAGTCGCCACCAGTGGCCACAGTCATAACGGATGCTTCCACTCTAGGGTGGGGAGCTCATCTGGGGGATCTGGAGATCAAAGGTCTTTGGTCTCCAGAGGAACAGATTTTTCACATCAATCTGTTAGAGTTACGGGCTGTACGTCTGGCTCTCAAGGCCTTCCTCCCTTCCCTTCGTGGTCAGTCGGTACAGGTCCTAACGGACAATACTACCACGATGTGGTACATAAACAAGCAGGGAGGAGTGGGGTCGTACCTTCTCTGCAGAGAAGCTCTTCGACTATGGTCCTGGGCAAAGGACCATCGGATTTGCTTGATAGCAAACCATCTGGCCGGAGTCTTGAACGTGCGTGCGGACAGTCTCAGTCGCCACTTCTCGGCAGACCACGAGTGGCGTCTCCATCCAGATCAAGTCCGTTTAATCTTCCAGAAGTGGGGGTTTCCTCGGGTAGATCTGTTCGCCACTCGAGAGAACGCGCATTGTCCGTTGTTCTGCAGCCTTCAGTATCCGATGCAGGAAGCATTGGGGGACGCGTTTCAAATGACCTGGTGCGGCCAGTTGCTTTACGCGTTTCCTCCCATACCCTTGATTCCTCGAGTATTGAGGAAGATTCGCCAAGACCGGGCTCTAGTAATCGTAATAGCTCCGGATTGGCCAAGGAGGGTGTGGTACTCCGACCTTCTCCAACTCTCAACGTGCCCGCCGCTCCGTCTCCCTTTCAGGGCAGACCTCCTCTCGCAGTCGCAGGGGCAGGTTCTACACCCCAACCTCCAGAGTCTGCACCTACATGCCTGGAGATTGAACGGGGCAACCTGAGTTCCTTCTCTCTCCCGCCTGAGGTAGTGGATGTTATATTAGCGGCCAGGCGACACTCCACTAAATCTATCTACGCTAATAGGTGGTCTAAATTTGTTGCGTGGTGTGGAGAGAGGCAGATTGATCCTTTACAAGCTCATCTATCGGACGTTTTGTCTTTTGCTCTATCTCTGGCGCAGAAAGGTTGTGCAGTGGCTACCATTAAAGGTTATTTATCGGCCTTGTCAGCCTTCATATGTCTTCCAGACCAACCATCTTTATTTAAATCCCCTATTGTTATCAGATTCTTGAAAGGTCTTCTAAATCAATATCCTCCAAAGCCATTCGTTATGCCGCAATGGGATTTGTCCTTAGTCCTGACTTTCCTTATGGGGTCCCCTTTTGAACCTATGCATTCTTGCCCCTTAAGGTATTTGTTTTTAAAAACAGTCTTCCTGATAGCTATAACATCAGCAAGGAGAGTGAGTGAGTTGCAGGCCTTATCAGTAAAACCCCCTTATACAACTTTTTATGGGGATAAGGTGGTGTTGAGGACCAAGGCTGCTTTCCTTCCGAAGGTTGTTTCACCCTTCCATTTGGCTCAGGCAATTACTTTGTCCACGTTCTATCCTCCGCCTCATCCTTCCAAAGAGGAAGAAAGACTGCACCGTCTGGATCCAAAGAGAGCGTTGAGCTTCTTTATCAATAGAACAAAGGATTTCAGGCTGGAGGATCAGCTGTTTATTGGATACGTGGGCAAGAGGAGAGGAAAGGCAGTCCACAAGAGAACACTATCCAGGTGGGTTGTTCTTTGCATTAAAATATGTTACTCTTTGGCAAAGAAGGATCCTCCTGAGGGCATTAGAGCTCATTCCACCAGAGCTAAGTCGGCCACTTCGGCCTTAGCCAGAGGTGTTCCTGTGGTCGACATCTGCAAGGCCGCAACTTGGTCGTCCCTTCACACTTTTGCAAAACATTACTGTTTAGATTCTGAGGTTAGAAGGGACGGCCATTTTGCACGGTCAGTGCTGCAGGATTTCTTGGTTTGACCATTTAGGCACCCACCGCCGGGCGTGGTACTGCTTTGGGACTCTATTCATGAGGTGAGGAATCCACAGGTAGTTGTATCCATCAGAAGAACGAGTTACTTACCTTCGGTAACGACTTTTCTGGTGGATACATTAGCTACCTGTGGATTCCTCACGGTCCCACCCGCCTCCCCGTTGCCTTTATGGTCTTGCCAAGTAATCCTTGAGTGCGCTCCTCTTGATCTTTGAGGGTGCAATAGATGTATATATATAATATATTTATATATATATATATGGGTATATGTGTATATATCTTTATGTATATACTTGGTGTGTGTATATATTTTTAAAAGAAAGAGTTTTATATATATATATATATATATATATATATATATGTACATAAAAAAGATTTACAGTTATTCATACAATGTGGTGTATTTTTACAATATAATGGATGTTGCTTTGTTCTTTCATTGCATTGCCTGGTTGTTCTCATGCACGTAAAAAATGATTGGTACTGACGTCCGCACGTCGTCGAGGACCTCTTATTGCCTGTATGACGTCAGACGGCGTCGCGTGCGAGACAGTGACGTCCTCGTCGACGTGCAGAGACTAGTAAGAAGATTTCCGTAGAATGCTGGCGCCATGGGAGTATTCATGAGGTGAGGAATCCACAGGTAGCTAATGTATCCACCAGAAAAGTCGTTACCGAAGGTAAGTAACTCGTTCTTCAGAACCGGTACTGATCCGGTAACCCAGTGGTGCCAGGGTACACCCAAAGACCTCGGGTACTTTCCTGATTCAGACCACAGAAACTCAGAGTCTTCTAGGTGAAGTCAAAGATCGAATTTATTGGCTGCAACCAAGTGACAAGCGTCCTAGAAGTACAACAGCACAGTTTGTATGTTCTCAGGAGACTGTGTTTCAATGCAAAGTCAGGTTTCCTTATATACAGTTTTTTAAGCTTCAGGCAAACATTCTTGACATTTTGGTTGGTCATTCACATGTTTTCACTACAAAGGAAAAAACAGTGTCATGATGAAACCTCATATTTCATGTCATCCAACCCATAATAAATTACCCTGCAAGGCCTAGTATTTTACATCAGATAAGTGTGGACCCCCAATAAAAACGGGCACCTCCCCCTCGTAAAGTAAGAAGAAGAAAAGAGCAGGTGCAGGTGTGAGCAAGATTAGGCAGGGTGTGTGAGCGATAATAAGGGTTTTTTGGCATGGTGTGCCTTGATGCTATCTGATTCGGCCACTGGGAGAGGGACTGACCAAACAGGTTTGGCCTGAGGCAATGGTTCCAGCTTGCCCAGGTCAGAGAAAAGTCAATCAAGCTGTACGTGTCCTTGGAATCAAATCTGACTGTATTATAAGCCTATGTGAGGGCAACTTTTAAAAATGGCTGCCGTGTATAAAATGGGAGCCACGAGTGCAGGACGAAAATGGCGATTTCGAGGTGAAAACGCTGCTGGAATTGAGCGAAAATGCTCATGCTTAGTGTACTAGTCATTATCGGTCTTTTGATACTAAAATCGTACTGCTGTGGCAAAGTAAATTACATGGGTCCAGAATTTTTAGAACCACAAACCCTCCTTTTTCCCTTACATAGGCAATAAACCTATTCTCATGCTAATCTGAGTCCAGGTCTATGTTTCTAAAGTCGTTGAGATGTTGCTGTAACATCATCCTAGTATTTAGCTCGTCTCTTGGTGCAGGTTTCCTTATGCATGATGTAACACAGAGGCCACATATGGCAGGACAAAGTAAGGAATACCTCTATCTGCAGTAGGTGGCATAAGATCACACACCCAACAATTAGTGATGTTCACTACTAACTAGTGTTGATGCAGAAGCTGTACAAAAGAATTGCTTACGAATTCTGATCTTCTAACCTGCTCATGTACAGGAAAAGGGTGAAAAGAGTGCAAAGAAACAATAGTAGGAAAAGACATAGGTTGGGAAGTGGGTGCAGAAGTCAATTGAGTAGAGAAAAACAATCCCACCCATAAATGACAACGTCATGTTTAAAAGACACTAGAAAACACGTTATTAAGAACATATAGACAACGGGAGAAAGTAGTGACCACTATTACAAATGAAATAATAATTTTTCACAACCCTAACCAAAAAGCAAATCCTAAAATTATCTAGTAAAATTTTAGGGCTCCTCGGCATTTCAGTAATTTTGGTATGTTCAGGTGAAACAGTGGTGACTCTCATCAATGCTCGAAGGTGAAAAGGGGGTACTCTTTCCACAGAAAATGGACTTTATTCTGCTTTTACTAAACAGAATAGTACTTTAAAACAATGCCAGCAAAACAATCAGTCTCATAACACCTAGTCTATACAATCACACGGAAACCTCTTGTGAAACCAACTATGCCCAGAGTCCGTTCAAAAAGCCTCTCTGGCAGGCTTCTATTGTCCATCAAATTTTCTTTTGTTGTTTTCTTTCGCATGGGCCTCTCAATTCAGGCCTCTTCGTGAGAAAAGTACTGCTTAGTTGGAGTGCCCTCCTGGCAAACACCCACAGCTCACTCGAAAGTCTCAATGTCTTAAAGCAATGCACCAGTGTCTCTCCTCTGTGGCAGACACTACAAACAATGTGCTCTTCATTGATCAAGGGCACAAATCATCTCGTGCAGACCCAAGCACCATTAATTGGGAAATAGCTCAAGCTCAGCAGCACTTTCAGACTCCAACACTCATTATTTAGTGTCAGAGGACGCTCAAGCTGCTCTTTCATGGGCACCACAATATAGTGCCTTTTTCCAAACTTGAAATCTCCGGTGCACTGTCCTTCTTCCGTTGGAGCAAAGAAAAGGGGGTGTGTGGCCAAAACTCAGGCCAAGGGGCTCAAGGGATTGCACACTGTCAGAGGTTACCAGCACATGACAGGTAGAGAAATGAAACCTCAAAACAGCTCTGCCATCAACAACAGGAATCCTTCTCTTTAGCTCTTTTACACTGAAACTTTGGTTTTGTGATGTCCAACGCCGTCTGATGGAACAAGTACGATACCATGCGCTGGCGATCGCTGTCCAGCTTTGCTACTTTCTGGGTGCTGAGACTGTAGGGCCAAAACGTCTGTCTTTCATCTGTAGCTGTCACTGATGGGAATTAGGCTTAAATCAATGTCCTGCAGGTTATTATGACTTGATACCCGCAGAATCTAGTGACGTAGGAAATGTGCCACAGTTGTTAGTTCCCTTCAATTTAGTACAAACACAGTTCATGGTTTTTAACAAGGGGACTGCAAGCAGGTGGTCTGCAATCTTCAAAGGAGTAGCCATACACCATGGGCATAAAATACAAAGACAAAGGCAGAAGGGCAAAACAGGGTCTCTAGCATCTTTAATTGGGTTCTCTCCATTATTCTCTGCCATCTATAGCTACATGAGAATTCTATCTGAATGGATTTCCTCACACAGTGGCATTGTCTAATGGGGTAAACACATATTTTCCTCAATGATTAAGTCTAGGTGTTCCTCCTTATCTTAGAACATCTCAATAGAGAAATCACATGATACCGATTATCAGGGACATGTAGAAACCTTCCTTTAAAAACTGTGCATCAGGTGCACTATGCAATACACAGGCTAATAGTCAAATGTGCAAACAAAAAGACAAGAACTAGAGGGTCCTGATATTTGCATGATTAGGACACATCTGATCCCACCAAAAATTAAAGTAGCAGGAACAGAAGGGAACCGAAAACCAAATTAAAATAGACATTGAAAATTCGTCATGTTCAAAAAGGTAAACATAAGATATCTCCTATTGAGATGGAAAACTTGTCTTACTATAATATTGAGTCAGTTAACCAGTCTATCGCTACTCTGACAGTCAGGCTGGAAAACATTGAAGCAGGCCTAAGGCAAATTCTTGAAAACCAGTCTGGTCATACCAAAGGGAATTATACATAACAAGGGGGTCCCTGGTACATCACTGCAGTCTGGAAATGTGAACCTGAACAATACATCAATAATAATAAAAGGTCTGACTGGTGAAAGGAATTTGAAAAAGAGAAATGGGACTAGGACATAGCTAAAATCTCAATAACTAAGCATGATGGGACATTGGTCAGGGGAAGTAACAAAAGAAAAAAATCTATAGGAAGAACAAAAAAAAATTTGGGGTGATAGTCAGGCATGTGACACAACACCGAGAGTACGGGTGATACACAAAGGCCAAAGTTACACAAATTTTAACTCTACCGTTGGTGACTACACCATATACGGTACTCCTAGCTAATGTTTCAGTTCCTTCTTCAGGAAAAAATGAAAACCTGGTTTTCTTTTAAGGAACAAAAGCCATATGCTACTTAGGAAACAGAACATCATTAACTAATGTAATATAGAAATTAGGCCACCTTGAGTCACAGATCTATAATTTCATCCTTAGGTCCAATCAAGGCTACATAAATGTAGGGCTGCCTGTTCCTTTAAGGGAAGGGGCAGTAACGTGACTAACTGCAGGTGACACACTTTGATCCTGTATATCTCTTTTTATTTTCCTTCAATACCATTATAGCCAAATAGACATGCACTGGTGAAGTGTTGTCTCTTATGTTCACAGCAAGAAATATCATTATCTGTGGAATTTAGTAACCAGAACAAGTTCAACCAACTGTTGCGTAGCGATGGGCATCGTCATGACCATCCCCTCACAACACAGGGGAGCTTGTAATAGTATCAAAAGCAGCAACAAACATGCAAAAAAAACAAATAAAAAATAATAAAAACGCACAAAACGTCAAGCTATCAGATATACTTGCTGTGTATCAAACACAAAAAGCATAGACAAAACAATAGCATGTGTGAATAAGCGGTGACACACAACACCATGTCATGTACTTTATGCACTGTAAACCTGCAGCCCAAAACCCAATATTTGGGCCTGTTTAATTTGTCAGGTTTAAAATCCTTACCCTCCTTTTGACAGTAGATCACCAGGCAATGGAAATCTGCTGTCAAATATAACTTTACTGTTTCTCTTCTAACATACAGGACCAGCAAGAACAATTCATGATAGGACCAAATACACGAAAATAAATTTCCATTACTTAACTGTTACCCTCTTGTCAGTTACTTCGCAACATCAAGCCACCTTAGTTTTACCTTTCTAAAAGTAAAAATTGTTACACTGACACTCCATATTAATTCGGCACCTAGTCTTAATTGGTAAATCGTTCTCATTAAGGCATGTAGCCTTCAAAATTTTAGAAAAGGGCTGCATCTTATTTTCTGTCTAAGACTTAATGCAACACTTCGTTTTCTGTCAAATAAAAGCAACTAGCAGGCATCATTTTATTTTTTTAGAGCGGAGACACAAATGTATCAGTTCTGCAGAGCATTTAACATGATGTTGGGACTTTCGAAGAAACCCCTTTTTTTTATATTTTGCCTTTGGAATTAAGTTCTTTAATTGTATTGATGTTCTTCTGGAGAAACCAGAAATCCCACTTTTAGAGGCTTGTAGGGTCATTCTGCATTTCACAGAGACAAGGCCCTAATTTAAAAGGTCACAAGTGTCAACATGACAGCCTCCTCCATTGTTTATGGGAAAACTAAAGATAGCATCTCAGCAGCGTGACTTGAGCCAGCCTCTGTAGCTCTCCTAGCTTCTGCCACTCTGAATCTGTCAAAGACAGTAGGCCTTCCTGTTTTCCTTCTAACCTGCAATAATTCACTCTATTTTAAAAAAAAATAATTTTCCTTTTTAGGCGCTAAAAAAATGTATCTCTATTTCCAGATTATTAAACTACATTTACTGTGAATAATTCACAAACCTTAATAACACACATACCAGTTGTTAGAATAAATGCTTGTTGCAATCCCATGCAATGGTACATATTTCATCAACCTCGAATGAATGAACGTCTCAGTAGGCCCAGCTGAAGTTAGAACCTTCAACCTCGATATTAAAACAAGCCTTTGTACTGGCACATTGACTCATTGAATCATAAGAAGGCACAACCTGCAAATATATATCAAACCTAAATGTATGCATTTACTGAAGCCTGAGACACTTTAAAAAGTACTCTGAATGAAAGAAAATGCAGTTTAAACAGTGCTTTTGCCCAAAATCGACTTTGATATTTTAGGCATTAAAAATCAATATCCTACAATTTTCTTGCATAATATGCATCACCAGAATGTCTATTACACAATCCATGAGTCAGCCATTGAAAATATTAACATATACTCTATAGAAATGAGCTTGTTTGCTCCTGCGCCAAGGGAAAATTGCACATACAAATGTCATTTTAGCGGTGCAACATAACTTAAATTAAATTTTAATGCTAGGAGGTCATAGTATAGGTATTAAGCTTTATAAATATTAAAAAACGATTTTGAAAGGCACTTATTTTTTTAATAATTTTTCCATAATTAATAATTTTCTTTTTTTTTAAAAAAACCCCAATTATTCTTTTTTTTTGGTGGTAATTCCACATATAAAAGCAAGCTGCATCCCTTGCCTATTATTTGGGATACATTAACTCACAAGCCTAAGCGCATAAGCCTAACTTGAAATGCGTCACATTTTTGCGCCACTTTCATTTAAAAGGAAGGTTATGCAAAATTCCACCCGTGTTTAACTGGGAAAGTGCTGGCTGAATTGAACATTCCTATCAAATATACTGCAGCTGAAAAGTTTGCCTGTGAACATCTAATACAATGCATCTAAGAAAAATGCTGTAATTTTTTTTTTTTTTTTGCAAAAATAGATAATTTCGTTTTTTTTGGGGGGGCCCTATTTATATCTATTGAATGTGTTTTCTAATTTATTAAGCATTTAACGGCAGTTTTGTATATGTGCACAATTGCTCATTCTATAAATTAAAGAGCAACATATAGCTATGTTAGCACATCACATGGTTCATTTCTGGATTTTTTCTAAGTTTCTACTTAATATTAATTAACCAACATTTTACTTAACAAACTGAAAACATCAAGAAGACCCACAAACACACATTGAGCTCATTTCAGATATAAACAGAAAACACTCAGGACACACAATACAGCGCGCTTTAGCCATTTTTCATAAACAGCGCCGTCACAATTTACTTACAGAACCGTTTGCAGATCCTAGTTGTAAGTCATATTTACAAGAGAAAAGAAAACTTTTCTCAATAGTGTTCCAAAAAACTGCAAAAACAGCCTCACAGACATTTATTTCCAAGAATAGCGGACCCATACTTTATTAAACGTGATGGGGCCCACTCTGTGCTTCACATATAGTTCATAGGTTGGAGTTCCAATCGGAGGAACCGGACATGAGTCCTCCAACCGGGAGTCCCTTTTACAACCAAGACAAAACAAATTTCCAAGTCTGCTAAGACCAGGCATCTTCGCTCACTAGTCTAGCTTCAAACTTCAAAGGATTATCGTTTACGATAGTCTCGTGAATACACGAGTCCTTCGGCTTTGGTACTTGCAAGTTCCAAATCAAAGTGATCCCGAAGGGATACCAAACCAAATGTCCAACTAAGGACCAAACCAAGTGTCCAACTAAGGACTGGGAGACGCTCCACTTATACTTAACTGAAAATATCGATGACGTCACCAGAAGACTCGTCTTATCGTTTCGCTCTACCAAACATCAAGGGTCCAAATCAGGGCGATAGCCAGGGCAGCAGTCCTTCGTAGCCGTCGGGAAGCGGGAACCTCGCAGCAAAGACTTTCGGACCACGTCGACATGCAGGGGTCGATGAAGTGGCAGCCTTCCTCCAGAATTTTCACACGAAGCTCCCCACGGACCTCAGGCTTGGACCGGTACCGCTGGTATCGCCCCACGTTGGGCGCCAACTGAGGTACTGGGTTTTTCAGAACCGGTACTGAACCGGTAACCCAGTGGTGCCAGGGTACACCCAAAGACCTCGGGTACTTTCCTGATTCAGACCACAGAAACTCATAGTCTTCTAGGTGAAGTCAAAGATCAAATTTATTGGCTGCAACCAAGTGACAAGCGTCCTAGAAGTACAACAGCACGGTTTGTATGTTCTCAGGAGACTGTGTTTCAATGCAAAGTCAGGTTTCCATATATACAGTTTTTTAAGCTTCAGGCAAACATTCTTGACATTTTGGTTGGTCATTCACATGTTTTCACTACAAAGGAAAAAACAGTGTCATGATGAAACCTCATATTTCATGTCATCCAACCCATAATAAATTACCCGGCAAGGCCTAGTATTTTACATCAGATAAGTGTGGACCCCCAATAAAAACGGGCACCTCCCCCTCGTAAAGTAAGAAGAAGAAAAGAGCAGGTGCAGGTGTGAGCAAGATTAGGCAGGGTGTGTGAGCGATAATAAGGGTTTTATGGCATGGTGTGCCTTGATGCTATCTGATTCGGCCACTGGGAGAGGGACTGACCAAACAGGTTTGGCCTGAGGCAATGGTTCCAGCTTGCCCAGGTCAGAGAAAAGTCAATCAAGGTGTACGTGTCCTTGGAATCAAATCTGACTGTATTATAAGCCTATGTGAGGGCAACTTTTAAAAATGCCTGCCGTGTATAAAATGGGAGCCACGAGTGCAGGACGAAAATGGCGATTTCGAGGTGAAAACGCTGCTGGAATTGAGCGAAAATGCTCATGCTTAGTGTACTAGTCATTATCGGTCTTTTGATACTAAAATCGTACTGCTGTGGCAAAGTAAATTACATGGGTCCAGAATTTTTAGAATCACAGTGCCTGTGCTGGTGTTGGTGCTGCCAGTGGTGGGGGGAGGCTCCAGCCCTTCCCCTGCAGCCTCGGAAGGCTGCCTACTGGGCTGCTGCTGCTGCTGGCAGTGATGCTGGTGGCGGTGCATGTGGCGGTGCATGTGGCGGTGCTGGCGGCGGTGCTGCCGGTGGTGTGGGGAGGCTCCAGCCATTCCCCTGCATCCTCGGACAGCTGCCCACTAGGGCTGTTGCTGCTGTCAGTGTTGCTACTTGCGGCAGTACAGGTGACTGTGCTTGCGGTCGTGCAGGTGGCGGTGCTGGCTGCGGTGCAGGTGTTGGTGCTGCCAATGGTGGGGGAAGGCTCCAGCTCTTCCCCTGCAGCCTTGGACAGCTGCCCACTGGGGCTGCTGCTGCTGACAGTGGTGCTACTTGCGGCGGTGCAGGTGGCGATGTTGG
Source organism: Pleurodeles waltl (assembly GCF_031143425.1). Taxonomy (NCBI): domain Eukaryota; kingdom Metazoa; phylum Chordata; class Amphibia; order Caudata; family Salamandridae; genus Pleurodeles; species Pleurodeles waltl. The sequence goes on from NC_090443.1 coordinate 425,811,321, forward strand.
CCGCGGTGCAGGTGGCGGTTCTGGCGGTTGTGGTGGTACCCACCAGGCCTTCACCTGCAGCCTCGGACGGCTGAAGTGCCCTAGCTGGTGTTCTGTGCCCCTTCCTGCCCTTGGCAGATGGTGGTACCTCCTTGGTTCTGCCAACTGGATTCTTTGACTTGGCCTTGCTGGCTGGTTGTGACTCCTTCTCCTTGCTGGATGCTGTCCCCTTCTTGCCCTTGCCAGGTGGTGGAACCTTCTTGGCCTTCGCAGGTGTTGGTGGCACACTGGCTGGTCTGACCGGTGCCTCCTTAGAGCCTCTCACAGCTGTAGAAACCACAGCAGATGTGGACTTGGTGGCTAAGGTGCTGGGCTGGGTTCTGGCCACCATGGCCCGCCCGAGGTGAAGGAGTAGGGTGGTGAGGGGTAGGGAAGAGGTCAATATTGGCTAGGAGTAGCTTCTTAGGGACATTGGGGCGGGAAGAGGGTGAAGGTTTGGGAGTGGAGGAAGAGGGAGTGCTTGTAGGAGGTGTCAGTCTGCTGTTTTTGGGTGCAGGTGCATAAGCTGGATGCTGTTGCGAGGTGGATGGCTGTTGGGCGGGTGTGTGCTTGTGTACTTTGGGAGGAGGGGTCACAGGCACAGTGGGAGAGGACACAGGGGACGTGTGCATGGATGTGGGGGTGGTGACTGCTAGTGAGGGTCGTGTAGTGATAGGCGTGCTGGTGATGGAGGTAGTGGATGAGGATGTAGTGCATGCTGGTGTGAGTGGAGACGCAACTGGGAGGGAGGTGGACGAGGAGGAGGAGGGGAACACAGTGGAGGCAGTGGATGTTGGTGTGTCTGCTTGGGGATGGTGCTTGTGTGAGTGCCTGGGAGATGAAGTGTGGTGCTTGTGTTTGCCTGAGCCACTTTTGTGTGTTGATTTGGGTGAATGCTGGTCTAAAAGTGTGCTTGGGATAGGTTGGGGTTGAGGGGATTGGGACTGGGTAGAGGAAATTGGAGGGGGGAGGCTGGAGACAGGGACAATGGGTACCATCAGTGCGGAGGCCAGAGCCTGAAATGCTCTCTGTTGGGCTGCCATGCCAGAGTGAATGCCCTCCAGGTATGCATTTGTTTGTTGCAAATGCCTTTCGAAACCCTGGATGGCATTCAGTATGGTTGACTGCCCAACAGTGAGGGATCTCAGGAGGTCAATATCCTCCTCACTTAGGGCAGCAGGCCTGACTGGGGCAGGGCCTGAGGTGCCTGGTGCGAAGGAGATGCCCACCCTCCTGAGTGAGCGGGCACGGGAAACAGTCTGAGGGGCTGCTGGAAGGGTGGTGCTGGTTCGGGGCTGACGGCTGTACCTGTTTTTGGGGTGGGCACAGAGGTGTCCGCCACCACCAGGGAGCTTCCATCGGAGGAGGAGTCACTGTCTGTAGTGCCCCCTCCTGTCTCCGTCGTGGTGCTCCCCTCGCCCTCCGTCCCTTTGGTGCCCTCACCGTCGGTGGATTCGGCCTCCAGGACCATGTGGGATGCAGCACCCTCCGTCGCTGGTGCCTCTGCCCCTCCGCCAGATGATGCTAATGCACACAAGGACAGGGTGACAGAACAAGAAGGGGGAGGAGACAGAGGATACTCTTGGTCAATGCCAGCAACACCACCTCTGTTGGCTTATACAACAAACAGGGAGCAGCCCTATGCACTAGGCCATGCACTACCAGTTACTAAGATAGTCACCAGCCCATGGGGTACAATGCCTACCTCCAATCAGCTTTACACCTGAAACCCACAGGACCCTGCCCAGTAGTAGATACACACTAACACCATTGGGGTAGGAGTTCTTCAGATCCTGCCCAACAAAGGACCTACCCTTCCTTCTTCTCCCTGGCCTAGGGGCACCCACAGTCCACATACCCCACCCAGGTAACCCTTAACGCGAGCTAAGTCATGATTCTGAATCTGTACTCACCCCCTTGTGGCTGCTGTGATGCCTTCAAGCACCCATCCAACTCCGGATAGGCCACTGCCAGGATGCGGAACATAATTGGGGTCAGGGTAAGACAGGCACCCCTTCCTCGTTGGGAGGCCAGCCCCAGCTGGACCTCTGCCGTTTATCTTGCCCAGTGGCGCAGGTCCTCCCACCATTTGCAGCAGTGGGTGCTCTGCCTGTCAAGGACTCCCAGGGTCCGCACCTCCTTGGTGATGGCACGCCAAATACCCGTTTTCTGATGGGCGCTGACCTGCAGGAAAAAAACAGCAGAAAAGGGATTAGTCATATCGTCCGAAATGTCATACTCATGGCCGTCCATATCCCTCCTATCCCCTTACGCACATACATTGACCACCATACATGCAGGTGACTCTGGTTACCCAAACCAAGTGTGCCAGATCATTGTTGCGTGTTGCAATGGCAGTTCAAGGTGGACAGGGTGACAGAGTGGGACAGAAGGGTGACAATCAGGAGAGTCCTATTTCCTGGCAGGGTCTTGGCAATGTTCTCTGGCTTCTGCCTGGGTCACAGCGACCATCTGCAGGGGGTGGGGTGCTGGTGGCCTGTTGGTCCTGTGGCGGGGCCTCCTGTCCACTAGCACCGGCAGAGGTGGAGGGCTGTTCTTCGGTTTGGCTAGCGTCAGGGGCCCATTGGTGTGCCACTGCCTCCCTCATGGTGTTGGCCATGTCTGCCAGCACCCCTGCAATGGTGACCAGGGTGGTGTGGATGTCTTTGAGGTCCTCCCTGATCCCCAGGTACTGTCCCTCCTGCAGCCGCTGGGTCTCCCGCAACTTGTACATTATCTGGCTCATGGTGTCCTGGGAATGGTGGTATGTTCCTAGGATCCCTGCAAGTGCCTCGTGGAGAGTGGGTTCCCTGGGCCTGTCGTCCCCCTGTCGCACAGCAGTCCTCCCAGCTTCCCTGTTGTCCTGTGCCTCTGTCCCCTGAACCGTGTGTCCACTGCCACTGACCCCAGGTCTCTGATTGTCTTGGGTTTGTGCAGTTACCTGGGGTCCCTGTAGTGGTGGACACACTGCTGATTGATGTGTCCTGGGGACCGAGGTATGGCCCGCTGGCTGGGTGCTGTGCTGGTGTTTCCTGAGGAGGGAGGATCTGCGGAGGGTTGGGACTGTGGCAGGGTAACCAACTGTCCATAGGTCCCTGATGAGCCAGGTTGGTCATCGTGATCCAGGCGTGCAGAGCTTCTGTCATCACTCTGGACCTCTTCTGTTGGAAGACTGGATGTTGGTGGCACCCTCTCTCTGGTGACGTTGAGTGGGGCTCCTGTGGGGATGAAATGCAGTGTTATTGTACCTGCGTGTGCCATATTGTGCATGGGTATGTTTCCCTCTATGGTTGTTATTACCAAGGCAGCTTTGGCTTGTGTGAGTTGTGATTCGGTTGGCTAAGTGATTGTCACTAGTGTGCATGCTGTGGTGATGGGAGTCCATGCAGGTCTGTGATGGGTGTCCATGCATTGTTGTTGCATGCAGGGCTTGGTATTGGGATGGGTGGGTTGTGATAGTGGGGTATATGTGAGGTGGTGGAGTGATGGGGGTGAGGTTAGGGGTAGGAGTTTGTGATGGCATGCAGGTAGGGTGGGGGATATAGTAGTAAAGATTTGACTTACCAGAGTCAAGTCCTCTTGCTACTCCTGCCAGGCCCTCAGGATGCATGATCGCCAAGACTTGCTCCTCCCATGTTAGTTGTGGGGGAGGAGGTGGGGGTCCACCGCCATTCCTCTGTACGGCTACCTGGTATCTTGCAACCATGGAACTCACCTTCCCCCGTAGGTCGTTCCACCTCTTACTTATGTCATCCCTTGTTTGGGGTGCTGTCCCACGGCGTTGACCCTGTCCACGACTCTCCGCCATACCTCCATCTTCCTTGCAATGGACGTCTGCTGCACCTGTGATCCGAATAGCTGTGGCTCTTCCCAGATGATTTCCTCCACCATGACCCTTAGCTCCTCTTCTGAAAACCTAGGGTGTCTTTGTCATGTCATGGGTGTAGTGTGAGTGGTATGTATAAGGGTGTGTGGGGTGATGTGTTGGGGTGTGTGCTGTGAGGTGCGTGTATGGTGTATGGGTGATGGTGTTATGTGGCTCAGATTAAGTGGGTGCTCCTGGCTTGGCTCTCTCTCTCAGTTGGCAATATATTTTTTCAGTCGTAAAGGGTTGTGGGTAATGTGGGTGTGTGTTTTGTATTGGATTGGGTGTGTGGGTATGGTGTGTATGTGTGTCAGGTGTGTATAGTTTGAATTGTCCAATGTGGTGTAATTTTTTAGTGTGTGTGTATTTTGAGCGTGGCGGTGTGTACCGCCAATGGTTTAATGCGGTTGAATGACCGCTGTGGTGATTCTTGGGTCCTGATGCTGTGGACGTATTTCTGTTGGCGTAACGGTGTGGGTTTTGGTACAGCCAGTTTATCACTGACCTTTGGGTTGGCGGACTTGTCTGGGAATCTGTATAGTGGCAGATTTCTCTGTCTGGGTCATAATACCCGTAACGGTACACCGCCGCGGTCACAGTATGTTGGCGGCCATCAGCATGGCAGTCAGCGGCATTTACCGCCAGGGTTGTAATGAGGGCCTTAGTGTGAAGCATTTAACAGCTCCATGTAGAGAAATAAGAAAATCACACACCAATAAAAAATACACAACAACAATTTATAAACATAAAGCATATTTTTATGAATTTTTAGAGTCCTTGTTCATCAAAAGCGGCCAGAGGGTTCCGAAGTTATATATTTTAGAACCTTGAAATATTTTTCAAAACACCCACAGACAAGTATTGGTAAATGTAAAGTTTGAAAAAGTTAGTTTGAGTAATCCGGCCAAGCTTGGGTGACCAAATCTGACAGGGACAAGGTCTAGGGGCCAGAAAGGATACTTTGCATAGTTACCGGGCCACCAGAGTGATTTTAAAGCAAGTTCCCAACTTTAGCACTATACCGTCATAGGAAACGACGGAGTGGTCCTGATGCTGACGGATACAGGCAAAGATGTTCACAAGGATGCTCCGGTAGTGGTGCTGTCGATGGGGGTATCTCGGTGGTGGTTACTCAGTCCACTGTAGATGTGGGGCGAACCTTGTCACATAGATCAACGTCCCTTGAAGTCATCTTTGTTGTAGTAGTTGCACAGCTGTGGCTGTACTACTGGCAATAATACACTGCGGTTGGAGGCAAAGCTTTTGGTGGGGGCGTATGCCCTTGTAGTCAAACTAATCCCGCTGCTGACAGCTCTCCTGGGTTGGCATTCACAGGTGCAGACATTGGCTATCTCTTTTTCCTTTGTAGGTGCACCCGGTGACTGGTATCAGGGAGACCTCCATAGGGGCTACCACTTTGTCAAATTGGGCTCTTTCTGCTCTTGTGTCCCTGGAGCTGATTTCTGGGGACCAGCCACCTGATCCTTGGAGTCAATGGAGTTGATGAAGTTGGGAAATCAAGGTTTCTCGAGGTCAGGAGCCACAGGCTCACTAGCCCAAAAGTCCAGCAGGTGCAATCCTGTCAGCGGTGCAGCCTCTCTTTGTGCAATTAAAAGCCAGCAGGACAAGCCTTCTTTGGTCCTAGCTTCTTCTCCAATCGTGAACTAAGCATAAGGGTGCCAGGAGTGCCCATTTTATCTCAACAACATGCCTCGAGGGGACTACGTGGTCACTATCCAATGGGCTAGTGGGTCCCCTCCTCTCTAGTGACGCAGTTCCTGTGTTGTGTGGCACCTTGCTATCCCAGAGTGCCACATTCCTTCCCCTTCCAAATAGCACAACCCTTCCTTTGACGTGAGGAGCAGGGAAGCCCACCCTTAGGTGTGGCTACCAGTGGGGTACATGCCCATGGAAAAACTGGATGTAACACTGGTTTTCCCCTCTTGGCCCTGTATTCCAGATGTCCGCAGGAACAAAAGGCATCCTGTTCAGCAGTGTTGTTACCAGCGGTCCTTCAAAGACAGCTTTGTCTTTGAAGCTCACCTTTTGGGTTAACACTCCTTGCAGCTATCCTGGGGGAGTAGTCACACCTCGCTCCACAGCTAATGCCTTTATTCCCGGGCCTGGGAGTCAGTCACATGTCTCCCCATGCAGTCAGAAACAGATCTATGGGCCTGATTCCGACCTTTGTAGAATGGATACTCTATCACAAATGTGGAGGCTATCCCATCCACCTTATTGCAAGTTCCATTGTATCCTATGGAGCTTGTAAAACGACGGGTGGGATATCTATCACATTTGTGAAGGACTATTCTATCCACCAAAGTCGGAATCAGGCCCTACGTGTGTATGGCCTTTGTGAGGCCACTGTACTAGGTGGAGTGAAGGGCAGCAACTTTCTAAAAATTGCTTAAAATTAATAGTGACATTAAATTGATACCTTACTTGACCCGGTTAGGTGGTCCCATTCAGAAGTTAGACGTGTTTAAGTGTAAACCGTTTAACCCTGTGTTAGCCGATGGCTCTCTTAACCTTACCCAGCAAAACAATAATTTGGAAGTGTTGCTGGAAAGACATATAAAAACATATGTCTAACTTAAAAATCTATTGCTTCCTGCCATAAGGCTTGGTAGGCCGGCTTTAGGGGAATCTGACATATATTCTTTAGGGAAGTGGTCCATTTACCATTAGGGTTAATTACAAAGTCAAGTTAGCAGCGAGGAACACTGCACTTTTAGTCTGCAGTGGTGAGTTGAAGCGACTTTCATATTTAGTACACGCAGGATGGCACGAACAGTTCTGCAGTCCTGTACAGACACTCTGCTGTACATGCCCTGGGTATCATATACTAGGGACTTATAAGTAAGGCAGTGCTCTCCAATTCTGGGTAGTCAATTAAACATACTTTTGTATAGGGTTAAAAACTGCCACGGAGGTCTGGTTAGCAGGCCTCCGTGCACTCTCAAAGTAAAAAAACAGCAGCATCAGTCCCAAAAAGTGGGGTTTAATGTGCAAGAAGATGCCTTTCCTTACATTTAGATACTTGCAAATGTTTTCTTGTGTATTTCAAGACCTGTTGTAATGTATATAGGTGGGTTCCCACCTCAGGGATTTGCTGAACTTCTTGAGACAGTAGAATTGACATTACTCTTGGGTGACACCCATAATTATAATGAAAGGGAGACATTCAATTGCTGAGGGGTTATGGTTCTTATATGCAAATTCAGTAAAGGGCAAGGCTTGAACTCAGCTACTGGTTACTGTATATAGTAAACATCAAAGTTACTGCTCCATGGATTGATATGTTTGTTCCATTTATCCATCATTCTGCAGATGGTAGGCAGATGACAAACGATTATCAATACATGGAAATGGAAAGGAAATATATAAAGCGCATTATGCCAGAATACGTCAAAGTGCTGAATTCATCAAGGAGAGGGCCAACTGCTATCATCCAAAGAGCTGCCATCACGGGATGGAGAAGAGCCGCCAAGTTTTCAGTTGCTTCCGGAAAGCTGCAAAGTAGTCCAGTCTTACAATGTGAGAGGGCAGAGTGTTCCACAGTTTAACAGCAGCTACTGAAAAGGACTGGCCACCCCATCTGGCTTTCCGAAATCTTGGAATGGTCACCTCACTAAGGGCCAGATGTAGCAAGATACGAATTTGCGAATCGGAAATTGTGAGTCGTGCGACTCGCAATTTCCGATTTGCAAAATCGTATGGAGAATTGTGTCTCAGACACCTTCTGCGAATCGCAAGGGGGTCACAAAGACCCACCTCATTAATATTAATGAGGTGGGTCACAATTTGCGACCCCCTTGCGATTCCCTGCACTCACAGAGATGGTGGCCTGCTGGAGACAGCAGACCTCCATGTCTGCGACTCCTTTTTCAATAAAGCATTTCCTTTTTTTTTGTATTGAAGCCCGTTTTCCTTAAAGGAAAACGAGTTGCAATACACAATAATAACTGAAATCTTTTGGTTTCGTTTTTTCAGAGTAGGCAGTGGTCCATTGGACCACTGCCTGCTCTGAAAAAAAAAATTGTGCGACATTCACAAAGGGGAAGGGGTCCCATGGGGATCCCTTCCCTTTTGCGAATGAGTTAGCACCCACTTCACGTGGGTGCTAACTGCAAATTGCTGTGCGACCGCTTTCGCGGTCACAAAGCAATTCTGCATCGCGGTGCGAGTCGCAAATAGGAAGGGAATTCCCCTTCCTATTTGCGAGTCGCATTCCCATTTTGCGAGTCGGTACCGACTCGCAAAATGGGAATGTGCATCACGATGCCCATTTTGCATGGCGCAAACTGCGAAAATCGCAGTTTGCGCCATGCAAAACGGTTTCTACATCTGGCCCTAAAAGAGAGGATGGCCTAAGTTGTCTTTTTGGGGTGTACCAGTGAAAAGGTGTTCTCAGCGGCACTGACCATTGCTGAAGGAGACCCAAAAATAGCATTCAGAGTGCCTTGTATGTCACACACTTTGTGACAGGAAGCCAGTGTAGGGAGTGCAAGCCTTCCATCACTGAGACTTGTTTCGGGACATTCGGAACCAGGCAAGAGGCTGCATTCTGCATGACTTGCAGTCTTTTGAGTGAGGACTTATTGATGTTTTAATATAAGGCTTTGCAAAATTCAAGGTGCAAAGTTATTAAAGCAATGACCTCTGCTACTCTGAGCTTTGCCGCAATGAGTGGGAAAACCTTTTTCAGAATTTTATTGATGTAAAAGCAGGAACTTATGATTTTATTGGTCTGAGTGTCAAAGGTGAGAGAGTTGTCAAAGATGACTCCTATGTTTTTAGCTGAGGTACTGGGGAAGGTAATGGTATATAGGGAGGTGCAGACTCCCTTGCCCATGGTACCTAGGGAGGCACAGAATCACAAATTGAGATTCTTGATCAGAAATTATGACTGAGGGTAATCCATGAAGTCTGATTACATGCCGTATGAATGTATCTTCCAATTCTGTGGACAACAACAAATCTACCACTACCAAAAAGGTAATGAAATCTTGAGTCCTAAGGAGATCAGTGACAAAACTGTTATTAATGGAGTGTCAGGACTTGGAGGAACAGACTTAGGTTGTAGCAACCTGGCCAGTGGACTACAGAATGCTTTATTTCTGGCACAGGAGTGTACAGAGGTTTGCACATCCCTAGTCAGGCTGTCCTACCAAAACCAACAAGCACAGAATTATTTCATTTGATATACTCCTCAGGACGACCTGTCAAAGATTAGGAATGACACGATTGCAAAACCTTTGCCCTTAGCGTGGGGGTAGGGATAAACACTTTGTTGGTGTGATATAAGAATCCCTCATTGATTGAATGAATTGAGTCAGATAGTTAATCTTGTAATTCTACTTTCCTTTGTCTTTTCTGCAATTCATTCAGGAAGTCTTTGGTCATGCAACTACCAATTATCCCTCAGTTTGTCATGAGGAGATCTATAAGTTTTTTATAGAACATCTGCCTTAGCCTGCTTCATCCCGGGGTAATAAGTTATATCAAAGTCATATTTGTTAAAGAATAAAACCCACCCCATCTGACGAGGAAGCAAGGCCCTGGCTGGTCAAAAAAGATGGAGGTTCTAGTGGTCTGAATTAATTGTTATGGTGTGGCTGGCCCCCCCACAAATAATGTCCCCACTTGAAAGGCTAATTTAATTGCCAAGAGTGCTTGTCCAGCTATTGTGTAGTTCTGTTCAGGTAGTAATGATGTGTTTGAAAAAAATAGGTTATTGTGTGCATTTGGTTGGTCTCCTCTTCCCATTGAGACGATACCCCATCCACTGCATATTGAGAGGCTTTGTATCAACATAATAGGGTAAGTTAGGATCAGGATGTCTCAGCATGGCAGCTGATATGAATTTTTCTTTCAGTAGGCTTGCTGTGCTTCTGACAACCAGAAAAAGAGGACACCTTTCCTTGGCAGTCTGGTGATAGGGCTTACAATATTGGAGAGAGATGACTGATAAATCATCAACAGAAGTTGGCAAATCCTAGGAATGTCTGTATGTCCCTTACAGAGATGGAAGTTGGCCAATTGAAGATTGCCTCCACCTTTTTTTAAATCCATCTGTATTCCAGTTGGTGATACAGTGAACTCTGGGAAGTCTATTAGAGTCACATGAAACATGCATTTGTCTTGTTTTGCGGAAAAATGTTGTTCGCTCAGTTTTTGTAAAACTGCCTTTACATGTTTATGTGGTCTTGTTAATTATGTGAATGAATAGGAATGTAATTGACCCATACAATGACAAATACATCATGGAATTCTCAAAGGGACTTCATTTATGAAAAATTGAATTGCCGCCAGAGCATTATTCAAGCCATATGGCATTCATGTAGACCATATTTTTGTCTAGAAGGCGGTTTTCTACTTGTCAATTCCACTGATACGAATGAATGATAGGCCCCATATAGGTCCAGTTTAGTGTAAATGAATGCACTTCTGACTTGATCTAAGAGAACGGGTATTAGAGGTAACAGGTATTTGTTCTTTATTATTCCCTTATTGAGGGCCTGAAAATGTATGCATAGGTGCAACTCCCCACTCTTCTGAGGAACGAAGAAGAGTGAAGAAGAAACAAGTGAGATGGTGTAGGAGGCTGGCCTGGTTTATAGTGGACCTTGTGCCAGGTCCAGTTATCCCTTATTAGTGGATTAGTAGTGTTCTAGCAGCTTAGGCTGATAGATGTAGCTATAGCAGAGCAGCTTAGGCTGAACTAGGAGACATGCAAAGCTCCTACTATACCACTTATATCATATAGCACTATATCATAAGAATCACAATACTCAGAGTTACTAAAAAGAAAGGTGCTTTATTTTAGTGACAATGTGCCAAAAATATCTCAGAGGATGTACTCCCTTAGGAGGTAAACTAAATACACAAAGTATGCACACAAACCAAAATCAGGTAAGTAAACAGAAAAGTAGTGCAAACACTGTGGAATACAATAGGATGCAACAGGCCTAGGGGCAACACAAACCATATACTAAGAAAGTGGAATGCGAACCACTTAGGGACCCCAGGCCTAGTGAAGTGTGTAGAGGGTCGCTGGGAGTGTAAGAAAACACTAAGGGTGTCCAAGATACCCCACCACAAGACCATGAAAAAAAGGAGTAAAGTTACCCTACTTCCCCAGAAACACACTAAAGTCGTGATAGGAGATTCTGCAAAGACCACAACTGACTGCAAAGCACTGAAGACGGATTCCTGGACCAAGTCCAAGAGTCACGAAAGTGTCCAGGGGGGCAGGAGCCCACTAAACCTCAGATGAAGGTGCAAAATGGCTGCCTCCAGGTGTAAGAAGCTGAAGATTCTGCAACAACGGAAGATGCCAGGAACTTCTCCTTTGCACAGAAGATGTCCCACGGCGTGCTGCAGGATGCAGAGTTGTTTCCACACAGAAAGGCCACAAACAATTCTTGCTAGCTGCAAAGGTCACGGTCGAAGAAAATGGGTGCTGCCCGGGCCCAGGAAGGACCAGGAGGTCGCCCCTTGGAGGAGGCGCTCAGCAACACAGAGAGCCCATGCAGAAGCAGGCAGCACCCGCAGAAGTACTTGAACATGGGTCCAAGAAAACTGAGCACAGTGGTCGTCTGAACACCACAAAGGAGGGTCCCACGAAGCCAGTGGTCAACTCAGCAAGTTGAGCAATGCAGGACGGAGTGCTGGGGACCTGGACTGTGCTGTGCACAAAGGATTCCTTGCAAAAGTGCATAGAAGCCCTAGCAGATACAGTTCATGCAGTACACAGGATTACTATCTGGCGTGGGGAGGCAAGGACTTACCTCCACCAAATTTGGACAGATGGACCACTGGACTGTTGCACTTGGATCCAGTTCCTGTGTTCCAGGGACCACGCTCGTCACAATGAGAGGGGACCCAGAGGACCGGTGAAGCAGAGGTTTGGTGCCTGCGTTAGCAGGGGGAAGATTCTGTCGACCCATGGGAGATTCCTTCTTGGCTTCCAGTGCAGGGTGAAGGCAGACAGCCCCCAGAGCATGTACCACCAGGAAACAGTTGAGAAAGCCGGCAGGATTAGGCGCTACAATGTCGCTGATAGACTTCTTCCTACTTTGTTGCAGTTTTGCAGGCGTCCTGGAGCAGTCAGCAGTCGATCCTTGGCAGAAGTTGAAGAGGGAGATGCAGAGGAACTCTGGTGAGCTCTTGCATTCGTTATCTGAAGAGAAGCCCGCAGGAGAGACCCTAGGAGGTTTGGCCACCTAGTCAGGTAAGCACCTATCAGGAAGGGTCTCTGACGTCAACTGCTGGCACTGGCCACTCAGAGGCCTCCATTGTGCCCTCACACCTCTGCATTCAAGATGGCAGAGGTCTGGGACACACTGGAGGAGCTCTGGGCACCACCCCTGGGGTGGTGATGGACAGGGGAGTGGTCACTCCCCTTTCCTTTGACCAGTGTCTCGCCAGAGCAGGGGCTGGGGGATCCCTGAACCGGTGTAGACTGGTTTATGCAAGAAGGGCACCATCTGTGCAATTCAGAGCATTCCCAGAGGCCAAGAGAGGCTACTCCGCTCAGGCCCTTAACGCCTGTTTCAAAGGGAGAGGGTGTATCACCCTCTCTCAGAGGAAATCCTTTGTTCTGCCTTCCCGAGACTGGGCTGCCCAGACCCCAGGAGGGCAGAAGCCTGTCTGTGGGTTGGCAGCAGCGGTAGCTGCAGAGAAAACCTCAGAGAGCTGGTTTGGCAGTACCGAGGGTGCATGCTGGAGCCCCGGGGATGCATGGGATTGGCACCCCAATACCAGATTTGGCATGGGGGGATAATTCCATGATCTTAGACGTGTTACATGGCCATATTTGGCGTTACCATTGTGAAGCTACATATAGGTATTGACTAATATGTAGTGCATGCATGTAATGGTGTCCCCGCACTCACAAAGTCCGGGTAAATTGCCCTGAACTATGTGGGGGCACCTTGGCTAGTGCCAGGGTGCCCTTACACTTAGTAGCTTTGCACCTAACCTTCACCAAGTGAGGGTTATATATATAGGTGACTTAAAAGTTACTTAAGTGCAGTGTAAAATGGCTGTGAAATAACGTGGACGTTATTTCACTCAGGCTGCAGTGGCAGTCATGTGTAATATTGGTCTGAGCTCCCTATGGGTGGCAAAAGAAATGCTGCAGCCCATAGGGATCTCCTGGAACCCCAATACCCTGGGTACCTAGGTACCATATACTAGGGAATTATAAGGGTGTTCCAGTGTGCCAATCAGAATTGGTAAAAATGGTCACTAGCCTGCAGTGACAATTTTAAAAGCAGAGAGAGCATAAGCACTAAGGTTCTTGTTAGCAGAGCCTCAGTGACACAGTTAGGCACCACACAGGGAACACATGCAGGCCACAAACTATGAGCACTGGGGTCCTGGCTAGCAGGATTCCAGTGAGACAGGCAAAAAACAAACTGACACACAAGTAAAAATGGGGGTAACATGCCAGGCAAGATGGTACTTTCCTACTGATGGAATGACAGATGAATCCATAGGACAAGAGCTCATCAGGAGGCTTTTTCAAGTGTTGTGTCTCCAGCTCGGATAATGCGTAAAATCTACTGCACGGGAGGGTAGCTCTTCTGGTACCAGATCTATCTGACAGTCAAAGCTGATTAGGGTCAACAGTCACAGTTCATGTTGACTAATTGATTCTAGGGTTATGCTGCTGCAACCAAGATACCCAGATACCCCTAGGATTGCACCAGAGATTGGGGTGTCTATTAAGTCAAAGCTGATTCTCTCAGAGTGACGTTAGCACAAATAATGGTCACAGGTTCAGAATAGTGTGTTACCAGTCCAGACAACAGTTCCAGCCCAACTGCTGCATGTATTGGTTCAGCTAGAGTGATATCTAGAAAATTTCCTGTAGCTCCTGAATCAAGCAAGATGGGTAGAACTTTCCACAGCTGATTTGCTATTACCATGGTTATGGTAAAATGTCTGGGACCCTGGTTGCAGAATCGGCTAAGGGGCATGTAGCTGGGCATCTTCCGTAGACACAAACCGCAGGTGCCCCAAGGGTACGTCCACGGATGCCCATGGCCCCAAGGGTACTTCCGGTGCTGCCTGGTCCGACCCGGAAAAGCTTCCCAGGCAACAGAGGATCGCCGAGACGCCAGGAATCGCAGGGCTTCTTAAAGCCCAGGAAATCTAAAAGAAAAAAAAGGAGGCCGACGCAGCTGACGCAGGGTTTTGCAGAAGCAGAGGAAGACGGATGAGCCGACTGCGACATGGTAAGACGAGGATTCCACACGGACGTGACGCAACGACCAGGCGATCAGGAGGCAGCAACACGCTGAAGCCATCTATGCTCTAGGAAGAGCGTGGCCTAACCAGGTATGGGAAAGGGGGGGTGGCAGGTTGCAGGTGGCAGTTTTTTTCATTTTTTATTTTTATTTGTTGTTAAGGTTTTTTCGCTTCTAAAAAAAAGGGCCAGATAAAAGACCTGAAGTAGTGTGAATTATTTTTCTTTCCATAACCTGAAGGCTACTTATGTGTTAGTTAGGCTGAGACTTGGCATTTAGGTATAAAGCAACAGAATCAAAAGGAAAAAGTAAAGACACAACGGAAACAGTGGAATTATGTGTTGACATCTTTATTTATACTTAGAAAACCCATGTAGGTCATTTTTTGTTGATTATTGGAGAACAGTAAAAAGAAACAAACAAAATAAAGAGCAGACAGAAAGAAACGCAGTAAAAACAGAAAAGTGAAAAGTGAAAGCAAGACAGAAAGAACATACTTACCAACCTCCTGTGTGCTTCTTTTCTTTACATGCTCCTCCTGAGTTGGCCCTGGGTCGTATGGGAAGAGCAACTCCAATCGCCAATAACCAACTGGTTCACGAGACGGCGCTCGGAAAATTGACTGATACCATATCTAGTGGCAAAGTACATCCCAATGTCCCCAGTAGTGTACTTCAAAAGTACCAAGAAAATGAAGAACCAGACTCCTTCTTTACCAGTTTCGAATGGGTCACTAACTCAGCTAACTGGCCAGCAGAGAAGTGGGGGCAATACATTACACCTCTCCTTACAGGAACATTACAAGCAGCCTATCAGGCGGTAATCCCTGGTGGGGTGATGCCCTATGCCAAAATCAAGAAAGCCATCCTGGAGAGAATCGGATTAGACCAAGAGAGCTATCGGGTCTGGTTCCGACAGATCAAGTGGGCTCCCCGGGAGAATCCTCGTGCCCTGTATTACAGAGTACAATACGCCACGGGAAAATGGTTAAACCCTACAGAAACAACTAAGGACACTATGGCCCATATTTATACTTTTTTAGCTCGCATTTGCGTTATTTTTTTATGCAAAAGTGGCGCAAACTTACAAAATATAATTGTATTTTGTAAGTTTGCGCTGCTTTCGCGTCAAATAATGACGCAAATGCGTCACTAAAAAAGTATAAATATGGGCCTATGTTTGATACTGTGGTGTTAGAACAATATTTGGATGCTCTTCCTCCATCCACTAGAAACTGGATCCGACAGCATCCAAATCTCAATAACACAACCACTATTGATTTAGCATTCGCCATTCACCAAGCACCAGAATTCAGGAGCTCTACCAGCAAAAGTATTCCTCCCTCCAATCGGGGTTCCATTCCTGTTCTGCTTTCCTACATATCTCATATCAGAGCTTACAGAACCTCTCTGGAATGCACTTCTGAGTTCAAAGAAGACCTTTATTGTTGTTAATTCTTCCCCACCCACAAGTTCTTGAGAGACGAATTAGTAGATTTCAAGCACACATTCAGAAGAGTAAAAGTAGTCGCAGCAATGACAGCAAAATATATCACAGTACTTCTCAGTTGCAATGTGCACAGCAAATATCTAATATATGATGATAGTAGCAAAGCATAAAAGTCAAAATTCATCACCGTATGAGCAAGTAGGACCTATCTTCAGCTTCATCTTTCTGGGGTCTGCAAGTTGATGACTCCGGTCAACTGCGAGAAAGAGATTATCTACCCACACGGGAGACTGGCAACTGACGTCTAGCTCCAGCCTGAAGTCAAGCAGATTCGAATCTAACTCACTGTAGCCCAGAGTCATCCTTACAAAAGCGTGCCCCCTCCTCTCAGACTCGGGAAAACTACGCAAGCCTTTGGAGACTGGCCAGATCTCCTAGACTTCTCCTATTCCCAAGGCTGAGTAGAAAGGAAAACACCAAATGTACTCTCTCTTATCAGGTCTAGTCTGGCGTGAAGAAAACAGCTTGGTTCACCTTGTGGAAATACATAGCTTGGAAAAATACAGCTTGGATGAATACAGACATCTGTGATGTTTCAACTGCAATGTCTAACTCCACGTTAAAGCCAATAGGCAGCTAACCTAAATATCAAATGTAAGGTCTAATATCATGTCAAAGCCAATAGGCAGCTAACCTAAATATCAAATGTAATGTCTAATATCATGTCAAAGCCAATAGGCAGCTGCCCTAAATATCAAATGTAATGTCTAATATCATGTCAAAGCCAATAGGCAGCTGAGCTGAATACAAAACATATAGGGGGTCATTACAACCTCGGCGGTAAAAGGCGCTTACCGCCAGACAGAAGACCGCCATAACACCGCCGCGGTCGCGGTAAACCGCCACGTCATTCTGACCCACACTAGGCAAACCGCTAAAATACCGCCATCCACAAAAGTCCGCCACACCAAAGGTCAGCGATAAACTGGCGATGACCAAGCCTCCACCGTCACGCCAACAGAAATACGCCCATGCCATTACGACCCACGAATCCACGCGGCGGTCTTTCAAACGCGGTATTCTATTGGCGGTACACACCTCCGGGGTCGAAATACACATACACCTACAAAACACTACCACATTGGACAATTCGAAATACACACACCTGATACACATACACACACCACTCCCACACACCCAATACATTATAAAACACACACCCACATCACCCACAAACCCCTACGGCCAAACATTTTGAACAAAGACCAGAGAGAGACTCCACAGTCAACTACCAAGCATCCACAGGCACACAATACCAATACCCACAGAACTTCCACGCACCTCACACAACACACCACTAAATAGCACCCCACCTATCACTACACACTCCACCCCACACATCATCCACACCACCCCATGGCACCTCAAAGACACCCCAGGTTCTCAGATGCTGAACTCAGGGTCATGGTGGAGGAAATCGTACGAGTAGAGCCCCAGCTGTTCGGGACACAGGTGCAGCACACCACCATTGCCAGGAAGATGGAGCTATGGAGCAGAATAGTGGACAGGGTCAACGCTGTGGGACAGCACCCAAGAAATCGGGATGACATCAGGAAGAGGTAGAACGACCTACGGGGGAAGGTGCGTTCCATGGTATCAAGGCACAACATCGCGGTACAGCGGACTGGCGGCGGACCCCCACCTCCTCCCCCCGAATTTACAACATGGGAGGAGCGAGTCTTGAACATCCTGCATCCTGAGGGCCTCGCTGGAGTATCTGGAGGAATGGACTCTGGTAAGTCTCATCTTCACTACTTCATCCCCCCCACCCCACCTGCATGCCAACTCATACCCCCACCCTCACCCCCTTCCCAACTACCCCTTGCAAATGTCTCACCATCACAACCCACCCATCCCAAAACTTAGCCCTGCATGCGGCCCCAAAGCATGGACACCCATCACCAAAGCATGCCCAAGGCACATACCCATCACCCCCCCTCCCCCACAAAACACCGTCACAACAGCCCCCTCAAAGGAATGCCAGCACTGGGGTACACGGGCACCCACCCATTGCACGCCATTGGCACACACAGAAGCAATGACCATACTTTTATACCCCTGCAGGACCCGCACGCCAGGTCACCGCGCAGGAGGGTCCACAAATGTCCCCTCCACCCCCAGAAGAGGCCCACAGTGATGACAGCAGCTCTGTCTCCCTGGATCTAGATGACCAGCCCGGTCCATCGGGGACCTCGGGACAGTCGGTTCCCCTCAGACAGGCACAGGCCACAGCAGACCTTCCCCCCTCTGGGAACACCAGCACAGCACCCACCCAGCGGGCCCATACCTCTGTCCCCAGGACACGTCAATCAGCGGTGTGTCCACCACTACAGGGAACCCAGGCTAACCCACCACCCCAACAACAACAGGGACCTGGGGGCAGTGGTAGTGGGCACACGGTCCAGGGGACGGAGGCCCAAGGAAACAGGGGAACTGGGAGGGCAGCTGTGCGACAGGGGGGGGACAGGCCAAGGGAACCCACTCTCCACAAGGCCCTCTCCTCTATCATGGGAGCATACTACCACTCCCAGGAGACGATGGCGACGGTCCTGGCCAGGTTTCAGGAGACCCAGCTTCTGCAGGAACAACAGTATATGGGGTTCAGGGAGGAACTGAGAAACATCAGTACCGCCATGGGTACCATTGTAGTGGCCCTGAATGAGTTAATCTCCACATTGCGGACCACTGTGGCACCTCAAAGGGCCCTTGACACTAGCATGGACCAAGAACTGGCTACCACCTCCGCCGGTGCTAGTGGACAGGAGGCCCCGACAGAAGACCAACAGGCCACCAGAACCCCACCCCCTGCAGAAGGAGAACCACCCCGCAAGCGGGCCCTGAGATCCAGGAAGAAGACAGAGTAACATGTCAAGACCCCTGCCAGCAAAGGATACCGCCCTGATTGTCCTCCCACTGTCCCACATTGTCACCCTGTCCAACCTTAAACTGCCCCTGCTCCACTTCCCACAGGCATTTGGACAATGCACCTGTGAACCTGATAGTCTGGACTCTGCCATGGACAATCCTCCACCATCACCCCTCACCGATTTGCAACCACCCATCCAAATTAGAGCACTTGAATAAACACTTATTGCACATAAACAATCTGGAGTCTGTCTGTGATTTTAACTAATGTATTAGACATGACAGTGCCAAAATTGTTATTCACATTGTGATGCCAAAAAACCGCTGTCACACAGCTGTAGTCCATGGGGAAACTAAGCAGATGTCACGCAGTGGGGCCCACAGCTCTGAAAACGGAAGGGAAAGTCACAACACAGTTACCACACACTGGGGGAAAAAGTCAGACAGTAGAGAGGTAGGAGTCTTTAAGTAAATGTAATATGCTGGTGTGTACTCTTACCTGTGTGTCACTGAAAGTATTGCTCTATTACTGTGTTCCTGTTGTCTATGGCGTCCTCTTCGGGTTCCTCTTCTTCACTCTCCACAGGCTCCACAGCTGCTACAACACCACCATCTGGACCATCCTCCTGCAGAAAAGGCACCTGGCGGCGCAAAGCCAGGTTGTGATGCATGCAGCAGGCCACGATGATCTGGCACACCTTCTTTTGTGAGTACATTAGGGATCCACCTGTCATATGGAGGCACCTGAACCTGGCCTTCAGGAGGCCGAAGGTGCGTTCGATCACCCTCCTAGTCCGCCCATGGGCCTCATTGTACCGTTCCTCTGCCCTGGTCCTGGGATTCCTCACTGGGGTCAATAGCCAGGAAAGGTTGGGGTAACCAGAGTCCCCTAATAGCCACACACGGTGCCTCTGGAGTTGCCCCATCACATACGGGATGCTGCTATTGCGCAGGATGTAGGCGTCATGCACTGAGCCAGGGAACTTGGCATTAACGTGTGAGATGTACTGATCTGCCAAACAGACCATCTGTACATTCATCGAATGATAACTTTTCCTGTTCCTGTACACCTGTTCACTTTCTCTGGGGGGTACCAAAGCCACATGGGTCCCATCAATGGCACCTATGATGTTGGGGATATGTCCAAGGGCATAGAAGTCACCCTTCACTGTAGGCAAATCCCCCACCTCAGGGAAAACGATGTAGCTCCGCATGTGTTTGAGCAGGGCAGACAACACTCTGGACAACACCTTGGAAAACATAGGTTGAGACATCCCTGATGATATGGCCACTGTTGTTTGAAATGACCCACTTGCTAAGAAATGGAGTACTGACAGCACCTGCACTAGAGGGGGGATCCCTGTGGGTTGGCGGATGGGTGACATCAGGTCTGCCTCCAGCTGGGCACACAGTTCATGTATAGTGGCTCGGTCAAGCCTGTATGTCAGAATGACATGTCGTTCCTCCATTGTCGACAGGTCCACCAGTGGTCTGTACACAGGAAGATTCCTCCATCTCCTCGCATTGCCAAGCGGACGGTGCCTAGGAAGGACAACAGCGAGCACAGAGTCAATCAACCCACAGGTACGTTCCCATAGCTTGCACACAACACGATTCACTATGCATTGAATGGTGTGTATGAGTGTTGAGGAAAGGCCTAGGTATGTGTGACGCAGTAGAAATTAAGCCATGTGGGCCCTTGAAATGACGGCTGCCTGACCTGTGAAGTGTGACAATGGGATGTGAGGTCAATGCGCTGGCGTGGCACACCGTGGCGGTAGGCGGTCGAAGACTGCGGCGCAAAGCTGCATTGGTTCACATTGAAACCTATCGGTTTCAGGAGCCAATGACGATGTGCGCCGGCGGTCGCGGTACGCACCGCCGCGGGCGTGACCGCCATTTTCTATCAGCTTAATCACTCGATACCTGATCTTCCACAGGAGAGGACCTACACTGCAAGTGTTGCTGTGACCTCGGTCTGGAAGAGACAATGGCTGCTGCGACTGGGGAAAGGGCCCCTGCCTTCACTTCTGAAGAATTGGAGAAACTCGTGGATGGGGTCCTCCCCCAGTATGGCCTACTCTACGGTCCTCCAGACCAACAGGTAAGTACACTGGGAGCATGCTTTGTGGGCAATGCCTGGGTTGAGTCGGGTGGATGAAAGATGGTGGGGAGGGGAGCGATTGAGTCATGCATAGACGACAGATGAGAGCATGTGCCACATGGCAAGGGTGGGGATGGGGGGGGCCACTCACATTGAGCATGCAGAAGGTGATGAAAATTTTTCTCTCCTTGTACATGTCACATAGGTCAGCACCCACCAGAAAATCGTGATTTGGCGTGCCATCGCCAAGGACGTCCGGACCCTGGGGTCCACAACAGACGGGGCACCCACTGCCGGAAGAGGTGGGAGGACATCCGCCGCGGGAGCAGGAAGACGGCAGAGGCTCTGCTGGGGATGGCCTCCCAACGTAGGAGGGGTGCCAGTCGTCAATTGACCCCCCTGATGTCCCGGATCCTGGCGGTGGCCTACCCCGATTTGGATGGGCGCGTGAGGACATCACAGCAGACACAAGGGGGTGAGTACAGTCTCATTCTGGTGACTTTGCGCGCAGTGGAGGTGTCTGGGTGGGGGAGGAGGGCTGTGGGTCTCCCTAGGCCAGGGCGAATTCTGTAGGCTAGGCCCCTCCGTAAGGCATGGCCCTGTGCCCCCGCCCCCCACCTCTGTAGGGTGCCAAGTTCAGGTATCCATGGCCCTGTGTCATCTATGTGTGCAGTTGTCGTCGATATGCTTGTAGGCCATGTCCTACGGATTGCGTAGTGGATCCCAAGTGCACGGCGTAGTGCAGGGGGCTTCTGTGTCTGTCTTGTCCGCCAACGGTAGCGGTAATCCATGCACTCAACATGTCTTTATTTCTCCCCCCCCCCTTTTTTGTGGTCTTCCTGTTCATGTGTGCATCAGCATCATCAGGCGGAGGAGAAGTGGCATCGGAGCACGAGGGAGCTGCATCTCACATGGCCATGGCGGGCCATGCAACAGAATCGGATTTCACCAGTGAGACGGAGGGCGAGGGGAGCTCCACAGCGGGGACTCGTGCTGATGTCAGTGGCAGCGACTCGTCCTCTGAAGGGAGCTCCCTCGTGGTGGCGGCAACATCCGTGCCCCCGCACCAACAGGTACAGCCGCCACCCAGCGCACCAGCACCGCCCTCCCAGCAGCCCCTCAGCGTTTGCCCCGTGCCCGCTCACCCAGGAACGTGGGCATATCCTTCGCCCCAGGCACCTCAGGCCCTGCCCCAGTCACCCCTGCTGCCCTCAGTGAGGAGGTCATTGACCTCCTGAGGACCATCATTGTTGGGCAGTCTACCCTTTTGAATGCCATCCAGGGAGTAGAAAGGGAGGTGCACCGGAGTAATGCATACCTGGAGGGCATTCATTTGGGTCAGGCTGCCCATCAGCGATCGTTCAACGCTCTGGCCTCAGCACTGACGGAAGCAATTGTCCCTGTCTCTAGCCTCCCCCCTCCAACTTCCTCCACCCAGACCCAATCCCCAGTACCTCTGCCTATCCCAGACACACCTACAGACCAGCCTGCACACACCTCAACACCCAAGGGAAGCTCATCCAGACATAAGCACCACACATCACACAAGCATTCACACAAGCAACATCCACATGCAGACACACCAACAGCCACTGCCTCCAATGTGTCCCCCTCCTCCTCGTCTCCCTCCTCCCTCCCTGTGACATCTCCACTCACACTTGCATGCACAACATCTTCAGCCACTACGTCCATCACCAGCACACCCACCAGAACACTCCGCACACGTGCAGTCACCACCCCACTACCATTTACACGTCCCCTGTGTCCTCTCCCAGTGTGTCTGTCACCCCCTCTTCCAAACCACACAAACGCAAGAAGCCACCCACCCAACAGCCATCCACCTCACGACAGCCTCCAGCCCAAGCACCTGCACCCAAAGACACCAGACTTCACACTCCTACAACCACATCCTCTTCCTCCACTCCCATACCCACTACACCTACCCGTCACTCTCTTTCCAAATTGCTTTTCCTTGCCAACCTTAACCTCTTTCCAGCAACTCCCCCGCCCCGTCCATCTCATAAGACTGCAATCAGCACCTCAGCCACCACCAAACCAGGACCTATCAGGACTGTTGTCCAAGGACTGTGGAGTCCCCCACCCTCAAGGGCAACAACTCCGGCGAGGAGCTAAGGCACGGCCAGCCCACCCCCGGAAAAGCACCCAAAAGTTAGCAGTGCCCGGCGCGAGAGGCCACGGACACCAGGGACCAAAATCCCTACCCTGGCTCCGTCTGGAAGTGGGGTGCCACCTGGCACACCGCCAAAGGTGTCAAAGGGCCGCAGACGACCAGGGAAGGGTGGAAAGGGCAGCACGCCCGACAAGTCCGGCAGCAGGCCAGCTGCCCAGGAGTCCCCCACCAGCCCCCTCCCAGGTGTGCAGGAGGACACCCAGAGGCCCGGTACGGCAGCCCAGGAGGGCCCCGCAAGCCAACGGACAGATGGGCAGGAAGGCCCTGCCAGCCACATGCCAGGTGGTGAGTGACACCCATGTCTGGGCCGGAACCGCTGAACTGGGCCCTTTCAAACAAGCACCGCTGAACTGGGCACCGCCGTCTCAAGCACCGCTGAACTGGGCACCGCCATCTCAAGAACCTCTCCGCTGGGCACCGCCGTCTCAAGCACCGCTGAACAGGGCCCTTTCAAACAAGCACCGCTGAACTGGGCACCGCCGTCTCAAGCACCGCTGAACTGGGCACCTCCGTCTCAAGCACCGCTGAACAGGGCACCGCCGTCTCAAGCACCGCTGAACTGGGCACCGCCGTCTCAAGCACCGCTGAACTGGGCACCGCCATCTCAAGAACCTCTCCGCTGGGCACCGCCGTCTCAAGCACCGCTGAACAGGGCCCTTCATCTCAAGCACCGCTGAACAGGGCACTGCCGTCTCAAGCACCGCTGAACTGGGCACCGCCATCTCAAGAACCTCTCCGCTGGGCACAGCCGTCTCAAGCACCGCTGAACAGGGCCCTTTCAAACAAGCACCGCTGAACTGGGCACCGCCGTCTCAAGCACCGCTGAACAGGGCACCGCCGTCTCAAGCACCGCTGAACTGGGCACCGCCGTCTCAAGCACCGCTGAACTGGGCACCGCCATCTCAAGCACCGCTGAACTGGGCCCTTCATCTCAAGCACCGCTCCGCTGGGCCCTTCATCTCAAGCACCGCTCCGCTGGGCACCGCCGTCTCAAGCACCGCTGAACTGGGCCCTTTCAAACAAGCACCGCTGAACTGGGCACCGCCGTCTCAAGCACCGCTGAACAAGGCACCGCCATCTCAAGCACCGCTGAACAGGGCACCGCCGTCTCAAGCACCGCTGAACTGGGCACCGCCATCTCAAGAACCTCTCCGCTGGGCACCGCCGTCTCAAGCACCGCTGAACAAGGCCCTTTCAAACGAACACCGCTGAACTGGGCACCGCCGTCTCAAGCACCGCTGAACAGGGCACCGCCGTCTCAAGCACCGCTGAACAGGGCACCGCCGTCTCAAGCACCGCTGAACTGGGCACCGCCATCTCAAGAACCTCTCCGCTGGGCACCGCCGTCTCAAGCACCGCTGAACAGGGCCCTTTCAAACAAGCACCACTGAACTGGGCACCGCCGTCTCAAGCACCGCTGAACAGGGCACCGCCGTCTCAAGCACCGCTGAACTGGGCACCGCCGTCTCAAGCACTGCTCCGCTGGGCACCGCCGTCTCAAGAACCACTGAACTGAGCCCTTCATCTCAAGCACCGCTGAACAGGGCACCGCCGTCTCAAGCACCGCTGAACTGGGCACCGCCATCTCAAGAACCTCTCCGCTGGGCACCGCCGTCTGAAGCACCGCTGAACAGGGCCCTTTCAAACAAGCACCGCTGAACTGGGCACCGCCGTCTCAAGCACCGCTGAACAGGGCACCGCCATCTCAAGCACTGCTGAACTGGGCACCGCCGTCTCAAGCACCGCTCCGCTGGGCACCGCCGTCTCAAGAACCGCTGAACTGGGCCCTTCATCTCAAGAACCTCTCCGCTGGGCACCGCCGTCTCAAGCACCGCTGAACTGGGCACCGCCATCTCAAGAACCTCTCCGCTGGGCACAGCCGTCACAAGCACCGCTGAACAGGGCCCTTTCAAACAAGCACCGCTGAACTGGGCACCGCCGTCTCAAGCACCGCTGAACAGGGCACCGCCGTCTCAAGCACCGCTGAACTGGGCACCGCCGTCTCAAGCACCGCTGAACTGGGCACCGCCATCTCAAGCACCGCTGAACTGGGCCCTTCATCTCAAGCACCGCTCCGCTGGGCCCTTCATCTCAAGCACCGCTCCGCTGGGCCCTTCATCTCAAGCACCGCTCCGCTGGGCACCGCCGTCTCAAGCACCGCTGAACTGGGCCCTTTCAAACAAGCACCGCTGAACTGGGCACCGCCGTCTCAAGCACCGCTGAACAGGGCACCGCCGTCTCAAGCACCGCTGAACAGGGCACCGCCGTCTCAAGCACCGCTGAACTGGGCACCGCCATCTCAAGAACCTCTCCGCTGGGCACCGCCGTCTCAAGCACCGCTGAACAGGGCCCTTTCAAACAAGCACCGCTGAACTGGGCACCGCCGTCTCAAGCACCGCTGAACAGGGCACCGCCGTCTCAAGCACCGCTGAACTGGGCATCGCCGTCTCAAGCACTGCTCCGCTGGGCACCGCCGTCTCAAGAACCGCTGAACTGGGCCCTTCATCTCAAGCACCGCTGAACAGGGCACCGCCGTCTCAAGCACCGCTGAACTGGGCACCGCCATCTCAAGAACCTCTCCGCTCGGCTCCGCCGTCTCAAGCACCGCTGAACAGGGCCCTTTCAAACAAGCACCGCTGAACTGGGCACCGCCGTCTCAAGCACCGCTGAACAGGGCACCGCCATCTCAAGCACTGCTGAACTGGGCACCGCCGTCTCAAGCACCGCTCCGCTGGGCACCGCCGTCTCAAGAACCGCTGAACTGGGCCCTTTATTTCAAGCACCGCTCCGCTGGGCACCGCCGTTTCAAAAACCGCTGAACTGGGCCCTTCATCTCAAGCACCGCTGGCCCATTGGCGGAAGGGGCAGGCCCCCATCTGTGTCGGGCAGGGCTGCACGAAGCACTCTGGGCACTAGTCCCCCTCCAGTACCAGTGGAGACTGTTATCCACTTGAGAGACTGTGGCTTTGCACTCCCCAGGATTGAACAGTGGGCAGGCCACCCACTGTAGAGACTTGAGAGACTGTGGCTTTGCACTCCCCAGGATGGCACAGTGGGCAACCCACCCACTGTAGAGACTTGTGAGACTGTGGCTTTGCACTCCCCAGGATGGCACAGTGGGCAAGCCACCCACTGTAGAGACTTGAGAGACTGTTGCTTTGCACTCCCGAGGATGGCACAGTGGGCAACCCACCCACTGTAGAGACTTGTGAGACTGTGGCTTTGCACTCCCCAGGATATGGCAGTGGGCAACCCACCCACTGTAGAGACTTGAGAGACTGGCTTTGCACTCCCCAGGATGGCACAGTGGGCAACCCACCCACTGTAGAGACTTGTGAGACTGTGGCTTTGCACTCCCCAGGATGGGACAGTGGCCATGGAGGCCCCTCGTGGATCTGGCGTTGTGTACTCATGTGGCTGAGGTGCCCCCCCTTCCCTTCCCCCTGAGGTGCCTGTAGTTTTTCTATCTGATGCCCCTGCAGTGTTCTCTTCGTTGGTGTCAGGTATCTTGTGTGGGCCTTGCCCATGTGATTTGGGCCCAGTGGTCCACGGACAATGACAGCTAGAATTATCAGACTTTTAATATTTATGTATATATTAGTTTTAAATGTGTGATATTTTTATAAGGCAATAATACAATATATTTGACTGTTTATGATCTATTCCTTTTGTCTTTGCATTCTTTCGGGGGGTTTGGGGGTTGTAACAGTGATGTATTGCTATGCATCGATGTGTGTGTTGTAGTGGGTGGGGGTGGGGGTGTCGCGTATGTGTGTCCCCGTAATATTTTCTCCTCCCCCCTCCCCTGTGTCGTAGGTGCAGTACTCACCGTTGTCTTCTGCGCCGGCGTTCGTGCTCCTGGTAGAGGAGCAGGAATACAATAGCTGGTAGGATGTGTAATTCGGGTTCCATGCTGTCCAGATTCCTCGTGGGGTGTATGGAGGTGAGCGTTTTCAGTTGGAAATGTCTGTTTCCGCCGTGTTTTTATCGGCGGGGCTACCGCCCCGGAAAAGGTGGCGGATTGGTGGGTTGTGATAGGGTGGGCAGTACATTGTCTTCCGCCTGTCTGTTGGCGGTGACCGCCGCGCTGTTTGTTTGTCCCGCCGTGGCGGTCGGAGTGTTAAAGTGGCGGTCTCTGTTGGCGGTTTCCGCCAGGGTCAGAATTCCATTTTTTTAACCGCCAGCCTGTTGGCGGGTTAGCCGCCGCTTTAACACCGACCGCCAGGGTTGGAATGACCCCCATAATGTGCTACTGGTGAACATTGAGCAACTAATATGCGCAGTGGTGAAACACAAAGTCATTGGTCAAACACAATTAATAGCATCACATTCCACCCTATGACCAATGAATTTTTGTTTCACATGTCTCTTGTTTTAAACAAAAACAAAAAAACTAAAACATCAACACAAAAAAAACATTATCAGCAAATCAGATTTGAATGATCAAAGCAATCACTGTAAAGCAATGGAAGTGGATTAACATATTGATCTCATAACCTTTCACATTAGAGACATCTACACAGAAAAGACTGAAACTTTTATACTCTGAATGAGATTATAGTGTCTCTAATTCAACAGTGTTTCTAGAATAGCAATTTGATGTAGCATGAGTTCTACTCATGTAGAGGTGCATGGTTCACCTGAAAGGTGTGCTGGAAGGTAAGTGAAAGTCAGAGTTCCACATGAAAAAACACAGACAGTTAACTGTTAAGGTTGCGTAGTTCCAGTGGAAGAATGCAATCAAACAAGTTGAACTTGAACTGAAGGCGCCAGTTGCGCAAAATGGATCCATGGTGCTTGTACTTTACTCAGTCAGGTTCAGGTTGGGGGTTCAGTCCCTTCCCCGACCCCACACGCACACACCCGAAGGGAGACCACACAGCATACTCAGGGACAGTGGCGAAACGTGGTAGGATCTGCAAAAGAAAAAAAGTATGACTTTTCTTGCAAATAACATTTGTCATTTGAAATGTACCCTTCCTCTCACTGTTTTATAATCAGCAGGATGTTTTTAGGGCCCTTTGTTATGATTTCTGCAGGTTCTGGAGGGTCACTTGGGGCTTCAACCCACACCTCAGCACAGAGGTTTTTATCTGCTGCACCACAGCTTCCCTTTTCTTGCACTGTCAGAAGGGCTGGGGCAGACTCCTTCTTTACCAAACCTCCATTCACTGCATTTTTGACAATTTGGGCCATTCTGTCTCCAATTTGTATGAATAAATCAGATTTTTTTATAGTTATCAGCATTATTTTGATTTCTCCTTGATAATCTGCAGCAATCACTCCCCCTAAAACCTGATCAATTTGCCATATCTGTCCTGGTAACTTTCCTCTCTCCAAGTGCTCTGTGACTGCTTGTGGGACAGATTTCACTTGTGCGTGCTGCACAGTTTTGATCAAATCTAGGGGAATGTGCATCTCTCTGATCTCTGCCCACCTGTAAGTGGCTTTTTCTCCCAGCTATTCACATTTCTGGTGCACCCACTTAGCCATCCCCACTAAGTCAGAATTCTGGGTAGACACTTCAGACTCTGAATTTTTCACTTTAACATCTGCAAGGGAATTGAACTAGTTATGCACAAGCCATGTGGAAAACCAAACGGCTAAACCATTGGCAGTGAACCAAGAATCAGTGTAAAAATGACACATCTCAAGCAGCTCTGGCTTTAAAGTCTGACACACATTGTACAACACTGTTCCTTCTCCTGTGCTAGAAAACAACATTTCAGTCAATGAATCATTAGTCAAACAAACATGCTTTTTATCCTCAGGGGACATGAATTCAAATGGTGCACTCAATTTCACTGGTGACTCTTTTACCTGTGGTACTCTAGCCCTGTCTTGCAGGTACCAGATCCAGTGTATGATCCTAGCTAGGGCCGCTCTTTTCTTCCACTGTTCCTGATTTACATGTAAATCAGTGTTTCCCTCTTGCACTGCGCAAAAACCTAAAGTCTGAATTATTTAATTTGCCAAATCACAAGCGCGCAGCTGCATATAATTTTTCCTAGTGACCAATACCAAAGTGTTAGGATTTCACTCAGATGAGGGCTATTCTGTTTCCAAAAATCAAACAAGCTAATGAAACTCAGTGTCTCTTGCTTAGTGCAAACAGTAAGAAACTCTAAAATCTTTTGTTTTACTTGTGCATTTTGCGATGGTACCTCGTAAATCACATTCTGAGCTTTGTTCTCCGTGTTATCAGTTAAGGAATGCACTGCGACAGCCAAAAAACCTGGCTCACACGGAGGCTCAGACTGGCTCACAGCTGTCTTAACCCCCTCATTACTGGAATGGGAAAAGACAGATTCTTCTAAAACAGCATTTTTATACATTTCAGCATTATCTTGCATTAATGTGTTCTGGCTAATTTGCTCACGTAAATTCTTATTCTCATGTTCTAACTGCCTACATTTCTCCTGCATTTTTCTGTAAGCAGATAAAAGTATCCAAACCCTTCTGTCAAAAACAAAAGGAACATCATTGCTTCCAAAAGGCACATTTTCGAAATATGCTTTATCACAACAAGAAAACATGTGTCTCACAGCACCATCAGGCAGTTTAACTACACATGCATTTTCAAACATGGTCTGCCGTGCTTCTATAGTTGTCCAAACAACAAAAAACAATTACACTTTTAAATTGTGCACGTAGAAATCTATAATTCGACTTTCAAGACTGCTGACTACGCCAAAATGTTCTGCTTTCCTACATATCTCATATCAGAGCTTACAGAACCTCTCTGGAATGCACTTCTGAGTTCAAAGAAGACCTTTATTGTTGTTAATTCTTCCCCACCAACAAGTTCTTGAGAGACGAATTAGTAGATTTCAAGCACACGTTCAAAAGAGTAAAAGTAGTCACAGCAATGAAAGCAAAATATATCACAGTACTTCTCAGTTGCAATGTACACAGCAAATATCTAATATATGATTATAGTAGCAAAGCATAAAAGTCCAAATTCATCACCGTATGAGCAAGTAGGACCTATCTTCAGCTTCATCTTTCTGGGGTCTGCAAGTTGATGACTCCAGTCAACTGCGAGAAAGAGATTATCTACCCACACGGGAGACTGGCAACTGACGTCTAGCTCCAGCCTGAAGTCAAGCAGATTCGAATCTAACTCACTGTAGCCCAGAGTCATCCTTACAAAAGCGTGCCCCCTCCTCTCAGACTCGGGAAAACTACGCAAGCCTTTGGAGACTGGCCAGATCTCCTAGACTTCTCCTATTCCCAAGGCTGAGCAGAAAGGAAAACACCAAATGTACTCTCTCTTATCAGGTCTAGTCTGGTGTGAAGAAAACAGCTTGGTTCATCTTGTGGAAAAACATAACTTGGAAAAATACAGCTTGGATGAATACAGACATCTGCTATGTTTCAACTGCAATGTCTAACTCCACATTAAAGCCAATAGGAAGCTAACCTAAATATCAAATGTAAGGTTTAATGTTATGTCAAAGCCAATAGGCAGCTAACCTAAATATCAAATGTAATGTCTAATATCATGTCAAAGCCAATAGGCAGCTGACCTAAATATCAAATGTAATGTCTAATATCATGTCAAAGCCAATAGGCAGCTGAGCTGAACAGAAAACATATAATGTGCTACTGGTGAACATTGAGCAACTAATATGCACAGCGGTGAAACACAAAGTCATTGGTCAAACACAATTAATAGCATCACAATTCCCAAACCGCTTTTGGTAAAACCTATAGCAAGCCCTAGCTTGGAAAAACCCAGTGGTCCACGGGCCCCAACTCGAGACATTAATACCAGGCCCCAATGCTTCCATTGTGCTGAGTGGGGCCATATAGCTAGACACTGTCCCCTTAAGAAAGAACCAGAATAACCCATGGAAATAGGTCTAGCAAAGGACGAGTTTTATGGGCAGGGTCAGGCAAAGCAAAATATACCATTCCCATAATGGTCAATAATGAAAAAAGGTGCATGCTCGTATACTCTGGATATAATCAAAGCGTAGTAAACAAAGCACAAGTACAACCTAGACAGTGGGAAAGGGGTGTACAAGTGTTAATTACTTGCGTCCACGGAGATCAGAAACTATATCCAGTTGCCACTATAACAACTAATGGGAGAGGTCAAGAGGAGTACATATCTGTAGGGGTAATACCTAATTTAGGTGAAGATCTGATCATTGGGACGGACCAGGAAGCATTCCTTGATCTATTAGATAGGCTAAAGCAGCAGAGTCCTACGGAAAACTGGTGGAAGGAAGCACCATTCGTATCCGATATTATAGAAGAGACTCATCCAAGAAAAAACTCACAAAATCACAAAAAAGGGAGAATAATAAATGAGAAATGCCCGGAACATAGCCCTAATGCCTGAGAATCAGTAGGTAGGTCCTACTTTTCAACTTAAAAATGATTTACAATATAGAATCTTTCTGAACTCCAATAACAGAAATGCCCAATTGGTAGTCCCTCAGACATTCCGTGATCAAGTATTGCACTTAGCTCATGGTGACAAAGGTGAGGGACACCTCGGTAGAGAAAAAAACAGAGGGGTCCATAACAAAAAGATTTTATTGGCCTGGGGTATACTGGGGGATATTAGGAAGCATTGCCAGACCTGTCCTAAATGCCAACTCATTAATCATTCCAACGAATATAGGGTTCCACTCCAACCTCTTCCCACTATAGAAGTGCCATTCACACGAGTGGGTATGGATTTAGTAGGCCCCTTAATTCCATTGGTAAAAGGCCATCAATACCTACTAGTTTTGGTTGATTATGCCACCAGATATCCTGAGGACATTCCCATTGCTAGTATGACCACAAAAATGATAGCCCAGGACATTGAAGAATTTCTTTCTCAAGTAGGATTTCCGAAAGAGATACTTACGGACCAGGGGACCCCCTTTATGTCCCGCTTGATGTCAGAAGTTTGCCATATATTGGGGATCTGGCAGATCAGAACATCAGTTTACCATCCCCAAACTGATGGACTAGTTGAACATTACAATAAAACAATTAAAAATCTTCTTCGGAAAACCATTAATGAGTCAGGAAAGAACTGGGAAAGAAAATTGCCCTTGGTAATCTATGCTCTCCGTACACATATCCAATCATCCACAGGGCATAATCCATTTGAGCTCCTTTTTTGGTCGTCAACCCCGCACCTTATTAGACATGCTTGTGGAGCAATGGGAAGAGGTAGATGAAGAAGGCAAAGATGTGCTAACCTATGCAAAGGATTTAAAAGAGACCCTACATGAAGTGTGGGAAGCAGCTCACACATGTTTAAGAGATGCACAAGAAAAACAAAATAATTATTTTGACAAAACCAGTAGACCTAGAACTCTAGACGTAGGACAGAAGGTATTGGTATTGTTACCAACTACAGAGAATAAACTTCTAGCCCATTGGCAGGGCCCCTTTACTGTCTTAGAACAAGTCACTCCTGTTACTTATAAGTTAGAAATTCCCACTGGGAACAGGAGGGAACAAATATACCAATCTTCTAAAACCATGGCATGAGACAGAAGATTCCCACTATATTCTATTTGTTAGTACTGGATCCGTGGACGACATGCCATTTTACCCCTTGGGGGTGCAAGATAAAACAAAACAGTTGGCCTCAGTTTGGTGCATCTCTCTCTCCCCTTCAGAGGTCACAACTCTCTATGTTAGTAAAAAATAATTTAGATGTCTTCTTAAAGACCCCTGGAAAAACCCTTGTGATACACCATCATATACGAACAATAGAGGATAAGGGAGCCAGATAAAGACCGTATCGAATAACTGAGGCTAGACAAAAATTTGTAGAACAGGAAGTAGAAGAGATGTTGCAGGCAGGCATCATTGAGCGGTCTTCCAGTCCGTGGTGTTCTCCCATCGTTCTGGTTCCAAAGCCAGACGGAATGATTCGATTTTGCATTGATTTTCGACAATTGAATCCTCTGTTTCATTTTGACACTTACACAATGCTTAGAATCGATGATTTGATGGAACGCTTAGGGAAAGTACATGACCACATTAGACCTCACCAAAGGTTACTGGCAAATACCCCTAAAAGAAGAAGATAAATAAATAACTGCATTTTCTACCCCCTCAGGTCTTTATCACTTTAAAGTCCTTCCTTTTGGTCTCAATGGCGCACCAGCAACCTTCCAATGATTAATAGACCTGGTACTCCGACCCTTTCAAAATTATGCAGCAGCCTACTTAGATGATATCATAATCTATAGTGATTCCTGGGAGGCGCACCTCTCAGACTTGACCAACATATTACATGCCCTTAAAGATGCAGGCCTTACAGCAAACCCTGATAAATGTAAGATTGGACATGAGACTATTAACTACGTGGGATTTGTAATGGGACATGGGGTAGTGAAACCCCAACTGAAGAAAGTACAGGCCATCACCCACATTCTGTTTCCCTGGAAAAAAACGATGTCAGAGCCTTCTTGGGGATGGTGGATACCACCGACGATTCATTCCTTATTTTTCTGAAATAGCAGCCTCCCTCACTGCCCTGCTGGAAAAAAAAAAACCCAATCAAGATACTCATCCCACTGATATAGAGAAGGCTTGCTTCGAACACTTGAAATGTCTTCTGACTATCAAGTCAGTGTTGCGTTGCCCTAATTTTCAGAAGGAATTTCAGGTCCAAACAGATACCTCAGATCAAGGCCTCTGGGCTGTCCTTTCTCAGGCCGATGAGAATGGACTCCATTATCCTGTAGTCTTCCTGAGCCGAAAGCTCTTACCCCGGGAATGGTATTACCGTACCCTTGAAAAAGAATGCCTGGCGATTAAATGGGCTGTCTAGTCTTTGCGTTATTATTTGACGGGTCGGACCTTTACCTTATTTACTGACCATGCGCCTTTGGCCTAGCTGGCACGCCATAAAGACTCTAATGCTCGGGTGCTCCGTTGGTTTTTATCCCTACAATCCTTTTCCTTTCAGGTTCGGCACTCACCTGGCTCACTCCTCTCCAGTGCTGACTATCTTTCCCATTATCCTTCTGACCAGTGGCCCGAACGGCCACTCTCCGGGGGAGTGATTGTAGTGGGGCGTCCTCTGTAGACGCAACCCGCAGGTGCCCCGGGGTTACGTCCACAGATGCCCACTGCCCCAGGGGTACTTCCTGTGCTGCCTGGTCTGACCCAGAAGAGCTTCCCAGGCAATAGAGAATTGCCGAGATGCCAGGGATCGCAGGGCTTCTTAAAGCCCGGGAAATTGAAAAGAAAAAAAAGGAGGCCGCCGCAGCCGACCCTTTAATGAAGTGCCGAACAAACACTTTTGGGCACGTGGGCAAATCCATGATTTTGCTCTCTGGTTAACAGACAAATAACCAGAGGCCTAGGCCTTCCCCAGGAAACTCGTCTTTTCTCCTGCAGTACCCACCACCTGAAAGCTTAGAGTTCAGAGCTGCACTAGCAGTCTGAACCCCAATGATTTTCCGACCTCTCTGCCAGACAGGGAGTGTAACATATAGAAGTGTTTGGCAAACGCATGGAAGCGGTTGGCAAACAGATGTTTTCATCCGCCAGCCTTGTCCTCAGATCTTGTCAAATATAGGTGTAGCCTGGGGCATTATTTGCATGTGTTATGAGACAAGGTGGCCGACATTTTGCCAGCGTTTCCTGATGATCTTTTGGCCATCCTACAACAAATTTACAACAAATCATCGAGGATGGCTTGGTTGCTGCAAAAGATGTGATAAGATCCAGTCTGGACACCACCAACTGCTTGTGTAGGGCTCTTGGTACAATTGTGTGTGCTTCAGCAATACATTTGGATTTGCTCAACCTGATTTTCCAGTGACATCCAACAATCCTTGATGGATATGCCACCTGATAGGAGGTTTAATCAGCCAATATCTCTTCAGGTAGAAAAGCATCACATCGGACAGATGGGTGCTTCAAATTGTACGAAATGGTTACACCCTCCTGTTCCTCTCCACCCCCAAATATGCACCCTACATCATAACTCCTTCCAGGCGACCATTTGTCCATTCTGCAAGTGGAATTCAAGTCATAGAGAGGGTGCCGGCATCAAAAGTTAGGTCTGGTAGTTAGTCCTATTTCTGCCTGTTGCCGAAGAAGGACAGAGGATTTGGCCCTATTTTATATCTTGTTCTTCCTGAAGAAGAATTTCAAAAGGCAAATTTCAAGATGCTTAGTCTGGCACAAGTTCTGACTTAACTAGAGGCAAGGGACTGGATAGTGGTATTGGATCTGCAGTATTCTTATTTCTTCATCCCCGTTCTGCAGTCTCACAGGTGCTACCTGCTGTTTTAGGTAGGCTAAGAGCATTTTCCGTTCTCAGTTCTCCCCTTTGGACATACCACAGCACATAGGGTATTTAAGAAACTAATGGTGGTGGCCTCTGCCCGTCTACGGAGTTAGAAAATACCAGTCTTCCCATACCCTCATGAGTTGTTGCTGAAGGCGGGCTTGCCTCACACAGGTGTGAACCACCTCCAGATGACTACACACCTGGTGACATAGCTGGTATTTTTTATTGACGTGACTCCTTCAATGAGGTTCCCTTTCATTAGAGCCATCCTAGGCATGGTGCTGCTTTTGAGCCTTGCCTCTGCCTCAAAAAGTCCAAGTCCAAGGTATGATCCTGATGTTTCAACCATTGACCTAGGTCTCAATGAGAGCAGCTCTGAGACTTTTGGGCCTCTTGGCCTTCTGCATCCTGCTTGTGGACCATGTCAAGTGGCATATATGGTCTATGCAGTGGGACCTGAAGTCCCAGGGGGTTCAATCCAGATGTCTGAAAGACTACAAAACATCTGCAGTGGTGGCTGCTGGACCACAGCTGGACTGCTGGACCGCTGGCACACTCCTCTCCCAACCAGATAATGGGTGGGACCTGGACATTGTTGCTGGGTTGGGGAGGTCATCTGGGGGAAGTGGAGATCAGAGACCTTTAGTCTCCGTAGAGACCCACCTCCACATTAACCTGTTGGAGTTGCGGTGACTTGCTTGCCACAAAAAGCCCTCATCCTCACTGTAAAGGGGGAATGGGCAAAGATTCTCATCTCTCACAATATGGTACTGCAACAAGCAAGGGTTATGGATCCTCTGCCTGGAGCCTCTGTACTTCTGAAATGGCCTGATCATACAACATCTGGCAGGATCTTTACACAACAGGGCGCACAAGCTCAGCTGGTGTTGCCTAGCAGCTCACAAATGGTGGCGACAGTAAGAGATGACACAGGCCATCTTCCAGTAATGGGTAAAACCCTAGTTCGATCTTTTTGCCACAGCAGAGAAAGGCCAGTTCCAAAAGTTTGCACATTGGCATTCTTAAGACAGTTCTCATTTGGAGATGCTTTCCTCCTAGATTGGAGCTCAGAATTCCTGTACCCCTTCCTGCCTCTACCTCTCCTGTCCAAAGTTCTGAAGAAGATCAAGAACTTCTGGCCACAAGTATCTGCCCTGCAAAACAGCTGCCCCTTCAAGAAGACCTCTTTTCACAGCAGCAGGGCAGAGTCCTGTACTTGAAGCTACACATTTTACACCTCCATGCTAGGAGATTAATGGGTACCAGTTAAAGACCTTTGATCTCCCTTACAAAGCAGTACATGTTCTCTGGCAGGCAGGCGTCTCACTGCTAAAACCATGTATGTGTGATCCTGGGAAAAGTTTGTTTTTTGGTGTTCTCTGGACATGTTCAGTCTTTACAGGACCAGTTGTCTGACTTGCAAGACCTTTCTGTGGCAACAGTTGAAGATCATCTGTCAGCCAACTATGCCTTTTTATGTCTAACTGATCAGGCATCTTTGAAAAAGTCATGTGTTCTAATGCATTTTCTAAAATGGTTGACGCATATGATCCCACCAAAACCATTTTTAATCGCTCAGTGGGACTTTGTTCCCAAGTACCTGATGTGCACTCCATTGTAGCCAATACAAATCTGCTCTCTCCGGTTACTTACATTATAAACAGTATACAATAACATAAGTTCCAAACATGAGAGAGCTGCAAGCACTCACTGTCCAGCAACCGTATACTGTCTTCTTTCCGGACAAGTTAGTGCAAAGAACCAAAGCAGCGCCCTTCACAAAAGTTCCTCATGCACTTCCACATTGGGCAGTCTGTATATGATGCTTTAAATCACAGAAACATGATGATAATGTTGCTCACTGAAATATATCAATTTGAACTAGGTGAATAAGTTGCGTTCTTAATAGTTCGATGTTAAACACCTGCCCAGTTGAAAAATAGGTGTTTCTAATGTTAAATGTTCTCACCTAATTAGCATAGTTAGAAGATATTTGCATTCTGGGCAATCAAACATTTATCAGTGTCTAGGGAAATACCACACAACAAAGTATTTTAAATTGGATCCTAGGGCAATACATGAAAATTAGCTAGACGTTTGGCATTGGTGCTTGATTCTTAGATTTACAAATTAATTTGGACTTCTTCCAGTCATGGTATGATATGTTCAAGGTGGGTGGTAGGATGTTTTTGAATAGTCTGCAATCGTGGTTTATTAGTGATATCAGTCTGCTTATGAATCTTTTCCTTTTTTTGGGAAGGGAGTTATTATACCTTGTGGAAGAATTTTTTAGTAGATTTACTATTTGAGACATGGGTGAACAGAGTGCAGAGTCTCTGCATTAGTTCATCTAGAAAGCACTGATAGAACTCTTACAGAAAGCAATCAGGGCGAACTGCTTCCCTTTTTTGGGGGCTTTTTAGGTTCTTGGTCATACCTTACTGTTATTTTTGCATCTAGTGCTGGTAGGTCCTATTTTGGTAGGGTTCGAGTGTCATGTTTCTGAGACATGATCTTATGTCCTCTTCAGTGGGAGAGATCTTGCTGAAGTGCAATCCCTCACATAATTTTGGAACATTCGAAGAATTTTGGAATAGTGGTTCCAACATTACTTCTTTTTTTTTTTTTAACTTGTCTGATTTTTATTGAAGCAGGCAATCATTCTGTCTTAACTCTCTTTGATTGTTCTGCTTCCAAAGTGTGTCAGTTAATGGGGTCCTTGTGGGAAGTCTGTAAAAATTAGGCAGGTGTACCTAGAACTGCCTTGGCCTGATACAATTCTATCTTTCTAACTGCACCCAAAAAACATAAGAATCGACTCAGTAAAACTATATCCTCAGTTGATTACATACGAAGCCCTTAAGAATCACTACTCTTTTGATTGGTTTTCATCATGTATATACACCTTCTGACACGTCCATCGAACAATATCGGGCGAATTTTCAAATGTATGACCATCCCACCCAAATTATTTTCAGGCTTGACATTAACCAGGCAGTCACTTGATGTTTGAATTGCATTTCCATTCAATGTTGGATGAAGGAGACCTTCATCATTGTGAATATGGCGGAGTTCCTAGTGATGGGCTTGACCGTACCATGCTATGTGTTCTTCAGATCGCCACCTAGCTTGGAACAGTACCTAAAATTTTGAGGACCTCTGGATGATCATTGAGTGCAAATAACAACTCAGACTCTAAGTTAATACACTGGTTAAAGGTGCCATCCAGTGTTGTGGAAGAATCAGTTCACTTTAACAAGTCCTGCATCTTTATCAATAAGTGCCCCTTGTCTCCAAACTGACTATTGTTCCTGAGAACAGTGGTGATAGGTACCCAGGCTGCGATTATGTCATCTGATGAGTGCATGGTAGAGGGTGTGGCCAGCTGCTATGGTTTAGCAAATGGATTGATTGCTACTGGGTGCAGGGGACCCAGGTTGTCAGCACCACAGGATTGCGCTTAGGTGTAATTTTAAAAACGATTCACTTTTTTTAACTGTTCATCACTGGCAGGTAAAAACTGGTGTTGAGGCACTGTTAAAAGAGAAACATACCCCCATACTATGGGAGAAAACTCTTGGTTGGAGGGGCATTATTTGTTTTTTCAAAAATAAACTCCAGGATTGGAAGTTTGTTTTTGAGAAAAAATTATTTTGAAAAAGTTTAAGGGCTGGCCATATTGTTTGACAGAGGTGTCTGCCAAACTTTCCCTTTATTGACAATAACCATGATGATGGCAGTTCCTCGCAATGTATAGAATTGTCTGCAAGACCAATGGACATCTCTAAATTTTGCGGGTGTAGTAAAGACAGGATTGCATTCGTCACGTCCTCTGGTACCCTGTTTTCCTTCATCCCGTCCGCAAAACCCCAATTCGGGCCCTCTGTCGCCGATCATATCTTTATTCAGTATTTACCTTTGCCCCCTTTTGGTTATCCATTTCTTTAACTACTGTGGCCAAACCTTTCTTTAAGAGGAAGGAATATGTGCAATGCATGGCAGAAAATAAGAAGTAATTGCAGAGAATATACTTTTCATAGTAAGAAAAAAAAGAAAGACATATGGTCGCTTTTCTCAGCTAGGTTAGATCTTTGTAGATCACAAGGGAAACAGACAAGTTTCAAATGATAGATTATCTCCCAATACATTTATCAGAGCACGCTGCTCCATTGTTAAAAATTAAGAGTTCAGATCAGAGGAGATGTGGGAGATTGACAGTCGACAGGAAGCTTCTCCATCAGTCTGAAATAGTAGAGGAGATGGGGAAAAGAAAGGAGAAATTATTTAGTTGAAATCTGACAATCCCCAATCCATTTAACTTGGGATGCATATAAAGCATGGTTAAAGGGGCCTATCTGCTGCCTAAAAAAAGAAGAAGGGACAAAAGAAAGAGCTGTTAGAGGAGGAAATCACCAGACTGGAGGCTGCCCTTGGAGGAAGACTCAAGAACAGTGCTAGGGCTCTAACATCCTGCCAGTTGGAGTTCAGGGTAATGATGGAGGAGAGAGTGAGGCAGCAGTGGGTGGGAAACAGGATTGAGAACTTTGAGTATGGGGAAACGTGTGGGAAATTGTTGGCATGGAAAGTAAGAACAGAAAGAAATAGGAATTACATCAGTGGGTTGTAGGGCATGGTATTGGGAGTCCCCATAACAGATAGTGAAGGGATTGAACAAGAGTTCCATAAGTTCTTTCAGGATCTATA
The DNA here is from genome assembly GCF_031143425.1 of Pleurodeles waltl. Classification (NCBI taxonomy): domain Eukaryota; kingdom Metazoa; phylum Chordata; class Amphibia; order Caudata; family Salamandridae; genus Pleurodeles; species Pleurodeles waltl. The sequence continues at coordinate 425,851,107 of NC_090443.1, forward strand.
TGCAGAGGGCTTATCTTGTAACATTGAGAAGCTTGAAAGGTGGCTGGTAAGCATGCAACTACCTAGGCTAACTCTAGAACAGAAGCAGTTCTTAAATCATGAGGTCATAGGGAGGGAAATCCTGAATGCTGTCAGGAATTTAAAGAGATGCAAAGCAGTGGGCCGAGACAGGATTCCCAACAAAGTATATATTGTTCTGGCAAAGGAGGTGGTCCCAGTCTGTGCTAGATTGTTCACTTCCATCTTACGAAGCAGTTCACCCATTCCTGAGTCTTGGAATAAAGCAACAATTTCCCTGCTATTGAAGCCGGACAAAATCCGACTGAGTGCCAGTCCTACCATCCCATCTCCTTGCTGAATTGAGGCTACAAGAGCTTTGCTGGTATTTAGGTCTCATTATTAAGTAGTGTGGTGTGAGGTATTATACTTCAGGTTCCTTCTTGGAAGACATCTACATGAGGTGACTCATTCACTGATAGGTTCTATAGATTTATCAACAGCATTAAAGAATCTGTTGGCTATTGTAACACTTAATGCAGCTAAGACGTTTGATAGAGTAAACTTGGATTATTTAATGACTAACATGAAGAATTTTGGGATAGGGGGCGTGTTTCTTAAAGTTATTTGACACCTTTATAGTTCCCCGCTAGCCTGTGTGTTAGTGAATGACAACCTATCTGCACTGGTTAAGATGGCGAGAGGGACCAGACAGGGGTGTTCCCTTTCCCCTCTTCTATCTGACATATATATAGAAGCTCTAGCTCAAAGTCTAAGAATGAATGAGAGAATTAAGGGGGTCATTCTGACCCTGGCGGGCGGTGACCGCCAGGGTCACCGACCACGGGAGCACCGCCAACAGGCTGGCGGTGCTCCCTCGAGCATTCTGACCGCGGCGGTTCAGCTGCGGTCAGAAGCGGAAAGTTGGCGGTCTCCCGCCGACTTTCCGCTGCTCGGGGGAATCCTCCATGGCGGCGGAGCACGCTCCGCCGCCATGGGGATTCTGACACCCCCTACCGCCATCCTGTTCCTGGCGGGTCTCCCGCCAGGAACAGGATGGCGGTAGGGGGTGCCGCGGGGCCCCTGGGGGCCCCGCATAGTATTTCAGTGTCTGCAAAGCAGACACTGAAATACGCGACGGGTGCAGCTGCACCCGTCGCACCCCTGCAACTCCGCCGGCTCCATTCGGAGCCGGAATCCTCGTTGCAGGGGCATTTCCGCTGGGCCGGCGGGCGCTCTTTTGGAGAGCGCCCGCCGGCCCAGTGGAAATGAGAGAATGGCCGCCGCGGTCTTTTGACCGCGGTGCGGTCATTTGTCGGCGGGACTGTGGCGGGCGGCCTCCGCCGCCCGCCACAGTCAGAATCAGCCCCTAAGTCTTTGGCCCTGGTTAATTTTCTAAGAAAATAGCAATATACACTGACGACTTGATGGTTTACACTTCTGAGGTAAAAAGTGCGATCTTACAAACAAGACTTGAAGTGAGGCATCTTGGAGAATTTTTGGGACACAAAGCCAATGAATCAAAATCAGAAATAACGAACTGGAACTTAGACTGGGAGGGAGCTCAGGCTAAAGAAGAAATAGGACACCTAGGAATAAGAGTTGTGCAGAGCTTAGAGGATGTTTCGAGGTTTAATCTAAGCAGAGCTAGTAACAAGGTAGACAACCTATTGAAATACATGGCAAAATCTGCCACTTACCATCTATGGTGGGTAAATATTGTAAACATTTCCATCTTGCCAAGATTAACCTTCCTGTTTGACAACATCCCACTTAGCTGTAACAGGAAAGAGCTCACGAAAATTCATGGGAGAATTGCCTCATTTAGCTGGGTGGGTAGAGGCATACAGCTAAATTGGAAAAAACTTAGGAGGAGGTTGGGTGAAGGGAGCCTAGCACTACTCAACAAACAGCTTTAGTGCTGGGCATTCCAACTGTAGGATGGTCTTCCTCCATCAGGACACAGCATCAGCAGGAGATATGTACAGAGCTATGCTAGCAGGCCTTCTGAGGGAGGGATTCTCCTACAAATTCGGTGCACCAAAATTCTTTAAGCTGGTGCGGCTGAAGTGCCTCCGTTCAGCTGCAAGTCAATGGCAGGTGATTAGATTTCTCCTGGGTATTCCTTACTAAAGCAAACTGTCACGAAATGGGACTTCCGGGCAACTCCTGAATGCATGGTACATCAAGTAGTGAAACCCTTGAAAGAAAGTGGTATAGAAAAGTGGGGGCCGGTAGTAGAAGGAGGTGTAGGGCTTTCATGGGACACTTGGGAGAAGATCACTCAGATTACTGTCTGGTTGAGAACCAAAAGGTGGCCACATTTAGAAACCCATGCAATTGAGAAGGAACTCCATGATTCCCTAAAAAAAACCAAAGTAGCCCTTTTGTATCACCACCTTCTAAACGTGGCAGAGGGGAGCATGAAACCACCTCACTGTAGCTGAGATGGGTGATTGCCAAACCCAAAGCTGAAGGAGTTATGGCAAGTATAGATGAACTTACTTTATTCAGTTGGGAAGTCTGCTGCGTTAAAGAAGAATACTTTTTTCACACTCCACAGAGCCTTATGGTCTCATTTGATGCTGGCTAAATTCACTGAGAGTGATAATGCCAGATGCAAGAGGTGTGGAGTTCAGCGTGCAGACAACATACACCTGTTCACCACCTGCCCTGTTCTTAAAGTATTTTGGCTAAAAGTGGGCAAGGTAATATCAGACCTCTTGTGAGTAACTGTGGAGGCAAGCCCAGTGCAATTCTATTTGGGTTACTCCAGGAGGGCTAGGCAGTTAAAATGGCACCAAATCAAACTAAACTAATAATCTTTCTGCATCTCCTGGTAAGGAGAGAAATTATTCAGAAGAGGTGTCAATCAGGGCCTTCCACCTGATGTGGGTGGTGAGGCTTTGTTAGATTCTTCTACAAAAAGGGTAAGAGAGTTGAGGGAGATACTGGGAGTGCACATTCTTAGTTCTGGGGGCTGACTGAGCATTATCTGATACATTGTCTGAGAGTAGAGGATGTGTCCAATGATTATACCTCCTAAGTCAGTGTCGGCTGGTGAGGTACCACATTGAGCTGCACTCAAATTACTGACTGCTTCAGAGCTGAGGATAGTGTACTTGGGAGAGCTACACTTAAGAGATGGTGCTCTTTTGTGGTGAACTTAACACAAAAAAAGGAAATTACTTTCACCCATGATAAAATTAGGTCTTATCTATTCTATACGTCATAGTCTTTCTCTGGTAGTTCTTTCCCATTCCCATGGCTAACTTCCTTGAACAGCGCCCTCAAGGAGGCTGTCCTTGAGAAAACAATTGAAAAGTTTGGCTTGACCCTTGCATTGTGGAGCATATAATGCAGTTGTAATATGGTATTTTTCCAAGAATCTTTGCATGTTGTTCAATAGTATTTCTATTCCATTGTCAATCTATAAGATTTCATGAAAACCCTCTGCTGAAAACGTCTCTGAAGCAGAGTAGTTGCTGGGATGTTTTCCAGATTTTACCACTGGCCATTTTGAATAGTACTCTACACCATATCTCATTTAGGAAGGTAAAAGTTTAAAAGGATCTGCATTGTCCAGTGCCAGTTTTTGCTGTTCGTTGGAGGGCCACCTTACTTGAGACAAGTTCTTCAATGCACACATTCCTATGTTCTCGTGTTGACCATTTTTCAACATTATTTCCTTATTCTGTCCAGTGGTATGCACTTGACAGCCCTCATTACTAAATTGCCTTCTACACCTATTGCAGTATGATTACGTGCTTGCAATTGACCCTGTAGCAACCTAGCTGGTGGCACGATCTCTGCAAGATATTTCCTTACTAAGCTTAGAAAATGATTTGTCACCTCTCCATACATAACATGACAAGCAATCAGCCAATACGATTTTCTTGCCGGGGACTAAACAAACATAAGAATATTCCTGCAGTTTATAACATAAAGATCCTAGGAGTAGCATAATAACTCCACACAGTTGCTAAAGTATTAATTAGGAGTTTGTGATCAGATCCAACTATACGTTTACTGCTCCAAAATAGTTTATATAATTTACATAGGTGGTCATTACAACCCTGGCGGACGGTGTTAAAGCAGCGGTAAGACCGCCAAAAGGACGGTGGTAAAAAAATTGCAATTACGACCGTGGCGGAAACCGCCAACAAAGACAGCCACTTTAACACTCAGACCGCCATGGCGGTACAAACAAACAGTGCGGCGGTCACTGCCAACAGACAGGCGGGAGACAATGTACCGCCCACACTATTATGACAGGCCAATCGGCCACTTTTTCCGGGGCGGATTCATCGCGGATAAAAACACAGCGGAAACAGGAATTTCAAAGGGAAAACGCTCACCTCTACACACTCCACGAGGAACGAGGACACCATGGAACCGGAACTCCAAATTCTCCCTGCTATAGTCTTCCTGCTCCTCTACCAGGAGCACGAACGCTGGCGGCGAAGACCACGGTGAGTACAGCACCTACGACAAAGGGGAGGGGGTAGGCAAAAAACAGGGACACACACACACAACACCCCCACCCTCACCCACCACAACACATACACTAATGCATATCAATACATCACAGTTACACCCCTCAAACGCCCCCCGGAAGAATGCAAAGACCAAAGAAAATGAGTGTAACCATCGGAATATATTAAAAACTAGTACGCAGAAATATATATATACACCATGCACAAAATAAATACCAGGCATAGTAGTCCAGGTACTGCACAAAGAAAGTCCGTGGAACACTGGGACCACACGGTATAGACGAGGCCCACACAAGATCCCCGACCATGACGGAGAGAACACTGCAGGGGCATCAGACAGCAAGAAAACAGGCACCTCAGGGTTATGGAAAGGGGGGCACCTCAGCCGCGGGAGTGCACAACGCCAAATCCACGAGGGGGCCACATGCCCTCTGTTCAATCCTGGGGAGTGCAAAGCCACAGTCTCTCAAGTCTCTACAGTGGGTGGGTTGCCCACTGTTCAATCCTGGGGAGTGCAAAGCCACAGTCTCTCAAGTCTCTACAGTGGGTGGGTTGCCCACTGTTCAATCCTGGGGAGTGCAAAGCCACAGTCTCTCAAGTCTCTACAGTGGGTGGTTTGCCCACTGTTCAATCCTGGGGAGTGCAAAGCCACAGTCTCTCAAGTCTCAACAGTGGGTGGCTTGCCCACTGTTCAATCCTGGGGAGTGCAAAGCCACAGTCTCTCAAGTGGATGACAGTCTCCACTGGTTCTGGAGGGGGACTGGTGGCCAGAGTGCTTCATCCTGGGAAGGACAGAGGTAGTGGATGGATCTCTCCACTGGTTCTGGAGGGGGACTGGTGCCCAGAGTGCTTCATCCTGTGAAGGACAGAGGTAGTGGATGGATCTCTCCACTGGTTCTGGAGGAGGACTGGTGCCCAGAGTGCTTCATCCTGTTAAGGACAGAGGTAGTTGATGACTATCTCCACTGGTTCTGGAGGGGGACTGGTGCCCAGAGTGCTTCATCCTGTTAAGGAAAGAGGTAGTGGATGACAGTCTCCACTGGTTCTGGAGGGGGACTGGTGCCCAGAGTGCTTCGTCCTGTGAAGGACAGAGGTAGTGGATGGATCTCTCCGCTGGTTCTGGAGGGGGACTGGTGCCCAGAGTGCTTCATCCTGTTAAGGACAGAGGTAGTGGATGACAGTCTCCACTGGTTCTGGAGGGGGACTGGTGCCCAGAGTGCTTCATCCTGTGAAGGACAGAGGTAGTGGATGGATCTCTCCACTGGTTCTGGAGGGGGACTGGTGCCCAGAGTGCTTCATCCTGTTAAGGACAGAGGTAGTGGATGACAGTCTCCACTGGTTCTGGAGGGGGACTGGTGCCCAGAGTGCTTCATCCTGTGAAGGACAGAGATAGTGGATGGATCTCTCCACTGGTTCTGGAGGGGGACTGGTGCCCAGAGTACTTCATCCTGTTAAGGACAGTGGTAGTGGATGACAGTCTCCACTGGTTCTGGAGGGGGACTGGTGCCCAGAGTGCTTCATCCTGTGAAGGACAGAGGTAGTGGATAGATCTTCGCAGACTTGCTGGGTTTCTTGTGGCCCTTCCCCACCTTGGAAGGTGTCACAGCTGACTCCACACTCCCAACGGGACACCTGGGAGCGGTTTTGGTGGCTGGAGTCTTCCCCCTCTCCTGCTGGGCACTGGCCAACTTCTGATGCTTCACAGGTGGGGGACTGTCTGTGCTGTGGCTCCGTGCCACACTGGCTGTCCTGGTGGCAGGTGCACTCCACATACCGGTGACTACAGGCACCACTGGTCCCGGAGATGTTGTGGCTGAGGTGCAACTTCGGGACCTATGAGATGGACGGGGTGGGGGAGGTGAAAAAGGTCAACGGTGGACAGGAAACGTTTTTGGGACACACTGGGACGGGTAGCTGGAGGGGGTTTGGGAGTGGAGGAAGAGGTGGTGGTAGTAGGAGGTGTACGTTTGGTGACTTTGGGTGAAGGTGCGTGCGCTGGAGGCTGTCGTGAGGTGGGTGGCTGTTGGGTGGGTGTGTGCCTGCGTTTGTGTATCTTGGGAGGGGGCGTCACAGACACACTGGGAGAGGACACAGGGGACGTGTGAATGGTAGTGGGGGTGGTGACTGCACGTGAGCGGGGTGTGCTGGTGGGTGTGCTGGTGAGGAACGTAGTGGCTGTAGAGGTAGTGCATGCAGGTGTGAGTGTAGACGAGACTGGGAGGGAGGAGGGAGACGATGGGGAGGGGGACACAGTGGAGGCAGTGGATGTTGGTGTGTCTGCATGTGTGTGTTGCTTGCGTGAGTGCCTGTGGGATGTGTGGTGCTTATGTTTGCCTGAGCTTCCCTTGTGTGTTGATGGTGTGCTTGGGATAGGCAGAGGTACCGGGGATTGGGTCTGGGTGGAGGAAGTTGGAGGGGGGAGGCTAGAGACAGGGACAATGGCTGCCATCAGTGCTGAGGCCAAAGTCTGAAAAGCTCGGTGAAGGGCCGCCTGACCAGAATGAATGCCCTCCATGAATGCATTTGTTTGTTGCAATTGCCTTTCTACACCCTGGATGGCATTCAAAATGGTAGACTGCCCAACAGTGAGGGACCTGAGGAGGTCAGTGGCCTCCTCACTGAGGGCAGCAGGGGTGACTGGGGCAGGGTCTGAGGTGCCTGGGGCGTAGGTGATGCCCACCCTCCTGGGTGAGCGGGCACGGGCGAAGGCTGAGGGGCTGCTGGGAGGGCGGTGCTGGTAGGGGGGGTGGCAGCTGTACCTGTAGATGCGAGATGTTTTTAAAAAAAATATATTTATTGAATTTTAAATGTTTACACAATTAGGGTTACACAGTTACATTGTAGTGCCGCCCCTCCTTCACTTCCGGAGAGGGGCAGTCACGACAGGATATTCAATAATGGATTAGACAGTACTCATACAACTACATTGACACACTGAAATCCCACCACCTTACACATAACAGCACTTGGGTCAATTCTTACTGCAATCTGTCCTATTGATTGCCACGTAACTTGGGTGAGTGTATTTATTGGCGCTAGTGGGTCTATCTCTGATAGTACTTGTTGACTGTGATGTAAGGAGGGGGGGCCGTGTTTATTTTAGGACATGTGTGTGGCTCGGTGGTGTGCATTATTTGCATGTAGCTGGTGCGTGTGTACATTCCTCACTGGGCCCCTGTTATTACTTGTGTTGGCTTCACTGAGAGGGGGTGGGGGGGGATGAGTTCCATCTTTGCCTTGTATTGTGCTCCGGGTTTGGTTGCTTAATCTGGCATTCCAAGGGTGTCTAGTGGTTCTGTGCCTTCCCGGCCTCTCTGTCTGTGTCATGGCGGCCTTTCATCGTTTTTGGCAGCTAGTCGGGTGATCAGCGTTTCCCAGGTTTCCTCCCCTGTGTGATTTTGTCCCGCACGTGCAAGTTTACTAAGCACTAGGGCCTCCGTCCTGGTCCAGCACAACGTTAAGGAGCGCCAGGCCTTCAGGTCGGGTGCCCTGGGGGCCTTCCAGTTCATTGCTATCAGCCTTTTGTATAGCACAAATGCTAGGTCTGCAAACTTATGTAAGTGTAGGTGTTTCTTTTCTCTGGCTCTCAGCCCTAGCAGACAAGATTTGGGGTCTGCTGCGAGTGTCAGACCTGTTATTTCCGCTACCTCTTCTGTCAAGCCCCTCCATTCCCTGTGTATGTGGGCACATTCCCATACTATGTGGTAAAAGTGCGCTCCTGAGGCGCCACACCGCAGGCAGTTCGATGTCGACCCAGGGAACATGCGGCAGATCCTGGCTGGGGATAGGTATGTTTGATGCGCATAATTGAATTGTGTGTAGCGAAACCTGGAGTTTCTGGACACCCCCCTTATGTGATTGAGGGCTTTCAACCACTCCTCTTGTGGGATCTGGACGGTGAGGACTGCGTTCCACCTATCCCTTGGCCTCTCCTGGTTGAGCTCGGAGGCTTGTTTAGAGTTTTGTACAGATTCAATACTATTTTTGTTTGGCTATCGAAATACAGCATGTGGTGAAGTGCAGGAGAGCACTCAGGTTCCACGTCCCCCGTGTCCCACGTCCTTTGGATCAGGTGGGTAATTGCATGATAAGACAGGAATTGTCCGGGGTTCACTGCCGTTAAGGCCTGGATAGCTTCAAATGTCACCAGTTTCCCTTCTTCAAAGCAATCCCCAACCGTTGTTATCCCGGCCTCTGTCCAGATCTTAAGTGTATGTGAGCCCACTGTATCCACGCAGCTTGGGATCAATTCTAGTGCTAGGAGTGGTGAATATGGGAGTGTTTTATGGTCTTTTTGTATGTATCTTTGACAGCATAGTTGCGCTACCTCTGTAAGCGGATTGCCAGGGGTCCCCTTGGGTGTCTTATTCATTAACCATGTGGTCAGCGGTGTCCCCTCCAGCCTCGCTAGAAGCCATTTGGACTCTGCATAAACCAGAAAATTATACAAGTTTGTCTTCGGAATGTAGAGGCTCTAGTTATTTGCCTTACTTCTTCAAAAACAATTTTTGGGCCAGTACCCCATAGCTTGAAATCAAATAACCCAGATAGTTCAGTTTCTTCTGAAACAGCATGTCACCATTGAACACAATTCTTTGATAATATCATAATGGTCTTCCTCATTTTCAGTGACGAAAAGTATATCATCTTGGAGGATCATTACATAAGAATCCAAATCCTTGAAATGTGATACATGTCCTTCTGGAAAAGAGACAAAGCCAAGCAAGTCCAAATTTCATTATCTTAAACCAGAATAGTCCAAACGGAGTTTTGAAAGTTCTGAGTGCACTGGATTCAGGAACCAGCTCCATGGGTGATATGCTTCCTTCAAGTTTAATGTTGAAAATACTGTGTCACTTTTCAGTGTGGGGATTATTTTGTTAATGTTTGGTAAAGGATATTTGTCAACAACAATACAACAAGTATTAATTACCAAAAGATATACATAAATGCAGAGTTTACAGTTGCATGTTTGTAAGCACTACTGGGGAAAAGTGTATTCAGAGTCCTGATCGTCATTTAATATCACTGAAATGTGCCACCACCACATACCAGGTCGTAAATGATTTAACATGTGTGGACTTAAAAAATATTTAACAATGTAAATTGGAAACATTGAAATTAAAATGAATAATCCACATTTACAGACAAATTGTGACACCCAAATTTTAAATGTACATCCCTCAACATCAAGCATATAGCAGTTGCACACACCTAGGAAAACACAAAATAGCAACCACGCTGGTGTAATAAATCTGCTAACTAAAACCAAGGCCCATATTTATACTTTTTTAGTGTCGTATTTGCCCCGTTTTTTTAAGCGCAAGTGGAGCAAACGTACAAAATATAATTGTATTTTGTAAGTTTGCTCTGCTTTTGAGGCAAAAAAGGACGCAAATGCGGTGCTAAAAAAGTATAAATATGGGCCCAAGTGAGTAGTTTCCACAATACCACCAGGAATGGAGCATTACTGGGCCACTGGTGCGACAAATACCCATCAGTAAATGCACACCTTGCAGTAGGGTACATAAGGCGATGCAGTGATTCACCAACCAGAGACAAAGTTGAAGGGGAGGATCCAGGCTTAAGAGGGCATGGCTGGATCCACTGAACCTTCAAAAACAGGCATACTTACAAAATGCACACTGAACAAGAACGCCATGTCATCTGGGGGCTTACTGGAGAAGTGTTTAAGATCAGGTTACTGAAAATGTTAGTAGTCCTGGATTTTTTGCAAGTCTGCACAGTCTTTTTGGTTAATAGGATATCACACCCCATATGTAATAATTCTGAACTAAGTTATAACAACATTACTCAACATTAGCAGACAGCACAATGTGCTACTAATTCTATAGAGGGAGCTTTGTGCTATTTCTGTTTTTCTAAATGTGGTTACTACTATAGATTGCACCCACCTTGCTTGGTAGCCCCAAGCCGACATGACGAGATGTACCATGAAAATGCAGCAAACATTTAATGTAGAGATGGTTTGTGATGCAGATTTATGTTTCACTTACTACTTTGCTAAGTTTCCAGGAATGACACATGATGTGATGATTCCCTGCTTGGAGGTGGATTCCCAATACCATGGAAACCTACCACTCACATTGCACTTGTCTACTTGGTAAGTGTCCAACAAAATATTTTTTCCTTAATTCTGACTTCTGTATGAGAGTGATAGTACCTTAGCTATGTTCAGATTTCGTAATATATGATAATTTAAATATTTTTTGATTATTCATCATTACCACCTATTTACCAAGTGGATTTTTGAATTAAGGTAAATGCGTCCTGTTTATTCCATATACCCCTATTATACACAACTATGGAAGTCTGCAAGTCCCTCCCTCTATCCATATGTGTAGGAGGCTGGCCTGGTTTGTGGTGGGTACCTATAGTATTTACACCTTGTACCAGGTCCAATTATCCCTTAGTAGTGAAATGCAGGCAGTGTCTAGAAGCCAGCCTCTCTTGAGGTAGCTGTGGATAAGCATCCAAGGCTTATCTAGGGGACATGAAAAACACATGCAATACCACTGTAGTCACACATTATTCACACACATGAAAGAAAATACTCAGTGTTACAGAAATAAAGGTACTTTATTTTGGTGAAACAAATGCCAAAAATGCCATACTACCAGACTATGCCCCCTTAGGAGGTAAGTAATACACAAATTATACACACTAGTACGTAAAAACAGGTGTAAAAAACAGTTAGAAAACAGTGCAGTTAGTGAAAATCACAATAGTTAGAAATGGGCCTAGGTGGAACACAAACCGTATACTAAGAAATTGGAATGCGAATGTCGATTTCCCACCTAGACAAGTGTAGTGTGTAGAGGGTCACTGGGAGTACTAGAAAACCCCAAAGGTAAGTACTAGAACACACCCGAGTGCACACGAAAGCAGGAGAAATACACAGTAACTTTCCTAGAACACACACATAAACGAAAAAGAAGATTATGCAAGAACCAGAAGAGATTGTAAGACACCAACAGTGGATTCCTGGACCTGAAGACTTGTGGAAGAAGGGGACCAAGTCCAAGAAGCACCGAAGAGCCCAGGGAGAACAGGAGCCTTTGCTTACCCGGATGAAGGTGCAAAAGAAGAACCACCGGTGAAGAAGAACAATCAGTATTGCACCCAAAAAGACTGATTCGGGTTCCTGGTTGGTGCAAGTGATATCCTATGCTGGATGGAGGATTGCAGTCTAGTTTGTGTCGCCGGAGTCCGCCAACAAGCCTTGGCACCCGAAAAGCTCACGGTTAGCGGAAAATGGCGCTGCCTGGTACCAGGAAGGACCAGGTGGACTCTACCCAGGAGAGGGAGTTGAAGGGGGCTCTCAGCAACTCAAAGAGCCCACAGGAGACCATGCAGCATGCACAGGAGCCCCACAGCACGGGGACAAAGGAAGGTGCAAAAGAGGTGCAGACAGTACCACGACAAAAACTCCTACGCCGCCAGAGAACCACTCAGGAATCTGTGCGTTGCAGGTTAGAGTTATGGGGGCTGCAAGATGCACGAAGAACTTTGTGGAAGGATGCCAACAAGCCTTGCCTATTGCAAAACATGCAGTGCACGGGGTATTGTCTTGCGTGGGGAGGCAAGCTCTTACCTCCACCAAAGTTGGACAGTTGGACGTCAGGACTGTCGGGACCACTTCAGGCCACCACCTGTGATACAGGATCCAGGCAGCTCATCAGGAGAGGGGACCCACGCAGCTGGTCGTTGTTGCAGTAAGTGCCTGCTGAAGCAGGGGTGTGACTCCTTCACCCCAAGGGAGATTCCTTTGCTCTTGTGGTGCAGGCTGAAGATGGGGTGTCTTCAGAGGATGCACGACCAGGAAACAGTTGCATTCGCTGGCAGGAGCTTAAGATACAATGTTGCAGAAGGCCTCTGTAGGAGGCTGTCTTGGTTTGTAGAGGGTACCAAAGGTACTTACACCTTATTCCAGGTCCAGTTATCCCTTATTAGTGAAACGTAGTCAGTGTCTAGAAGCCAGACTGTCTGGAGGTAGCTGTAGGGAGAGCAGCCAAGGCTGAACTAGGAGACATGCAAAGCTCTTGCAGTATCACTGTAGTCACACAGTACTTACACACATGAAAGACAATACTCAGTGTTTTAAAAATAAAACTTTAGTCACACAATGCCAAAAATACTTTGTAGGCTACACTTCCTTAGGAGGTAAGTAAATCACACAATATATACACCATTAACCAGAAACAGGTAAGTACACAGTAGGAAAACAGTGCAAATAGTGAAAAACACAATAGGTTGCAGTGGGCCTAGGGGGAACACACACCATATACTAAAATTGTGGAAGGTGAAAGTCGGTTTCCCACCTAGGCAAATGTAGTGTGTAGAGGGAAGCTGGGAGTGTAAGAAAACACCAAAGGTAAGTAATGTACCCCACCCCAGAGCCCAGAAAAGCAGGAGTAAAACACAAGTTTTCCAAAACACATTAGAAGTTGTGATAGAAGATAATGCAAGAACCAGAAGAGACTGCAAGACACAAACAATGGATTCCCGGACCTGAAGACCAGTGGAAGAAGGGGATCAAGTCCAAGAAGCACTTAAGAGTCCAGGGAAAACAGGAGCCTCTGCTAACCCGGATGAAGGTGCAAAAGAAGAACCACTGGTGAGAAGGCAAAGTCAGTATTGCACCGAATAAGACAGATGCGGGCTCCTGGTTGGTGCAGAAGATGTCCCACACCATATGGATGAATGCAGTCTGGTGCAGACTGAAGACAGGTAATCCTTGGAGGATGCACGACCTGAAAACTGTTGCAGTTGCTGGCAGGAGCTGAAGATAGAATGTTGCAGAAGTCATCTTAGCTTCTTTGTTGCAGATTTTTGGAGTTCCTGGAGCAGTCAGCGGTTGATCCATTGGTAGAAGATGAAGTAAAGGATGCAGAGGATTTCTGCTGGAGTCTTGCAATCCGACTCTGAAGAAACACCCAGAGGAGAGACCCTAAATAGCCTCACACACAGGTACTATGCACCTAGCCTTCAGGGTCTGAAGGTTAGACATATAGGTGACTTATAGGTGACCTGGTGCAGTGAAAATTGCTGTGAAATAGTGCTTACACTATTTCAATCAGGCTGCAATGGTAGTCCTGAAGAAGTGTTTGTATGAGCTCCTTATAGGTGGCAAAAGAAATTCTGCAGCCCGTAAGGATCTCCTGGAACTCTATTGCCCTGGGTAACTATGTACCATATACTAGGGACTTATAATGGGGGTCCAGTGTGCCAATTGTGAGTGGAATACTGGGGTACCAGTATGTAAGTACCAATTTTGAACCAGAGAGAGCATAAGCACTGGAGTTCTGATTAGCAGGACTCCAGTGACACAGTCAAGCATACTGACAAAAATAGTGAAACATATTGACTAATAGGGCACAAACCATAAGCACTGGGGTCCTGGCTAGCAGGTTCCCAGTGACACTCAAAACACACTGACAAACAGACCACAAATGGGGGTAACCATGCTAGAAAGGGGCTACGCTCTCACATAGTCTTGCTTCTTTGTTGCAGCTTGTAGAATTCCTGGAAGGTCCAGATGCAGTTTCTTTGGTGAGGCGTTCAAGTGGAGGATGCAGAGGATTCCTGCTGGAGTCTTGCAATCCAAATCTCAAGAATCACCCAAAGGAGAGATCCCAAATAGCCCTGAAAGGGGTTTGGTCAGCTTCACAGTTAAGCACCTATCAGGGGAGGGCTCTTATGTCACCTGCTGGCACTGGCCACTCAGATGCTCCAAGAGTACCCTGTCAACTTGGAATCCAAGATGGCAAAACCCAGGAACCCTCTGGAGGAGCTCTGAGCACCACTCCTGGAGTGGTGATGGTCAGGGGAGTTGTCACTCCCCTTTCCTTTGTCCAGTTTCGTGCCAGAGCAGGAACTGGGGGTCCCTGAACCGGTGTAGACTGGATTATGCAAGGAGGGCACCAAATGTCCCCTTCAAAGCATTTCCAGTGGCTTGGGGAGGCTACCCCTCCGAAGCCTGTACATATATTTCCAAAGGGAGAGGGTGTAACACCCTCCTCTCAAAGGAAACACTTTATTCTGCCTTCCTGGGACTGAGCTGCTCAGACCCCAGGAGGGCAGAACCCTGTGTGTGAGGAGGCAGCAGCTGTAGCTGCAGTGCAAGCATCAGAGAGCTGGTTTGGCAGTATTGAGGGTCCATGGTGGAGCCCCCAGGATGCATGGGATTGGCTCCCCAATGCCAAATTTGGAATGGGGGGACAATTCCATGATCTTCAACACCTTACATGGCCATATTCGGGGTTACCATTGTGAAGCTACATATAGGTATTGACCTAAATGTAGTGCACGCGTATAATGATGTCCCCGCACTCACCAAGTCTGGGGAATTGGCCCTAGACTCCATTGGGGCACCTATGCTAGTGCAAGGGCGCCCTCACACTTAGTAACTTTGCACCTAGCCTTCAGTAAATGATGGTTAGACATATAGGTGACTTATGAGTTACTTAAGTACAGTGAAATTGGCTGTGAAATAGTGTGTGCGCTATTTCATGCAGGCTGAAGTGGCAATCTTGTGAAAGGGTTTGTCTGAGCTCCTTATGGGGGGAAAAAGAAATGCTGCATCCCATAAGGGTCTCCTGGAACCCCAATGCCCTGGGTACTTAGGTACCATATACCAGAGACTCCAATATGCCAATTGGAATTAGTAAATTAAGTCACTATACTATAGTGACTAATTTGGAAGCAGAGAGAGCATAATCACTGAAGTTCTAGTTAGCAGAACTTCAGTGACACAGTTAAGCACTACTGACAACACACACATTAGGCCACAAACTATGAGCACTTGGGTCCTGGCTAGCAGGATCCCAGTGAGACAGGCAAAACACACTGACAAATAGGGGTTTCACTTTGAGCACTGGGGTCCTGGCTAGCAGGATCCTAGTGAGACAGTAAAAACACACTGACACACACTCACAAACAGGCCAAAAGTGGGGGACACCATGCTAGAAAGAGGCTACTTTCTCACATCATGCGTGAGCCATATGTCCATTGGTGAGTCTGCTACATAGAAGAACACTAGAAGCCAGAGTGTGGAAGGGCAAAGAACTCTGCTGCCAGTCTCATCTTTGGCCTCCCCAAATGAACCCACATCACCCCCCACCTCAGGAAACTCCGCTGGCTCTGCATCCAAAAAAGTGCCAATTCAAGATGCTGAGACACACCTACAAGACCCTCCATGACCAAGGACCAGCATACATCAACCACTGCCTGAAGTTTCATCAGCCCTCCAGACCCCTGCGCACCACCTCCCTCGCCTTCCTTCACACTCTCCACATCCGCCAAAGCAACAGTGAAGGACGTTCCTTCTCCTGCTTCGCCGCCACCTCCTGCCTTCCCCTGCACCTCCGAACATCATCCTCCCTCTCAGAATTCATAAAGGGCGATACCCTCGTGGGTGATTAGCCATGCTCTGCAAATCTGAGTTGATTGATGGACTGAAAGAAGAGCCATCCAGTTTTCTCAACAAAGACCAAGGGCCTGATTTAGATTTTGGCAGACAAGTTACTCCTTCACAACAGTCATGGATACCCTGTCCACTGAAATCTAAAACCCATAGGATAAAATGGGATTTAGATTTTGGCAGTCAGGATATCCGTCATTGTTATGACCGCATAACTCATCCGCAAGCATCTAAATAAGGCCCTAAGGGCCAGATGTAGGAAAGGTTTAGCGACTCGCAAACGGCGAAAAACACGGTTTGCGAGTCGCTAAACCCCATCTGGTATGTAGAAATGCATTTTGCGAGTCGGAACCGACTCGCAAAATGCATTTCCGAGTCGCAAATAGGAAGGGGTGTTCCCTTCCTATTTGCGAGTCGCAGTGGTATGCAATTCCATTTGCGACCGCTCGCAGTTACCATCCACTTGAAGTGGATGGTAACCCACTCGCAAACGGGAAGGGGTCCCCATGGGACCTCTTCCCCTTTGTGACTGGACCTAATAATAATTTTTCAGAGCAGGTAGTGGTCCAATGGACCACTACCTGCCCTGAAAAATACCGAAACAAAAGGTTTCGGTTTATTTTTCAAAGTGCAGCTCGTTTTCCTTTAAGGAAAACGGGTTGCACTTTGAAAAAAAAAAAACTGCTTTATTTAAAAGCAGTCACGGACATGGAGGTCTGCTGTTCCCAGCAGGCCTCCATCCCCGTGAGTGCCCTGAGTCGCTATGGGGTCGCAAATTGCGACCCACCTCATTAATATTAATGAGGTGGGTCTTTGCGACCCCATAGCGACTCGCAGGTGTCTGAGACACCTTTCTGCATCCCAAATTGCGACTTGCAATTTGCGAGTCGCAGGGACTCGCAAATTGCAAGTCGCAATTTGGCTTTTTCCTACAACTGGCCCTAAGTTCTGGATGTCAAAGGCATAACATAAACTTTGCCAAGTCTTATATTACAATAATGTGGAATTTGTTTAATTTATTTCTTGAAAATTAAATATTATGTTTGTGTTGAAAAAATTATATTTTATATTTTGTCCTTCTTCATCAAAATCTGTGAGTAAACAAAATATCGTTCAATTATATGCATCACGTCTTGAGTTGTTTTTCTTCACATTTGGAAAAAAAAAATTTATTTAGCTACCTTAAACGTAGTTATTTGTAACATAATTTCCACGTGCAAGTCTCTGCAGCTCTTGCAGTATCCAGTCTTGGAGGTGGTAGTGTAGGAGGCTGGCCTGGCTTATAGTGGGTCCCTGATGGTACTTACACCTTGTGCCAGGTCCAGTTATCCCTTATTAGTAGATTAGTAGTGTTCTAGCCGATTAGGCTGATAGAGATAGCTATAGCAGAGCAGCTTGGGCTGAACTAGGAGACACGCAAAGCTCCTACTATACCACTTGTATCATATAGCACTATATCATAAGAATCACAATACTCAGAGTTACTAAAAATAAAGGTACTTTATTTTAGTGACAATGTGTCAGAAATATCTCAGAGGATATACTCCCTTAGGAGATAAGTAAAGTACACAAAATATACACACAGTCAAAGTCAAAGTCAGGTAAGTAAACAGTTAGAAAAGTAGTGCAAACACTGTAGAATACAATAGGATGCAATAGGCCTAGGAGCAACACAAACCATATACAAAGAAAGTGGAATGTGAACCACTTAGGGACCCCAGGCCTAGTGTAGTGTGTAGAGGGTTGCTGGGAGTGTTAGAAAACACTAAGGGTGTCCAAGATACCCCACCCAAGACCCAGAAATGTAGGAGTAAATTCACCCTACTTCCCCAGAAACACACTAAAGTTGTGATAGGAGATTCTGCAAAGACAACAACTGACTGCAAAGCACTGAAGACGGATTCCAGGATCTGAGGACCTGCAAGGAAAGGGGACCAAGTCCAAGAGTCACGCAAGTGTCCGGGGGGGGCAGGAGCCCACTAAACCCCAGATAAAGGTGCAAAATGACTGCCTCTGGGTGGAAGAAGCTGAAGATTCTGCAACAACGGAAGATGCCAGGACCTTCTCCTTTGCACGGAAGATGTCCCACGGCGTGCTGGAGGATGCAGAGTTGTTTCCAAGCAGAAAGATCACCAACAAGCCTTGCTAGCTGCAAAGGTCACGGTTGAAGGAAATGGGTGTTGGCCGGGTCCAGGAAGGACCAGGAGGTCGCCCCTTGGAGGAGGAGACAGAGGCGGTGCTCAGCAGCACAGAGAGTCCATGCAGAAGCAGACAGCACCCGCAGAAGCACTTGAACATAGGTTCAAGAAAACTGAGCACGGCGGTCATCTCAACACTACAAAGGAGGGTCCCACAAAGCCAGTGGTCAACTTAGCAGGTTGAGCAATGCAGGACGGAGTGCTGGGGACCTGGGCAATGCTGTGCATGAAGGATTTCTTGCAAAAGTGCACAGAAGCCCTAGCAGCTGCAGTTCATGCAGTACACAGGATTACTGACTGGCATGGGGAGGCAAGGACTTACCTCCACCAAATTTGGACAGGTGGACCACTGGACTGTCGGGGTCACTTGGATCCAGCTCCTGTGTTCCAGGGACCATGCTCGTCAAGATGAGAGGGGACCCAGAGGACCGGTGAAGCAAGAGTTTGGGTGCCTGCATTAGCATGGGGAAGATTCCGTCGACCCACAGGAGATTTCTTCTTGGATTCCATTGCAGGGTGAAGGCAGACAGCTCTCAGAGCATGCACCACCAGGAAAAAGTTGAGAAAGCTGTCAGGATTAGGCGCTACAATGTTGCTGGTAGTCGTTTTGCTACTTTGTTGCGGTTTTGCAGGTGTCCTGGAGCAGTCAGCGGTCGAACCTTGGCAGAAGTCGAAGAGGGAGATGCAGAGGAACTCTGGTGAGCTCTTGCATTCATTACCTGACGAGAAAACCACAGGAGAGTCCCTAAATAGCCCTCAGAGGAGAATTCGCCACCTAACCAGGTAAGCACCTATCAGGAGGGGTCTCTGACGTCATCTGCTGGCACTGGCCACTCAGAGGCCTCCATTGTGCCCTCACATCTCTGCATTCAAGATGGCAAAGGTCTGGGACACACTGGAGGAGCTCTGGGCACCATCCCTGGGATGGTGATGGACAGGGGAGTGGTCACTCCCCTTTCCTTTGCCCAGTTTCACGCCAGAGCAGGGGCTGGGAGATCCCTGAACCGATGTAGACTGGTTTATGCAAGGAGGGCACCATCTGTGCCCTTCAAAGCATTCCCAGAGGCCAGGATAGGCTACTCCTCTCATGCCCTTAACTCCTATTTCCAAAGGGAGAGAGTGTAACACCCTCTCTCAAAGGAAATCCTTTTTTTTTTGTCCTCATTCCCTTAATTCCCTGGTCAGGACCGCCTCCAAACACCTTATCTAGTTTATCACGAGAATGTCTTAACCTGGAGGAGGCCATCTTCGGGCTGGGTAACCCTCCGAAATAGTAAATAAACCACTTTTTGGACCTCTAAGAGTGTAATCATAGGACCAGCTACAAGTTACTACTTTGCAAACCAGTTAACTAATAGCTCCCAAAATCCTGAACATTTACTAGTTCCCCCTTCTTTAGTTTCACATACTAAATTATAGAATAACGAGCCTTCCCAATCTTCCAAAGTTGGGTGCAACAGGTTGATCCACTTCCTGCCTATCTCCCTTCTGGCCAACAAAATCATATAAAACTGCAGCTTAGCACAGTCTTTTTTTATCCTGTTATCTCCTTGAGAACAACCAAAAATGATCAAGGAAGGGCTTACCTTGCAGTCCATGAGCAAATCTGGTTAATACTTTCACCCATCTCAGACTAAAAGCATTGGAGACAGGGTCATTTAAATAACATATGCAGGTCCCCTACCGACTCGGCCCCACACTTGCGACAGCATATCTTATTGCCCAACTCCAATCTTGACAGTTTCTCCGGGGTCCATAAAACCCTGTGGATTGTAAATACACAGTTCCTTCTTAAACAAGCTGGCTTGACTGCAGAATACAACAAAGCTAGAGATACTTGCCATAACTCTGAAATCTGCACTCCTGGGAGATGATCTTTCCAAGTATCTTCTGGCAGCACAAAGTCACAATCCAACGTTTCTAGGAGGGTCCAATACTATCTTGAGAAAATCCTTTGTTCTGTCTTCCTGGGACTGGGATGGCCAGACCCCAGGAGGGCAGAAGCCTGTCTGTGGTTTGGCATCACCGGTAGCTGCAGTGAAAACCCCAGAGAGCTAGTTTGGCAGTACCCGGGGTCCATGCTGGATTGCCAGGGATGCATGGGATTGGCACCCCAATACCAGATTTGGCATGGGGGGACAATTCCATGATCTTAGACATGTTACATGGCTATATTCGGAGTTACCATTGTGAAGCTACATATAGGTATTGACCTATATGTAATGCATGCGTGTAATGGTGTTCCTGCACTTACAAAACCCAGGGAAATTGCCCTGAACAATGTGGGGGCACCTTGGCTGGTGCCAGGGTGCCCTCACACTTAGTAACTTTGCATCTAACCTTCACCAAGTGAGGGTTAGACATATAGGTGACTTATAAGTTACTTAAGTGCAGTGTACAATGGCTGTGAAATAACATAGACGTTATTTCACTCAGGCTGCAGTGGCAGTCCTGTGTAAGAATGGTCTGAGCTCCCTATGGGTGACGAAAGAAATGCTGCAGCCCATAGGGATCTCCTGGAACCCCAATACCCTGGCTACCTCAGTACCATATACTAGGGAATTATAAGGGTGTTCCAGTGTGCCAATCAGAATTAGTAAAAATGGTCACTAGCCTGCAGTGACAGTTTTAAAGACAGAGAGAGCATAAGCACTGAGGTTCTGGTTAGCAGAGCCTCAGTGACACAGTTAGGCACCACACTGAGAACACATTTGGGCCACAAACTATGAGCACTGGGGTCCTGGCTAGCAGGATCCAAGTGAGACATATAAAACACACTGACAAATAGGGTTTCCACTATGAGCACTGGGGTCCAGGCTAGCAGGATCCCAGTGAGACAGTAAAAACATCCTGACATATACTCACAAACAGGCCAAAAGTGGGGGTAACAAGGCTAGAAAGAGGCTATCTTCCTACAGGGAGGCAATGTGGGATTTTTTTATGCTCCTCCTCAGAATCATCACTTGCTGCCTCCTTGGTTAGATCTCTATGCACAGCTAAATTATGTAGTGTAGCACATGTGGCTATAATCGTACAGCACACTGTGGGTCATACTCCAGGGCAACACCACATTTATGGAGAAATCTAAATCTGCCTTTAAGAAGTTCAGATATTCTCTCTATAATACTGCTTGCTTGGCTCTGGGCAGTATTGTATCTCCTCTGTCTAGGTTTCTAGGCTGTAACTATGAAGTAATGAACCATGCCTCATGGAGTACGCATTGTCACCTGAAAATTAACACACCTGGTTTAGTTTTTATACCCTAAATAAATAAATGTAAAAAATAAGTAGGCATGTTAATTAAAATTACCTAACAACCAGCCGTCTCCAAACTCTGCTTTGGACTGACGCTCATACAGTCCACAGTGTCTATATATATATATATATATATATATGTGAGTCATGAGTGCTTCCAGGGTAGCCAGCAACTAGGTATGTGATCGGACATTTTGCATTACATACTACTTGTATTGTTTAATGAATGTTGGCTTTTATGGTTACGACACACATACTCTGTGTCAGAGGATGGGCAAATTGACATATTTACCATCTACACAACCAAGCACTTGTTGAAAATGTTCTATAGCATAAAATTGAATTTTTGTTGTTTCCAACTCCACAGGGGTGCTGGGAAGGACGAGCGGTAATTAATTTGAGACAACATTGCCTCTAAAAGTTCCTGAAAACCCTACATAATGTACTTTGTGAAATTCCACCTGCAACAGAGCGCACTGGTAGCTATCAGAAGCTTGCAGGTGTAAACTACACAATGCCTTACTATGTGTTGGTATTTCTACACCTCGCTGGGTAGGCCTGCTTAATGCAAGATCCGGTTCATAATAAAGCTCAAAATAACTTGTTTGATAAACCTCTATACGTCATAAACCCCCTTATCAACAAAGTACGCATTGCCTAACTATCCTTTCTCTCCTCCTCCTCCTCCCCTGAGTTCCCTGAATTCACATCCTCCTCACTACAGCATACAGTGTAGCCATTGTGAAAGATTGCAAGGCATTTTGGAACCGCTTTTATACTTTGCACCTACTTACCACCTCTTTCAAATCAGTGGCATGTTGCACAGGCAGAGCACAGTGTTTTTACAAACTTCCTACTTGCGAATGCTTTGTATATCAAAATAGCAACTTGCTATTTGTAAATTGGTTTTAGAAATGTGATCATTTCTGTAGCCAATAAAATAAATCTCTATTCGGTTCAGTGTGCAATATTATGAAACTATAATTTACAGATTTGTTGTACACTGCAAACTGCCTATTTAGCAGTTGTTAACTAGTTTGTGATTTATTACAGACTCGAAAACGTTCAAAAATCAGGCCCTAAATTACCTTTGATTACAACTTTGTTACATAATGCAATGAACAAAACAACCATATCACTGTTGACGGAATCTCTTTATTTGAAAGAAATACATCCCTCACAATACTGCTAGTGAGATATAACTTTTTCTAATAAATAATTATTCATATACCAGTACCTTATAACATTTTTAAACACAATAAAAACATTTTAACTCCAAACTTGGATTAGGGCACTAAATAAGTATAGATGATTAGTCAAGTTTGCTACTTAAAATGGTAAGGGAAGCATATTTTCTTGTCTGAAATGCTCTTAACCTGATGAATGTCTAATAATTTTCCTTGTTGGCACCTCCCTTTAAAGTGGTCGAAAGTTGGAATTAAAGCAGATTGGTGTCTACCCATTTAGGGTGATGATTTGCTGTATGGTGGTATGGCACAAGTAGATGACACACTGGATAGAATTGGGCTGTTCTTGGCAAAAACTGTGGCATTTGAGAGAATACTATCTCCCAAATCTCCAGCAACTTTTCAAGGGTGCTAAGTGAATTACTGGTCTTTGTCTAACCCTGTACCATTTATCTGCTTAATCTCATTATGAATGTTAGGTGATTGTCTATCTGTGACCTCAGTTGCCATCTTGGGGCCCGATTCACAAAGGTAAACTGTGACCAAAAGTCTAAGTTTATGACTTTTGGTATTCACAAAGGTGAGTTACGAGTATATCTTTATGTCCGCACTCAAGTTGCAGTTTCTGCACTCGGAGCGGAATTTCCATAGTAGGGCCAGAATCTGCACACTCAGGTGGAGTAATTGTAATTTTGTACAACTGCAAAACAATTAATACCACCTGCAAACGAATGTACTACAAACCACAAAAGCAGCACACATTGAGGGCTCTGGCATTTTCACAACAACACTGTGCCTTCCTGCTCTGCATCTTGCAACCTTTCTCCATACTACCTTTGAGGAAGAAGAGGAACTATACAGAGAAAGAGACAAACATGATTGTCACCTTTTGTAGTGATATTTGTGTTTTGACCACTGAGTCCATGTTGCACTTAACCTAGCAGCACACCGTCACATTAGTGACCACCAACTTAATTTTGCTTATTAACTTTATTTTAGCATTAGCCACTGCCACGTTAAAAGCTGCAAGTAATTTTCCATGCTTCACGTTATACAATGTGCTCATATTTTTATTTTGTGTGTTCTTTTCTCACCAAGGGCTTAGGCTGATAAGAATGTACTAGGACAGCAGAGAACGCTTTTGTTTTGCATAAAGGCACCTTGGGATTTTGGCCAAGTCCCGACGTGTTTTTTTCAAAGCTGGCCTAGAGTAATCAGCATGCCCTGAATAACAAACTTATGAGGAGGGAGTTTCTAGAATTCTCCTCTCTTGTTTGTTCAAAGTATATGAGGCCGAGACCAGATGGACCTGGGAGAGATTCAGATTTCAGGCATGCTCAGGACGCTGAGGTTTGTCATCCTTCCTGTGAGGATAATTGATTTCTCTCTCCACGATCGATTTGGGGATCTGGCGATCTGATGCTGATAGAAGGGAGATGAAGCAGATGTGCCCGTGTACTGTACTGATATGTTTAAAAAAGGTGCTTTTTGATTGGAATGATGTCCCTTTTGTTCTTGACAGGAGGGTTTGGATACTTTTGTCTGCTTACAGAAAAAAGCATGGGAGATGTAAACAGAATCTGAAAATATGAAATTAGAGAAACAACTTGATGATACAATAAATACTGTAACTATGCTGTCTTGTCAGAATAAGTTATTAGAAGATAAGGCTGATATTTACCAAGCCATCACATGGAAAGCTGATTTTTCACATTCCAGTAATGAGGAGGTTAAAAAGGTGGGGGTCAGTTTGAGCTACATGAGCAGAATGTAGTTTGTGCTCAGCCAATATTTAGACGAAAAATACAGAGTAGCCCATAGATTTTGGCAGGAGTTGAAATGCATTCTTTAAAAGCTTACACCCAGTAAGAAGTTAAGGATGTTAACAATTTATATTCATGGAGCTTTTGCAGAGTAAAATGTGGCCAGGACATAGAGAGATGTCTACAGGTAAAACAAAAGATTTTGGAGTTTGCTACTCCTTGCACTAAGCAAGAGACACAGCGATTCATTGGATTGTTTGATTTTTGGAGACAGCATGACCCTCATCTGAGTAAAATCTTAAACCTTTGATATAAAGTGACAAGAAAAAAAACATGAGTTTGAATGGGGTGAAGAGCAGCAGTGTGCTTTTGATTTGGCAAAAATAAATAATTCAACAGGCTGTAAACTTGCGGGCAGTGCAGGAAGGATACATTGTGTTGCATGTAACTATCCAGGGACAATTTGTAGATTGGAGCAGGTGGCAAAAGCAGAGAAGAACAGGAGTGTCCCTGTGGTTCTGGACTAAAACATTGTCTGGGAACTGGAGAGAGCATTTAAATGAAGCCCTCTAGAGTCTGAATAACAGACCATTACAAAATGAGGAAACTTCCCTGATACAACCACATTTGGCCACCAACACCATTGTGTAATTGGAAATAAAACCTGGAGTTTCAGCTCCTTACAGGGCCCCTCCAGAATCTGCAAGTCTTGACCTACATGCTTACAAAATTGCCCAACTTGTCATAAGTCCAGTGTATGGAGGATTGGTGAGGAAGGGGACTGCCCAAGTCCTTTTGACAGTGCAAGGAGAGGGATGTTTTGGTTCAACTGACAAAAACCCTGGTGCTAAGGTGTGGGTGGAATCCCCAAATGGCTCTCCAGAGCCTGCAGAAATTATAGCCAAGGGCCCTAATAATATCTTGCTGATCATAAAACTAGGAAGGGAAAATGGGAGCACATTTCAGCTGACAAATTGTATTTGCAAGAAAGATCATACTTGTTTCTTTTACAGATCATACTATGACTTGCCTCTGACCATGAGTGTGCTGTGTGGTCTCCCTTCAGGCGTGTGCATGTGTGGTCGGGAGGGACAGCACCCCCAACCTGAACCTGATTGATCGATCACGTTGCGCAACACCTCTGCTGCTTTTGAAGGGCAATACCTATGGATCCATTTGGCACAAGGTGTGCTTCACAGATCAAAATAAAAAAAAAAAAAATGTTATTGCATTTATTAGTAGATACAAGCAAACAGAGCACTCACGGACATGACAGTCACAGGACATAATAGACACAATATAATAGACAAGCGCTTTGTGAGGAGAGGAGGGGCAGGAGCCCTTTGAAAACATTGACCGCGCTCCCGCCGTCGCGGGAAGCGCTTTGTGAGGAGAGGAGGGGCAGGAGCCCTTTGAAAACATTGACCGCGCTCCCGCCGTCGCTGGAAGCGCTTTGTGAGGAGAGGAGGGGCAGGAGCCCTTTGAAAAATCTGACTGCGCTCCCGCCGACGCGGGAAGCGCTTTGTGAGGAGAGGAGGGGCAGGAGCCCTTGAAAAATCTGACCGCGCTCCTGCCGTCGCGGGAAGCGCTTTGTGAGTAGAGGAGGGGCAGGAGCCCTTTGAAAACATTGACCGCGCTCCCGCCGTCGCGGGAAGCGCTTTGTGAGGAGAGGAGGGGCAGGAGCCCTTTGAAAAATCTGACTGCGCTCCCGCCGTCGCGGGAAGCGCTTTGTGAGGAGAGGAGGGGCAGGAGCCCTTGAAAAATCTGACCGCGCTCCCGCCGTCGCGGGAAGCGCTTTGTGAGGAGAGGAGGGGCAGGAGCCCTTTGAAAACATTGACCGCGCTCCCGCCTCTCGCGGGAAGCGCTTTGTGAGGAGAGGAGGGGCAGGAGCCCTTTAAAAATCTGACCGCGCTCCCGCCGTCGCGGGAAGCGCTTTGTGAGGAGAGGAGGGGCAGGAGCCCTTTAAAAATCTGACCGCGATCCCGCCGTCGCGGGAAACGCTTTGTGAGGAGAGGAGGGGCAGGAGCCCTTTGAAAACATTGACCGCGCTCCCGCCGTCGCGGGAAGCGCTTTGTGAGGAGAGGAAGGGCAGGAGCCCTTTGAAAACATTGACCGCGCTCCCGCCGTCACGGGAAGCGCTTTGTGAGGAGAGGAGGGGCAGCAGCCCTTTAAAAATCTGACCGCGCTCCCGCCGTCGCGGGAAGCGCTTTGTGAGGAGAGGAGGGGCAGGAGCCCTTTGAAAACATTGACCGCGCTCCCGCCCTCGCGGGAAGCGCTTTGTGAGGAGAGGAGGGGCAGGAGCCCTTTAAAAATCTGACCGCGCTCCCGCCTCTCGCGGGAAGCGCTTTGTGAGGAGAGGAGGGGCAGGAGCCCTTTAAAAATCTGACCGCGCTCCCGCCCTCGCGGGAAGCGCTTTGTGAGGAGAGGAGGGGCAGGAGCCCTTTAAAAATCTGACCGCGTTCCCGCCCTCGCGGGAAGCGCTTTGTGAGGAGAGGAGGGGCAGAAGCCCTTTAAAAATCTGACCGCGCTCCCACCCCGCGGGACTCGCGCGGGCAAAGCCCGGGCAAAGCCCGGGCCAAGGGCGGGCCCATCCTTTGCCCGTCATTGCCAGGAAGAGGCAGGGCAGGGCCACCCCCCTGACATCCATCCAAAGACGTCTGGACCAGGCAGCCCAAACGTACATGGCTACCTAAAGGCACTGTACCGGTGATTATTCTGTAAAATAAAAAAGGGTCTTCAGGAAGTGCGTTTTTGGCGCCTCTGTGAAGGAGTACTGATTTCTAAATTGAAGGACGCGCCCTCCCTCACGTAAGGACTGACATAGGCGAATTACGCGTAAGGCGTAAGTCAGGCCTACCACTCCGCAACTGCAGGGGACTCGGTGTGGTAAAAGGCTGTGACTGGACATTTGAACCAAGTAGGGTCTGATATATCCGTTAAAGAAATTTGCGGCGCCCTATCTTGGATAAAAGGGACTAGCCTGTCAAAATGGGAAAACGTAAAGGAGACAACGGGGGAAGGGAACCCACTCAGGAGGCCCCCCCACCTAGGCTAATAACAAGTTACCTAACGTCTGTAATGGGTGCCATTGAGACAGAGATAGGGAGGGTAGAAGCTACTTTAGAGTCGTCCCTTGAGAAAGCAGGAAAGGCTGGGGAGGGGGGACGGAATCCGCCGGCAACACTGCTGCCGAGTAAGACTAAGAAAAGAAACCCTTGTGTAATAACAGAAATTGATTTAATTGATCTAATTACTCCTACAACTCCAGAGAGTCCACCCTAAAAAAAAAACAGCCAAATAATTCCCCCCCATACGGCAGCAACCCCCATACACCAAGTGGGATCTCCTGTAGATAGGGAAGGCTTTGGAGAGTCCTCATCAGGAACTAAGAAGACCAAGAGCAATTGTCCTTCTAAAACCCAAAAAATAAAACGAACTATAGGGAAACAACCAAAAGATTGTAAAAATTTGGATCCAATTAAAACCTGTTTTTTGCAAATTGAAGATCAACTTAGAGACATCAAAAAGTTATGCTCATCAGTTCTGGAGAGAGGGGCCATTCTCGAGCAGAAGGTTGAATCTATAACGAATATAAAACCTAAACCACCGAAGGCAGAATCTCAGAACATCATTCCATCCCTGAATGCTTACCAGCTCCACATATTCATCAGCACCAGAACCTTAGAATATCTCCTGCCCAGAACCCAACCCAAAAACCTTTGAACGTAGAGGCTTCACAGGATTCTACAAACCTACAGTATCAGTGTGGCACAATCAAACGGGAAGGCCGGCTGGGCCAGGAGAATATAAGTACTCAGGTAGCCTGCCCAAGGATACCACTGGCATGTGCCCCCTACGTTCTAATTTTGGAAAATGCCCCTATATTGGATAGTACCCTCCACGAGTCCCATATGTCACTGCTGAATAAGATGATTCATTGGGTAGGAAAACACACGGAGGGCGGGTTGATTTCCACAGGGACATTCTAACTGTAAGAAGGGTACCTTGGGTTGGCTCATCCACTAAAACATCACCTGGGGACTGTATAATAATAAACTTTAGAACCCCCTGGACTGTTAATGTTTTGTATCACCACCTCTCAATTATGAGATCATCTGTAGGGCCTATAAGAGTCCAACGTCTCACTAAGTTTATCCCTCCACTATCAAACCCATGCTATTCTGATTCAACCTACTTTGGGAATCAGAATCCCAGCAACCTTGGTCTCTCTAACCCCTCTGACACCGCTCTGACACTATCTAATAGGTATGAGACCCTGACCTCACTAGAGCATTTAGATTGGCCATCACTAACTGAGCCATCCTTGCAAGGCTCCCTGGAGACATATGTACTCCCACAGTCCCCCTTAGAATCAAAAGGAGAATACGTGATTCACAGGGTATGACACCCCTAGGGATCATTTCATGGAACGTTGCAGGTCTAAAATCAAAAATTGGAAACCCTGATTGGATAGATTTAGTGATGGGAAACCTTATTATTTGCTGCCAGGAGACCTGGCTCACAGAACCACCACATATTAATAGCTATACCACATATTATGTTCCTGCAACCAAGGCCCTTGCAGGTAGAGCTAAGGGCGGTCTGGCCATCTTCTTATCTGTGGAGGCTGGAGGGATGGAAGCACGTGTTGTAGGCATATCGCCTTTTTTTCTGGCCCTATCTCTGAAACTAGAAGAACCATTCGATATACTACTGATCAACTACTATAACAACACCTTTGATAACTCGGACATTAGCGTGGTCAGCAGTTTGGAGACCTTAATACATAAGGTAACAGTATCCAGTAAAAAGGACATAAGAATAGTCTGGGTTGGTGATTTTAATGCCCACCTCTGCGAGCCAGAGTTCCTTGACTGCTGTGGACTCCTGGACGAGAGTGACAACCCCATTCAACACTTCAAACATTCCCCGTACGGGAACGCTCTTAATTCTTTGATAACAGTAAACTCTCTGTCCTTTCCCACACCTGCTTTTAGAGGGATACCAACATTTGTAAGGGGGGACACACACACCACTATTGACTATATTATCTACTCTAGAGAATTGTCCCCTATTACAGGACAATTCAGGGTTACCCCGACCTGTTTTAGTGATCATAATCCCTTGTCCATTGTGATTAACTTAGATCTGACAAATGATTCAAGAAGAGGGAAGCGACACCCTGCCATGAAGCTCTCATTCCAAAAAGGGCTTACAATCAAATGGGGGATGCTAAACAGTAATATTTTTTTTAGAGATTTATTTTTGAATAAATGGCAAGACGTTATGACATCCCTGGATGAAAATAAGGCCCCACGTGAAATTATTTGTGCATTCTCCTCTCTGACAAAATATATGGCGGAGAAACTACAGCCTCAACGAGCTAATAAAGCCCATGGGCCAAGATGGTTTAACCACGCATGTGCCACATTCCTAAGCAAGCTAAAAAAAACAATCAAAGCATCTCCCAAAGATCTACAAGCAATTAAGATTGCCAGGAAAATCTATAAAGAAGTTCTTGCCAAAAGGAAAGTTGAACTAAGTGAATCTGCGTGGAAGGAATTGATGGCTGCAAGCAAAACCAAAGATACAACTGCATTCTGGCGTGTGGTTAACTCTCCACTATTGAGCGATAAATATGAGACGCCCATGGACACTGTCATCCCAGCCAAGACCTGGGTGGACTATTTAAAAAAAACTTTCGCCATAGAGACAAATACCCAATCAGAAATGCTAATTTGTTTAAAACCTGCAGGTATTGATCAGCTAAGTTTGCCTTTTAGTAATACTACAAGCGTGGATGACGTTAAACAAGCAATTCAAGATAGTCCATCTGAGAAAGCCCTGGGCCCAGACAGAATTCCTGCTGACTTATACAAAGCACTTCCAGACTTCTGGGGTCCATTGCTAACCAATGTCATGAGATCGGCTGTGGTAGGCCCTCTAGTAGACTCTTGGAAAGAAGCGATCATCGTCCCGATTTTAAAGAAGGGAGACAGGGCAGACCCCCTGTGCTATCGCCCAATCTCTTTGCTGGACAGTTCAGTCAAAATTTTAGGCCGAGTAGTTTTAAATAAGCTAGAAGAATGGGCGACTGATACTCACTCCCTCTCAGAAATACAATTTGGCTTTCGCCCAGGGGTGGGCACAGTCGAACAAACTCTTAATTTGACACTTATAGTCCAGAAATATACTAAAGCCAAAAGGGGCTGTATACACTTAGCATTTATGGATCTCTCCTGCGCCTTTGATACAGTCAGCAGGGAGAAATTGTGGAAGGTAATGCTGGGTATGGGCGTGGATAAAGACATAGTTATACTACTTAGTAAACTCCATGCCTGCACAGAGGCTCGGGTCCGTTACTCCCGGGAGGGAGGCCTGACAGAGAAATTCCCCTCACTAAAAGGGGTCAGACAGGGATGTGTTCTTGCCCCCTTCCTCTTTCTCCTATATATAAATGGGCTGGAGAAATTTCTTTGCGAATTAGGGAAAGATTCCGCAGTTATCAATAACTCCCCAATTCCTGTACTTTTATATGCAGATGATGCAGTATTAATTTCAAGGACAGCAAATGGCCTCCAGATTTTATTGAATGCTTTTAATACCTTTATGAGGAACCTTGATCTTAAAATTAACAGAACTAAGTCATTTGTTATGAAGTGCGGTAAAATTTTTTTACTCTAAATGGGCATGACATACTTAAGGTCCCACATTTTACGTATCTGGGGGTCACTATTGATGTTGATTTTAACTGGAAGTTTTTAGTTAATATACGCTCAACACAATTCCAAAAAAAACATTGAAGCTGTTTTTAGGTTTGCAAGAAGTCTTCGGCATAAACCTGTTAAGGAAATGATGACTGTCTTCACTTCTAAATGCCTCTCTGTCGCGACATTTGGAGCTGGGGTCTGGGGGCTTGCAGAATGTTCAGGGCTCCAGATTATAGAAAATAAATTTCTAAGAAGACTACTATCAGTCCCCCAATCTACACCAGTAAAGTTCTGTCATAAAGAAGTAGGTTTAAGATACATATCTAGCTATATAAAACTTCAACCTCTTATACTGTGGGTAAAAATCTGGACTAATCCTGAAGCGCTTCTATGTAGAAAGGTGATACAGGACTGTCTCCTTCTGTCACGATCTCTAGATGTACCCTGGCTTAGATATGTTTATCTTTCTCTCCTATCATTAGGATTAGGAGATTTTTTCCTCAAACCAGATACTCTAACAAGACAGGACATTAAGAAGGTCAAAGACATATTCTGGCAGAAAAATCAGGACAAGGACCCAGTCTCTAGTTCAATGAGACTATGGACAAGTTATGAGACGCAACAACTTCAACCAAAGCTGTATCTGACCATCAGTAATCATGAGCGACAAAGGTTTTTACTCACAAGACTACGTCTAAACACCCTACACTATCTGGTAGCATTCCCAGTTGCTGGAACCTGGTTTAAGAACCTCCCTCCCTGTTGCTGCGATGGAAAGACATCTCAAAGTACATTACATTTTATGCTTTTTAGCACTTTATATACTGCTCCAAGAAAAAGATTTTTACGTCCCTTATTTCAGTCTAACAGTATTAGAACTAGCCAACTTGCTTACTCCCACTTACATGATTTGGGAAATATGGACATAATCCAGGCTGTACTAAATTTTATACATGCTGCTTTTGGTGTTCGGAAAATGTATTAACAACGCTTTTAGAATTTTTTATGATTGTGAAATCTGTATGTTATTTATATATTTTATGTCTTTTATGGTATTTTTGCACCGAATAAAGTAAACAAAAGAAAGAAAGAATAGACAAGCCACGTAACAATGCGGTACCAATCGTTTTTTGTCCTGAACCCCCCCCCTCTTCCTTCCAAGCAGGCCACCCCGAACTGGAGAGGACCTATGGGCAGCTCTACAAACAATGGCATGATATGACTCAGTCTTGTGCGATGCCGTCTATGGCAGTGAACATCTAAAGATTAAGAGCAAAACAGAAGGAGAGGGAAGTACAGGGAAGAGAGGGAAAGAGGGGAGGTCCAAGCAGCAGCTACATCTCCCTTGCAGAGGGGGAGCAACATCTCCTTGCCCCAGTACGGGGGGCGTCATCTGTTTCAAGACAAGAGCTATGCGTTAATGGCTTTGTACCTCCTTATGGCCTAAATGTAAGGAACAATCGCAGGGGGGCCCATATGTCTCGCGGCCAGGTATTTACCGGCATCAACTCTCAATAGACCATTAATTGTTCTTGACAGTGCGCAGCATCACTCAGCCATTCTCTGCATTGGGGTATCTGTTTCCTCCCCCAGGCACATCGCCACCCTTCGCTTAGCCAGCAGCAATAGCAGCCTCACCAGCTTCCTGTTATCTGGGGGTACCTCCTTGACATAGAGGGCAATCTTAGGGGAATGCAGCACTACGAGTCCGACCATCTCCCCCATCGCCCCCAGCACCTCTGTCCAGTAACCCTGCAGTCCCTGCAGCTCCACGCCAGCTGTAGAATATCTGCCTCAGGAGCCGAGCATCTTTCACATCTAGCACCCAATCGAACGCCCATTCTTCTCAGTCTATTCGGCGTATAGTACAAGCGATGCAAGAAGTTCAAATGGATGAGGCGCAGACTATAATTAGGGGAGAGTTCTCGCATTTGCGCACAGCAGTACCGCCACACCTTGTCTGGAAGGGTCTATCAAGCTGTTTGATTGCAATTCTAATGGAACCAACAACATGGCTTGTTATCACCTGGTGACTGCTGCCAGTCACAGCAAGCATGTTTAAGTTGCCAGTTGGCTGACTATTCTCATATGGGAACCTCGCTTTTACTTACATTCCAGCAAACATTACAGGTAGAACGTGTACCTTTGCATGATTAGGACTCATGATGTTTCTATCTAACTCTATACCAAGTTGTTATCCTAGAGACACTATTCAACTAAGTAAAGATTGTGATTCAATTATTATACCAATCAGAATATATAAGCTTAAGTCTTTATTGTAGGCGTGCCTGGTTTAACTGTTTATAATACATGAATGATCAATAAATTAATCCCACTTCCATTGCTTTATAGTGATTGCTCTTGTCAATTCATTATGTTGTTGTGTACAATGCATACCTAACTTGCTTGTACTGTTTAAAAAAAAAAAGAGAAGTTGATTTTAGGACTATAGGGTAAATGAGTCATTGGTCAAAAGGGTGGAGTCAAATGATATTTGTGTTTTGACCACTGACTCCACGTTGCACTTGGCCTAGCAGCGCACCGTCACATTAGTGACCATCAACTTAATTTTGCCTATTGACTTTATATTAGCATTAGCCACCGCCATAATTTTCCATGCTGTCATTATACGATGTGCTCATGTTTTTACTTTGCGTGTTCTTTTCTCACCAAGGGTTTAGGCTGATTAGAATGTACTAGGATGGCAGGTAAAGTCATCCGCATTTCTTTAATAATAAACTTATGAGGAGGGAGTTTCTAGAATTCTCCTCTCTTGTTTGTTCAAAGTATAACAGGCCAAGACCAGATGGACCGGGGAATGATTCAGATTTCAGACATGCTCAGGACGCTGAGGTGTGTCATCCTCCCCATGAGGATAATTGATCTCTCTCTCCACAATTGATTCTGGGATCTGGCGATCTGATGCTGATAGGTGGGAGATGAAGCAGATGTGCCTGTGTCTCACAGTGATGCATATTTTTTCATTCTTGTTATCTTCTTTGCATTGTGAAATATATATATATATATATGTTTATATATATATATATATATATTTGCTGTGTATATTACAGTGGAGAATGATTTGTACATGTTTTCAATTTATTGTTGTTACCATTTTTAAACGTGTGATTTCAGCATGCTAATCTCCTTTACGAACCTTGCGGGTGAATTAATAAATGTCTTCTTTAGACTAAGAAGCGCATTCAGAGATTTTTGTCAGTGCATGAGTGTTTCAGCTCGGTCATTAGTGAAGCAAAACACCTTTGTAGTGAGATACTTCAAGAAGTTGCATGGGCTTCCACCCTACCTCACTAGTGCATTAGGGCAGATGTCAAGACTGCCACTGGCATTAACAAAAGGTGGCAGGATGAGAAGAGGTGGGTTAAGTAGAAGTTCACCGGGATAGAGGTGGCCAGAGTTCTCCCTGGTGGACCAACTGGAATACACCTCCGACTCACCACACTTCAGAGGGACATCCTCTCCACCATGCACCCCAAGCTGCTGCATGGGCTGTCTGCGACTGATGAACTTAATGTGATGCCAGGTAATATGTGATGAATTAAACAATGACTTAAAGGCAAAATTTGTATGATACACTGCAAATGTGACTATGGAAGTCATTGCAGGTTTGTGCAAATAATAATTGTGAGGTTGAACCTCATGTGTCTCATTTTGTCTATTGCACTAGAAGTCCCAGAATCCTTTGTGATGGAAATGGTAACAATCCAATTTCACATTCACAAACAGTTGCCTATTATTGCCAGTGATTTAATTTTACACTGGTAAATGGCACTAAAAAATGCACCTGAGTTAATAACCATCACTGTTGTCTTGTAAATGGAATTGAGTAAATATGTGAATTGTTGTACGTAACCATCAGTTATTGGTATTGTCTGTCCTATGACTTCATATTTTCATTGCCACATATAGCCAGAGTAAGATTACACACTGGAGTAGAGGTCCCTGCACTTGCAGGGAGGCAACGTCATGGGGCACATCAACCCACACCACCAGCACAAACTGGTATGTAAATATGGCCAGAAGAGTGTCACATTTACTACATTGTGATCAGACAACCCATATATATTTTAGATAGAATCCATCAATAGTCTCAAACATGTAAACTGAACTAGGAAATGTGGTCAATTACATGTGTCAACTTGAATGTTAACTAAATACACTCATATCATTTTAGGCCCATGACGTTCGCCAGAAAAACACAGACCACAGCGATCTCTGCTCCACAGATCGGTGTGACATCTGGTAAGTACCACACAGTGGGCGGATTGTAGACCCTGGTAAGTACACTTAATAAGGATTTCACAAAATGCTTATTTTCTTAAATATTGGATATGGTCAGTGATGTGACCAAGGCCCACACTGATGCCAGCAGGATGGCGGCTGGAGTTTGGTGGGTTGAGAGGGTAGGCCATAAGGTGAGTGTAGGTGAAGCGAAGCATATACATTTGGTGGCTGAACTGCACAATGTGAAGCCTGAAAATCTTTTCTCCACTTAACCAAATTATGTGATCCTAGGTAAGTTGTTATTTCACTTTCCCTCTTCTTTTATCATAATTACAAATCAGAGAATCTTGAAATACGTGGCTTCAGGATGTGTGCTGTACAAAACTTTATCCATTGTTTGATATATTAAACTATGATATTGTTTATGTAGGAACCCAAAGAGTGTACATTACAACTGATTTACCTCTCAGTTCACCATTGGCATTGTTGCCAGGGTGGGGGGAGGGAGCTGAAGAATGAATGTTACCAAATTCATGTCTGAAAACTGTCT
The DNA here is from genome assembly GCF_031143425.1 of Pleurodeles waltl. NCBI lineage: Eukaryota > Metazoa > Chordata > Amphibia > Caudata > Salamandridae > Pleurodeles > Pleurodeles waltl. Next base: position 425,886,951 of record NC_090443.1, read on the forward strand.
CTTTTTTAAAAAAAAACTACTCTGCAATGCACCAATATAATCTGATGTTCTAAGGTGAAACAGATTTGCATGTTAATGAAATACCCTGTTAGAATATTGAAGATATTTTATCATACTTTTGCATGTATGCTTCAAGATGTCTTTACAATTGAAGGTGTTTCTAACGTTAAGCGATGCAGGACACCCTGATTACTTACTTTCATGAACTTAAATATTCCTTCAAATACACATTTGCCTGCTAATTCAACATATTTTCATTGTTAATGTTGTGTTGAGTTAACAGCAGCCCAGCCCAGACATGGGTCCCGTGCTCACTGTGAAAATGTATTCAAGCTAGCCTGGCTGATGAAGGGTGATACCCTGCAACCGGTCCCAGGATGCTTGTTCCCGGTCCAAGGAGGACCTGGCTTGGCAGTTCGGACTGGACTGTTCCCACGAGAACAGGGTCAAGACTGATTTGTTTATGGCTGGGTTTAAACTGGGGTGGCATGGTGAGCAAAAGAAGGATGGATTAAAGCCAGATCTGTGACTGGGGGTGAGTGTTTGAAAAGTTTCAGCACTCCATCCATCATACTTTTGTGTTGCTAAAATTGCCCTAAGTGGGAAGGGTATGCCCAGATGTGGGTCCCGTTCTCACTGTGCCACTGGATTCAAGCTAGCCTTGCTGATGAAGGGTGATACCCTTAAACCATTCCTAGGATGTAGGTTTCTGGTCCAGGGAGGACCTGGCTTGGCAGTTCAGGCTGGACTATTCCCACAGGGAAAGGATCAAGACTGATTTGCATATGGCTGGGTTCAAACTGGGGTGGCATGGTGTGCAAAAGGACAATGGATTAAAACCAGATCTGTGACTGAGGGTGAGTGTTTGAAAAGTTTCAGCACTCCATTCATCATCCTTTTGTGTTGCTGCTGTTGACCAGGGGGACGCATGTAAAGGTCAAGAGGGCCACTTGGGGTCCCCAGGCCATACTTTGAGTATATCTGGTCTATACTTATGAGAGATACATGTAAAATGATTACCATTACCCTTTGTATTGAAATATGGATATGTATGGCACATTACAGCTGCTGTCACGACCCCCTCATCTGCGATCCACCGAACACCATCTAGGGGTTTGGGAGTCATCCTGGCCTCAGCAGTCAGACCCACTACCTTCCATCCATCAGGTAACTGTGCCATCAAGTGTTGAAAAATAATGATTCTCAAATTGTGCCCAATAACCAACTCCTTGTGAAAGGATATTAACAGATTTTGCCTCCTTTTTGTAGCATCTGAAGTTGGTGTGTAATATGTTCTCGACATAATCAGTAACGTCTGTGTATTTTTAGCATGTTCACATATAAATCATGCTGAGCAGTAATTATGGTGTCACTTCTTTCTGAAGCTGCTGTATCGAGGAACACATCTTCTGCAAAACACTCATGGAGCCAGGTTCAATAGCTCACATCACAGGGAATCTCAATGATACACAAAAATGGTGGTTGTAGCTGGTGAGTTTGATTTTGCATTGCACATCTGCATTGAATACCTCCATGCTGCAATGTGATCTGGCACATGTAGGTTTACACAAACAAGGTCACATGTGGAACATCAGCTAGATGCAAAGATTGTTTGACCCAGCCCTTGTGTTGTAGCACAAGATATACTAACGCAAATACTCATTGTGTTGCCTCTGTCTTTCAGATGATGAGTATGATGAGTCGCTTGAGGAAGATGTACCATCCACCAGTAGAGGGCGATGGGCAATATGAGGAGAGAACCCCATCCTCCTCCAAGTAACTGTGTCTGATGCCAGCACCCCACAAGAAGAGGAGGATGAAGAGGAAAAAGAGGAGGATGAAGAAGATGATCTGATATTGATTGAAGGAGGAGGAGTCAGAGTCTCCGGAGTACTTTGTTGGCCTACAGGGCAAAACACCAAAGCCTACACCAGGTCCGGCCAGCATTGTAATTCCCGCTTCACCTCTGAGGATTACCCATTCAGAACAGTCAGCCAACCAGCCACAGCATTCACCTACCCCAACACAACCATCAACTCCTTACAGCCCTCATGTCCAGGTCAGATGTGTTGCGTCTCCTACACACTCCTCCTGTGACACTGCCTTCTGGGCCTTCTCTCAAGCACCTAAGGGACCTAACATCCCTGTGAGGAGCAGATATTCCATAGGCACTGATCTCCTCACCACAGCCTTCTACATGCCACCTATCCCCGTGCTGGTAGACCTGACGGTTGTATCAGAGTCCGTCCCACATGGAGGGGGCCGGCTGATGGTCATGGTGGCCAGTGGGAAGATGAGTGTTTCCGACAGAAGGCTGATGTGAGGCAGGACATTTGTGCCATAGGGGCTACTCTGTCTGAAATTTCAGACTCACTACAGGAAATACGCCAACTCCCCCAGCTGATTGACAGACAAACCTGTGTCTTGGACAGGATTGAGAAATCTTGCCAAGCCATGGCAAGGAGGCAAATTGACATTATAGCTATCTATAAGGAAGAGAGTGCATGCCACCATGCCTTGGCCATCAAGATGATGGAGGGTATGTTGAAAGTACCAAAGTCACGGTCAACCCATCGAGGGGACCCAACACACCTACCTTCAAAACACCCTTCCCACCCACCTGTACCACAACCTGCACAGGCACCCCTCGGACATCCACAGGCACCACCACCCTGCACACCCCACCCTGTACAGGCACTTACCCCACCTGTACAGCCAACCTCCCCACCTTTTCAGGCACCCTCCCCCCTGTACAAGCACCCTCACCACCTGTACAGGCACACTCACCACCTGTACAGGCACACTCACCCCTGTACAGGCACACCCATCAACTGTACAGGCACCCTCACCCCATGTATAGGCATACCCACCAACTGTTCAGGCACCTTCACCCCTGTACAGGCACCTCCCCCACCTCTGCAGACAACCCCACCCCTGAACATGCATCTCCAACACCTGTATAGACAGGTTCAGCACACCCCTCCACACATCAGCACTGACACAGTAAATTAACTTACTAACAGAGATCATTAACACCACTATTGTGACATGGCAAGGGAGATCCTCCATGATCATTGAAAATATATTTCCTACAAGGATCTGTAATTTAGAAGATATCTTCCACATTTCAATTGAGTTGAGTAACAGTTGATGAAGATCAATTGATTACTCTGGCTGTAGGCCATATATCTGTCGATAAATGTGTGTGAGTAAGACATGTGGATTTGTAGTACCATCTGTGTATCAAGGTATAGCTAAACACCTACTGATGTAGACTTCCATACCTTGAATCTAGCAAAAATAATGAATAACACAAGACAGAGATGTTCATTTTGAAAGATGTATGTAATGTAGTAAATAAATTAAATGAAAACCTGCCCATTGGAAAGGAGAAAGGAAATCAAATAAAATCTGGGTAAGGGGACTTGGAGCGGGGTAGGCAGTCAGTCTATGTAGAAGGGGTTAAAAAATCACTAGTCCAAACAATGTCCAGTCATTGGCTATCTTCACTGTCCTCCTTGACACTAATGTTCAAGTCCTCTGCTCCTGTGGACTCTCCAGGCTGGCCAATGCAGGACTGGACACCCCATGGGAGCAGGCAACATGAGGGGTAGGAGGGGAAACAGAGAAGAAAGACAAACTGAGAAATACTACATCAGTGGTTTAGGTGGCTTGGTGGGCTAAAGCAGACAATATGGCCGCACCCAAGGAAGTGATGAGGCAGTGAGGTTGGCCATATCCCTGGAATGTGCCTCTCAGAACATGCAGAATTCTTCTCTGAATTCCTGTAAGATCCAAGAGGACACCTTCAGCTGAACCTATGATGCCACCATCACTTTGTGGGATGCAGCCACAAGAATGACAGTACATGGAGGGGTTTGGGTTGAACATGAGGAATGTGGAGGGTGTCCGGGGCAGATGCCTCCATCAGCTCTTCTGGGCAGACACATGGACGGGAAGTAGTGGCAGGGGATGAAGTTGGAGGCTCAATGGAATGGGGGTGTCAGGAGTTAGGAAGAGGTTGGTGGAAGGCACAGATGGTGATGTGGCTGCCCTGGGGACACCACTTTAAATTCAAGCTCTTCTGATGGATACAACTACCTGTGGATTCCTCACCTGATGAATACTCCCATGGCGCCAGCATTTGACGGAAATCTTCTTACTAGTCTCTGCACGTCGACGAGGACGTCACTCTAGCCCACGCGACGCCGTCTGACGTCATACAGGCAATAAGAAGTCCTCGCCGACGTGCCGATGACAGTTCCCTTTTTTCCGTGCATTCGAAACGGTTATCTTCGAGGGAGTTACTGTTACCTTCGTGGTTACAGTGTATTGTCTGCTGCGTAGTCTTCTCTGCGGTAACAATGTCTCAGAGGAAGTCGGGTTTCAAGCCCTGTCGAGAGTGTGGGGCAAGATGTCAGTTACAGATCCTCACTCCGACTGTCTATGGTGTTTGAGCTCCGACCACGACGTCTCGACTTGCGATTCATGTCAACACATGAATCCGAAGGCCCTCAAAGAGCGCGAGGCCAAGTTATTCATGGCAAAGTCAAAGAAGAAGGAGAAACATCATAAGAAGTCTTCTTCGCCAAGGTCTCACCGGCGTCATCGAGACTCCCGGCGCCGTAGAGACTCACGACGTCACTCCAGCAAGGAGTCTCGTTCGAGGTCACCTTCGGCTCGGCGTCGGAGGACTTGGGAGGTCAGCCCCACGGTCACGCCGCATCCATCGACGCCGTTGCCCTCTCCGGCGTCACCGACTTCACCTGGTCAGGCGTCAGTGATTGAGGTGGTGCAGCCTCTTGTGTTTTCTCCGGCGTCGCAGACGTCGAGGCCGGCGTCGGGGTCGCCCTCGATCCAGGCACCCCAGTATCCGGCTTTTCCCACTCCTGGAGCCGATAGTACCGCGTTTCTTAATGCGATGTATACCATCTTTCAGCAGATGGCTCCAGGAGCTGCTCCGGCTGGTCCTTCGGGGCCCTTGGCCTTTTCGTTGGGTGATCCTGCGCCTCTTCGGCCGGCACCCTTTATGCCCTTTCTCCCTTTTGGGAATGTGGGCTCGGCGCCGGTGCCGGCGTCGGTGGCCGCTCCGGTGGCTTCGGATGTTTCGGCCCCGGAGGTTGCCCCTCCGTCGAAGTCAGGATTTTGCCCTGTGACTCCGGTTGGTCCATCGGCTCCAAGACCTCGTCCTCCGGCTCCTGCCTCGGCGCCGAAGCTGCCTGTGGCGCCGGACGCGGCGTCAGATGCTTCTGGAGATCGGCGCCGTTCTTCGACGTCGGCGGAGGCCATGTCGACTCCGCGTATCGAGGAGAGACTTCATTCGAGGAGGCGTGCTCTCCGTCTTTTAGAAGAGCAAGAGTACCAGCGAGTCCTAGAGGAGGGAGAGATTGAGGACTCTGGAGACGGACTGCATGGTCTGGATACAGCCAGTGGGCTGGACACTTCCCCTGAGTGGGACCTTTCATCTCCAGGGGAATATACGGAGGAGGCTGCTTCCTTTCATGCTGTGGTGAGGAAGGCAGCGAGCTTTTTGGACCTGCCTTTGCCGGTGGCAGAGGCAAAGCAGAATTTGCTGACAGAGGTATTGCATCCGGCCTCTGCTGCAGCTGAGCCTCTCTTGCCATTTAATGAGGCTTTGCTGGATCCGGTGTTGGAGGTGTGGAAGAAGCCGGTGTCTTCCTCGGCCGTTCATAGGGCTGTGGCCAGGAGGTATCGAGCTGCACCATCTGACCCTGGCTTTCTCTCTAGACACCCTACGCCGGAGAGCTTGGTGGTGCAAGCCTCCTGTTCCTCAAAGTCAGCGCCTGGTTCCTTCCCGACGGTGCCTGGAGACAGAGACTCCAAGAAACTGGATGCGCAGTCCAAGAAAATATTTTCGTCATGCAGTTTGGCGTTGAAGGCCACCAACGCCACGTGCATTCTGGGGAGGTACATCCATGCGCTGATGGATGATATTTCGTCTTCATTCACGGAGCTTCCCCAGGGTCTTTTGGATGTGGTCTCGGACGCCCAGGCTGCCGCGACCCAGATTATCCAGTCTGGGCTGGACACGACCGACTCGGTGGCCAGGGCGATGGGCACGGCTGTGGTGGCAAGAAGACAGGCCTGGCTCCGAAACTCAGGGTTCTCTGCGGATGTGCAGTCGACCCTGCTGGACCTCCCGTTTGATGGGGACAGACTGTTTGGAGCCAAGGCAGATTCAGCCTTGGAACGATTTAAGGAGAGCAGAGCCACAGCCAAATCGTTAGGACTGCAAGCTCCTTCTTCCTCTGCCTCTTCTAGAATTTTCAGGAGGTTTCGGGGATTTGGGCGTGGCTCTTATTCCTCTTCCTTTCGGGGGAGGTTCCAGCAACCCGCCTCTTCCCTCCCCTATAGGTCATTTAGAGGGAGGGGGAGGGGTGGGGTCCGTACCAGAGGAGCCTCTCAACAGCACTCTGCCTCTTCCTCGTCCTCTGGAGGGGTGCAGCAGGGGAAGCAGCCTTAGGCTTCCACCGTTTCCCACTCACTCCTCTCCTGTAGGGGGAAGATTACAGCGTTTTCTCCACAAGTGGAAGTCTATCACAACGGACACTTGGGTTCTCGGCATTGTGGGAAAAGGCTACGCCCTTCCCTTTCGGGAGTTCCCGCCCCTCATCCCGCCCCGCCCATCTTATTGTTCAGAAGAACACCTCCTGTTGCTAGAACAGGAGGTTCAAGTCCTCCTTTCAAAGGGCGCGGTAGAGTTGGTCCCAGAGCAGGAAAAGGGTTGAGGTTGTTACTCAAGATACTTCCTGATTCCCAAAAAGGATGGTCAGTTGAGACCAATCCTGGATCTGAGGATCTTGAATTGGTTCCTCAAACAGGAAAAGTTCAAGATGCTGACCCTAGCACAGGTGCTTTTGGCGTTGAACAAGGAAGATTGGATGGTGTCTGTCGACTTGCAGGATGCTTACTTTCATATCCCGATACTCAAGTCGCACAGGAAGTATCTCCGGTTTGTGGTAGGGTCGCAGCACTATCAGTTTGCGGTCCTCCCGTTTGGTCTTACTTCAGCACCTCGAGTCTTCACAAAGGTGATGTCAGTGGTTGCGGCGGAGCTCAGAAGGAAGGGGATAGCAGTATTCCCTTACTTGGACGACTGGTTGATCAAAGCCAAGTCCCCGGAGCTTGTGTCGCATCATCTGCAGTCAACAACCCAGTTGTTGTTCGACCTGGGCTTTTCGGTGAACGTGCCCAAATCTCACCTGGAGCCCTCTCAGCGCCTCCTGTTCATAGGGGCAGTACTGGATACAACATTGAGTCGAGCCTTTCCTCCGCCTCAGCGGATTCAAGATATTCAGGAATTGGTTCCAATGTTTCGAAATGGAGCGGTAGTTCCAGTCCTCAAGGTCCTTCGTCTGCTCGGTCTGTTCGCCTCCTGCATTCTGTTGGTCACGCATGCTCGCTGGCACATGAGGGCTCTTCAGTGGTGCCTCCGAAGGCAGTGGTCTCAACACAAGGGAGATTTAGAAGGTACTGTCAAGATCTCCAGAGATGCTGCTGTGGAATTGAAGTGGTGGATTGCGGGCAACAATCTTTCACAGGGGAAGCCGTTCGCGCAGTCGCCACCAGTGGCCACGGTAATAACGGATGCCTCCACCCTAGAATGGGGAGCTCATCTGGGGGATCTGGAGATCAAAGGGCTTTGGTCTCCAGAGGAACAGGTGTTTCATATCAATCTGTTGGAGTTACGGGCTGTACGTTTGGCTCTCAAGGCCTTCCTCCCATCCCTTCGTGGTCAGTCGGTACAGGTCCTGACGGACAATACTACCACGATGTGGTACATAAACAAACAGGGAGGAGTAGGGTCGTACCTTCTCTGCAGAGAAGCTCTTCGGCTATGGTCCTGGGCAAAGGACCATCAGATTTGCTTGGTGGCAAATCATCTGGCCGGGGTCTTGAATGTGCGTGCGGACAGTCTCAGTCGCCAATTCTCGGCAGACCACGAGTGGCGTCTCCATCCAGATCAAGTCTGTTTAATCTTCCAGATGTGGGGGTTTCCTCGGATAGATCTGTTTGCCACTCGGGAGAACGCGCATTGCCCGTTATTCTGCAGCCTCCAGTATCCGATGCAGGGAGCGTTGGGGGACGCGTTTCAGATAACCTGGTGCGACCAGTTGCTTTACGCGTTTCCCCCCATACCCTTGATTCCTCGAGTGTTGAGGAAAATTCGCCAAGACCGGGCCCAAGTCATCTTAATAGCTCCGGATTGGCCAAGGAGGGTATGGTACTCCGACCTTCTCCAACTCTCACTGTGCCCTCCGCTCCGTCTCCCTCTCAGGGCAGACCTCCTCTCGCAGTCGCAGGGGCAGGTTTTACACCCCAACCTCCAGAGTCTGCACCTACATGCTTGGAGATTGAACGGGGCAACCTGAGTTCCTTCTCTCTCCCGCCTGATGTAGTGGATGTTATCTTAGCGGCCAGGCGACACTCCACTAAATCTATCTACGCTAATAGGTGGTCTAAATTTGTTATGTGGTGTGGAGAGAGACAGATTGATCCCTTACATGCTCATCTGTCACATGTTTTGTCTTTTGCACTGTCTCTAGCGCAGAAAGGTTGTGCAGTAGCTACCATTAAGGGTTATTTGTCGGCCTTGTCAGCCTTCATTTGTCTTCCAGACCAACCATCGTTATTTAAATCCCCTATTGTTCTCAGATTCTTGAAAGGTCTTCTGAATCAATATCCTCCAAAACCATTCGTTATGCCTCAATGGGATTTGTCCTTGGTCCTGACTTTCCTTATGGGGTCCCCTTTTGAGCCTATGCATTCTTGCCCCTTAAGGTATTTGGTTATTAAAACAGTATTCCTGGTAGCTATAACATCTGCAAGGAGAGTGAGTGAGTTGCAGGCCTTATCGGTTAAACCCCCTTATATAACGTTTTATGGGGATAAGGTGGTGTTGAGGACCAAGGCTGCTTTCCTTCCGAAGGTTGTTTCACCCTTCCATTTGGCTCAGACAATCACTTTGTCCACGTTTTATCCTCCGCCTCATCCTTCAAAGGAGGAAGAAAGACTACATCGCCTGGACCCAAAAAGGGCGTTGAGCTTCTATATCGACAGAATGAAGGATATCAGGCTGGAGGATCAGCTGTTTGTCGGATACGTGGGCAAGAGGAGAGGAAAGGCAGTCCACAAGAGAACACTCTCCAGGTGGGTTGTTCTTTGCATTAAAATCTGTTACTCTTTGGCAAAGAAGGATCCGCCTGAGGGCATTAGAGCTCACTCCACCAGAGCTAAGTCGGCCTCTTCGGCCTTGGCCAGGGGTGTTCCTGTGGTCGACATCTGCAAGGCCGCAACTTGGTCGTCCCTTCACACTTTTGTGAAACATTACTGTTTGGACTCTGAGGTCAGAAGGGACGGTCATTTTGCACGGTCAGTGCTGCAGGATTTCTTGGTTTGACCATTTAGGCACCCACCGCCGGGCGTGGTACTGCTTTGGGACTCTATTCATCAGGTGAGGAATCCACAGGTAGTTGTATCCATCAGAAGAACGAGTTACTTACCTTCGGTAACGACTTTTCTGGTGGATACATTAGCTACCTGTGGATTCCTCACGGTCCCACCCGCCTCCCCGTTGCCTTTTTGGTCTCTCCAAGCAATCCTTGAGTGTGCTCCTTTTGGTCTTCAAAGTTGCAATACATTTTGCATGTATGATATTTGTATATATGTGTATATTTATATATAAATCTATATATATATTGGGTATATACATGATTCGTATGTATAAATATATTTATTTGTTTAAAAAAAAAAAAAAAAAAAAAAAAGGTTATATTAAATCTACAGCTATTTTATTGCAATGTTGTGTGATTTACAATATTAAGAGATGTTGCTTTGCTTTTTCATTGCATTGGGTTATTATTATTCTCATGCACGTAAAAAATGTTGGTACTGTCATCGGCACGTCGGCGAGGACTTCTTATTGCCTGTATGACGTCAGACGGCGTCGCGTGGGCTAGAGTGACGTCCTCGTCGACGTGCAGAGACTAGTAAGAAGATTTCCGTCAAATGCTGGCGCCATGGGAGTATTCATCAGGTGAGGAATCCACAGGTAGCTAATGTATCCACCAGAAAAGTCGTTACCGAAGGTAAGTAACTCGTTCTTCTGGGACAGTGAAAGACCCACATTCTACACCTCCAGGATGGTGTTGCCCCCCTCAATGCTGCCATTCAGTGTCCACAGCCTCCACATGGGCTGATCATGTTGCTGCTGTTATTCCTCTCTAGAAGGGCGCACTTCCCCTGCCTTGTTCTTGGTATCCCTCTTCTTTCTAACTGGTACTATCAAGAGGACTTGCCCCCGACGAGCTGAGGTTCCACAAGCCTGCCCCTGGTCCTGTCTGAATGCTCCTTGGCCAGCTGGGTCCACTGAAATGGAAGGCAAACAATTATGGAATTAGTGTACAGTTCATAAACAAGCTCACGACAACATTAAGCAAAGGAAAGGTTTGGGTTTATCTGTCAAGCAGAAGCAGAGAAAAGGGGGGGGTAAAAAAAAGTGTGGTTCCCATGTTAATTCCAATAGGACTTTTAAACATGACTACAGCCCAAACTGCTGAACCTAATTACCCCAAATTTGGCAGAAACCTAGATGTTGTTCCACAGACTGTGCTTTTCAAAATTTGGGGTAAATCTGTTCAGTTGTTTAGAAGAAATTAATGGAAATCCAAATGTATATATCTGGGTTTAATCTAAGCACAGATCTTATGGTGAGGTCTGATTGGCTGTCAGCACTTTCACCAAGAAGTGTTGACAGCCATCTTGGGACCAATATACATGATAGCACCCCATTGAAATGCATTGTAGTGAATGGCAGGTTTTGAGGGTCACAAAAAGGAGAACGTATAAAGGGTGATAAGTTTTTAGTTGCAGTATAAATCATTTGTTAATGGTACCGTACTCATTTTAGGAATTGTCGTGTGTTCTAAGGTTATTTTGCTTTGCTGGGATTTCATGAATTATGTTTGAGAGAAAAATGTTTTCTCATGATTTTCCCATAGAGGTGATGGGAGGTGCTCCATAATCTAAAATGTGAGCATATTTTCTGTAAACGATCTTTCGCAGCCATATGAGAATGAAGTCTGGCATTCTCAGCAAAACATGTACCTCCAACAGGTTCAGCATGTCAGTTGATTCCCTTATGATCTACTGCAGCCACCCAGAGTGTTCTAAAGCACAACTAGAGAGCTAACAGTCTTACTTATGACAAATGTGTAGCATACCTGAAGCCATCTTGATTGACTCAAACTGGTAAAACATAAAACATTTAATTTAGAAAGGTACAAAATGTAAGGGATCATTTTGTCATAGAAATTATGGTTAGTGCTGTAGAGAAAACAGCCTTTACAATGAAGGCTGAACCCCGCATGCCATTACCATGCAGGCTTAACTACTCATGCGACATTACCATGCATGTCATTACCACACATGCCTTTACAACGAATATGCCTGACCCACGCATGCCATTAGAATTAATTTAGTTGTAAAGGAATGAATGGTGAAGGCATACACATTGTAAAGGCTTTACAGGTATTAAGTATGTATATATATATATATATATATATATATATATATATATGCATATATATATATATATATATATATATATATACATATATATATATAAGAAGAGAGAACTATAGTTTCCAAGTTTAGGTGGATAGCAGCTCCAGTAAGGAGCACCCTGCAACACCAGCGACACTCTAGATTTGCTCACCTTCAATGTCTGTTTATCTAACAAAGTTTTTAAGCATAGGATCAGCACAGTGCTATCTACGCCGAGCTAGATAGGGACAAAGAGGGTCATTCTAACTTTGGCGGACGGCGGAGGCCGCCCGCCAAAGTTCCCCCAACAGAATACCGCTACGCGGTCAGGAGACCGCCGCGGTTATTCTGTGTTTCCCGCTGGGCTGGCGGGTGACCGCCAGAAGGCCGCCCGCCAGCCCAGCGGGAAACCCCTTCCCACGAGGAAGCCGGCTCTGAATGGAGCCGGCGGAGTGGGAAGGGTGCGACGGGTGCAGTAGCACCCGTCGCGATTTTCAGTGTCTGCATGGCAGACACTGAAAATCTTGTAGGGGCCCTCTTACGGGGGCCCCTGCAGTGCCCATGCCCTTGGCATGGGCACTGCAGGGGCCCCCAGGGGCCCCACGACACCCCTCACCGCCATCCTGTTCCTGGCGGGCAAAACCGCCAAAAACAGGATGGCGGTGAGGGGGTCGGAATCCCCATGGCGGCGCAGCAAGCTGCGCCGCCATGGAGGATTCCTCAGGGCAGCGGAAAACCGGCGGGAGACCGCCGGTTTTCTGTTTCTGACCGCGGCCATACCGCGGCGGTCAGAATGCCCTTGGGAGCACCGCCAGCCTGTTGGCGGTGCTCCCGCGGTCGTTGACCCTGGCGGTCAATGACCACCAGGGTCAGAATGACCCCCAAAGTCTTTTGCCATTTGTACAGCTAAAGCATAGGACTGACACAGTATCATCCTCGCTGAGCTGTAAAATGACAATTTCAGCAGTTATAGTTAGAGGTATTTCTAGTAACTATATCACTGGTCTAAGGTAACTATAACTCGTGCGTTCGCCATGCACTGCTAATTACCCCAGATATTATAGCACTCATGGCAACTTTTATAATGTCTATAAAAATATCAGTGAAACATTAGAAGTTTAGTTATTGAAGAAAAAAACTGTGCATGGCGGGGGCACAAGTTTCAGTGAACACAGAAAAAAATAGGCTAGAACTGTTTCACAACTATTATTTAAAAGGAAAATGAAAGGGAATGTAAGACATTTTTAGCCAGTAGGCTGCCACTTAGAACACAAGAAAGTAAACTGGCACCGGGCCTTTAAGACCTCTCAGGACCCCATGTATCCCATCATGCCTCACAGGTAACAGTTAGGTCAGTCAGTTCTTTTTTCCGGTTCCTACAGTTAGGATCCTGGAGCACTGAGCTCTCGATTTTTATGACATTTTTGTCAGAAAAAATCTCTAAAACCTGTCAGCTACCTTCGATTTTTTAAAGATCTCAGTAACTAGTGTACAGACAACTATTTTTCTGACAGAAAATATATAATTTTTCTGTCAAATATGCCTTCACTCTTTTTGAAGTGCCACTCCTGTGAAAAGAAGGCGGCTCAGACTGACCCACACTCAGGCTTTGTGTCTTCCAGAGTCCCATCATCCCGACTCCTATCCTCACTGCCAGAAGCTATCCATAGGGACAACATCGACGTTGAGAGCTGCACCGACTGGAAAAAGGCATTTGTCTACAGTGAAGCATGTATCACCGTCAAAGAACGACGTTGAGAACACAAACATTGATGTTGAAACACTTAGAGGATCCCCAGTCGATGTCGAGAAGACCACAACCAACATCTTGCGTGCTATTGCCAGACTTTCCAGTGATGTTCAGTGGAGCCTTAGCAGGAAGCCTTGAGTCCACTGGATCAGTTGTCAAGGGCTGTACCTCTGATGGTGTTGAGAGGTCTCTTGACGTCATCAGAGGTACAGCCCTTGACAGCTGATCCAGTGGATCCAAGGCCTCCTTCTCCAACTATCCCTCGTGCTGAGACTCCAATGAACATCTCTCCCCGTTGGCTAGAAAACATACAAAAGAAACATGCAGTTCATTTTTCTGACTCAAACTTTTTACGGGCGTTCTCCATATTAAGGGTTACTCCACATACACCATCAGCTAAGAGAGCACCTTCTCCAATGTTCTCTCGAGACAATCCATCTGCTTTTCCAGAGAGACATGCTCTTTCCCTGTGGTTCCCACAAAGATCTAGGGGTATTCTAACTCATAGATCTAGCTCAAAATGGACAAGAATCAGATCCACTTCAAAATCTCAAAGATCCCACAGTTACACGTCAAGGCATTGGAGATGTAGATCACCCTCCTGGTCCACTACATCCTGCTTTTCAGTGAAAGACTTCTCTCTTACAGTAAGAGACACACTACCACCAAGAGTGTCTCCTAAAGATGACATTACCACTTTTAATGAGGTCTTGTTAAGAAATGCATCAAAACTGAATATTGGCATTTCTACGCCTACAACGTTGTCTTCAGTTATCTTTGAAACTCTCCATCCCAGAGCATTGTCAAGACCTCTATTGCCTCTGGTCCTGGACTTTTGGAGGCAGCAATGCAGGTTTTCTTGACTCCAGCATCTCTGAGAATGGCTCTATCATATATTCTAAAAAAGTATAAGGCTCCAGTCCAGGACTCTCTGTTCCTGAGGACTGATGCCCCACTGGATTCAGTAATAATGGAGGCTCCCCATCAGTCAAATACAATGGCTGCCTTCTCGTCAGTGCCTCCAGATAAGTACAGAAAGCCAGAGGATTCCATAGGGAAGAAAATATGTGGGTCAACCGCTTTTTCCATGAAAGTGGCGAGTGCTTCTTCCTCACTAGGTAGATCTGTGTGGGATTCTCTTAGTAATAGATTTACAGACAAACTGCCCAAAGAAAACTGGCAAGATGTTCTAGAAGTCTTGAATGAAGGAGTATTGGTCTCCAACCACATAACAAGTGCTGCTGCAAATGCTACAGACCTCGCTATGCAAGGATACCCCCATGGCATCTACATAAGAAGATCTTCTTGGCCTTATCTTACAGACCTAAAACCATAGGCCCAATACAGGATTATGAATCTCTCCTTCAAAGGAAATTCACTCTTTGGAACTCATGCAGATGAGGAAATGTCTAAGATAAAATCTGAGCTAGACACTCTCAAGGCTGTAAGTCTGGAGAAAAGTAAAGAGTTCCGAAAGAGATATGGGACCTACAATAGGCGTTTTTCATCAGCAGATCATTCAGGCCCCTCACTGGGCTCAACGCCACCAGCACCAAGCAGTGTCACATTAACATCCCCAATGACCCTTCTGAGGCAGAGGATCTTAACAACCATCCGCACCCTCTAGCAAACAGTCTGCAAAGCACTGAGTCCTCACTTCCCCCATCTCCGTTACCCACTCCGGTGGGGAGGGGGTAGTGTTACCAAATATCTGGAAGAGCTGCATTCGATTATAAGAGACAAATGGGTTTAATGCATTGTTCAGAATGGTTACTTACTTCATTTCAAATCCCCTCCTCCTGCTGTTCCACCAGCAAACACATTGTATCATCATCAAGACCTCTTGCAAAAGGAAGTCAGCATTCTACTACAAAAGGAGGTCATAGAGGAGGTGCCCCACCATCAAAAGGAATTGGGAATCTACTCCTGTTATTTCTTGATAAGGAAAAATCAGTCCAATGCAAAAGTCAGACCTATTCTGGACCGGAGAGTACTGAACAAATTCATACACAAGGAGGAATTCAGAATGCTGTCTCTTCACCAAATCTACCCACAACTAAACCAAGGGGACTGGATGTGCTTGATCGATCTACAGGATGCGTACTTCCACAGACCAATCACCACAAAACACCAGAAGTTTCTACACTTCAAAGTTGGATCACGCCCCTATCAATACAGTGTTCTACCCTTCTACCTAGAGTCGGACCCTCAATTTTTTTTTCTAAATGCATGGCTGTGGTTGTAGCATCCTTAAGGAAAAATAAGATATTTGTCTACCCCTGCTTAGACAGTTTACTCATAAAGAATTCATCCCAATCACAAATAATAGCACTTTATCAAATCACAATGTCTTCACTACCTGGGTGCTACATTTGATACAATACCCACAAGAGTGTATCCTTCGGAGGAGAGACTATCCTCAATCAGTCTGAAGTGTTATCTCTTTAGCACGCCACATTGATTTGCGAGACAGATTGCTATGCTAGTGGGATAAATAGCCTTTTGCATTTTCATAATTACCCATGTAAGACTTCACAGGAGCCAGTTTTCAGATGATTGGGAAGACAAGCTGCTCCTCGCAAAAGCTGCAGTCCAATCACTCCCATGGTGGTCTCAAAAATGGAACTTTCGGGACCCTCCAACACAGACACTGATGCCATGTTATAGGGAATGGGTGCTCATCTGGGTTACCTTCAGACACAGGGATTGTGGGTGAACAAGGAATAGAATTATCACATCAACACGCTAGAATTGAGAGCGGTTCATCTAGCGGTAAAGTACTTTCTTCCGTTGATAACAACATGCTCTCTCTCTGTACAAACCGACAACACAACCACCATGTACTACTTAAAAAGACAAGGAGGAGTTCCTTCACTCCCTCTATCTCTGGAAGCCATTTGGAAATGGCTGATGGCCAGCAACTTAATAACAGCCATTTACCTACCAGGAGCCCAGAACACTTGAGCAGACTCTCTTTGTCGCAATTTCCACAAAAATCACAACTGGATCCTGCACGACGATGTCATGCATGACATCTTTCGAGAATGGGATCATCCACAAATAGACAACAGAAAATGCTGCAATTACACATCCAGGTTCTCCCAACCAGGTTTGCTAGGTAAAACCCTATGATAAGGTGATCAGGGAAATTTCTCTATGCGTTTCAACCAACTGATTCCAAAAGTGATCAACAAACTGTACAAGTTCATGGTCAAATTAATCCTCATAGCACCAGAATGGCCTCATCAGTGGTGGTTCACTGACCTTTTCCACCTGTCGGAGAGACCACACATGACGTTTCTGTGCAGATAGGATCTCCTGTACAAATTCGGGGGTCAAGTTCTACATCCTAACCTTTTGTTTGTTGAACCTGACAGCATGGTTCCTTAATTCCTCCAACATGGACATCTTGGGCTTTTGGAGGAATGTATGCATATTCTAAAGGAGTTCAAAAGACCTTCCACCAGAGAATGTATGCTTTCAAATGGAAAAGGTACTATTTATGGTGTGCCCAAAATGATTTTCACCCAAATTTGAGTCAAGAAAATATAATTCTACCTTATGTCCTCCATTTAGTGAAATCTGGTCTGCAGTTCTCTTCCATTAAGGTACAGCTTCAGCTATTACAGCTTACAGAAAGTCACCCTGTCAGACCTATTTCTTTAACATGTTAGTGGACAAGGATTTCTTAGAAGGGTTAAAAGAAAGGTGTATATTCTGGTTAGATCTCCCTCTCCTCTGTGGGAGCTTAATCTTGTCATTTCAAAACTCATGGGTCCTCCTTTTGAATCAATTTGCAGAGTCTCTTTAAAACATCTTACCAGGAAAGCAGCTTTTCTAGTAGCCCTTACTTAAGCATGCAAAGTTAATGAAATTCAATCTTTGTGTGCCAAAGAACCATATACAGTTTTTGACTCTAATAGTGTGGTCATGAGAACTCATCTTAGCTTTCTCCTTAAAGGGGTCCTGATTCCCACATTAACCAAACTATTTCACTACCACTTTCTTTCCTAATCTCTCTACCCCAGCGTAAAGGGCCTTACATTCTTTAGATGTTAAAAGACTATTAAAGTTTTTTCTGGATAAAACAAAGGATATCAGAAAGTCTGATCACCTTTTTGTCAACTATGGTCCAATGAGAACAGTCATAGCTTCCTCTAAACAAACGATTTCTAGGTGGATAGTTTCCTGTATAGTGTTTTCCTGTCAGTTAGCCAATAGACATTTACCTGCCAGATCTAAAGCCCATTCTACCAGGTGTAAAGTGGCAACAACTAGCCTATTAAGGAACTAACTCATTTCTGACATGTGTAAAGCTTCAACATGGAGATCTTTACATACTTTTACTAGGCATTACTGTCTAGACTCAGACTCAAAAACAGATACGTAAGTATGACAGACGTTCTTGAGGAATCCTTTTAAATAGTTGCCACAGCTGGTATTGTTTGGTTCGTCCACAGGTTTGTTCGATGGGCTTACTATTCTGTTTAGTGCTCATGACTATTGATGAGGATTCCCTGGAAGAGAAGGAAAAGTTGCTGTGATCCTAGTTCTCTTCCATGAAAATACTCATAAAAGTCATAAGCAACCCTCCCACATCCCCAGGCAAATTATTAATTCAACTCTTGCATACTCTGCGGTTCAGTAATCCACGTCACCGTAAAAAATGACCTGACGTAACTGTCACTCGGGATGCATGATGGGATACATGGGGTACTGGGAGGTCTTAAAGGCATGGTGCCAGCTTTTCTTATGTTCTAAGTGGCAGTTTATTAGATAAAAATGTCTCTTATTCCCTTTCATTTCCCCAGTGCTCTTGTTTCAGTCTTTAACAGAAATGGGTTGCTAATTACTTCTTGATCTAAAATGAAAAATCAATGTAATTTAGACTATTTTAGTATTTTATTATAGGCTGTATTTCGGATATACATATGGGTGGGACTATTCAGTGCTTATGACTTTGATGAAGATTCCCCTGGAAGAGAACTATGTTTACAGGTAAGCAACTTTTCCTTGCTAAGAAACTATGGGGCATATTTACAAGACCCTTGCGCCTCCTAGCGCCACACTAGCACTTTGTTATGCTAATGTGGCATTAAGGAGGCCTTTTCCCTGCTCCACATTTACAAAGTGGTGCAATGTATGCACTGCGCCACTTTGTAATCCCTTGCTCCAAATTATGCCTGCATCAGGCATGATCTATGCAAGGGAGGGCATTCCCATGCAGGGAGCCCTGTAAAAATGGTGCAGTGAAATTTACAAGCTTTCACTGCGCCCTTTATAATGTAATTTTTAATGCCTGCTTGAGGCAGGCGTTACAGTGACACTGCCATTGTTATCCCTTGACTTTGCAGGATTAGCATCACAATTGTTGGCGCTTATCTTGCAAAGGGCCATAAAAGCCTCAACATTTTTGAAGTTCTAATGAGCGCCATAGTGCACCATATTGTAAATACGGAGCACACATGGTGTCATAAGGGGGGCGCAGGGAGATGCAAGAAAAGTGGTGCATCAGGACTGATACGCCACTTTCTTGTAAATATACTCCTATATGTATGGCTTTCATAGTAATTGTAGGATGGAATGTATGCACAGTGTTAAATGTCCACCAATCATCAATGACAACAGACTCTGCAACCACATAAGTACTTGCATACCCTGCCCTCTGTGTGGTACAATGGCCCTGTTCCCTGGATTTATACCTAGAGGAGGGTTCAGAGGTATATTTAAGCCCTGACATTCTGCAATGTTGTGTAAGATACAACATGCTAATATTATCTTGTACACAACTTCAGGGGAGTACAGCAACACCCTCTGTACGGTGAAGACATCTGAATCGTGACTTTAGTATTCCAAAAGTATGCTCTATGATTGCTTGTGTCCATATGTGTGCTCTATTGTACCTATGCAGGGTGGTACAATGACTGAATGTATGTTTGGTGTGAGGAGATGAAGGGAGAGTGCAGATGCAGCTTCACCTGAGGAAGAAAATGTACAGATTTAGGTGCATATCCCTGTTGAATTTGTAAGGTTACTATTATATGAATTGGTACATGCAGTGCCTGTTGGCATCATGTACTTGTCCCAAGAAGTGTTAAATTGTGATGGATGTGTATATTAAAAACTCTAAATAAATACAAACTTGTCTGTTGTTTGCGTACTTACCCAGAAGCCACATGTTGCTAAATTCTCCCACTGCCAGCTGCTGGGAAAGAGGTGACCTGCGGAATATGGAGTTGTCATGTGTACTACCTGGGAACATTGCATGCACATCCTTTAAAACAGCCATTGGCATCAAGCTGTGTGCATTGTGGTGAGGTGGCTGAAATGGCACATGAGTGCAATCAATTGCACCAACCACACGTGGGAGGTGGGAAATGATGTAGAAATCTCTGGTAACCCTTTGCCTTCCTGCCAATGTATATGGCATACATATGTACATATGCTCTCTCCTACTAAGGCAGCTCAGAACCTGAAACAAGCATCAGGACTGGCTTGCCTGAGAAATGTCCACAATGTACTGGGCACCCTCTCAAAAAACTCAGAGTCAAAGAAATGGAGAGGTACTAGGATCTTGACATAAGCTGGGATGGCGTGGGAGCCGAAAGTGAGAGTCTAGATCCGTCTCCCACTCGGAAACCATCTCCAAGATGACATAAGGGGGAACACGTAATCTGGACCGGACGTCTTGGATGGAAATCCCAAAGAGGTTATCCCTTTCTCTGAAGATCCTCTCTGCTCTCCTCCTCCTCATATCATTCTGTCGCATGACAAGGGGCAGCCAACAAACACATTCATTGACATGTTGTAAGATCTGAAAAGGTTTGTGAGTGGCAGCTCTGCATTTATGTATGTAGCCAGGCTGTGATTGGCTAACAACTTCTAACTGGGGTTTAGGGGGAGGGGAGTGATAAGCACTGACAGAGGTGGGTGTGGTGTGTTTGGAAGAAACGTAGGAATCTGATGTTTGTTCATAGATTACGGGTCAGGCTTACTACCATTTTGTATTACGACTTGCAATTTGTGATTTCTTGCGAATTGCAAATTACGAGTCACAATACAAAATGTACAAGTGTCCTGTACACTGTTAGCGATTCGCAGTGGGTTGCAAAGGAGCCTGCGTTATCAATATTCATGAGGCAGGTCACAATTTGAGGCCCAGTGTGAATGGCTACAATCACAGGGATGGTGGCCTGCTGGGGCCAGCAGACCACCATGTCTGTGATTGCTTTTTTAATAAAGCATTTTTTTTAATAATGCAGCCCATTTCTCTTATAGGAAAACGGGATGCATTACATAAAGAAATCTGATGAGTTTTCTTTTCATTTTTGAACAGTAGGCAGTGGTCCCTGGGGCCACTGCTTTCTCTTAAAACATGATTTCACCCACATTTTCAAAGGGGGACGGGTCCTGTGGGGACCCCTTCCAGTTTGCGAATGGGTTACCACTAACTTGAGGTTGGTGGAAATTGCGATTGTTTTGCAACTGCATTCGCGATCCCAAAACAGTCATACATGTGCCTGCAAGTCGCAAGGCAAACCCCTTCCTAATAGCAAGTCCAAATGTATTTTGCAAGTTGGGAATAGGTTACCGACTCGTAAAATGGGGATGGTACATGCCAAACAGCCTTTTACCGGTCTCAAATGGCCCGATGGGCTAATTGTGATCGGTAAAAGGTCTTAATACAACTGGCCCTAAGTGTGGTAAATTGCATTCACAATTTGTCTGTCTGTAGAAGACATTACATGACCGATAACTGTGGGTTAAATTTGCAACCGTAGAAGCAATGTTTTTTTGAACTTGTGATGTTTTTTCAACACTCTTGTAGTGGTGTGTGTTTTTGACAGGACATTTACCACTGCAGTACACACCCTACAGATATGAAATGTAAATGTCCAGTGCCAACATGCATCTATTTCATATTTATTTTCAGTGATGTATTTAGTGCTATTTTGGTTGTACATCTAGACTTTTTTGTGTTCCGACCCGAGTGCTGAGAGTGCACCCCGAGTGCGGAGATTCCACCCAAGTGCGGACGTAAAGATACTACACATAACTTACCTTTGTGAATAACAAAAGCCGTAAGCTTAGATTTTTGGTCTAAATTTACCTTTGTGAATCCAGCCCTTTGTTGTTTTCTGAACACTCTTAAATTTTCCTCCTGCTGGGACCAAATACAATTTTAAGTAAAGCCAAAAAAAGCTTTCAGACCTTTTAGCGTAACTTGTTTTTAATCTTTGCAGTCATTAGTACTTCCTTTGATTTCTTGTGGTACAAGTGTCTAGAGCTTGCTACCGGATAATCTTGTTTGATTACTTTGATCCAGTGTCTTTATTCTACTCGAACTTTGATCCTTTGAAGGCAAAGATGGATGTGTGGTTGCAGAACTGTGTCTTTTGAATGTCATATAGCTGTTGACTTAGGGGTATGTGATGCAATATGGGTCTTTTTGAGGCTTTGTCCTTTTCATGCTACTACTAATTTTTCCTTTTGGAAGTGCTGAGACGAGGCATGTTATTTTTTCTTTTTGCCGCGAAGAACATGTGGGTTTATAGTCATCTAAGTGGGTGTGTTCTGAATCACCTAAGTTGAAAATGTTACATTTCGTTTGCTATTTTGGTATATCCTTTTATACCAACATTGCACTTTTTCATATTTAAACATACTTTATAATTGAAAATATAGTTATAGTAAACATGTTTAATATCATTAGATAACAGAAACATTAGTGTACCCTGTCATTCTACTTATTAAACTTTCACTCTGTCAAATCTGTTATAACAAGAAGAAAGCGGGCTGCTTCTAATTGTATACTGTAACTTTTTATGTAATTGCTTTTTATGTCCTTGTGGTGTCTATGTAGTCATATTTCTGTTTAATTTCAAATGTGCATCTGTGCAGTACGTACACTTGTGTACTTACACGTATACATTATTAAATACTGCATAAATATATGTTTGTTAGAAAAATGCATGGAAATGGCATTTATAAAAAAGTAGTGTTAACTACATTTAGTTAAATACGTTCTCTTTGATGTTGTTAGAGAAAGTATAATAATTAGTTTACCTCCTTCAGCTTTCTCCTAACTCAAGACCTTCTACAACACCAGATTTAGATGATATGTCTATGTTGCAAAGTACTTTTCCTTTTACGTCTTCAATAACCATTAGGTGGTGGCCCACCCCTGATAGCCAAAGTTTTCTTCTTATGTTTCAGATTTGTACTTGTACCATCCTTTTTAAGGAATTATGGGGGTCATTCTGTCCTCGGCGGTAAAAGGCGCTTACCGCCGGTCAGAAGACCGCCATAACACCGCCGCGGTAAACCGCCACGGTCACTCTGACCCGCAACTGGCAAACCGCCAAAAACCCGACAACAACAAAAGTCCGCCACACCAACGGCCAGCGAAAAACTGGCGATGACCAAACCTCCACCGTCACGCCAACAGAAATACGCCCATGCTATTCCGACCCACAAATCCCCGCAGCGATCTTTCAACCGCGGTATTCCATTGGCGGTACACACAGCCGCGCTCAAAATACACACACCTTTACAAAACACAGCCAAATTGGACAATTTAAAATACACACACCTGAGACACATACACACACCACTCCCACACCCATTACAATATAAAACACACACCCACATCACCCACAAACCCTTACGACCACAATTGCGACTGAAGGCCAGAGAGAGACAGCACAGAATAGAGTACACCATCACACAGAGGCAAATCACAACATCACCCACACAATATCCACGCACAAAACACCATACACCACCACACTCACCACACTCTACAACACATACACCACCCCACACCTCATCCACACCACCCCATGGCACCCCAAAGACACCCTAGGTTTTCTGATGCAGAACTCAGGGTCATGGTGGAGGAAATAGTTCGGGTAGAGCCCCAGCTCTTCGGGACACAGGTGCAGCACACCACCATTGCCAGGAAGATGGAGCTATGGCAAAGAATAGTGGACAGGGTCAACGCTGTGGGACAGCATCCACGAAATCGGGACGATATCAGGAAGCGGTGGAACAACCTACGGGGGAAGGTGCGTTCCATGGTATCAAGGCACAACATTGCGGTGCAGAAGACTGGCGGCGGACCCCCACCTACTCCCCCAGAATTTACAGCATGGGAGGAGCAAGTCTTGCACATCCTGCATCCTGAGGGCCTCGCAGGAGTAGCTGGAGGAATGGACTCTGGTAAGTCAAAGCTTCACTACTTCATTCCCCCCACCCCACCTGCATGCCAAATCATACCCCCACCCTCACCCCCATCACACCATCTCCTTGCAAATGGCTCACCATCACAACCCACCCATCCCAACACCTAGCCCTGCATGCGTCCACAAAGCATGGACACCCATCACCAAAGCATGCCCACTGCACATACCCATCTCCCCCACAAGCCACCGTCACAACAGCCCCCACAAGGGAATGCCAGCACTGGGGTACACGGCCACCCACCCATTGCACACTATGGCACACACAGAAGCAATAACTATACTCTTATACCCCTGCAGGACCCGAACGCCACCACACCGCCCAGGAGGGTCCAGAAATGTCCATCCCACCCCCAGAAGAGGCCCCCAGTGATGACAGCAGCTCTGTCTCCCTGGACCCAGATGACCAGCCCGGCCCATCGGGGACCTCTGGACAGTCGGTTCCCCTCACACAGCCACAGGCCACAGCAGACCTATCCCCCTCTGGGAACACCAGCACAGCTCCCACCCAGCGGGCCCATGCCTCTGTCTCCAGGACACGTCAATCAGCAGTGTGTACACCACTACAGGGCACCCAGGTTGACCCACCACCCCAACAACAGCAGGGACCTGGGGGCAGTGGTAGTGGGCACACGGTCCAGGGGACAGAGGCCCAGGGAAACAGGGGAACTGGGAGGGCTGTTGTGCGACAGGGGGGGGACAGGCCCAGGGAACCGACTCTCCACGAGGCCCTCTCCTCCATCATGGGAGCATACCACCGCTCCCAGGAGACGATGGCTACGGTACTGGCCAGGTTCCAGGAGATCCAGGTACTGCAGGAGGAACAGTACATGGGGTTCAGGGAAGAACTCCGAGCCATTAGTTCCGCAATGGGGACCATCGTTGTGGCTCTTACCCAGATTGTCACCACATTGCGGGACCATGTGGCACCACAAAGGGCCCCTGCCACTAGCATGGACCAGGAACAGCCTACCACCTCCGCCGGCGCTAGTGGACAGGAGGCCCCCACACAACAACAGGCCACCAGAACCCCACCTCCTGCAGAAGAAGAACCATCCCGCAAGCGGTACCTGAGATCTAGGAAGAAGACAGAGTAGGATGCCAAGACCCCCGCCAGCAAAGGATACCCCCTGATGTCATCCCACTGTCCCACATTGTCACCCTGTCCAACCTTGAACTGCCCCTGCTCCATCCTTCCACAGGCATATGGACAATGCACCTGTGAGACTGAAAATCTGGACTCTTCCATGGACATTACTCCACCATCACCCATCACCGATTTTCAAGTATGTCCCTAAATTTAGCACTTAAATAAATTCACTTATTGCACTAAAATTATCTGGAGTCTGCTTGTCTTTTGAACAAATGTATTAGACATAACGGTGCCAAAATGTTCAGTTACATTGTGATGACAACATACCACTGTCACACAGCTGTAGTCCATGGGCAAACAAAGCAGAGCTCACGCAGTGGGGCCCACATCTCTGAAAACGGACGGGAAAGTCACAACTCAGTTTACATAAACTGGGGGGAAACTCAGACAGTAGAGAGGCAGGAGACTGTAAGTACATGTAAAATGGCGGTGTTGATTCGTACCTGTGTGTTATTGAAAATACTGTTGTATCACTGTGTCCCTGTTGTCTGTGTCGTCCCTGTCGTCTTCCTCCTCTTCACTCTCCACAGGCTCCACAGCTGCCACAACACCACCCTCTGGACCATCCTCCTGCAGGAAAGGCACCTGGCGTCGCAAAGCCAGGTTGTGAAGCATACAGCAGGCCACGATGATCTGGCACACCTTCTTCGATGAGTACATTAGGGATCCACCTGTCATATGCATGCACCTAAACCTGGCCTTCAGGAGGCCGAAGGTCCGCTTGATCACCCTCCTAGTCCACCCATGGGCCTCATTGTACCGTTCCTCTGCCCTGGTCCGGGGATTCCTCACTGGGGTCAGTAGCCACGACAGGTTGGGGTAACCAGAGTCACCAAGTAGCCACACACGGTGTCTCTGTAGCTGTTCCATCACATAAGGGATTCTGCTATTTCGCATGATGTACGCGTCATGCACTGACCCAGGGAACTTGGCATTTACATGGGAGATGTACTGGTCAGCCAAACAGACCACCTGGACATTCATAGAATGATAACTTTTTCTGTTCCTGTACACCTGTTCACTTTCACTGGGGGGAACCAAAGCCACATGGGTCCCATCAATAGCACCAATGATGTTGGGAATATGTCCAAGGGCATAGAAATCACCCTTCACTGTAGCCAAATCGCCCACCTCAGGGAAAACAATGTAGGTCCGCATGTATTTCATCAGGGCAGACAACACTCTGGACAAAACCTTAGAAAACATAGGCTGAGACATCCCTGATGAAATGGCCACTGTTGTTTGAAATGACCCACTTGCCAAAAAATGGAGTACTGACAGAACCTGCACCAGAGGGGGAATCCCTGTGGGTTGGTGAATGGGTGACATCAGGTCTGGCTCCAGCTGGGCACACAGTTCCTGTATAGTGGCTCTCCTCGCAAGTCCCAGCGGACGGTGCCTAGGAAGGACAACATGGAGCACAGAGTCAAGCAAACCCCAGGTACGTTCCCACAGCTTGCACAGTACACGATTCGCTATGCATTGAATGGCTTGTATGAGTGGCAATGCAAGGCCTAGGCCTGTGTGACGCAGTAGAAATTAAGCCATGTGGGCCCTTGAAATGGCGGCTGCCTGACCTGTGAAGTGTGACAATGGGATGTGAGGTCAATGCGCTGGCGTGGCACACCGTGGTGGTAGGCGGTCGAAGACCGCGGTGCAAAGCCGCATTGGTTAACATAGAACCCTATGGGTTTCAGGAGCGGTACGCACCGCCGCGGGCGTGACTGCCATTTTCTATCAGCTTAATCACTCGAGACCTGATCATCCACAGGAGAGGACCTATACTGCAAGTGCTGCTGTGACCTCGGTCTGGAAGAGACAATGGCTGCTGCGACTGGGGAAAGGGCCCCTGCCTTCACTTCTGAAGAATTGGAGAAACTCGTGGATGGGGTCCTCCCCCAGTATGCGCTACTCTACGGTCCTCCAGACCAACAGGTTTGTACACTGGGACCATGCTTTGTGGGCAATGCCTGGGTTGAGTGGGGTGAATGAACGAAGGTGCGGAGGGGAGCGTATGAGGCATGCATCAAACGACAGATGAGAGCATGTGACACTTGGCAAGGGTGGGGATGGGGGGACACTCACATCGAGCATGCAGAAAATGTTGATATTTTATTTTCTCTCCCTGTACGTGTCACATAGGTCAGCGCTCATCAGAAAGTCGACATTTGGCGTGCCATCGCCAAGGACGTCCGGACCCTGGGGGTCCACAACAGATGGGGCACCCACTGCCGCAAGAGGTGGGAGGACATCCGCCGCGGGAGCAGAAAGACCGCGGAGGCTCTGCTGGGGATGGCCTCCCAACGTAGGAGGGGTGCCACCCGTCAATTGACCCCCCTGATGTCTCGGATCCTGGCGGTGGCCTACACAGATTTGGATGGGCGCGTGAGGACATCACAGCAGACACAAGGGGGTGAGTACAAGCACATTCTGCTATCTTCGCGCGCAGTGGAGGTGTCTGGGTGGGGGAGGAGGGATGTGGATATCCTTAGGCCAGGGCAATTTCTGTAGGCTAGTCCCCTCCGTAAGGCATGGCCCTGTGCCCCCGCCCTCCACCTATGTAGGGTGCCAAGTACACCTATCCATGGCCTTGTGTCACCTATGTGTGCAGATGTCGTCCATTGGCTTGTAGGCCAAGTCTCCCTGATTGAGTAGTGTACCCCAAGTGCACGGCGTAGTGTAAGGGGCTTCTGTGTCTGTCCTCTCCGCCAACTGTGTTGCCAATGCATGCACTCAACATGTCTTTATTTCTCTCCCCCACCTTTTTTTGTCTGCTCTTCCTGTTCATGTGTGCATTAGCATCATCTGGCGGAGGAGAAGTGGCATTGGAGCACGAGGGAGCTGCATCTCACATGGCCCCGGAGGGCCATGCTACGGACTCTGATTTCACAAGTGAGACGGAGGGCGAGGGGGGCTCCACAATGGGGACACGTGGAGACATCAGCGACACCGACACGTCCTCGGAAGGGAGCTCCCTTGTGGTGGCGGCAACATCCGTGCCCACCGCAACAACAGGTACAGCCGCCACCCAGCGCACCAGCTCTGCCCTCCAAGCAGCCCCTCAGCGTTCGCCCCGTGCCCGCTCGCACACCAAGGCGGGCATCTCCTTCGCCCCAGGCACCTCAGGCCCTGCCCCAGTTACACCTGCTGCCCTCAGTGAGGAGGTCATTGACCTCCTCCGGACGCTCGTTGTTGGGCAGTCTACCCTTTTGAATGCCATCCAGGGGGTGGAAAGGGAGGTGCATCGGAGCAATGCATACCTGGAGGGCCTTCATTTGGGTCAGGCTGCCCATCAGCGATCGTTCAACGCTCTGGCCTCAGCACTGAAGGCAGCCATTGTCCCTGTCTCCTGCCTCCCTCCTCCAACTCCCTCCACCCAGTCCCACTCCCCTGTTCCTCTGCCTACCCCAGACACACCTACAGACCAGCCTGCACACACCTCAACACCCAAGGTCAGCTCATCCAAACATAAGCACCACACATCCCACAAGCATTCACACAAGCAACATCCACATGCAGACATGCCAACAGCCACTGCCTCCTCTGTGTCCCCCTCCTCCTCGTCTCCCTCCTCCCTCCCTGTGACGTCTCCACTCACACTTGCATGCACCACTTCATCAGCCACTACGTCCATCACCAGCACACCCTCCAGAACACTCCGCACACGTGCAGTCACCACCCCCACTGCCATTTACACGTCCCCTGTGTCCTCTCCCAGTGTGTCTGTCACCCCCTCTTCCAAACCACACAAACGCAGGCAGCCACCCACCCAACAGCCATCCACCTCACGACAGCCTCCGTCACAAGCACCTGCACCCAACGACAGCACACTTGATTCTCCTACAACCACATCCTCTTCCTCCACTCCCATACCCACTGCACCTACCCTTCCCATTGCTCCTAAAAAGTTTTTCCTCTCCAAACTTAACCTCTTTCCATCACCTGACCCACCCCCTCCATCTCGTAAAAGTCCAATCAGCACCTCAGCCACTCAGCCACCACAAGCCCTGGACCTACAAGGACCATAGTCCAGGGATATTGGAGTCCACCACTTTCGAGGGCAGCTACATCGGCCAGCAGCAAAGGGACAGCCAGCCCACCCCCTGGGAAAAAAAACAAAAAAGGCAAGGGCCGGCGCGAGAGGACAGAGACGGCAGCCTCCACAGGCACCACACTGGCACCGTCAGGAAGTGGGGTGCCACCTGGCACATCTCCAAACGGAGGCAAGGGACACAGAGGATCAGGCAAGGATGGCAAGGGCAGCACGGCTGACAAGTCCGGCAGCAGGCGAGCTGCCCAGGAGGGCCCCACCAGACCCATTCCGGGGGTGAAGGAGTACACCCACGGGCACGGGACACCAGCACAGGAGGGCCCCGCAAGCGAGAAGTCGGATGGCGAGTGAACACCAGATATTGGCCGGATCTGGTGACCTGGAGACACATGTGAAGAACCGCTGAACAGGGCCCCGCCGTCTCAAGAACCGCTGAACAGGGCCCTTCAAGACAAGCACCGCTGAACAGGGCCCTTCAAGACAAGAACCGCTGAACAGGGCCCCGCCGTCTCAAGAACCGCTAAACAGGGCCCTTCAAGACAAGCACCGCTGAACAGGGCCCTTCAAGACAAGCACCGCTGAACAGGGCCCGCCGTCTCAAGAACCGCCGAACAGGGCCCTTCAAGACAAGCACCGCTGAACAGGGCACCACCGTCTCAAGAAACGCTGAACAGGGCCCTTCAAGACAACCACCGCTGAACAGAGCCCTTCAAGACAAGTACCGCTGAACAGGGCCCGCCGTCTCAAGAACCGCTGAACAGGGCCCTTCAAGACAAGCACCGCTGAACAGGGCCCTTCAAGACAAGCACCGCTGAACAGGGCCCCGCCGTCTCAAGAACCGCTAAACAGCGCCCTTCAAGACAAGCACCGCTGAACAGGTCCCGCCGTCTCAAGCACCGCTGAACAGGGCCCTTCAAGACAAGCACCGCTGAACAGGGCCCCGCCGTCTCAAGAACCGCTGAACAGGGCCCTTCAAGACAAGCACCGCTGAACAGGGCCCTTCAAGACAAGCACCGCTGAACAGGGCCCCGCCGTCTCAAGAACCGCTGAACAGGGCCCTTCAAGACAAGCACCGCTCCGCTGGGCCCTTCAACTCAAGCACCGCTCCGCTGGGCCCTTCAACTCAAGCACCGCTCCGCTGGGCACTTCCTCTCAAGCAGCGCTCCACTGGGCACTTCCTCTCAAGCACCGCTCCGCTGGGCCCTTCCTCTCAAGCACCGCTCCGCTGGGCCCTTCCTCCCAAGCACCGCTACGCTGGGCACCGCCGTCTCTGCACCGCTCCGCTGGGCCCTTCAACTCAAGCACCGCTCCGCTGGGCACCGCCGTCTCTGCACCGCTCCGCTGGGCCGTTCCTTTCTAGCACCGCTCCGCTGGGCCCTTCCTCCCAAGCACCGCTCCGCTGGGCACCGCCGTCTCTGCACCGCTCCGCTGGGCCCATCAACTCAAGCACCACTCCGCTGGGCACCGCCGTCTCTGCACCGCTCCGCTGGGCCCTTCCTCTCAAGCACCGCTCCGCTGGGCCCTTCCTCCCAAGCACCGCTCCGCTGGGCACCGCCGTGTCTGCACCGCTCCGCTGGGCCCTTCAACTCAAGCACCGCTGACACATTGGCAGAAGGGGCAGGCCCGGATCAGTGTCGGACAGGGCTGCACAATACACTCTGGGCACCAAGACTCCTTCAGTACTGCTGGAGTCTGTCATCCACTTGTGAGACTGTGGCTTTGCACTCCCCAGGATGGCACAGTGGGCAAGCCACCCACTGTAGGGACTTGAGAGACTGTGGCTTTGCACTCCCCAGGATGGCACAGTGGGCAGGCCACCCACTGTATGGACTTGAGAGACTGTGGCTTTGCACTCCCCAGGATGGCACAGTGGGCAAGCCACCCACTATAGGGACTTGAGAGACTGTGGCTTTGCACTCCCCAGGATTGAACAGTGGCCATGGAGGCCCCTCGTGGATCTGGCGTCGTGGACTCATGTGGCTGAGGTGCCCCCCCTTCCCTTCCCCCTGAGGTGCCTGTAGTTTTCCTATCTGATGCCCCTGCAGTGTTCTCTCCAATGGATTCGGGTCTCATGTGTGGGCTTTGCCCATGTGTTGAGGACCATTGGCCCACGTACAATGACAGAAAGCCAATTTTGACGGAACATTTTACATATGTGTATATAGTTATGGGATGTTCGACTTACTTATTTACTTAGCCTTACAATATATTTGAATTCCAATAACATATTATTTTGTCTTTGCATTCTTCCAGGGGCTTTGGGGGGTGTCACTCTGAGTGTTTGCTCTGCATTGGTGTGTAGGTAGTTGGGGGTGGGGGGGGGTGTGTTGCGTATGTGTGTGCCCGTATTCTTTTCTCTTCCCCCCTCCCCTGTGTCGTAGGTGCAGTACTCACCGTTGTCTTCTGCGCCGGCGTTCGTGCTCCTGGTAGAGGAGAAGGTAGACAATTGCTGGTAGGATGTGTAGTTCTGGTTCCATGCTGTCCAGATTCCTCGTGGAGTGTGTAGGGTGAGCGTTTTCCCGTTCGTAGTCTGTTTCCGCCGTGTTTTTATCGGCAGGGCTCCCGCCCCGGAAAAGGTGGCGGATTGGTGAGTTGTGATAGGGTGGGCGGTACATTGTCTGCCGCCTGTCTGTTGGCGGTGACCGCCGCGCTGTTTGTTTGTCCCGCCATGGCGGTCGGAGTGTTAAAGTGGCGGTCTGTGTTGGCGGTTCCCGCCAGGGTCAGAATTCAATTTTTTTTACTGCCTGCCTGTTGGTGGGTTGGCCGCCGCTTTAACACCGACTGCCAGGGTTGGAATGACCCCCTATATCTCTTTTTAACAGGAAATCTTGACAAAATAATTATTTCCTCTGTGTTGTCCCTCCTTTGGTGGTGTTTTCAACATTAAGGGCCACATGTAGCAAAGTTCCGATTTGCGAGTCGCAAATTGCGAGTCAGAGCGATTCGCAATTTGCGAGTCGCAAATCCGCATGTAGGATAGTGTCCTTGACACTATTTGCGACTCGCAAATGGGTAGCAAATGCCCACCCCATGAATATTCATGAGGTAGGTCGCAATTTGCGACCCCCTTGGGAATGGCGGCCCTCACAGGGATGGTGGCCTGCAGGAGACAGCCGACCGCCATGTCTGTGACTGCTTTTCAATAAAGCAGTTTTCTTTTTTTTTGTAATGTAGCCCATTTTCCTTAAAGGAAAACGAGATGCATTACAAAAACAAAAAGAGAAACGTTTTTGTTTCATTTTTTCAGAGCAGAAAAACGTTTTCAGGGACATTAACAAAGGGGAAGGGGTCTCAGGGAGACCCCTTCCCGTTTGCGAATGTGTTACCACTAGTGTGACACTGGTGGTAACTGCGATTGTTTTGCGACCGCGTTCGCGGTCACAAAACAATCCTACATCGCACTGCGAGTTAAAATTAGGAAGGGAACAACCCTTCCTAATTGCGAGCCGCAATCCCGTTTTGCGATTCGGGAACAATATTACCGAATCCCAAACTGGGTTTGTGCATATGGAAGTGCTTTTTGCACGTTGCAAACAGCCAGATTCGCTGTTTGCGAGGTACAAAAAGTATCGTACATGTGGCCTTCAATCTCTTGAGACAATGATAGTTTTGCATCACTTCATCTGCTAAGACCTCTATTTCTGGACCAACAAATGTATATTTGGGAATCCTCCTGTGGACAATTTTGATTGTTTGGCCTTTAAAATGATTAGTTTACTGAGAATGGTGCTAGACCCTAATAGGCAAAGTTTACAATAAGCCTCGGACAAATAGGAGTGCCTGCTGCTCTTCGGGTGCACTGTGGGTAAAGGTAACTGTGCCAGATTTGCCAGACACATTTACTGCCGTTTCCAAAGTGATTTCTACAATTTTCTGACCTCCTTTCTCTGGTCCGCTAAATACCGGAAGCGATAAACTTTGAGATACAAAGTTTATAGAACAATAGAAATACCGAACTAGCAATTTCTTTCAAATATGATAAAAATCCGATGGTAAAAGATACCACACCTGATAAATAACAATCCTGTAGGGATAGAGAAAACTAGTAATAGCACGGTTCGTACCCCAGGGAGTCATTAAATCCAGATGCTGTAAATGTTTGCAATTTTTTCAATAAACCCGTAATAAGGGTCCATGTGTTTTATTTGTTAACATTCATCTTCCCCTGCATTCTCCTGACTGACCTGAACTACTTTCCCTTTCAAAAGTTTATTCTATTTCCTGCGAACTCTTGAAAAGCACCCTTTCCTTGCACAATATTACAATCATTGTAAGCTGGGCATTGTTTCAAGGAGGTTGCATAGCAGCTAGACAAAAATATAGCACATCCAAATCCGTCCAAAATAGTGAGGAGGTGCACAACCAGAACATCACCAGCTGTAAAGGATGCTGATGCTGTAGCAGAACGAACAATATTATAAAAGTCAATCAGGAGGCATTCAAATGAAGTCTGTTACACTGAATTTTCAGATAGTGACAATTGCATCTTAAATTGTAAAGTCTTTGGGGGTCATTACAACCCTGGCGGACAGTGTTAAAGCGGCGGTAAGACCGCCAACAGGCCGTGGGTAAAAAAAATTGGAATTACGACCGTGGCGGAAACCGCCAACAAAGACAGCCACTTTAACACTCTGATACAAAGTACTGCCCACTGTATCACAACCGACCAATCCGCCACCTTTTCAGGGGCGGATTCACCGCGGACAAAAACACGGCGGAAACATGACTTCGAAGGGAAAACGCTCACCTGTACACACCCCACAAGGAACTCGGACGCCATGGAACCAGAGCTGCTGATCCTGCCAGCCCTTATCTTCTTGCTCCTCTACCAGGAGCACGAACGCCGCCAGCGAGGACAACGGTGAGTACTGCACCTACGATACAGGGGAGGGGGGAGAAAAACAAACAGGGACACACGCAACACTCCCACCCTCACCCACTACAACACACACACCAATACAGCATGGTACATTACAGTTACACCCCCCAGCACCCCCCCCGGAAGAATGCAAAGACAAAAGGAAATGAGTGTAACCATTGTAATATATTAAAATCAAGTACGCAAAAATATATATATATCTACTATAAACAACATACACACCAAGCTTAGTAGTCCAGGCAGTGCTCCAATGAAGTCCGTGGAACACGAGGCCCACACAAGATCCCCGACCATGACGGAGAGAACACTGCAGGGGCATCAGAGAGCAAGAAAACAGGCACCTCAGGGGGAGGGAAAGGGGGGGGCACCTCAGCCAGTTGAGTGCATGACGCCAAATCCACGAGAGGGCCACATGCCCACTGTTCAATCCTGGGGAGTGCAAAGCCACAGTCTCTCAAGTCTCTCCAGTGGGTGGGTTGCCCACTGTTCCATCCTGGGGAGTGCAAAGCCACAGTCTCTCAAGTCTCTCCAGTGGGTGGGTTGCCCACTGTTCCATCCTGGGACTGCAAAGCCACAGTCTCTCCAGTGGGTGGGTTGCCCACTGTTCACATCCTGGGGAGTGCAAAGCCACAGTCTCTCAAGTGGATAACAGTCTCCACTGGTTCTGGAGGGGGCATTGTGCCCAGAGTGCTACATCCTGCTAAGGACAGAGGTAGTGGATGACAGTCTCCACTGGTTCTGGAGGGGGCATTGTGCCCAGAGTGCTTCATCCTGCTAAGGACAGAGGTAGCGGATGTGAATCTCCACTGGTTCTGGAGGGGGCATTGTGCCCAGAGTGCTTCATCCTGCTAAGGACAGAGGTAGTGGATGTGAATCTCCACTGGTTCTGGCGGGGGCATTGTGCCCCGAGTGCTTCATCCTGCTCGTGACGGACTCAGTTGCGTCAGTGCCCTTGGCGCTCATGGGCCATCGGTGCTTGAGGCGGCGGTCCCCTGTTCAGCTGTGCTTGAGGCGGCGGTCCCCTGTTCAGCGGTGCTTGAGGCGACGGTGCCCTGTTCAGCGGTGCTTGAGGCGGCGGTGCCCTGTTCAGCGGTGCTTGAGGCGGCGGTGCCCTGTTCAGCAGTGCTTGTGGCGGCGGGCTCCTTTGCAGTGACTTAGCTGCTGACGGTCCTCTCTGGCCCAGCGGGGCTTGTGCTGGCGGTCCTCTCTGGCCCAGCGGGGCTTGTGCTGGCGGTCCTCTCTGGCCCAGCGGGGCTTGTGCTGGTGGTCCTCTCTGGCCCAGCGGGGCTTGTGCTGGGGGTCCTCTCTGGCCCAGCGGGGCTTGTGCTGGCGGTCCTCTCTGGCCCAGCGGGGCTTGTGCTAGCAGTCCTCTCTAGCCCAGCGGGGCTTGTGCTGGCGGTGGCCTCCTGGGCAGCAGGGCAGGTGCTGGCAGTGGCCTCCTGGGCAGCAGGGCAGGTGCTGGCAGTGGCCTCTTGGGCAGCAGGGCAGGTGCTGGCGGTGACCTCTTGGGCAGCAGGTCAGGTGCTGGCGGTGGCCTCCTGGGCAGCGGGGATGATGGTGGTGGCCTCCTGGGCAGCAAGGCAGGTGCTGGCGGTGGCCTCTTGGGCAGCAGGGCAGGTGCTGGTGGTGGCCTCTTGGGCAGCAGGGCAGGTGCTGGCGGTGGCCTCCTGGCAGCAGAGATGATGGCGGTGGCCTCCTGGGCAGCGGGGATGATGGCGGTCTTCTCTGCCGTGCTGCTCTTCCCAGACTTGCCGGGTTTCTTGTGGCCCTTCCCCACCTTGGAAGGTGTCGCAGCTGACTCCACACTCCCACCGGGACCCTGGGAGCGGATTTGGTGGCTTGAGTCTTCCCCCTCTCCCGCCGGGTACTGGCCAACTTTTGATGTTTGACAGGTGGGGGACTGTCCGTGCTGTGTCTCCGTGCCACACTGGCTGCCCTGGTGGCCGGTGCACTACAGATTCCGGTGACTACAGGCACCACTGGTCCCTGAGATGTTGTGGCTGAGGTGCTAGGTTGGGACCTGGAGAGTCGGGCCCTAGGAGACGGACGGGATGGGGGAGGTGTGGGAAAGAGGTCAAGGTTGGACAGGAAACGTTTTTGGGAGACACTGGGACGGGTAGCTGGAGGGGGTTTGGGAGTGGAGGAAGAGGTTGTGGTGTAGGAGGTGTTGGTTTGGTGACTTTGGGTGAAGGTGCATGGGCTGGAGGCTGTCGTGAGGTGGATGGCTGTTGGATGGGTTTGTGCCTGCGTTTGTGTATCTTGGGAGGTGGCGTCACAGACACACTGGAAGAGGACACAGGGGACGTGTGAATGGTATTGGGGGTGGTGACTGCACGTGAGCAGGGTGTGGTGGTGTTAGAAATTGGTTTTTTGGTTGGCAGTCAGGTTACCCCCTGTCCAAGCAAAAGCCCTCACTCTAGTCAGGGTAAGTCACACACAATCCAAGATTATCCTGTGCCCACCCTCTGGTAGCTTGGCACGAGCAGTCAGGCTTAACTTAGAAGGCAATGTGTAAAGTATTTGTGCAATAAATCATACAATACCACCATATAGCACCACAAAAATACACCACACAGTGTTTAGAAAAATATATATAATATTTATCAGGATAATTGCAGGTCAAAAAGAATAAAGTTGCAATGGGAAATTGTAGAGATATCACTGAAAAGTGATATAAAGTGTCTTAAGTCTTTAGAAGATAAACAGAGTCTCTTTCAAGCACAAGTACCTGGTTTGGAGTGTAAAAATCTCCTCAGAGGGCCACAAGGAAGAGGTGCGTGGAAAAATGGTGTGTGCGTCGATTTCTCCCTAGCACACACGGACTCGTGTCGTTATTTTCCACGCGGGGAAGTCGTGCGTCGTTTTCCGGCGCGTGGACAGTCTCTTTCTGTGGATCGCGGGGATTACCAGATGTCCCGGGTCTGTGCGTGGATTTTCCTGCTTGTTCTCCGGCTGCGCGTCGGTCTGCGGGGCTGCGCGTCAAAATTACGATCTCACGGCAGGCGTTGCGTCGATTTCTCCTCTAGATGTCGGTCTGCGGGGCTGCGCGTTGAAATTACGATCTCACGGCAGGCGTCGCGTCGATTTCTCCTCTAGAGGTCGGGCGGCGTTATCCTTGCGAAGCTGTGCGTCGGATTTTCGATCGTCCCCAGAGCGCCCCGTCGGTCAGCTTTGGTGTGTGGCGTTTTTCTCGCCGTGGAACAAGCTGTGCGTCGAAATTTTCGGCGCACGGAGCGTCCAAGTGAAAAAGAGAAGTCTTTTTGGTCCTGAGACTTCAGGGAACAGGAGGCAAGCTCTATCCAAGCCCTTGGAGAGCACTTTCACAACCAGACAAGAGTTCAGCAAGGCAGCAGGGCAACAGCAAGACAGCAGTCCTTTGTAGAAAGCAGGCAGGTGAGTTCTTTGAGCAGCAAGGCAGTTCTTCTTGGCAGGATGTAGTTTCTGGTTCAGGTTTCTTCTCCAGCAAGTGTCTGATGAGGTAGGGCAGAGGCCCTGTTTTATACCCAAATGTGCCTTTGCAGTGGGGGAGACTTCAAAGAGTGGTTAAGAAGTGCACCAGGTCCCCTTTCAGTTCAATCCTGTCTGCCAGGGTCCCAGTAGGGGGTGTGGCAGTCCTTTGTCTGAGAGCAGGCCCTCCACCCTCCCAGCCCAGGAAGACCCATTCAAAATGAGGATGTATGCAAGTGAGGCTGAGTACCCTGTCTTTGGGGTGTGTCTGAGTGAATGCACAAGGAGCTGTCAACCAAGCCCAGCCAGACGTGGATTGTAAGGCACAGAAGGATTTAAGTGCAAAGAAATGCTCACTTTCTAAAAGTGGCATTTCTAGAATAGTAATATTAAATCCGACTTCACCAGTCAGCAGGATTTTGTATTACCATTCTGGCCATACTAAATATGACCTCCCTGCTCCTTTCAGATCAGCAGCTGCCACTTCAACAGTGTATGAGGGCAGCCCCAATGTTAGCCTATGAAGGGAGCAGGCCTCACAGTAGTGTAAAAACGAATTTAGGAGTTTTACACTACCAGGACATATAACTACACAGGTACATGTCCTGCCTTTTACCTACACAGCACCCTGCTCTAGGGGTTACCTAGGGCACACATTAAGGGTGACTTATATGTAGATAAAGGGGAGTTCTAGGCTTGGCCAGTACTTTTAAATGCCAAGTCGAGGAGGCAGTGAAACTGCACACACAGGCCTTGCAATGGCAGGCCTGAGACAAGAAAAAGGGGCTACTTAAGTGAGTGGCACAACCAGTGCTGCTGGCCCACTAGTGGCATTTAATTTACCAGCCCTATGCACATAAAGTGCACCTTACTAGGGATAAGTAAATTAATAGTCCAATCAGGTATGATTCAAGGTTACTATGTTTTAAGGGAGAGAGCATATGCACTTTAGCACTGGTTAGCAGTGGTAAAGTGCGCAGAGTCTAAAAAACAGCAAAAACAGTGTCCAAAAAGTGGAGGGAGGCAGGCAAAAAGTTAGGGGTGACTACCCTAAGGCTGTCAGGTCTAACAGGTGGTGTGTGTGCTGGTGATGGCAGTAGTAGCTGTAGATGTAGTGCATGCAGGTGTGAGTGTAGACGAGACAGGGAGGGAGCAGGGAGTCGTGGAGGAGGGGGACACAGTGGAGGCAGTGGATGTTGGTGTGTCTGCATGTGTGTGATGCTTGCGTGAGTGCCTTTCGGATGTGTGGTGCTTATGTTTGCCAGAGCTTCCCTTGTGTGTT
This sequence comes from Pleurodeles waltl, assembly GCF_031143425.1. NCBI lineage: Eukaryota > Metazoa > Chordata > Amphibia > Caudata > Salamandridae > Pleurodeles > Pleurodeles waltl. Next base: position 425,925,319 of record NC_090443.1, read on the forward strand.
GAGGTTTGTGCATGCTGGTCTGATGGTGTGCTTGGGATAGGCTGGGGTACAGGGGATTGGGTCTGGGTGGAGGAAGTTGGAGGGGGGAGGCTAGAGACCGGGACAATGGCTGCCATCAGTGCTGAGGTCAGAGTCTGAAAAGCTTGTTGAAGGGCCACCTGACCAGAATGAATGCCCTCCAGGAATGCATTTGTTTGTTGCAACTGCCTTTCTACACCCTGGATGGCATTCAAAATGGTAGACTGCCCAACAGTGAGGGACCTGAGGAGGTCATTGGCCTCCTCACTGAGGGCAGCAGGGGTGACTGAGGCAGGGGCTGAGGTGCCTGGGGCGAAGGTGATGCCCACCCTCCTGGGTGAGCTGGCACGGGGCAAATGCTGAGGGGCTGCTGGGAGGGCGGTGCTGGTAGGGGGGGTGGCAGCTGCACCTGTAGATGCGGGGGGGCACAGATGTTTCCGCCACCACAAGGGAGCGCCCATCAGAGGACGAGTATGTGTCACTGGTCTCAGCCTCTGTCCCCGCCGTGGAGCTCCCCTCGCCCTCCGTCCCAATGGTGAACTCCGAGTCCATAGTGTCGCCCTCCAGGGCCATGTGGGATGCAGCTCCCTCCTGCTCCGGTGCCACTGCTCCTCCGCCTGATGATGCTATTGCACACAAGAACAGGGAGACCACAAAAATGGGGTGGGGGGCCATAGAAGAAAGACATGTTGAGTGCATGCATTACCGCTACAGTTGGCGGACACGACAGACACAGAAGCCCCCTGCACTACACCGCGCTCTTGGGCTCCACTGTTCAATCCCTGGGACATGACCTACAAGACTGTGGACGACATCTGCACACATGGATGACACAGGGGCATGACTAGGTGTACTTGGCACTCGACAGAGGTGGGGTGGGGTGCCACATGGCCTGCCTTACAGTGGTACCTTGCCTACTGAACTGGCCCTGGCCTAGGGAAACCCACAGCCCACCTCCCCCACCTCCACTGCGCGCAAAATCAGCAGGATGAGAGTGTACTCACCCCCTTGTGGCTGCTGTGATGCCCTCAAGTGCCCATCCAACTCCAGATACGCCACCACCAGGATCCGGAACATCTGGGGGGTCATGGAGCGACGGGCACCCCTCCCACGTTGGGAGGCCATCCCCAGCTGAGCCTCCGCCGTCTTCTTGCTCCAGCGACGAATGTCCTCCCATCTTTTACGGCAGTGGGTGCTTCGTCTGTAGTAGACCCCCAGGATCCAGACGTCCTTGGCGATGGCACACCAAATATCTTTTTTCTAGTGGGTGCTGACCTACATGAATTGTACGGGGGAAGAGAAATTTTATTACCAACTGCACCGTCACAGTCATTGGCCCCCATCCCTACCCTTGCCATGTGGCACATGCATTGATCGTCGTTTCATGCACGCCTCATTCTCCCCCCCCATCTTTCATCCACCCCACTCCACACAGGCATAGCCCGTACAGCATGCTCCCAGTGTACTTACCTGTTTGGAGGACCGTAGAGTAGCGTGTACTGGGGGAGGACCCCATCCACGAGTTTCTCCAACTCCTCCGATGTGAAGGCAGGGGCCCTTTCCCCAGACACTCGAACCATTGTCTCTTCCAGACCGAGGTCACAGCAGCACTTGCAGTGTAGGTCCTCTCCTGTTGAAGATCAGGTATCGAGTGATTGAAAAGTTAGAAAATGGCAGTCACGTCCACGGCGGTGCGTACCGTTACCACCGGCGTACATCGTCATTGGCTCCTGGGACCCATAGGGTCCAATGTTAACCAATGCAGCATTGCGCCGCGGTCTTTGACCGCCTACCGCAACGGTTTACAACGCCAGCGCAGTTACCTCACATCCCATTGTCCCACTTTAGAGGTCAGGCAGCCGCCATTTCAGGGGCCCACATGGCTTAATTTTTAACTGCGTCACACATACCTAGGCCTAGCCTAAACACACATACAGGCCACTTTTCGGATTAGGATTCATGTCCTGTGTAAGCTGTGGGTACGTACCTCTGAGTTGGTGGACTTTGTGCTCGCTGTTGTCCTTCATAGGCACCGTCCGCTGGGACATGTGAGGAAATGGCGGCATCCTCCAGTGTACAGACCGCTGGTGGACCTGTCGACAATGGAGGAAAGACATGTGATCATCACCTACAGGCTTGACCGTGCCACAATCCATGAACTGTGTACCCAGCTGGAGCCAGACCTGATGTCAGCTATCCGCCATCCCACAGGAATCCCTGCTCAAGTGCAGGTGCTGTCAGTGCTCCATTTCCTTGCAAGTGGGTCATTTCAAACAACAGTGGTCATAGCATCTGGGATGTTCCAGCCTATGTTTTCCAACGTGTTGTCCAGAGTGTTGTCTGCCCTGCTGAAACACATGCAGAGCTACATCGTTTTCCCTCAGGTGGAGGATTTGCCTACAGTGAAAGGTGATTTCTATGCCCTGGGACATATCCCCAACATCATAGGGGCCATTGATGGGACACATGTGGCTTTGGTCCCACCCACAGGAGTGAACAGGTGTATAGAAATCGGAAGAGTTATCATTCGATGAATGTACAGATGGTACGTTTGGCAGACCAGTACATCTCCCATGTGAATGCCAAATTTCCTGGCTCAGTGCATGACGCCTACATCCTGTGGAATAGCAGCATCCCTTATGTGATGGGTCAACTCCAGAGGCACCGTGTGTGGCTAATAGGTGAGCACCTGGAAGCAAGACAGTGGGAATGGTTGTCTGGGTCTGGGGATATCCCTACAGGTTAGTGTAACAGTTGTCCCTCGCCATTTGCAGGTGACTCTGGTTACCCCAGCCTGTCATGGCTACTGACCCCAGTGAGGAATCCCAGGACAAGGGCAGAGGAACGCTACAATGAGACCCATGGGCGAACTCGGCGGATTATAGAACGGACCTTCGGCCTCCTGAAGGCCAGGTTCAGGTGCCTCCATATGACAGGTGGATCCCTATTCTACTCACCAAAGAAGGTGTGCCAGATCATCGTGGCCTGCTGTATGCTTCACAAGTTGGCTTTGCGACAACAGGTACCTTTTCTGCAGGAGGATGGTCCAGATGGCGGTGTTGTTGCAGCTGTGGAGCCTGTGGACAGTGAAGACGAGGAAGCAGAAGAAGAGGACATGGACAACAGGAACTCGGTGATCCTGCAATATTTCCAGTGAGACACAGGTAAGAGTACAGACCTGCCTACTACATGTACTTTAACACTACTACCTCTCTACTGTCTGTCATTTTCACTCAGTGTATGGTCATTGAGTTGTCACTTTCCCTTACAATTTCACAGATGTGGGTCCCACTGTGTGACATATGCTTTGTTTCCTCAAGGACTAGAGCTGTGTGACATAGGTATGTTAACATTACAATTGAAAGAGCATTTTGTCACTGGTATTGCTAATACACCATTTTGAAATCACAGACTGACTCCAGATTGTTTTGTGCATCAAGGGTGTTTATTTAAGTGCTCAATATTGGAGGGGGTTGTGAAATGGTGACGGGTGAGGGTGGAGGAATGTCCATGGCAGAGTCCAGTCTATTAGCCTCACAGGTGCATTGCCCAAATGGGCCTAGGAAGTGGAGCTGGGGCAGTTTGAGGATGGACAGGGTGACAAAGTGGGACAGAAAGATGACATTCAGGGTGGTCTCATTTCTTGGCGGGGGTCTTGGCATCGTTCTCTGTCTTTGTCCTGGATCTCAGGGACCATTTGCGGGGTGGTTCTTCCTCTGCAGGGGTTGGGGTGCTGGTGTGGTGGTCCTGTGGCGGGGCGTCCTGTCCACTAGCACCAGTAGAGGTGGTGGGCCGTTCATCGTCCATGCTAGTGTCAGGGGCACCTTGTTGTGCCACCGTGTCCCTCCTGGTGTTGAGTACTTCCTTCAGCACCCCTACGATGGTGCCCAGGGTGAAATAGATGGTTCTGAGTTCCTCCCTGAAGCCCAAATACTGTTCCTCCTGCAGGTGCTGGGTCTCCTGAAACTTGGCCAGTACAGTTGCCATCGTCTCCTGGGAGTGGTGGTAGGCTCCCATTATGGAGGAGAGGCCTCGTGGAGAGTGGGTTCCCTTGGCCTGTCCTCCCCCTGTCGGACAGCAGCCCTACCAGTTCCCCTGTGTTCCTGGGCCTCCGTCCCCTGGACCGTGTGCCCACTACCACTGCCCTCAGGTCCCTGTTGTTGTTGGGGTGGTGGGTTAGCCTGGGTTCCCTGTAGTGGTGGACACACTGCTGCTTGAGGTGTCCTGGGGACAGAGGTATGGGCCCACTGGGTAGGTGCTGTGCTGGTGTTTACAGAGGGAGGAAGCTCTGTAGTGGCCTGTGACTGGGTGAGGGGAACCGACTGTCCAGAGGTCTCCGATGGGCTGGGCTGGTCATCTAGATCCAGTTGGACAGAGGTGCTGTCATCACTGTGGGCCTCTTCTGTTGGAGGTGTGGACATGTGTGGACCCTCCTGTCCGGTGACGTTGGGTAGGGGTCCTGCAGGGGTATAAAAGTATGTTTATTACATCTGTGTGTGGCATGGTGTGCAATGGGTGGGTGACCGTGTACCCCAGTGCTTGCATTCCTGAGTGGGACCTTGTGTGATGATGGTTTAGGGGGGTGTATGGGTATGTGCAGTGGGCATGCTTTGGTGATGGGTGTCCATGCTTTTTTGTTGCATGGAGGGCTTGGTGTTGGGATGGGTGGTTTGTGATATTGGGACATTTGTGAGGAGTTGGAGTGATGGGGGTGAGGGTGAGGGTGGGGTTATGTGATGGCATGCAGGTAGGGTGTCCATTCCTCCATCTACTCCTGCGAGGCTCTCCGGATGCAGAATCGCCAAGACCTGCTCCTCCCATGTTGTTAGTTGTGGGGGAGGAGGTGGGGGTCCGCCGCCAGTCCGCTGAACCACAAGGTGGGGTCTTGAGACCACGGAACGCACCTTCCCCCGTAGGTCATTCCACCTCTTCCTGATGTCATCCCGATTTCTTGGGTGCTGTCCCACTGCGTTGGCCCTGTCCACTATTCTTCGCCATAGCTCCATCTTCCTAGCTATGGAGGAGTGCTGCACCTGTGATCCGAACAGCTGTGGCTCTACCCGGACGATTTCCTCCACCATGACCCTGAGCTCCTCCTCTGAGAACCTGGGGTGTCTTTTCCGTGCCATGGTGTTGTGTGGGTGATGTGTGAGGTGGTGTGTGTGGTGATGATATGTAGTGGTGTGTTGTGTGAGGTGCGTGGAAGTTCTGTTGGTGATGGTATTTTGTGCCTGTGGATGCTTGGTAGTAGTTTGTGGTGTCTCTCTCTGGCCTTCTCTCGGTAACTGTGGTCGTAGGGGCTTGTGGGTGATGTGGGTGTGTGTTTTATATTGTAGTGGGTGTGTGAGAGTGGTGTGTGTATGCGTATCAGGTGTGTCCAATGTGGTTGTGTTTTGTAAGAGTGTGTGTAGCGCCAATGGAATACCGCAGTTGAAAGACCGCCGCGTGGATTCTTGTGTCGTGATAGTGTGGGTGTATTTCTGTTGGCATGACGGAGTTTTTTTTTGTTTTCGCCAGTTTATCACTGACCTTTGGTGTGGCGGACTTCTGTGGGTGTCGGAATTCTGGCGGATTTCGTGCTGTGGGTCATAATAGCTGTGGCGGATTTCCGCGTCGGTGTGTTGGCGGTCTTCTGCATGGCGGTAGGCGGCTTTTACCGCCAATGTTGTAATGACCACCTTTATTATTTGTTTTCTTAAAAAACATTTAGCCAAAGCCAACATGTTTCGTTCTAATGAACTTCTTCATAGTATCTCTGGTTTTGTGCAGCCCACCATTAGTGGGTCACTGTATAGAAGGAGCTGAAACTCTCCACACTTTTATGAATGTTCATTTGATTTCAATGAATGAATAGACGTCGATACCACCATTTGTGATTTATACTGCATGTCAAAGATGGGCTCGTATTTAAATACATACATTTATGAAAGCGTCTGAGAGTTTATCGTACAAAGGCTCGGAGGTTATGGCCCATATTTATACTTTTTGCGTCTCATTTGCGTCACTTTTTGACGCAAAAGTGGCGCAAACTTACCAAATATAGGCCCATATTTATACTTTTTTAGCGCTGCATTTGCGCTGGTTTTTAACGCAAAAATGGCACAAACTTACAAAACACAATAGTATTTTGTAAGTTTGCGCCGCTTTTTTGTCAAATAATAACGCAAATACGGCGCTAAAAAAGTATAAAATATGGGCCATAATTGTATTTTCTAAGTTTGCGCCGCTTTTGCGTCACAAAGTGACGCAAATGCGGCGCAAAAAAAGTGTAAATATGGGCCCCTGTATTTTAGGGCCAAATTTATACTTCTTTGCATCACATTTACGTAATTTTTTTGATGCAAAAGCAGTGCAACCTTGCAAAATACTTATATTTTGTAAGTTTGTGCCACTTTTGTATCAAAAAATTACACAAATGTGGTGCAAAAAAAAGTATAAATATGGCCCTCAGTGTTTTGCGCAGAACAGCTTTATATTGCACCACTCATGTAATTGTTTGGAATTAATAATAACACATTTGGGTATTTAAGACAACCATTGGTGAGTCTGCATAGAGCACATTTTAAGAACTTGAAGTAAACTGTACATTTATTCAGAGTTTTAAATGCTATTGTTACATTTGTAAAGATTTTAATTACTCATATACAGTAAAGTTTTTCATTTTCATTCATACTCACTAGAAGCTAGTTTGATTATTACAATTTGTATGGATAGTTTTGATGCTGGTGACAGAATGTTGTGTTTGTATACAACGAAAATATTTTTAACAATACAAAAAATGTCTTCCCTCCAAAGGCGCACATACTTCAGAATGTTTTCAGTCAGATATATCTTCTTTGTCTTCTGTGGTCCATGATAACTGAGAGTACTGTGGGGTAGAATGAAGTAATCACATCATCCAACTTGGGGTCCCCCATCACCCATACTGCTTGGTGGAGTATTTTGGATTTATTGTTGACCATCATGTGGCCTCTAATCGTTTTGTCAACTGAGGATCCACCATTGCCTGTGCTAGAGAACCCCTCAAGGATAAGAATTTGTAAAACATTTAATTAGGTTTTTGGACAAATGTGTAGAGGTGGTACCTCTCTAAGGTTATGCTTATACTTGATTTGACCTTTCCATAGCTTCATCAAATTGCCCACTCACCTGATCATTTTGCATGAACTAATCTATGTAATTTTCTTAGAATTTCTTGGATCCGACCGAAGAGAGTGAAACAGACTATTTTTGTAGGTCGAGCGCACAAGCGCTTTGACCTCTTGTAAGTATTGTGGGCTTTTAACCATGCCCATGTCACACCCATCACTTTCACTCGCTCGTGGGCTTGCATTTCAAAATCACTTGATGTCATAGGTAAAAGCTTTACGATTCTCCCACCTTGAGGCTATTTTTGTCACTCCTTGCAGACTGCCCCTGTTACATGGATTATTGCATGATTGCTGATATACTACAGCCTGGGCAAACTATTTCTTTTGTCTCTCCCCTTCATGCTGCATGGTGGCCATGGCGCTCACAGCGCGAACACGCACAACAGCATGAATTCAATCGGTGGTATTGAAGCGCTGGTCACATCATTCATAGCTACCTAATCAGAGTCATTTTTTGTGGCTCTCCCCGTAAAGTACTTGAAATAGGTGAATGCACTAAATAAAACAGAAATCCTCAAAGCGAAAGCGGCTCTCCCGGCACAGCAGAAGAGAAAACCGATACTACTTTATTGTCTGCACTCTGGAAACTTGCTCCATAGTGCTTTGCAGGGCATTACTTTTACAAAACATTTTTGCAAATAACCCAGCCTGTTGTGGTGCTAGGACAACAGGACCACAACCAAAACATTCACAACAATTTGCTCTTTCTTTCTACATTGTCTTTGGTCCTACATTGTTAGCGGGGAACCCAAAATAATAACCCCTCCCACCTTTCAGTGTCTGTTTAAGCTCTTTCATGGCTGGAGCTTTTGCTTTACAGCTCGGAATAGTTTGTGTTTTTGGGGACTTGTTTGTAATATCATTGTTACAGGCCTGCTACCACTGAATATATATAATGCACTATGCTTTTATGGGGCTAAATATATGATTACATTGCATTATTTGTTGTCAATTTTTCTTTGTGTGGTTATGTCCTCTAGGGGCTAACTATATAGTTATATGACTATGTTACTTAGAAATGCCATTTTCGGTATGGTGTCCTCTAGGGGCTGTTCTCTACATTACAGTCATACCAACAAATTAAAATATTTGTGGCATGGAACTTATCCTATAATGCTTTGCAGGACATGACTTTTCCAAAACAGTTTTGCTCATGAGTGAGCCTGTGGTGGTCCTAGAACAAGGGGACCGCCTTCAAAACATTGACCTCAATGTGCTCTTTCTGTCTACATCATCTGTAGGTCCCCACACTATGTTAGTGGGGACGACAAAATAATAACCCCTACCACCATTCCTTATTTTTTTAAGCCTCATAATTGGATCTTTTGTTTTAGAGCTGAGTGAAGTTATGTTTTATGGGCCTTGTTTGTAATATTATTACAATAGTCCTGCTATCCTTGAAAATGTGTAATGCACTATGCCCTTTAGGTGCTAAATATATAGTTGCACTACATTACTTTCTATCATTCTATTTTCATGTGGTTATGCTCTCTATGGGCTGACTGTATGGTTTCATGACTATGCTTCTTCGAAATGCTATTTCTATTGTGGTGTCCTCTAGGGGCTGTTCTGAGCATACTATAATATTTGCAGCAAAAAAACGCGCCCCTTTTTGTTTGCAGGGCATTACTTTTACAAAAATGTTTGCTCATAACTCAGCCTGTGGTGTTTCTACTACAATGGGACCATCTTCAAAACACTCTTTCTGTCTACATCATCTCTGGGTTCCCACACTAGGTTAGTGGGGACCCCAAAGCAATAACCCCTCCCACCCTTCAGTGTATTTTAAGCTTGCTCATGGTTAGAACATTTGTTTTACAGCTGGGAGAAGTTTTGTGTTAAAGGCCTTCTTTGTAATATCATTGCGGTAGGTCTGCTAGCCCTAAAAATAGCTCTAGGGGCTAAGTATATGGTTACACTGCATTACTTTCTCCTGTTTTTGTGGGGTTATCTTCTCTAGGGGCTAACAATATGGTTACATGACCATGTTTCTTATATATTTTATTTTAGTTGTGGTGCCCTTTAGGGACTGTTTTGAGCATTACTTTTTATTACTGATAAAGGTTTATATAATTGTAAATGTTTTACTAATCTCTCCTTATTACAGTTATGACCATAATTCAGGCCAACTTAACATCCTTATTACACTATGACTGTTTGAACACTCTTGATATGTTTGGGTGACCTTTCTAGTTTATTTCTCCTCTGTGGCTGTCTTTTTTGGGGAATTGTGTTAGCCAGTTAGCAACTCTGATGGGGGGTGGTGAAAGTGGTATTCTATTGAAATTAGTATGGCAGATTTAAGTTAGGATGCTAAATGGCAACATTTTCATTTTTGCTGCAGATAGAGGAAGAAGGTGAATGGAAGTGCTTTAGTTAGATGCAGTGCCACTGGAATTATATGGCAGGAAAAGACGAAATTATAAGAAAAGGTTGACCAATTTATGTGTCAAGAAAAGTCCAGCTATGAATTTACAATGCTAATAGCTGTAACTTAAGCAAATGCGAGACCTATTGCATTACAAATGCTTGTTCCTCTCTACTGGCAGCTTGGGTATCAACTGAATATGTTAACGATTCCACTTTACATCTTGTGTAGGGTATGGGAAGATGTTTACACTGGAGAAAAATTTGTGGAGGTTCCAAGTGAATGGTGAAATTACATAAACAGATGAACTAACTTGAAAACGTATCGTGATATGGAAGAAATGCAGTACCAAAATATGAACAATGAGAAATACTTTCTATTAAGCCAGAAATGTAACAGTCATTATCCAGTATTGGATCTTTCATAAATTCACATGCTTGAATTATCCCCGTCGTAGAAGTGGGAGTCCCACGGTACATAAAAAGCAATAATTAACAACAACAAAATCTTCTATAGGCTATAATGGCAACACCAGTCACTCATATGGCCTATCTAAGTCCTTTTGTGAAAAGGACCCAAACCTGGCTGCCGGCCAATCAGGTACCAGCACCCGCTAGAATACTCTCCAGAGAAGCTTTTTCCCTCTGATTTTCTACCACACGTCGTGTGAAGGGAGTCTCCCTGAGCTCTGCTCAGTTTTTTGCTTCTTCAGAAGTATTTTTCTCTCAAGAAAACTCTAAGGATGTCAGATTCTTCTAGAAAAGGACTTTTCCGCCCTTGCAAGACCTGTGGCAAGAAAAGGCTCTATTTGGATGATCCACATAAAGACTGCTTATACTGCCTCTACCCACAACACCAGGTGAAGGACTGCAAGATATGCCGTACTTTCTCCTCAAAGACCCTCAGAGACCGTGAGGGTAGACTTCTGACATGGCTACAGGCAAAATCCTGTACTTCAGGTGAGGAGAGTGGGTCAGAAAGGCCACACAACAGCTCAAAATCTGTGGACGTGGGCCAGGCGGAAAGATCCAGAAAGCAGCAGAAATTACATCATAGAGAAGGTGCAAAAGGCTTACAAGGCTCAATCTCTTCTGAGCCATTCTCTCCTCGTCAAAAGAAGGAGTGGTCCCACCGTTCTCCTTCTTCTGAGCCTTCTACCTCTAGAAAGGTATCCATAAAAATTAAGTCGACGACGACACCACCGTCAACAACCGTGACGACGACAACGTTGTTCACATCAACCGTCTCCACCACCGCGACGACTACCTTGAAGTCGGCGGTAAAGGCTCCTATTTCTTCTATTAAACCTCTGTCGACGAGGATTCCACAAAAAATTGCGTTGCTGACAACGTCGACGCCTTCTTCGACGACATCATTGTCGTTGATGACATCGTCTACGAAAGCCCCGTCGAGTGCAACACCACCAACGAGAGCTTCGTCGACGAGACCACCGTCGACGAAACCACCGTCGACGAGACTGTCGTTGATGGAAGGATCATCTGTTATAACAGTGCCGTCGTTGACATCATCGACAATGCCAATGGTGCCTGTGAGCCAGATAGAGGCCATTCCTACCTCTTCCAGGTCTCCTGATCATCGAGCCATGGTTAAGATCACATCTTTGCCCAGAACAGCGATCTATCCTACAGACACTTCACCAAGTAAGGTGTCGAACCTATTACCTAGTCATTTGCTCGACTGGGAGGAATCGGATGATGGTCCATTTGGTGATGCATAAATACCAGGATGAGTATGATCAATATCAACCATATTACTCTTATCAAGAGCGCTATTATCAACCACCTCAACCAAGAGACTCTGTCCAGATGCCTGCCTCCTTGATCCAGGACTTACAGTCAATGTTGCAGGATTATAGGAGGAGGTTCCCAGTTACAGCAGAAGACCAACCACCACCACCAACTTCTCCTGTTACACCAAGGAGCATACCTCCACCTCCAGCTACTCCCAGGATGACTCCTCATTCCGTTTTAGCTGCTCCTCCTGGAGATGAAGTTTCGACATCAGGGGAAAAAGAGGAAGAAGGGGAAATATTGACGCCACAACATCCTACTGAGGAATGGGATGACTACTTTGCCCCCACTCCTTCTCCACCGCCTCCTCGCCCTTCAGATTCTCCACCGGAGGATATAGGTGGCTTTCACAACTTAATGGATAGGGCGGCTGCACGCTTCCACCTGCCAACATCTGTCTCACAGTCTGAATGCTTCCTCCATGATTTTAAAGAACAAGCAAGGAAGTCTGTAAGGGCCATTCCTAATATTGACTTTATATAGAGCAACGGTATCAAGATCATGCGCAACCTGGCAACAATTCCACCAGTGCTACAAAAGCTTGACAAAAAATACAAGGCAACTCAGGACTCTCCGGCATGTCTAACTGGTCACCCAAAGCCGCACTCTGTTATTTCTCAAGCGGCTCAAAGGCGTTCTAAGAACCCGTCGATGCCTATCTCTACTCCTCCAGATAGAGAAGGAAGGAGATTAGACAACGTGGGCAGAAGGTTCTCCTTCATGTCAGCAATTACTGTTAGAGCAGCAAATTCCTTAGCGATCTTGGGTCGTTATATCGGCAAATGTGGTCTGATATGCAGGCTTTTATGGACCTCATCCCTGAAAGCAAACAAGCAGAGGCACGGAAGATCCTCCAAGAAGGTGAGCATACGTCTGAAGAGATAATTGACTGTGCTCTAGATATAGCCTCCACCGGTTTTCGTCAGCTGGCTGGTGCTGCAGTATTACGCCGACAGGGTTGGCTCAAGGCCACATCTTTCAGACCGAAAGTGCCGTCCAGAATTCTTGGCATGCCTTACGACGGAGAATCTCTCTTCTGCAAGCATGTAGACGACGCACTGCAGGCTATCAAGACGACACAGATACTGCTAAGTCCCTAGGTACCTTGCAGTACTGGAAACAGCCCTTTCAGGCTTCCAGAGGAAGAGAATTTACCTAATTTTGAGGTTCCTTTCACAGGCAGTATCAGCATCCCCAATATAGACCATCCTATCACCAGCAATATAGACAACCAGCCACTGCCTCATACGCCAGACAGGGAGGAAAGAGAAGACAGGGTTCCTAAAACCGGGATCCACCCAGAAAACAATGATCATCACCAGGCACCGGCTATTCCTCACCAATATTTGCAGACTCATCAAATAGGAGCGAACATCTCCAATTACATCCAGGAGTGGAAGAACATAACATCAGACAAATGGATGCTGGATATAGTGACAAGAGGTCATACCTTGGAATTCATACAAAAACCCCCGCATCATCCACCAGGAACATCCAGACCGCTCCATCTTCGCCTGCTTCAGCAGGAAGTATTCCTGATGCTTGCCAAGGGAGCGATAGAAAAGGTTCTGGTTCAGCAAAAAGGTCTTGGGTACTATTCCCGGTTCTTTTTGATAAAGAAGAAGTCAGGGGAATGGAGACCGCTACTAGATCTCAGGAAGCTCAACAAGTTCCTTCGGAAACAATCCTTTCGGATGATCACGCTGTTGGATATCCTACACCTTCTCAATCCTAGAGATTTTATGACAACAATGGATCTCCAGGATGCTTATTTCCACATACCAATACATCAAAAACATTGCAAGTATCTCCGCTTTACTGTGTCCGGTGCCCTTTATCAATTCAAAGTTCTCCCATTCGGTCTGAAGTCAGCTCCACAAATTTTCACGAAATGTCTTGCCCCAGTCGCAGGTTTTCTCCGCAACAGGGGTTTTCAGGTGTTTCCATACCTGGACGACTGGCTCATGAAAGCTCCTTCTTCACTACTAGCGTCCAGGGCTACAAACGCTTGCCTGAAATCATTTCGCAGTTTGGGGCTAACAGTAAATCTACGCAGTATCCCTCACGCAGGAGAGTCTTCTTGGGTGCAGAACTAGACACCATCAAAAACAAAGCATACCTCACCCCGGCACCCCAGCAGAAACTAACCAACTTGGCTGTCAGTATTTCCAGAAAAAAGTTTGTTTCAGTACGACTGTTGAAGTCGCTTCTAGGCATGATTTCCTCAGCCATCGTCCTAGTTCGTCTAGCAAGATTGAGAATGAGACCTTTACAAGAGGAATTACAGCTCCAATGGACCCGGTCGCAAGGATCCTTCGACGACTTAATGAGTGTTACACCAAGAATTCGACAGGCTTTAAGGTGGTGGTCTCAGACCAACCATCTCTCCCAAGGACTTACTTTTCTAACGCCGATAACAGATTATATCATCACCACAGACACTTCCTTGGAAGGCTGGGGAGGCCATTCAGGGAAGATGGTCGAATGTTCAGAAAGGAATGAACATAAATCTGTTGGAATTAAAGGCGATCCACCTCACGCTCAAGGCTTTTCTTCCATGCATTGCAGGGTCATCAGTGTTGGTCCGGACGGACAACACAACAAGTATGTTTTATATCAGCAAGCAGGGAGGAACAAGATCCCTCTCCCTCTCAAGGGAAGCTCAATCTCTTTGGGACTGGCTCACACTGCACAATATTCGCCTCAGGGTGGAGCACCTACCAGGGGTCCACAACGCCCGAGCGTATTCTCTCAGCAGGACGGACGACAACTGCCACATGTGGGAACTCAAACAGAAGGTACTCGACTACGTCTTCCAACACTGGGGACAACCGATCCTAGACTTGTTTGCCACCAATCAGAACGCCAAATGCCAATTCTGCGCCAGTCGATACCCACTCCCGGGGTCATGTTGAAATGCTCTTTCGATTAGATTTTCCGGGATCTTTGCATGCGCTTTTCCCTCCATCCCGTTGATCCCCAGGCTCCTCAGGAAGATGAAGTCGGAGTGCTGCAGGATCATTCTCATAGCGCCCAGATGGCCCAGGCAGTACTGGTACACGGAGCTTCTACTCCGGTCCGTGGCCAATCCTATGAGCCTTCCCTGCAACCACGACCTTCTCACGTAGAATCAGGGTCAGATTCTTCATCCCGATCTAACAGCTCTTCAATTGCACGCTTGACTCCTGAGTTCCGAGAGTTCCAGGGTATGAACAGTGACCAGGAATGCAGACGAATTTTATTAGCGGACAGTACAAATAAGACGTACAAGCTCAAATGGAAGAGATTTTGGGGGTCATTTCGACCCTGGCGGACGGCGGTGAAGCGACGGTAAGACCGCCAACAGGCTGGCGGTCTAAAAAATGAGATTTTGACCATGGCGGTTACCGCCATGGCCAACCGCCGCTTCACCGTTCCGCCTGCCAGGGCGGAGACGACCGCCGGGCTGGAGACCTGGGTCTCCAGCCCGGCGGTCGTCACTATACCGCCGGCGGTATCACAACCCGCCTGACCCGGCTTACCGCCATGGATTTCAGCTCTATCAGTGCCAGGGAATCCCTTCCCTGGCACTGATAGGGGTCACTCCCACCCCGACCCCCACCCCGACTCCCTCCCCTACCCCCCCACCACCCCTGCCACCCCCCAAAGGTGGCAGGACCCCCCTCCCCACCCCGTTCCCCAACATTTCTACACACATACACGCACGCAGGCATACACGCTCTCATTCACATACACACAACAACCCCGCATTCATGCACGCACTCATTCACATACACACAACACCCCCGCATTCATGCACGCACTCATTCACATACACACAACACCCCCGCATTCATGCACGCACTCACACGCCCCCTCAACATACACACACGCACACCCCCATGCATACACACAGCACCCCCCACCCCCCTTCCCTAACGGACGATCACCTTACCTGTTCCGGTGATCCTCCGGGAGGGAACGGGACCCATGGGGGCAGCTCTGCCGACACCGCCACGCCAACAGAACACCGCCACAGCGAATCACGGGACGTGATTCGCAGGGCGGTGTTCTGTTGGCGTGGCGGTGGAGGTGGAGCTACCTGCACTTCCCCGCCTGCCGCCAGTATGGCTGTTGGCAGCTCTCCGTCCGTAAAAGGACAGAGCGCTGCCAACGGTCATAATGGCCCATGCGGAAGACCGCCAGCACTGGCGGTCTTCCGTACGGCGGTCCCTCAGCGGTCTTCGGAAAAGACCGCTGAGGTCGTAATGACCACCTTTGTGTTTGGTGTTCTCAGAACAAGTTCCATCCTTTACAGATTAATCCGGAACAAATTCTCTTGTACCTTCTCACCCTCTCAAAGGCCTGTCTATGCCATGCATCGGTTAAGATTCATTTGCCAGCTATAGCCTCCTAGAGACGCTCTGCTGAAATGCCCTCACTCGGCTCATCCAGGATTATTAAGCAGTTCATGAAAGGCCTCTTCCGCACTTTCCCTCCTGTGCGTCCACCTCCGCCAGAGTAGCATTTGAATGTAGTCCTGTCCCAGCTAATGAAAGCTCAGTTCGAACCTATTCACAGAGCTGAACTCAAGTACATCACATGGAAGGTGGCAACTCTGCTTGCTCGTACTTCCACCAGGAGAGTCAGCGATATACAGGCTTTTACTACTAAAGAACCTTTTCTGTATTTTTTGGAAGACTTTGTTCAGCTCAGGACCAAACCCAGGTACATTCCTAAAGTGCCATCATCATTTAATTTGAATGAGCTTGTGATACTACGAACGTTTTTCCCAAATCCATCTACAATCGCAGAAAAGTCTCTGCATTCTTTGGACATCAAGAGATGCCTCAAATTTTACCTCCAGAGTACCAGACAAATAAGGAAATCAGATCAGTTGTTGGTATCTTATTCTCATGGACGGCAAGGAGCAGGGGTCACTAAGGCCACCATAGCCCGGTGGATTGCTTCTACAATTCAGTTTTGCCACACCAAAGCAGGAAAACCATTGACTGAGCGCCCAAGAGCACACGCCACAAGAGCAGCCTCCACATCGGCTTCTCTGTTTCAGGGCATTACTCTAGATAAAATATGTCAGGCTGCGACATGGAAGACTACACACTCCTTTACGCAGCACTACTGTTTGGAGTCATCGCAGAGAACTGACTCTCTATATGGACAAGCTGTCTTACGTCATCTCTTTCATTAAGGTGAGACCTTTCCTTTATTGTGTAGAAACTATTTTATATCTAATAGTCTATAATTGCTATGCAATATAGTTTGAGATACTGTTATATCTATATATTTATATATATATTTAAGATATATAGATATGTGTATGTGTATATATATATATATATATATATATATATATATATATATATGTATGTGTATATTTGTTTTAGGCTCATAATACAAGATTTATGAGCTGGTTATTTGATAATGTGTTTTAGAGGATTTCTATGCTCGCACCCTCCATCCACTACGTGCATGACGTTTATCAAGAGTACTGCTGGCTATTCAGATTCAAGCATGTGAATTTATGAAAGATCCAATACTGGATAAGAAAACAAGTTACTTACCTGTAACCACAGTTATCCAGTATTGGTATCTTTCATAAATTCACATGCGACCCACCCTCCTCCCCTTAGACGCTCGCATTTCCTCTCAGGTCATAATCTTTTCACTCTTGTGCTAGAAAATCTGAGGGCAGGAGCTTCTCTGGAGAGTGTTCTAGAGGGTGTTGGTACCTGATTGCCCGGCAGCCAGGTTTGGGTCCTTTTCACAAAAGGACTAAGATAGGCTATATGAGTGACTGGTGTTGCCATTATAGCCTATAGAAAAAAAAGAATTATTTGTTAATTATTGCTTTTTATGTTGATTTAAGCATGTGAATTTATGAAAGATACCAATACTGGATAACTGTAGTTACAGGTGAGTAACTTGTTTTCTTATAGCTGTGTACTACTTAAATGAAGCTCAAATTGTATGCTGAAACATACACAAGTACTTTTCTATATTAAGGGATCGACATGTTGAAATACCAAAAATCATACAACCCATTAAAGGTGTAACAAATACAGCATATATAACGACATAGTTCAGTTTACAATTTATAACCATAAATGCATCTCTCAGTAAAGTTAATGCAAATGTTCTAGAGCTTGAGAGATGATTTTCCGAATTTCTTTTTGCATCCACATTATGAAAATGCAGGTGTGTGCATCGCATTGAATATGACATCTAAGTGTTAAATGTATTGCAGAGTCAATAGATTTCGTTCGACGCTTAAAACTGATAAAAGATCTGGACGGAAGAGTCACTTGTGAATGCATGTTTGTGCATTGCAGATTGTAAACACTAGGGGGGCATATTTATACTATGTTTGCGCCGAATTTGCGCCATTTTTTAACGCAAATTCGGCGCAAACTACATATTTATATTTTGATGCTAGACACATCTAGCGTCAAAATATTGGAGTTAGCAACATTTTTTTGATGCGTGCACCTACCTTGCGTCAATGAGATGCAAGGTAGGCGTTCCCATCTAAAAAATTGTGCTAACCCCATAGCCCCATATTTATCCCTGTACTAAAATTATGCATAGGTGGGATGAGGGGCTCAATATTGGTTCAAAGCTTGCTTTGCACCATTATTCAACACCTGGGTCAGACCAGGCACTAGGGTACCTGTGGACCCATTTCCATGGTTAAACGCCATGGAAGAGCCCAACAGGTGGCCACCCCAAACCCCAGGAACACCCCAGCCACACCAGAGTGACACCAGAGGTTGGGGGACCCCATCCCAGGTAAGTATCTAAAAATAATTAAGTGACATTGGGGGCCTCCGACACGGCCCCCCCTGCATGGCACTGGGTGCAAATGCCATGCCCAGGGGGCCCTGGTCACCTGTGCTGGACATTGGGGTGGTGGGCCTGACTCCTGTCTTTTATAAGACAGGAGTCATGTGGTATAGATGGTTTTACATCAGGAAATGACGCTAGGCTGGTTTGAGACATTTCTTTGCCTCTAATCAGCCTAGCGTCATTTTTCGAGGCAAAATCCCCTTCACCTGTACTGCCAACCCCACTCGGCTAACGTCATTTTTTCTTACGCTAGCCCACCCTGAGCCCTGGCTTGCGGGATTCCATACATTTGGCACCCGGGTGGTGCATTTGAATGACGCAAGCCGGTGCTATACTTTTTGCCACAAAACTGCGTCTGCGCAGTTTTGCGGCAAAAAGTATAAATATGGGCCTAATGGCGCTGACCATTAGATGCAATTGCACACTGCTGAAGAAGCAGACCAAACCAAGTCAATGTGAAGCCACACCTTGAAGCTCGAAGATGGTGATGGAGGAGACGTACAGGAAAAGCTGATTCTTCCTCACAATAATGATGTGGAAAAACCGACCTTTGAAATCCTCTCACATGAAACTGAGGAGGACGGATATATACCAGAAAGGCAGGTATTTTCCACAACCGCTCCCGCCTCATGATGACTGTGCAATGAAGTATAGTTCGACATCAGCAGTGCTGCAGAGAACGAGTGTGGTGGAAGTACACCTAAAAATCTGAAAGTTCATTTGAAATTACGACTGCAGCACACCCATTTAAAGTACTGATCACGATTAGTACGAGATTTGTGGTGAGGGCGCTCACCATAAGCATGGCAGAGTCACTGGATCAGATGAGAGTAACATGAATGGGAGACGCCTATGAACTACACAGTCCATATACCAGATTGTAAACTAATAAGGCGCATCTGACACATCTTCCTCTTTGCCACTTACTATAAATGAAGAAGCCTCACATACATTAGGGTTTATTGCAGTAAGTCTATACCACGTATGAGTATCTACTTCATCAACATTGCTTTACACCCTCTGAGTGCCACCTCTAGAATCTTGGTGCGTAGTGCTCCACAGAAGTATAGAAAGGAACCAATAGGGCAGAATATGAAAGGCGTGGTATCAGATATCAAAATATATTCAATATAACAGTATCATTACTTGTTCCAACCTCTTCCTTCTTGTTCCTCATGAAATTTGCATATTGCCTTTTATGTTCTGGCACATAACCACTTCAAAGTGAAGGTCACTGATGACTTGAAATTTGACCTGGAAGACATTTCTTTTGTTACTTTAACTCTAATATGATAATAATTGAATTATATTCTCTTTTCTCCAGTGAGTTGTTCAGAACAGTTTATTGTACATAAGGGCATAAATATGCTGAGAGATTGTCATATAATGTAAAACCATCAAATGAGCAATACTTAAAAGGTACATGGAGGTCATGGTCACATGAGCTGGGGTTGCAACATTCCATCCATCATGCCATTACAGACATACTTTTTCTGTTTGTTATCCCAGCTCCTCAGTGTTCATAAGCAGGCTGGAGCAGAGCTACTCCCCGCTGGAGCCACGAGACGAAAGGAACCCCGAGACTAGAGAACAATGCTGCACTATATCCAGCGGCGGCCGCCGCAAATCTGAAGGGGGGGAATTGGGGGACAATACATAACAAAAAAAAATGGATAATAATAATACATTTTTAAAAATGTCGTTGTCCAGTCGCCGCCGGCCACCTCATGCTACTCTTCTGATGGTGTCCCAAGAGTCCCTGGGACACAACCACAGGCTCCCCCACGCAATCCTGGTGCTGCTCTCATGCTGTACCTAGCATGACAGCAGCACCAGGATTGGTGTGAGTGGTTGGACTGCCACTCAGACACTGCATTGGAGTCTGCAATTTATCCAAGCCAGCTGTGCAACATAGCCGGGTTGGAGATGTATGAAAGTGCCATGTTTCTGGCATAGTTACCCTCACTTTTTGCTACTTTTTGCAGTTCAGTGGGATCCTGCTAACCAGGCCCTCAGTGACTGTGCTCTCGCTTCTAAATGTGGTTGCACTTTTTACACCCACAATTGGCATACTGGTGCACCCATGTAAGTCCCTAGTATATGGTACCTAGGTACCCAGGGCATTGGTGCACCAGGTGTCCCCCATAGGCTGCAGCATGTATTGTGCCACCCCTGGGAGCCCATGCTAACTGTGTCTGCATGCCTGCCATTGGAGCCTGCGTGAAGTGGTGCATTCACCCTTTCACCACCAAACCTGGTCACTGCACTTTGACACTATAAGTCACTCCTCTGGTAGGCCCTTCAGCCCAAGGACAGGGTGCATCTCCCTAAGTGTGAGGGTACCCCTGCATGAGCAGGGTATTCCTACAGACCCCAGGTGAATTCCTGAACTCTGTAAGTGTGGGGAAGCCCCCCTCAGGTATGTAGTGGACACTGGTCAACACGAGTGGTCCAACTACATAATGGCTTCTCCAGACCTAGGCATGTTTGCTATCAAATGTGTTGGAATCATGCAACTACACGATTCAAGGTTTAGTTGCATGATACCTTAGTGGATCCCCCAGTTCTGCCTGTGTAGCCTTACGGGTTCCAGCTGCCAGTCCATCCTACTGCTGACCCCAAACACTGTTCTGCCCTCCTGCTGGTGAGCCAGGCTTAGGCCAGAGGAGCAGAACAAAAGATTTCCTGTGTTTTACGTGTCTAAGAACTGGGGTTCGATGGCCTCTGAGTGCCACAAGACTGCTTTGAAGGGCACATGTGGTGCCCTCCTTACATAATCTGGTTTGCACTAGATCAGGAACCCCTGGTTACCACTCTCACACAAAACTACACAAAGGACAGGAAAGTAACCACCCCCCTGTCCAGTTCCACCCCTAAGGAGTTGCACAGAGCTCTGCATAGTGGCCACTAGGTTCTGCCATCTTGGAAACAAGATGGGCAGAAACCCCTGGGAGCAGCTGACTGGTTAGGCCAGGTAGATGACGTCCCTGGCCCCCTCTGATAGGTGGGTCACTTAAGGGCTCTCTCATGGGTGGGTCCTCAGATTCATCAAGCAAGACTCTCCAAAGAATTCTTTGTGAGACATCTTCTGTCCTGGCCTCTGGAACTGCTGCTGGTCTGCTTTGGAACTGAACAAGACTGCTTCTGATGGGAAGGTTTCCATTACAACTTGTTTCTCTGCATTCTGCAAGAATTCAGCATCATCCAAGGCTGTGCATCTTCCAGGGTCACAAGGACTCTGTTTGCACAAAGAAGCACAGAGTAATCTCCCTTGGAGTGAAGGAGTCACTTCCCTGCAACCGCAGGCACCTCAAGACAACGTCAACCGGCTGGTGGGGTCTGCTGTCCCATGGAAATCCAACAACTCTGCAACACAGGTGGTGAGTCTGTGGCCTCCTCTGGGCCCTGCGTGTCTTCTAACCAATTTGGGAGACTGTGGGCCCCTGCTCCTGCGACTGGACTGGAACCCCTGTGCACTGTGACTGTTGCACTTGCCAAGGCTTTTTGACTCGTCCTTCAGGAGATCTTCAGACTTCAAGAAGCCCGGCCTCCAGCACTCTGCAATCTGAAGATCAGCCCCTGTTCTGCAACTTCAGTGACATGGGACTTCTGTTTTGTTGCGCTGGTAAGGCCTTGTGACTCCCTGTGTCTGGCGCCTGTGCATCACTTGTGAGGGTAACATCGGCTTCTGTATGCTAGGGGCCAGCTCTGACTCCCCCTCCTGGGTAGAAGCTCCTGGACCTTGCTGGTCCCCAAAACTTTGCAAGATTCAGCTCCTGTTTGCATTTGCCAGTGCTTGTTGGTGACCTGGCTAGTCACTAACTCTCCTGCACTCCGACGATCATCGAGGGACATCTCATAGGCAACTCCTGGAATCTTCTTCAGCCACTTGGCCCCGCATATGGACTTCTTCTCGCACTGACTACCTGGGCACCTCCAAGGGAGCTGGAATCTGTCCCCTTCCTTTTCAGGTCCTCCACATCCAGAATCCATCCCTGGTTTCCACCGGCCTGGTCCACTGGTCGTGGCAGCAGCTGGACAATCTGAGGCATCCACTGACTTCAGAAAGAGTCCCTTCTCCCCTCTGCATCCTGGTCCCTGGTGTAGATACTCCTGTCTTCTGGGTATCCTGGGGTGGGGACACCCTCCATCCATTCTCTTGAATGCTGGTTTCCACTGGGTCCACTGGGAAGGGTCCTGAATCCCACAAACTCCAACCATTACTCTCTGTGTTATGGGACACCTGGGTGGGTAACTACCTTGCACCTGGTTGTTGGAGACAGTTACTGTACTTACCTCTGGTGCTTCCAACTGCCCTCAGCTAACTACCATTCTTACCTTGGTTTGGGCCACTATTTCACAATCCAATGTTTTAATATGGTTTGGCCCTCCCATAGGGCCCTGTGAGTAGCTATCTCCAAAGGCAGATATACCAATACTAGTCTGGTAGTAGTTCTGTAATAAAGTATCCTTTATTTTTGCAACACTTGTGTGGTTCTTTCTTGTGAGTGAGTTCCTGTCTGACTACTGTAGTTTTGTAAGTGCTTTGCATTCCTCTTGGATAAGCTTAAGCTGCTCGCCTCATCTGCCCCCTAGAGAACTTCTGTTATCTAGACACCTAATCACTATCACTAAGGGTTGGCTGGACTCAGTATAGGGTGCCACACCATAGATGTACACCATAAACTGAGCCAGCCTCTTACAGGAGAAACCTAAGTGCGCATGTTCACTCTTCACCCCCCTCCCATGGCCCAGCTCGCCCCCTCTATACCCCCTCTCCTGAGGCAATCCATATATTCCGAAATGACAGCCATGCCTGTCTGTCAACAGAAGGAGGGGAATTGCAAGGAGAGGCTTCTGGCCTCAATCTCAATGAGCAGGGGCTGCATCATATGGGGATTCTGTAGCTGAATTGGCTCAAGCAGTAATGTTATCTTACAATAACAGACTAGAGAATGTAGTGGTGTGATCAGAGGTATATCCATCTCACCCAGCATTTATTTATGGGCAAATGATCCCACTCACTCACTTCCAGACTGAGCGGTTATCAGTTGTGAGGACACCAGCGACTAATGATCTCTGCTAATTTGGGGGCAGCAGTGACAGCAATGGGGAAATCAAACGAGTGTGGTCCTGCTCAAGAGAAGACCATATTGGCAGAGCTTGTGAGAACCTAACATCCATGGAGCATTACTGTTGTTACTCTACTCTTACCTCTGGCACATGCATGCTTGTGGCAGACAGTGCTAGCAAAGAGATAGCTTACCCAGAGATAAAAAGGCTGTCACTGTGTCTTTACCAAAAGGTTGATTGCATAAGAGAAAGGTTATTGTACTCAAGGGGAGCCAAGAGGCAAAGTCAACAAAAGTGGAAGGGATACAGTTGCTCACACTGGAATTGGATAAAAGAAAGTTTACTTTTGAGTTATATTTTGTCAAGCAGCAAGAAACTACAATATCCCTTGCTAAATTTCACCACTCTGCCATTCCCTCCCATCAGTATACTGGAAGATCATTTGGAGGTTGTGTGAAGTTTGGCCATTGCTTCGTTACTAGGCTCGCACAATCGTTGTATTGTATTGCAGCATTTACATAGCACTTACTACCTCTTTGTGGGATGCTGAAGCGCTTGACCGCATCAGTAGCATGCTACACCATGGAGGCTGTGTTGGTGGAATGATGTTGCTTTGTTTTTATCCTATATGAGAAGTGTTTCCGTGTTGCATGTGATGACCACTGAGGTGTGGTTATCGTGTTATGTGATGCAGTGCGTAGCAGTGTGTTGAATGATGAGGCGTAAGAGACAGATAAGCAGTTTTATGGTTTTCAGTATGCTGTTCGCTCTGAACAGCTCTGCAGGTCCTTTATGGTATTACATATGATAGAGATAAATTAGCTGATTACTGCACTATTTACCTCACTGGGTTGTCCAATATGAGATTGTGTACATAGTTGTTGTCCTGTGCTGGCGTGGTTGGAGGAAGAGAGATGGGGAACAATCTATTCAGATGGGCATCTTTTATTATCATCCCATATCTGAGTGTCTTTGCGAGATGTAAGGATGGAGGCAGAAGACAGATATGTGCTTCAATCAAGACATTTCTTCAGAGCGAGATAAGCCTTGTTCGTGCCCTCCCCAGCACCATGTGGTTGATCTACTTGCCTACAAGAGCCATTTTGTTGGAAGAAGCAGTGAGGGCACTCTGCTGCTGATTATGCATGACGATTCCCAGAGAGATTAAGGGCCTTATTTATACTTTTTGGTGCAAAACTGCACTAAGGCAGTTTTGCCCCAAAAAGTTTTGCACCGGCTTGCACCATTTTTAGCACCAGCTGGGCACCATATTTATGGAATGGTGCAAGCCGGTGCAAAGGGTAGGCTAGCTTTAAAAAAATGACGTTAGGCAGTTTTGAGTCAAAATAAATTATTCTGACCAGATTAGCATCATTATTTGACACTAAGGGGCATATTTATACTCTGTTTGCACTGAATTAGCGTAATTTGTTTTTTATCTCTAATTCAGTGCAAAACTAACTCCATATTTATACTTTGGTGCTAGACCCGTCTAGCACCAAATTTATGGAGTTAAAGTCATGTTTTGGAAGTAGAAACCTACCTTGCCTTAATGAGATGCAAGGTAGGCGTTCCCGTGCAAAAAAATGACTCTATGGCCTTAACACCATATTTATACTCCCATGTAAAAATGGTGCAAGGGAGGGAGGAGGGGTCAAAAAATGGGGCAAAGCTTGCTTTGCCCCATTTTTTAAGACCTGGGTCAGGGCAGGCGTTAGGGGACCTGTGGCCCTATTTCCATGGTGGAACACCATGGAATAAGCCCAGAGGTGCCCTCCCTAGGCCCTAGGGGCACCCCCACCCACACTAGAGGGACTGCGAGGATGGGGGACCCCATCCCAGGTAAGTACAGGTAAGTGCATTTTATTTTTGAAAGTGCCATAGGGGGCCCTGAAATGGGGACCCCTGTCCTCTGTGCTGGCCACTGGGATGATGGGCATGACTCCTGCCTTTTCTAAGGCAGGAGTCATGTGGCATGGTAAGTTTAGCACCATAAAATGACGCTAATCTGGTTAGAGTCATTTTTTTTGTTACTCTAACCTGCCTAAAGCCATTTTTTGGTGCTAAACCCTCTTCTTTTATACTGCCAGCCCCACCCGACTGAAGTCATTTTTTAAAACTCTAGCCTACCCTTTGCACCGGCTTGCACCATTCCATAAATATGGTGCCCGGCTGGTGCACAGAAATGGTGCAAGCCAGTGCTAAACTTTTTGGTGCAAAACTGAGTTAGTGCAGTTTTGCAGCAAAAAGTATAAATAAGGGCCAATATTTTGTAAGTTTGTGCCACTTTTGCGTCATAAAATGACGCTAATGAGGTGCAAAAAAAGTTTAAATCAGGGCCTTGGTGCTAGATGGGTCTAGCACCAAAGTATAAATATGGAGTTAGTTTTGCACCGAATTAGAGTAAAAAAAAATGACACTAATTCGGTGCAAACAGAGTATAAATATGCCGCAGAGTATAAATATGCCCCTAAATATGGCGTTTAGGCCATAGAGTCATTTTTTGCATGGGAACGCCTACCTTGCATCTCATTAAGGCAAAGTAGGTCTCCACTTTCAAAAAATGACTTTAACTCCATAAATTTGGTGCTAGAGGGGTCTAGCACCAAAGTATAAATATGGAGTTAGTTTTGCACCGAATTAGAGTAAAAAAAAATGACACTAATTCGGTGCAAACAGAGTATAAATATGCCCCTAAAGTTAAGATAGGTTGTGGAAAGTGGTAAAGTGCTGTTAGAGGATCAGTGGCTGTTTGTTTCCGGATGTCAGCTCTGCCGTTTTTACTAAATAGAAAGACTTGCAGAACCTCCTGAAGGATTTCACTCCATATGGTGCCCAAGCCATTTATTAAAACCCTGTACTGGCTTGGAGTCGGCCCAGGTGACGAAGGCCCGTATTTATACTTTTTTTAGCGCCGCATTTGCGCCGCTTTTTGACGCAAAACAGCGCAAACCTACAAAATACAATGGTATTTTGCAAGTTTGCGCCGTTTTTGCGTCAAAAAACGACGCAAATGCGGCGTTAAAAAAGTATAAATACGGGGAAGTGTCGGTCTTTGGCAGGGGAAAACAGCTACTGCCTCTGTTAATCTGTACGGACAGAGAATGCATCATCTTGCTGAATGTATTCTGGAGATTGTTTTTTTCTCCTTCTTCTATTCTATGTGGCATCTTGAGACTGCTTTTACCTCAAGGTGGGGAGTGCAAAGGTTTGCCTGCTCTTGCTTGGGGAAAGAAATGTTTGACGTGGATGTTTTTTTTCTGGTGATCCAACAAGTCCATAGCCCCACCTTCACTATATTGTAAGGAACTTTTCGATTCAGTTTCTGATTTATCTGTTGTTGATAGGGACATACTAAGCTTGTATGGTACCCACAGAAGAGAGTGTCACTATTGACTGCTGCGTTCGTGTTGTTTGGCCGCACACATTCCTTTAATTTAGGTGTGGTCCAATGTTCTATCGTAAAATCCAACAAAAGAAAATGTGTTGAAAAATACATTTTATTCATAAAAGCGACATGCTCAGTTCACGTTTTACCATACAACATATGGAACCAGGTAGTGATTCTTACCATATCTGCTACCTGTGCTGTCTTTAGGGAAGGAAGAGAGCAGTTGACCCAGGTTTTAGAATTTTGCACAGTATCCTTTAACCAACGTATGTGCTTCAGGTATTTTCCAGTCTTTAACAAACAAACAAAAAAACCAAGGCCCATATTTATACTCGGTTTGTGCTGATTTATCCTAACTCCATAGTTATACTTTGGCGCTAGACACGTCTAGCGCCAAAGTTATGGAGTTAACATCGTTTTCTGGACGGGAAAACCTACCTTGCGTCAATGAGATGCAAGGTGGGCGTTCCTGTCCAGAAAAGGACACTATGGCCTTTGCGTTATATTTATCTGCCCCAGGCTAAAATCCAGCACGGGGGATGGGATCTTAAATAATGGCGCTAAGCTTGCGTAGCCCCATTATTTAGCGCCTGGGTATGGGCAGACGTAAGGGGACCTGTAGGCTTATTTCTATGGTCTGGGACCATGGAAATTGCCCACAGGTGCCCTTCCCTGGCCCCAGGGACAACCCCACCCACACCGGGAGGACACTTAAGGATGGGGGAACCCATCCCAGGTAAGTCCCGGTACGTATATATATTTTTTTTCCCCAACACCGCTCGGGGGCCCTGACTTGGGGCCCCCTGGACAGCACTGGCCCCAATGGCCATGCCCAGGAGACATTCGTCCCCTGGGCATGGCCATTGGGGTGGTGGGCATGACTTCTGTCTTTACTAAGACAGGAGCCATGTCCATAGGGGTTGTGTGCCGCTACACTGCTTAGAGGCATTTTTTCTGCCTCTGAACGGTGTAGCACCATCGCCATAATTCGGCGCACAAGCCCCGGTTTCCCCTACACCTCCCCAGCCCTGTTAGCGTCCTTTCCAAGGATGCTGACAGGGCATTAGCGCCGGCTAGCGCCATTCCATAAATACAGCGCCCGCCCGCATCTTGGAATGGCGCTAGCCGGCGCTATACTTTTTCACGCAAAACTGCACTAACGCAGTTTTGCAGGAAAAGTATAAATCTTCCCCATACAATCCTCAGTGCACAAGTACACACCGGCCTTAGTGCAGCAGGTCCAGCAAAGCTGAACAAAAGGTTGATTCCACTTTGCAAAACATTTCCACTTATTCAGAACTAGACAGGAAGTATTTTAACACAACAGTACCTCTGCATAACCCGCATGTTGTGTGATGTTCTGCCTCCACTCCTAGTTCATACACCACTCTACTGATCAACAATAAAAGGACAGCAACCATTTAAAGATATTACATAATATTGTTAAAGTGCCCCCATGGTCTTCCTCATTCAGATATTGGCTTCACCAGAATTACTTCCAAATTAGCACAACTCTGCATCAGTTTCCAGTTATTCTTCATCGCATCTTTGCTCGCCACCGCCGTGCTTGCCTTTATTTCTTGGCTATGCACATCACAAAAAGACAACTTGCAATTTGCTATCATACCATGGGTTCCAAGGGATTTTCCTTAGTCATAGATAGTTGTAAAGCCAAATGTTCTTCTGCCTTTTCACTCCAGTTTCCAACCTGCACACATTAATAGCTACAGTTCTGATAAACAAAGCCCCTTATTGATTTTAGGTAGAATCTTTGGAACGTGCACCAGTCATGCAGTTTTAGATGTTAATTAACATTTTATCAGGAAAATTGTCATTAAAAATCGTCCAATGTTCTGAAACCAATTGCGGTCGCACTTTGTGTATGGCTGTGAATCCACCCAACTGAGATGTACTCACATGTATGGTATTCTCCATATTGCTGCACAACTTGGATTTGACTTCTATAAAAGAAAGGTTTTCTTTTCTTCTTGCGTATACAGGAGTGAGTCCAAAATCAGATTCAAGTCTTATAGGATAGGTTCCTTATTAGCACTCTAATAGTGAGGAAGAACATACAAATGATTTCTTGCCACAGGGTGTGCCACGAGAATATTTCAGAAGACTTATTGCACCATGGTGTGGCAGCTTAAATGTAATGTTTACAGCAATCGGACTTTAAGCTTGTAAAGGCCAAAACGGAAGTGATAAGATTAAAGTGCATCTAAATGTGTTTAAAATAATTCAGTTGCCTGTCCTAAGCACAGCGACAGAAAATCAGTCATTTAGGTTTGCATTGTGTCCTCTTAAGTTCCTTCCTAGCAGAACTTGCTACAGGTACGTTTTTCTCTGATAAGTTCAAATATGTTTTCCAAGTTCCAAGTTGTTAAGTTCAGCAGTTGGAGGGTTGTTCTTCCAGCTGAACTAAACCATTTGAGGTAGCAACAGAAAGACAGCACATCTCTTATGTTGGTTAGAAACGTGAAATGTCTAGAGTATCTGGCATCGATGGAATGTTAGTTTTTCAATAGTAAAGGAATGTTAGAGTTCAATTGGTGGATGGACACTGTACTGTAGGCTGTGTCTGTTGATGCTCCTCAGCTCCAATAAACACTTTTCAAGTTCCTGCTGCTAAGAGTGTTTACTACCTAACAACCTCCTATTAATGATTCCCCACTACCTGCGAACTCTATGTATGAGCAGTGTTTTTCATGGCAAGAATATCTATTCACATAAAGACCTTAATCTGAAGGATCTTACTCCCAGTTGTCTAAATAGGGATGTTGGTGAATGCCCACTGTATAAAGATGTGCCAGTGCATGAAGAGGTGTCACTGCATGAAGATGTGCCACTGCTACTGAAAGAACCTTTGTAAATAGTTTAAAAGCAGAGATTGGGCCATCTGCATTTGTATGGGCCAAACGGTTCCTAATAAGTTGGTCTCTGAGGAGAGGGCTAACCCAGATGCTAATCTAGTGGCAAAGAGCAAGATACAGGGAAGCAGCTGATGCACTTTGACAGGTGCCCTGTGCTGACCTACTGAGGCTGGGAGAGACGGAGAATGCCAGGACCACAACGTGTGACTTCGCTACCATTGTCCTCTTCTCCAAAGAAGAAACTTCTAAAATCTTCCAATAAGAATTCAGAATCATAAATGGGGAAGGAAGTCATCACTACAACAGTATATATGTACTTTGATAAAATGGTGATATGCTGTAGGGGATGATGACTGGGGAGTGCTTGGTACTGTGATATCTAATTATAGTGGTAACTCTTTTTCTGGTAGTAAACAAATAATCTTTAGTTCTGTTAAAAAATGGGTAATCATATCATGCACAGTCAATGCAATAGAGTGGGAGCTCTTTGCCTCTGCTGACCTGATTGCCGAAAGTATGTGTGCTTTCTTTAAGAGATACAGGGCTATGATCTACAAATTCTATGGTAACGTTCTTTGAAGTTTGAAGTGTCTCCACATCGTGCTCGCACAAAGAGGCATATAAGTATGCAATGGACAAACGAAGATGTGATTTTTGTGTTTTTTTTCCTGTGTAAACAACATTTCTCCTCCAGGGGATCTACATTTATGGTCATAAGCATTGAACTGGTACACCCAAGGCGCAGGGTCCCAGAACGCGTTTTACATATCAATACATAATACTTCTTTTGAAAGGCCAATTGTTTTAACAGAAAATTAAACATTGAACAGCTTAAAGCAGGCTTTTGACCAATTTAAACTGTTTTTTTAAAAGCCAATTTAAAAACAGAAAAAAATATATAAAGACAAGTGACAAGAAATGTCTTCCACAAACTTTTTTAAAGGAAACGTTATGGAAATGAAGGCCAATGTAGCAAAATAAATAAAACCTAAAGTCCAACTAATAAGTAAAGTGTACCTTGACCTTCATTGTCCCATGATATCTCAGATTGTTTATTGCATATTTTGTGGCAGTAAGAGACTTTCACAGCTGGGCTCAGAAACTTCCACTCTTCAAAATTAATTTTCAACACCTTCAGCTGGTTTCTCACATCTTAAAGGATACTTTCCTAAATTAGGGCTCTCACTCCTGGAATTTGTTCCAGTGATTATCTTATTTTTTCTTCATTATTGCATACTCCAAGTGAGGACACAGTTTTGCCTCTAGGCCAATTTCATTCAGTGCATCAGAAAACTTTAGGATTCTTTGCTTACTGAAATTAGGAAACAGAGACATTTTGTTACTTGTCATTCATCTGCACTTTTGACAAAGCTTACAGAGTTCAGGTCTTTTGTAGTGATTTCTGCGATATCCGGGACACCACTAAATAGCTTCAAGACTTTTGATCCATGAAATGGTCCTAGCTTACTTGTTTTTTTCGTTTTTCGAGGTATGTCAAAATAGATGGCAAAGTCTTGGTTAGTTTGATTTATATTCAAGCCTTTTTAGAACATTTTGCCTCTCTTTTGCATCCTCTGTTTATATTTTAGCTGATTTCACGCTGACTTTATTCGTTTTAGCCTTTGACTTTATACCTTCTTTACTTCTCATAGTAGCAATTCTTCTTTTTTCAATAGTACCACACTTCAAATTTGTATTCCGATTTCCCTGACTTTAAATTGCTGCTGCATCATTGATTTCGTTTGATGATCTCCTTATTTTAGAGGATTATTATTTACTGTTCTACGCTATCATTTGTTTTTGATTTCATTTTTCAAAATTGTTCTTTATTTATTGTCTATGAGCTCTGTATATAAAGAGAATTTGATTTGATAATGGCTTTGAATGACTCCAATCAGTGCTTAATTTGAGGCAGTGCTTGCCAGCGGGGGCACTCATTTTTGGGACCGGCACTTATTTTTTCTGATCAGACATTTTCTGGGAGCTAGGGAGGGAAAACAAAGGGGTTAGAAGGAGAATGACGGAAAACTGTCACAAAGGGAGAAAGGAGGGACCTGCAAGAGTGAAATAAAGAGGCAGGGAGTATCTGGTAGTGGATTAAAGAAGCATGAGGTAGGTTTAATACTACACAGCCTTAATATCCATTTACACTGACATTTATTTAATAGCACCAGCCGTATGCTTGATGGATATATATTTTTTTCTGAAACTATTGCTGATACCATTGAAGCTGAGTTACCATCTTCCACTTAGTTAGTTAGCAATCTTGCAATACCCTTGCCTTATTTGTTTCCCTCTGCATTGTATTGCCCACGAGACTGACCTTCCTCCTTCTTACTTGTATCTTTCATTTGTTGTTCTCCCTGGCTTACTGGTCGCAGTATTGTTGGTAGGCTCTGTTTTTACCATTTGTAACTCTGCAGATACATCTTTAAGATCACCTGATTGGATATTTGGATTTTTTATTCACCTATATTAGTGCCTCTGATGTACCCTGAAGAGTCCTGTGCATAAGAAGAACATCAAGAAGTGCAAATGCTGAAGACAGATTTGCATTCATATCAGACAGTGACCTATGTTGCTGAGGATCCCTACGCACTTCTAAAGCATGATCAATATTGTCACTGAATTTTAAATCTTGTTGGCAACCTTGACTGGTGGTGATTCCCACCCAAAATATTACACCGAGTCTGATTTGGTAAAGAATTAAATATATCGCAATTATTTCCTATTACGATTGTATTTAAAAAGAACGAGGAAGATAACAGTGACCCTCTTTGAGGGGGAGTACACTTGGGAGCTCATTTGGGCAGTGCATTGCTTCTCTGAGGTAAATATCTGTATATTCTGCAGTTTCTGCCATCAAGCGTTTGTACAGAACCTTTGTAAGGGACACATCTATCATTTGAGGCTGCACTGACTATGGAGCAGGCTTCTGAGTTAACATGGGTTTTATAATGTTTATTCACAAAATCCCAAAGGGACTTCGCAAGCAGTGAGGATAGATTTTTGAATGAGGGGGCTCATCACCTGTATGTGCACCATCTGATGTTACTTCCTCGGTTCATTTCAACAAACTAACCCCCTGGTCGTCCTTTTTGGGCACTGACGCCAACTCCTGAAGGGCACAAGTACTGTTGCTGCCACCCGCTTCCAAGGACCGAATGAACACGCTTGAGGCTCTACTCTTCATCCCACCCTCTTTCTCATATACAGTCAATGGTTGAAGTGGGCAGGATCGGAGGGGCACAACGTGCCCCTACTTTTCTGAATTATTAAAAACTGTTCCCCTACGTTTTGTGAAAAGACAACTGTCCAGCAACGGTTAATTCCTATATTTTAAACGCGCTATAGCTGAAGCCCATGCAGCGAGTCTCCTGTGCTGTGGAACCAAAGGAAGCCAGGTGGACAGCTAAACAAGCCTTCTTCCCAAGGTGCGTGCTTCCCTGAAAGAAATACAAATGTGCCTAGGAGTTACACTGCAAATATAAAGGGTGCCTGGGAGCCAGTACTGGCTTTACTTGATCCAATCACTCAAAGCTTTGGGTGACAAAAATGTATTTTTCAGTGGTAGTGCAAACAGGTAAGGACTGATCTGTGAAGTTTGTGCTTTTAATTGAAACTATATTTATATAGCGCCTACTATCCCCTGAAGAAGTGTTGAAGGGGCAGTTATGTAAAAATAAATATGCATTACGTACAGTCTGGGTATTACTAAAATCTATACTTTGGAAGCACCATTATATCTTAAACCTGTTTGTGAATTTTGTAGCAGTCTATTTTATACTGTGTGTAATGCAAGTTTAAAATAATGACTTACATATTCACACACGCTCTGACCTCATAGCACTATACACAAGTCACTATTCACTGCACCCACCAAGATTTAATTCTATGGCTCTCCGGTTACACACAGGCCTCTGTAGTGCATTAATGAAGAGAGGTTTCATAATGTACTGTAGTGCGTTTTTCACTGAGTAGCAACTTTTTTAAATGTATTTTTCATTTAATCTGCAAGTTATTTTATATGTAGCTACGTGACAGCGAAAGAAAAAAAAAGCTTACAGAATATTTTGCTATTTTAGCCACACCTTTGACTCCACCCCCATGCTCCCTGACCCTACCCGATTGCATACAGCATCACAGATCCCATACTTTTTTTTAATGCACTTCAACCACTGTATACAATCATTTTGTGCTGGCTGCGACCCAACTGGGTCACCTTAAGTGGCCCTTCTGCTCATCCCGATTCAAAACAATCCCGCCCTCGATTTTTGAGCTCCAAGTAGCAATTGCGACTGCCTAATGGCCGTGTGAACAACACACTGTGTCCTTGGATATGTTCACTTATACCATACCCTCTCTTTTTCCCTTTCTCTCTTAGTTTATTTTGTTCCATTCTTTCTCCATATCCATTATTGTAAGACCATACCCTGTTTTAGTCACTCTACTTTCTTACTTTAAAAGGACGCTGGTTTTGGTTTCTTTATGGGCTGTGGCTGGTTGGACAGTAAAGGGGGTTTGGTTCTTCCGAATATTTCCTGTGTATTGCTGTCACCCACACCCACATCATGGGACTGCAATGTTGCTGTTGATTGTTTGTATTTTCTGGAACTTTCGATTTTCTGAAACATAGAAATAAAGATTTTAAAAAACTATTCCCCCTCTTTTTGCATTCCTACTTGCCTTTGAGCAGAAGTTCATTATGGGCTGCCTAGTTGCTGGAACAAATAAATGAAAGGCTGCTCTCCTCTCCTCTGATGTTTGCAATGTGGCACAGGGAGAGTATGTGGCGAATGAAAGAGCAGGCATGAGCACACCCAGCCACTTGTGCAAGTTGTATCTGTAACAGTTCTTCAGTTGCAAGGACTGAGACGATGACATTGTATTTGATGCAACTATTGCCCAAGAAGCTCTTTGACACCGAGGGCTAATCTTTGGATGGGGTTCTGTTCTACTAGTAGACTGTCTTAACTTCACGTGAAGTCCTAGGAGGAAGATGAGGAGGATGATCCTTATGACTGAGATAGAGATCAGAAGTAACATGGTCACTAATATAGCCGCAAAGAACAAGAGGAGACACATAGGGGATATGCTCATCTTCATTATGACCAATCTTATGATGAATATTCCAAAAAGCCACAGTACCAGGGTCAATTTATGATTAAGGTCCTGATAAATCTAATCCGGCTCCCAGGAAGTGACTCTAGTCTATCCCTATCCTGGATGATATATTGGTGTTAGGATTATATAGGCTCCAGCCTCCGTTTCAGCCAAGGGCTTTCATTGAGTCAAAAAATACAGTCCCAGATAATTATGGCTGTCTGACTGCGCACCATGTGCCAGTTTTGTTGTATTGCATGCTGCACGGTGTCATTCACACCACCCTACCTCCCCCTGCACACCTTTCCCCAACAGGGAGGGATGAAAGATGGACAGTTTTTGGAAGGAAGTGTTTACCCTTCTAGATACCGCCATCAAAGCAGTGAATGCGCTAACAAGTGTTGGGTGCCATGGTGGACACAGCCATCCTTCTGCATCGGCTGCCTGACAACAGGATGCCATCTTACCAGAAGGGGTAAAAGTGTCAGAGACTTCGGTCAACAGGTTAATAGACACCACTTCCACTGCTATTTGCCAAAAAGCAGGGCACCTGCTCTAAAGGAACAAGTTTGGTTGTGTTCTACATCTTTTAGCTCCAAAAGAAAGCATTACATTTTAGAGGTGCCCTTTGATGGGGAAATACCTTTTCAGATGGCAACTGGGCGAGGCCCTACTTTCAATAAAATTTGATAGTGATACAGCCCAGTTCCCTGTAAAACTAAATTACAGATAACAAGTTCACCCTCTGGAGCAAAAGGGAGAGGGATGGCATCATCTAGGTATGGTTACCAACGGCAAAGATTTAGGGCCATATTTATACTTTTTGACGCTAAACTGCGATAACGCAGTTTAGCGTCAAAAAAAGTAGCGCCGTCTAACGCCATTCTGAAGCGCCATGCGGGCGCCGTATTTATAGAATGGCGTTAGCCGGCGTTAGCCGACCGGCGCTGCCTGGTGTGCGTGGAAAAAAACCACGTACACCAGGCAGCGCCGGCGTAGGGGAAAATGGCGTATGGGCGTCTCAAAATGGGGCAAGTCAGGTTGAGTCAAAAAAATCGCCTTAACCTGATTTGCGCCATTTTTTTACGACGCCCATCCCCCATTAACATGACTCCTGTCTTAGCAAAGACAGGAGTCATGCCCCCTTGCCCAATGGCCATGCCCAGGGGACTTCTGTCCCCTGGGCATGGCCATTGGGCATAGTGGCATGTAGGGGGGCACAAATCAGGCCCCCCTATGCCACAAAAAAAAACAAAAAAAATACTTACCACAACTTACCTTTTCTTCCCTGTGATGGGTCCCTCCATCCTTGGGTGTCCTCCTGGGGTGGGCAAGGGTGGCAGGGGGTGTCCCTGGGGGCAGGGGAGGGCACCTCTGGGCTCATTCTGAGCCCACAGGTCCCTTAACGCCTGCCCTGACCCAGGCGTTAAATTCAGGCGCAAATGCGGGGTTTTTTGCCCCGCCCACTCCCGGGCGTGATTTTTGCCCGGGAGTATAAATACCACGCACATGCCTGGGAGTCATTTTTTAAGACGGGAACGCCTACCTTGCATCTCATTAACGCAAGGAAGGTGTTCACGCCAAAAAATGACGCTAACTCCATGAACTTTGGCGCTAGACGCGTCTAACGCCAAAGTATAAATATGGCGTTAGTTTTGCGTCGAAAAAAATGACGCAATTTCGGCGCAAACGGAGTATAAATATGCCCCTCAATCAACAGCAACCACATCCGTTGCCTTATTTTAGTCATTCCTATTATCCAATCACAGTGCTTATAATCCTCTTCTTCCTACACCGGGCACCAGTCCCGGAAGAAATACATATTTTCCTGTTTAGACAGGCATACAAGGGCAAGGAAGTCCATATGGTTAGGCTTTCCCGAACACAGTTGTAAGGAAGACATTTCGGCCTCACGAAAGAGTGCTAAAATTGCAGGCTTTAACTTCTCAGGTTAAAGGATCAAAGCGTTTAAGTCTGAACTGCATCGATATGATGTCCCCATGCATTCTGCTGGTTACTCACTGCAGGCTGCACGTGCCCTGTGCAGGAAGACTTGATTGTTCAATGGCTTCAGGTGTCTGGATTTTTTTGAAGAGCGAATGTCAGATCACACCCTGAATTATTTCAGTAGTTGAATTGTGAAAGTCAGAATTCAGCTTGACTACGTGTCTGCAATTTTAACTGCAAATCATCAGGTATGTGGTGATGGCTGATGTGTCTGTAGATGGATGGGGCGCACATCTGCAGGACCTTTAGGCCAGAAGGCATTGATTGCCACGAGGCAGAAAAACAACTTCATATGAACATTCTCAAACTCAGATCTGTGAGGAGAGGCCTGCAGCCTTTCCTTCTGGAATACATGTAAGGACAGACAACACAACCATTTTTTTAAAGAAACAGAATCACCAAGTCCACAGGACTTTCTGATTCACTGGAATAGCTTTGGAAATTGAGAATCAGTCATGGCATATCTCTGTTGGCTGAACACTTGCTGGGGGTGAGCAATACATAGGCAAGACAACAAGGATCAGTCATGAGTGTGAACTCAGCTAAGATCATGGGGTGATGATCTTTAATCAGTAAGGTCACCCAGTGCTGAGTCAGGTTAGCAACACCAGAGAAAAACAAATGGCCATTCATTATAAGTAACACAAAAGGATGATGGACGTAGTGCCGAACAATGCAAACACTCACCCCCAGTCACAGATCTGGGTTTAATCCATCGTTCTTTTGCTCACCATGCCAGACCAGGTTGGACCCAGCCATATGCAAATCAGTCTTGACCCTGTTCCCTATGGGAACAGTCCAGCCCAAATTGCCAAGCTAGGTCCTCCCTGGACCGGAAACAAGCATCCTGGGACCGGTTTCAGGGTATCACCCTTCATCAGCCAGGCTAGTTTGAATCCAGTGGTACAGTGAGCAAGGGACCCACATCTGGGCATACCCTTCCCACTTAGGGCAACTTTAGCTACACAAAAGGATGATGAACGGAGTGCCGTACAATGCAAACACTCACCCCCAGTCACAGATCTGGGTTTAATCGATCGTTCTTTTGCTCACCATGCCACCCCAGGTTGGACACAGCCATATGCAAATCAGTCTTGACCCTGTTCCCCATGGGAACAGTCTAGCCCGACCTGCCAAGCTAGGTCCTCCCTGGACCGGAAACAAGCATCCTGGGACCAGTTTCAGGGTATCACCCTTCATCAGCCAGGCTAGCATGAATCCAGTGGCACAGTGAGCAAGGGTCCCACGTCTGGGCATACCCTTCCCACTTAGGGCAACTTTAGCAACACAATTTTTTTTAAGTAGACAGTTGCACCCAGGATCGAGGGAGGAGGCTCTAAGGCCTTTCCATCACTTCATCCAGTTCCATGAGTGAAGAGCAAAATCAAGACTCCGCCATGCAGGCTAATTCTCGTAGATACAGCATGCCTTCACTAGTATTGGTTCACAGATCTCTTCCATCAGTCAGAAGTCTTTTTCACTTCAGGCAGTTACAAATACCTTCTATCCAGAGAGGGGTATCTAATTCTTCACCACAGTTCGTGGTGTCATAATATATTGGTGTGTTTATGAAAACTTGGAGTTTCCCCAACTAAATATCCCCTAGATTGCTGGGCTACCTTACATAAAGAGCAAATGCCTGCTTTCAACAATCAAACCATACTAGGCAAAGTGGAAGAGATTCTGCATCTAGTGTCATTCCAGCAGTTTCATTCAGTAACCTCATACCCACATAACGTTCTCTCATTCCTTTTATGAGTTAGCTCTTGCAGGTTTCAAACATGCTTCAATGCGGTCTACTTAGCAGCTGTATTAAGCTTTCAAAATTATTCACAATCTAAACAGTAGTCATCAGGCAGTTTATTTTAAGTGACCCAAGAAGTCATTCAGTGCCTCTTTTGTTAAGGTGAGCCTCTTCCTAGTTCTCTGGTATATTTCATTTGTCTCAATATTGATTGATATCCCTGTATGCCATTTTCTATTGATATGTGATTTGTTGTGTGCTATGTTGCTAGTTATTAGTATTGCTTGCTATTCTGATTCAAGCATGGAACTCTATGGCAGATCTAATGCTAAGAAAGAAAAACGTTTCTTACCTATAACCAGGGCCACTGGAATTTCTCAGCAGGGGAGCACCAAATTATTTGACAGGGTTGACTAAATTATGAGTCAAGAAAAAGCAAGTCATGAGACAGAATGCAGCACATTTCTTGGTAGTATTGCTTCGTTATTTTGTAATTTGTACACATGAAAATACTCTCTTGGCAAATATTTTACCTCATTAGCACAAATGTAACAACCAAATACATAAATAAGTAAATGACCATTTAATCTTTCCCAAAAGTCTTCCAACTCATTCGAACACATATCTTAATGCAGTGGTTCCCAACCTGTGGGCCGGGGACCCCTGGGGGTCCGCGAAGCCTCGTCAGAGGGGCCGCGGCAGCTTAAAAAATGTAATAATATTAGGTCCCAGCTATCAGTATTGACTCAGTGGGGGTCCCCCGGTTCCATTAATGATTCAGTGGGGGTCCCCGGGCTCCAGTATTGATAAAATGGGGGTCCACAGAAGTGAAAAGGTTGGGAACCACTGTTTAATGTGTTTAGCAACTTTTGAGCCGATCGAGCTAGAACCAATTTTTCTGTTAAAATCTGCATATTATGCAGCAGATGTTGACTTATGTGGCAAATTCTTAATCATGTGGAAACAAGTCACACCCGCAGAATCACATAATTCCGGTGGCCCTGCCTATAGCTACACTTTTTATAGAGTTGGTATTTTTCATAGATACACATGCCACCATCTCTACTTCCCAATTGCAAGCCCTTTGTTTTCTCCTTTCAGACTATAGAAAATCTGAGGTGTGGTGACCTCCGAGAATTTGGGGTCATTGTACTCTCACCTCATTACATTGACACGTTTTACCTATTGCGGTGAGTGAGTTACTATGGGAAACTGTTTTCTATGTGTTTTTCTATAGGAATTAGATTTTTCTGCTAACAGGTAATTACAGTGGATCTCCCTGCTTAGTGACTGGGAATAATTAAACCACGGAAAACTATTAAACCAACGCTGGAGAATTGTAGTTAGAGGTAACTTATTCATCATGTCGTCACCTTAAGCCGAGATGCACTGAGAGGTCTGGCGTGCTATGTTCATCTTTTACTTGCCCCAGGCCAACACTCAGATAAAGAAAGAAGCCAGCTCTTACTGAAAAGATGATTAAAAACTGTGGTGATCCAAGGCCATTCATTTGAATGCTGAACATCTGCTTGCGATGGA
Source organism: Pleurodeles waltl (assembly GCF_031143425.1). Classification (NCBI taxonomy): domain Eukaryota; kingdom Metazoa; phylum Chordata; class Amphibia; order Caudata; family Salamandridae; genus Pleurodeles; species Pleurodeles waltl. Next base: position 425,965,240 of record NC_090443.1, read on the forward strand.
AACCTGGAAGCAGTAAATGCAATGGACTCCAGTCCATTGAATAGATTAAACAGATGTTACAGATAATTCAAATTCACAACAGGTTGTTATTTAAAATTTGCCGCATGGATAAGTGGCATGTCATGACTAAACGCTGTATAAAATCTGGACATTTAGGTAGACATGTGTATGTTTCAGTGAATATTTTTATTGTGACTCCATTTTACGATGTCATGCAGCCGATGGCTGATACTGTATACACTGAGAATATTTAGCAGGCCGACTAATGTATTATATTGATTGTGCTTGCGACTAACAAAGCCGGAGCCTTCTTGGTTAACCTTCGTTTAATAAATTAGCTTCCAGTACAACGGCTACGATGTGCATGCACGTGTGTGTCTGTGTGCTGCAGGTGCTACATTTAATGAGGTTAAGCAACTACTTGCTTGCCACTTCAAATGTGTCACCCGTGCATCTGCTCTGTGTGTAAACATTTTGTTACTCTTGCAAAAATAGAACAAAGTTAGCATTTTCTCCAAACTGGGACTCAGTTTTTTCTGGGGATGGCCGAGTATCCCAATAAATATTTTTTGTTTGTATGTTCTTGGCTGTGGACCACTCCATCCTGCCTGAACGGTCCGCCTCAAATCTCACATGTATCAGTTATTTGCGTTAGAATCCAGATATAGTGCTCTTCCTGTTTCTCTTCTGTTCCATTGGGTTTCAGATTGGTTCTTTAGGATGACTCTATATCCTTGAACTTGTACCTGGCACATCCCTGCAAGGATAAAAAAAGGATGCAAGTAACATCTGCACTTTCTTTACATGCTGTCATCGTAGTGGAACTTAACCACGGGTTGCTTCTGAGAATGTACAAAACCCAGACACATTTGTCAAACTCAAACTGTCAAGAGAGCAAAAGGGAGCAGCAAGGGTTCTAGTGATTGTGCTTCCTTGGGTATAATGGCCTTTCTCATTATTTGCTATAGCGCACACATAGCTTCAAGGAACATAAGAGTGCTTTATAGCGCAGAACTGTACACAGAATAGTATGGTATTTTTGGGTAAAGCCAGATTACAACAGTTAGCATGTTATGAGGAAGGACTGTACATTTAATTGGACAATACTAAACTATACTTTGTAGAACATGATATGCCTGAAAACATAGATTTTAATCAATTACCAAATCAAGGGGTGGAACCCATATCTTTAGGTCATATGTCTTCCAATGTTACCATTCGTCCACATTTCACCCCCTACAGGACCTGCAGTCTTTTTACTGGTTCGCTATGCAAACTGACCAACGTGTTTATTGTGACATTATGAAGACTGAAAATCATCCAGCAAGTGATCTATCCACGATTTAGGACTTTAAACTAATCTCTGGCCTGGAAGGTGGACCTGAGAAAAAACCACGAACAAAATGTCCAAAAGAAAAACATTGTTTCTACACTGACTGGCTACTGGTACTGTAAATCTTGTTTCTATGGTGAGCTGAACTTACTTCGGGCAGAGTGTTCAGCTTCAGGCATGCATTTTAACTCATTTATTTTTTCAGATTTAGGACCAAGGAACATTTCTCCTGTTTTCTGACATTGTCACCCTTTGAAAGTGTTTTTTGCCTTTTAAGGCCTTTTTAAACGATAATATCACATTTTTTAAACAACATTTTTCTCTTTCGGGTGTGAAAGTCTGCCTTACATGTCCTCTGGAAATGAAGTGGGCTATTTAAAAGCCTCGTGGTCATGGCATTTTGATCTGGAAGAACTGCTTGAAGATGACACCCATAATATCAGGGACACGTTGAAACCTTTTAGGTTTTTTTCTCAGTGTCGCTGCACAGTGGCCAATTAGGGCAACAACTATAGTGGTGGAAGAGGAAAACGGGCATTCGCCTTGTCACTGGGTTTACTGCCCAGTCTGTTGCTGAGGAAGTTGAAAATTGTATGCTTCCGTTCACAGAGCAAGGAGTCACTGTATAGCAATGAATATACACTTACAGAGGAAAGAGATTCCCTCTGCCATTACCCACATTACACCTTCAGCAATTTGCCTCCCTCCCAATGCAGCGTCAGAGCCGGTGCGGCACCTGGCCTAGATGTTGGGTGCAGTGTTTCATTGTGGCTGCCCACCCTTCCTTCTCATTCCCAGCAGCGAGCAGAGATCATTAACAGTTTTTGTTTTCTTGTGGCTGAGTACATTGGACTGCAAGCTCCTTCTAGCATGGTGTAGTCGCACCTGGAGAAGGGACACTTCATTCTCCATGAGCCAGGAATACTGGCAGTCTGATTCTAAAAGAGCTGATTCCAAGGACTGCCTGATTGGGCTGCCGTCCACACCTACTGAGCTCTCAGTGTCTCTTTCACCCGGATTAGGGCTTTCATGATGATGATGAAAAAGGTGAAATTCTGGGTGGATTTATAGCTGGATGAGCTATCCTCCAAGTACTCCATGAACAGGATCCAGTTTTTAACTTGTGGCTGCATCATTGTGGAGTCCTCCACGCACTCAGCAAAATATCATCTTGTTCTAATCCTAGCCAAAGTCCACAGCCTTTGCACGCTTCCTGAAACCCTGCCGGGCCCTCTTGGATGAGGAGCGGTCCTCTGCTTGTGCTTCTGTCTAAGCACTGTGCCTGGGGCATTTCCATACTTTACATTCACAACGCAAGAGTTTTCACGCACATAAGTACCACACATGTTATGTTCTGGCACTTTACAACTTTATCATGCAGGTGTTTTTTGCTTACATTAAATAAAGGGAATTAAGGGGGAAGTGTTGGATGGCTAGGGGCATAGGGTTATAAGTGTTTTTAGGTCCAGGAATGGGTAAGGATGGTGAAAGAAAGGGGATTTTATGGTTCAGTGATGGGTAAGGGCACTGGGTTATAAGGGTTTTAGGCCCATATTTATACTTTTTTGTGCTGCATGTGTGTCATTTTTTGACGCAAAAGTGGCATAAACTTACAAAATATAATTGTATTTTCTAAGTTTGCGCCAATTTTGCATCACAAAATGATGCAACTGCAGCACAAAAAAGTATAAATATGGGCCTTAGTGTTTAGGGATGGCTGAGGGTAGGGGATAATAAGAAGTATGGGTTGGGTAAGCCTGTGGGGCAAAAGGGTTTTTAGGGTTCAGGGATGAGTAAGGGTATGTGGTTCTAAGGGGCTGTCGGATTTTTATGGTTCACAGTTTGGTAAGTGTATGAGGTAGTAAGGAGTTTGTAGGCCTGAGAGATGGGTAGGCATGGGTTTCTAGTGGTAAGGAAGGGTTTTAGGGTTTAGTTATGGGTAAGGATACGGAGTAGCAGGAGTTTTTAGGGTTCGGGTGTAGGATACAGGGTTGTAAGGGTTTTTAGGATTCAGGGATAGGGAACCATAGTGGGTAGTAAGGGATAATAAAGGATTCTTAGGTTTAAGGAAAGCTTTAGGGTATGCATAGTGATGGTGTTTAGGGTTCAGGAATGGGTAAGGGGTTGTAAAGGTTTTAAGATTTAGGGATGGGTAAAGGGTAGGGGTATTTAGGGTTTGAGTCTATTTAAGACTGTATAAGAGTAAATGGTAGAAATGAGTTTTTAGAGTTGAGGGCTGGTTAAGGATATAGAGTAGTAAAGGGTTTAAGGGCAGTTGAATTGATGGAGATGTTTGAAGTGAATTAAAAAGGAAAATCTGTGTCAGGGGGAGTTTGTATATATACACATATTGCAGTGGCTGGGTAGTTTTAGTGGGGATATTTTTTTCCTAAGGCATTTTTGGTTTGCTTATAAGCTGAGATCTGATTGGCTGCCACTACATCAACAACAAGTAGCTGCAGCCACCTTAGGACTCAGTACTCAGCTAAAGTCCAGAAAAAAATATTTAAAAAAAAGATTTAAGGAGCAGGTTAGGGATACCCTGCTGAGGCCTCGTGGGGGTCCTAGGGATACCCCCTCCCCAGAGCCAAAATCATATATTGTTTTTTACATTTTGCCGCAAATTTGCAGTGGATCTGCAAATCCTTTGCAAAATTAACTCATGCCCTCGCCATGCACTCCTTATAACCTCACATGTTACTCCTGGTCAAGTGCACCTCTTCTGAAGATCCCTCATAGGGTAACAAGGGCAAGCAGTCAAAGGTGTTTCAGGGTGACAGTTGAGACTTAGAGCTCAAGTGGTACAATACAAGAATGTCCAGTCCAGAGCTTTTCTGTGATAAAAAAGAGAAATGATTTATTCATACAACAACTCAAATCTGTACTTTTGGGGTTATTACAGAAACTAAAGCTTTAAATTTAAGTACAGGTGCATGCTAAATATGGTGAAATGGAGCAGCTTCCCTGAATTCTGTAATCTATATGTCAGTCTGTATGCTTTGACTAGGCAGATCTCTTAAGTGGGTTGCAATTACCTCAACAAAATCTGTAAGTCGAGTTCTCAGTCCATGGTCTGTGCATTGGTATGTCCCGAGGTGAAGCTCTCAGAGCATGTATGGATAGTCTTACACTACACTTGTAAGCAGTAGCACTCACAGAGATTCATTCAGCCAACCTTCATCCAACATCGGGCAGGTGGAAACCTCAAAAGCAAGGGCAAAGGCACTCCCAATCGGAGAGGTCCAGCACTCATGAAGGGAGGAATTTGAGACTGATAAAGGCAACTGAAGTATCAATCTGCACAATGAAGGGTTGACTAGTCAGAGCCCTTCAAGATTGGCTCAGTGCACAGTGTAGCTTACAGGTCATTTGACACTCTCCAGTTCAGAACAACTTCATGGTTGCCTTTTGAATGTTTGGGCTGTCAAAGGAGAATTATGTCCCATGGTTGGGCGCAATGTACCTGTTTTCCCAGTCAAGACCTAGAAAAGCCCTCACAGTAGCACATTGGTCTGAATCATGGAAACATCGCAAACCAGTGCTGTTTGTACACATTTAACTCTAAAGTGAAAATCTTTCTATTCCCCATTCTATGTTACAACACAGGTGGAGGAATGGAAAGATTCCCATCCAGAAGTAGATCACAGATGACTGACCCATCGGACACTTTGTAGCCATTAATATCAGTTAGGCCCCCTGCACCCTATGCACACCTGCTCTAGTCTCCATAGGTAGTCCTCCCATGAATTGTTAAAGACAGCAATCTCATCCAAGTAGGACATACAGAACTTCATCAGACAAGACAACATGCAGTTGACTAAGTGCTGGAAGGTGCCAGGAGCATTCTTTAGCCAAAAGGGCATGACTTTGTACTTGTAAAGGTCCTCTAGGGCAGAGAATGCAGTCTTCTTTGTGGCACAAAGTCCAACAACAGTCTAGCAGTGTTTATTGGGCACATCAAAAGTACAGCGATGCTTTGCTGCGGCCAATCTGTGCACAGCTCTTGAGTGCCGTGGACAGGATGGGCATCCATCTTCATCATGATAATGAAAGCTCAAAAATCAATACAAAAGCGAAGGTCTGGAGATTCCTGGTTAGGCACCAGTAGCACAGGACTGAATTATGCACTACAAACATGCTCAATAATTCGCAGGCGATTAAGGCCATCCGTGCCTTTGTAGACTCCAGTACCTGGTCTGATATCCAATACAGCTTACTTTTCACAAACAAACTATCCCCAGTATCTGAGTAATGGACACAGATGGAAGTCAACCTTGAGTTGAATGAGAAGAGGTGAACAAACTGGCCTACAACTACTCTACACTCCTGCAGCCTCACACCTGTCTCCTGAGCAAGATCAACCCGTCTACTGATCCATCCTTGTCATGACTGTGCAACAAATCTCAGAGGTTCTCACTTTCCTCCTTGACATCTTCTACCAGTACCAAGATGACAACTCTATAGTCATTACAGAGGAATTACTTAAACGAGTTCAATTGAAACAACCTCTGGGGCACACTAATGGCACTTGTTTCTGGAAAGCAGATGACGTATGAGATCTTCCTGATCACCTTGTAGAAGACACTTGATTTATCTTCCTAAGGTCAGTAGCAAATTAACTTCAGCAGCAATATCTCCTGCTCCACTTGGTACCCAGTTAGTGTCATTTATGGCCATACCACTCCAACAGTTCTTGGATAACTCAAAGGTTCTTTTTTACCTATTCCTGGGTTGAACAGTCAGGTTCCTGAGGCCCTGAACATAATGCATCATGACATGGTTTCAGGAGATGTGAGTAGATTCCCAGACCTTCCTGACCAAAGTTAGTGGGACCAAGACGAAGGTGGTCATTACAACCCTGGCGGTTGGTGTTAAAGCGGCGGTAAGACCGCCAACAGACATGCGGTAAAAATGTTGCAATTACGACCTTGGAGGAAACCGCCAACATAGACAGCCACTTTAACACGCCGACCGCCACGGCGGTACAAACAAACAGCTCGGCGGTCACCGCCAACAGACAGGCGGAGGACAAAGTACCGCCCACAGTATCACAACAGGCCAACCCGCAACCTTTTCCGGGGCGGATTCACCGCGGATAAAAACACGGCGGAAACAGGATTCCGAAGGGAAAACGCTCACCTCTGCACACCCCACGAGGAACTAGGACACCATGGAGCCGGAATTCCAAATTCTCCCTGTGATAGTCTTCCTGCTCCTCTACCAGGAGCACGAATGCCGGCGGGGAAGACCACAGTGAGTACTGCACCTACGACACAGGGAAGGGGGGAGGCAAAAAACAGGGACACACACACGCAACACCCCCACCCCCACCCTCACCCACCACAACACACACACTAATTGTTACATCACAGTTACACCCCCCAACCCCCCCGGAAGAATGCAAAGACAAAAGAAAATGAGTGTAGCCATTGTAATCTATTAAAATCAAGTAGGCAAAAATATATATATACACCATTAACAAAATATACACCAAGCGTAGTAGTCCAGGTAGTGCTCCAATTAAGTCCGTGGAACACTTGGCCCACACGGTATGGGCGAGGCCCACACAAGATCCCCGACCATGACGGAGAGAACACTGCAGGGGCATCAGAGAGCAAGAAAACAGGCACCTCAGGGGGAGGGAAAGGGGGGCACCTCATCCGGTTGAGTGCACGATGCCAAATCCACGAGGGGGCCACATGCCCACTGTTCAATCCTGGGGAGTGCAAAGCCACAGTCTCAAGTCTCTACAGTGGGTGGGTTGCCCACTGCTATATCCTGGGGAGTGCAAAGCCTCAGTTTCTCAAGTCTCTACAGTGGGTGGGTTGCCCACTGTTCAATCCTGGGGAGTGCAAAGCCACAGTCTCTACAGTGGGTGGTTTGCCCACTGTTCAATCCTGGGGAGTGCAAAGCCACAGTCTGTCAAGTCTCTACAGTGGGTGGGTTGCACACTGCTATATCCTGGGGAGTGCAAAGCCACAGTCTCTCAAGTGGATGACAGTCTCCACTGGTTCTGGAGGGGGCATGGTGCCCAGAGTGCTTCATCCTGCTAAGGACAGAGGTAGTGGATGGATCTCTCCACTGGTTATGGTGCCCAGAGTGCTTCATCCTGCTAAGGACAGAGGTAGCGGATGGATCTCTCCACTGGTTCTGGAGGGGGCATGGTGCCCAGAGTGCTTCATTCTGCCCGTGATGGACTCAGTAGCGTCAGTGCCCTTGGCGCTCATGGGCCAGCGTTGCTTGAGACGGCGGTGCCCTGTTCAGCGGTGCTTGAGACGGTGGTTCTCTGTTAAGCGGTGCTTGAGACGGCGGTGCCATGTTCAGCGGTGCTTGAGACGGCAGTGCCCTGTTCAGCGGTGCTTGGAGCGGCGGGCTCCTTTGCAGTGACTCAGCTGCTGGCGGTCCTTCATGGCCCAGCGGGTCTTGTGCTGGCGGTCCTCTCTAGCCCAGCGGGGATGACGGCTGTGGCCCCCTGGGCAGCAGGGCTTGTGCTGGCAGTCCTCTCTAGCCCAGCGGGGCTTGTGCTGGCGGTCCTTCATGGCACAGCGGGGCTTGTGCTGGCGGTACTCTCTAGCCCAGCGGGGCTTGTGCTGGCGGTCCTCTCTAGCCCAGCGGGGCTTGTGCTGGCGGTCCTTCATTGCCCAGCGGGGCTTGTGCTGGCGGTACTCTCTAGCCCAGCGGGGCTTGTGCTGGCGGTCCTCTCTAGCCCAGCGGGGCTTGTGCTGGCGGTCCTCTCTAGCCCAGCGGGGCTTGTGCTGGCGGTCCTTCATTGCCAGGCGGGGCTTGTGCTGGCGGTCCTCTCTAGCCCAGCGGGGCTTGTGCTGGCGGTCCTCTCTGTCCCAGCGGGGATGATGGCTGTGGCCTCCTGGGCAGCAGGGCTGGTGCTGGCGGGTGCCTCCTGGGCAGCAGGGCTGGTGGCGGTGGCCTCCTGGGCAGCTGGGCTGGTGCTGGCGGTGGCCTCCTGGGCAGCTGGGCTGGTGCTGGCGGTGGGCTCCTGGGCAGCTGGGCTGGTGCTGGTGGTGGCTTCCTGGGCAGCGGGGATGATGGCGGTGGCCTCCTGGGCAGCTGGGCTGGTGCTGGCGGTGGCCTTCTGGGCAGCTGGGCTGGTGGCGGTGGCCTCCTGGGCAGCTGGGCTGGTGCTGGCGGTGGCCTCCTGAGCAGCGGGGATGATGGCGGTCTTCTCCGCCGTGCTGCTCTTCCCAGACTTGCTGAGTTTCTTGTGCCCCTTCCCCACCTTGGAAGGTGTTGCAGCTGACTCCACACTCCCACCTGTACCCCTGGAAGCGGCTTTGGTGGCTGGAGTCTTCCCCCTCTCCCGCCGGGCACTGGCCAACTTCTGATGCTTGACAGGTGGGGGACTGTCTGTGCTGTGGCTCCGTGCCACACTGGCTGCCCTGGTGGCCGTTGCACTCCAGATTCCGGTGACTACAGGCACCACTGGTCCCGGAGATGTTGTGGCTGAGGTGCTGGTTCAGGGCCTAGGAGACGGACGGGGTGGGGGAGGTGTGGGAAAGAGGTCAAGGTTGGACAGGAAAAGTTTCTTGGAGACACTGGGACGGGTAGCTGGAGGGGGTTTGGGAGTGGAGGAAGAGGTTGTGGTTGTAGGAGGTGTTTGTTTTCTGACTTTGGGTGAAGGTGCATGCGCTGGAGGCTGTCGTGAGGTGAATGGCTGTTGGGTGGGTGTGTGCCTGGTACCTGCGTTTGTGTATCTTAGGAGGGGGTGTCACAGACACACTGGGAGAGGACACAGGGGACGTGTGAATGGTAGTGGGGGTGGTGACTGCACGTTAGCGGGGTGTGGTGGTGGGTGTGCTGCTGATGGTAGTAGTGGCTGTAGATGTAGTGCATGCAGGTGTGAGTATAGACGAGACTGGGAGGGAGGAGGGAGACGAGGAGGAGGGGGACACAGTGGAGGCAGTGGATGTTGGTGTGTCTGCATGTGTGTAATGCTTGCGTGAGTGCCTGTGGGATGTGTGGTGCTTATGTTTGCCTGAGCTTCCCTTGTATGTTGAAGTGTGTGCATGCTGGTCTGAAGGTGTGCTTGGGATAGGCTGGGGTACAGGTGATTGGGTCTGGGTGGAGGAAGTTGGAGGGGGGAGGCTAGAGACAGGGACAATGGCTGCCATCAGTGCTGAGGCCAGAGTCTGAAAAGCTCGCTGAAGGGCCGCCTGACCAGAATGAATGCCCTCCAGGAATGCATTGGTTTGTTGCAACTGCCTTTCTGCACCCTGGATGGCATTCAAAATGGTAGACTGCCCAACAGTGAGGGACATGAGGAGCTCAATGGCCTCCTCACTGAGGGCAGCAGGGGTGACTGGGGCAGGGCCTGAGGTGCCTGGGGCGAAGGTGATGCCCACCCTCCCGGGTGAGCAGGCACGTGGCAAAGGCTGAGGGGCTGCTGGGAGGGCGGTGCTGGAAGGGGGGCTGGCGGCTGTACCTGTAGATGGGGGGGCACAGATGTTGCCGCCACCACACGGGAGCTCACATCAGAGGACGAGTCCGTGTCACTGATCTCAGCTCCTGTCCCCGCCGTGGAGCTCCCCTCGCCCTCCGTCCCACTGGTGAAGTCGATTCCGTAGTGTGGCCCTCCATGGCCATGTGGGATGCAGCCCCCTCGTGTTCCAGTGCCACTGCTTCTCCGCCTGATGATGCTAATGCACACAAGAACAGGGAGACCACAAAAAGGGGGGGACGACGACAGAAGAAAGACATGTTGAGTGCATGCATTACCGCTACAGTTGGCGGACACAACAGACACAGAAGCCCCCTGCACTACGCCGCGCTCTTGGGCTCCACTGTTCAATTCCTGGGAAATGGCCTACTAGGCAATGGACGACATCTGCACACATGGATGACACAGGGGCATGACTAGGTGTACTTGGCACTCTACAGAGGTGCGGTGGGGTGCCACATGGCCTGCCTTAAGGAGGTACCTTGCCTACGGAATTCACCCTGGCCTAGGGAAACCCACAGCCCACCTCCCCCACCCAGACCCCTCCACTGCGCGCAAAATCAGCCGAATGAGAGTGTACTCACCCCCTTGTGGCTGCTATGATGCCCTCAAGCGCCCATCCAACTCCGGGTACGCCACCGCCAGGATCCTGAACATCAGGGGGGTCATGGTGCGACGGGCACCCCTCCCACGTTGGGAGGCCATCCACAGCTGAGCCTCCACCGTCTGCTTGCTCCAGCGGCGAATGTCCTCCCATCTTTTCCGGCAGTGGGTGCTCCGTCTGTGGTAGGCCCCCAGGGTCCGGACGTCCTTGGCGATGGCACGCCAAATATATTATTTCTGGTGGGCGCTGACCTACATGATTTGTACAGGGGGAAGAGAAACTTATTACCAACTGCACCGTCACAGTCATTGGCCCCATCCCTACCCTTGGCATGTGGCACATGCACTCACCGTCGTTTCATGCACGCCGCACTCTCCGCCCTTCCTTCTTACATCCACCCCTATCCACACAGGCTTAGCCCATACAGCATGGTCCCAGTGTACTTACCTGTTTGTCTGGAGGACCGTAGAGTAGCGTGTACTGGGGTAGGACCCCATCCACGAGTTTCTCCAACTCCTCCGATGTGAAGGCAGGGGCCCTTTCCCCAGACACTCGAGCCATTGTCTCTTCCAGACAGAGGTCACAGCAGCACTTGCAGTGTAGGTCCTCTCCTGTTGAAGATCAAGTATCGAGTGATTGAAGTGATAGAAAATGGCGGTCACGTCCGCGGTGCGTACTGTCACGGCCGGCGTACATCGTCATTGGTTCCTGGGACCCATAGTGTCCAATGTTCACCAATGCAGCATTGCGCCGCGGTCTTCGACCGCCTATCGCGACGGTGTACAACGCCAGCGCAGTTACCTCACATCCCATTGTCCCACTTTACAGGTCAGGCAGCCGCCATTTCAGGGGCCCACATGGCTTCATTTCCAACTGCGTCACACATACCTAGGCCTAGACTCAACACACATACAGGCCACTTTTTAGATTATGATTGGTGTTCTGTGTAAGCTGGGGGTACATACCTCTGAGTAGTTTGACTCTGTGCTCGCTGTTGTCCTTCAAAGGCACTGTCGGCTGGGACATGTGAGGAGATAGCGGCATCCTCCGGTGTACCGACCGTTGGTGGACCTGTCGATAATGGAGGAAAGACATGTGATCATCACATAAAGGCTTGACCATGCCACAATCCAGGAACTGTGTACCCAGTTAGAGCCAGACCTGATGTCAGCTATCCGCCATCCCACAGGAATCCCCCCTCAAGTGCAGGTGCTGTCAGTGCTCCATTTCCTTGCAAGTGGGTCATTTCAAACAACAGTGGCCATAGCATCTGGGATGTTCCAGCCTATGTTTTCCAACGTGTTGTCCAGAGTGTTGTCTGCCCTGCTGAAACACATGCAGAGCTACATCGTTTTCCCTCAGGTGGAGGATTTGCCTACAGTGAAAGGTGATTTCTATGCCCTGGGACATATCCCCAACATCATAGGGGCCATTGATGGGACACATGTGGCTTTGGTCCCACCCACAGGAGTGAACAGGTGTACAGAAATCGGAAGAGTTATCATTCGATGAATGTACAGATGGTACGTTTGGCAGACCAGTACATCTCCCATGTGAATGCCAAGTTCCCTGGCTCAGTACATGACGCCTACATCCTGCGGAATAGCAGCATCCCTTATGTGATGGGTCAACTCCAGAGGCACTGTGTGTGGCTATTAGGTGAGCACCTGGAAGCTAGTCAGTGGGAATGGTTGTCTGGGTCTGGGGATATCCCTCCAGGTTAGTGTGTGTCTAACAGTTGTCCCTCGCCATTTGCAGGTGACTCTGGTTACCCCAACCTGTCATGGCTACTGACCCCAGTGAGGAATCCCAGGACAATGGCAGAGGAACGCTACAATGAGGCCCATGGGCGAACTAGGAGGGTGATTGAGCGGACCTTCGGCCTCCTGAAGGCCAGGTTCAGGTGCCTCCATATGACAGGTGGATCCCTATTCTACTCACCAAAGAAGGTGTGCCAGATCCTCGTGGCCTGCTGTATGCTTCACAACTTGGCTTTGCGACGACAGGTGCCTTTTCTGCAGGAGGATGGTCCAGATGGCGGTGTTTTTGCAGCTGTGGAGCCTGTGGACAGTGAAGATGAGGAAGCGGAAGAAGAAGACATGGACAACAGGGACTCAGTGATCCAGCAATATTTCCAGTGAAACACAGGTAAGAATACTAACCGGCCTACTACATGTACTTAAACACTACTACCTCTCTACTGTCTGTTGTTTTCACCCAGTGTATGGTCACTGAGTTGTCACTTTCCCTTATGATTTCACAGATGTGGGTCCCACTGTGTGACATCTGCTTTGATTCCTCATGGACTAGAGCTGTGTGACATAGGTATGTTGACATTACAAATGAAAGAGCTTTTTGACACAGTAATTGCTAATACAGTATTCCGAACTCACAGACTGACTCCAGATTGTTTTGTACTTTAAGGGTGTTTATTTTAGTGCTCAAAATTGGAGGGGGTAGTAAAATGGTGAGGGGTGATGGCGGAGGAATGTCCATGGCAGAGTCCAGTCTATTAGTGTCACAGGTACATTGCCCAAATAGGCATTGGAAGTGGAGCTGGGGCAGTTTAAGGATGGACAGGGTGACAAAGTGGGACAGTAGGATGACAATCAGGGTGGTCTCATTTCTTGGCGGGGGTCTTGGCATCATTCTCTGTCTTTGTCCTGGATCTCAGGGACCGCTTGTGGGGTGGTTCTCCCTCTGCAGGGGGTGGGGTGCTGGTGTGGTGATCCTGTGGTTGTGCCTCCTGTCCACTAGCGCCGGTAGAGGTGGTGGGCAGTTCATCGTCCAGGCTAGTGTCAGGGGCCCTTTGTAGTGCCACAATATCCCTCCTGGTGTTGAGTACTTCCTTCAGCACCCCTACGATGGTGCCCAGGGTGGAATTGATGGATCTGAGTTCCTCCCTGAAGCCCATATACTGTTCCTCCTGCAGGCGCTGGGTCTCCTGAAACTTGGCCAGTACCGTTGCCATCGTCTCCTGGGAGTGGTGGTAGGCTCCCATGATGTTGGAGAGGGCCTCGTGGAGAGTGGGTTCCCTGGGCCTGTCCGCCCCCTGTCGCAGAGCAGCCCTCCCAGTTCCCCTGTGTTCCTGGGCCTCCGTCCCCTGGACCGTGTGCCCACTACCACTGCCCCCAGGTCCCTGTTGTTGTTGGGGTGGTGGGTTAGCCTGGGTTCCCTGTAGTGGTGGTCACACAGCTGATTGAAGTGTCCTGTGGACGGAGGTATGGGCCCGCTGGGTGGGTGCTGTGCTGGTGTTTCCAGAGGGGGGAAGCTCTGTGGTGGCCTGTGACTGGGTGAGGGGAACCGACTGTCCTGAGGTCCCCGATGGGCCTGGCTGGTCATCTAGATCCAGTTGGACAGAGGTGCTGTCATCACTGTGGGCTTCTTCTGTTGGTGGTGTGAACATGTGTGGACCCTCCTGTCCGGTGACGTTGGATAGGGGTCCTGCAGGGGTATAAAAGGATGTTTATTACATCTGTGTGTGCCATGGTGTGCAATGGGTGGGTGACCGTGTACCCCAGTGCTTGCATTCCTGTGTGGCACCTTGTGTGATGATGGTTTAGGGGGGTGTATGGGTATGTGCAGTGGGCATGCTCTAGTGATGGGTGTCCATGCTTTGTTGTTGCATGCAGGGCTTGGGGTTAGGATGTGTGGTTTGTGATATTGGGACATTTTGGGGAGTTAGAGTGATGGGGGTGAGGGTGGGGGTATGTGCTGGCATGCAGGTAGGGTGGGGGATGTAATAGTTAAGATTTGACTTAACAGAGGCCATTCCTCCACCTACTCCTGCGAGGCCCTCAGGATGCAGAATCGCCAAGACCTGCTCCTCCCATGTTGTTAGTTGTGGGGGAGGAGGGGGGGTCCGCCACCAGTTCGCTGAACTGCAAGGTGGTGTCTTGAGACCACGGAACGCACCTTCCCCCGTAGGTCGTTTCACCTCTTCCTGATGTCCTTCCGATTTCTTGGGTGCTGTCCCACTGCGTTGACCCTGTCCACTATTCTTCGCCATAGCTCCATCTTCCTCGCAATTGAGGTGTGTTGCACCTGTGATCTGAATAGCTGTGGCTCTACCCGGACAATTTCCTCCACCATGACCCTGAGATCCTCCTCGAGAACCTGGGGTGTCTTTGCCGTGCCATGGGGTGGTGTAGGTGATGTGTGGGGTGGGGTGATAAGTGTGCTGATATGTAGTGGTGTGTAGTGTGAGGTGCGTGGAAGTTATGTGGGTGATGGAGTTGTGTGCCTGTGGATGCTGGTATTGTTGATGGTGGTGTCTCTCTCTGGCCTTCGTGATTTTTGGTCGTAGGGGTTTGTGAGTGATGTGGGTGTGTGTTTTATATTGTATTGGGTGTGTGGGAGTGGTGTGTGTATGTGTATCAGGTGTGTGTATTTCGAATTGTCCAATGTGGTAGTGTTTTGTAAGAGTGTGTGTATTTTGAGCGCAGCGGTGTGTACCGCCAATGGAATACCGCGGTTGAAGGACCGCCGCGTGGATTCGTGTGACGTGATAGTGTGGGCGTATTTCTGTTGACGTGACGGTGGAGGTTTTGTTTTCGCCAGTTTATCACTGACCTTTGGTGTGGCGGACTTGCGTGGGTGTCTGAATTTTGGCGGATTCCGTGCTGTGGGTCATAGTAGCTGTGGCTAGTAGGCACTGCTGACATTGTCCAGGTAGTGACATGAAGGCCTCTGGTCCGGCACTACCCTTAGTGGAATCATGTCTTTGCCCAGCAGGCACCCAGCACCACGTTTTTCCACACTTTGATCATTGCCCTGTTTCTGTAGACTTCTGGTTCAGCTCTTCAAGCGAACTCTTTGGTCATCTCCACTGGCTACAGGCTGCCTAACCATTGTCCTGTAGGTGCCAGTACTCCTAAGGACAGGAACCTTCCTCCCATTGATACTCACTCACTGACAAACCCATGGTGTTCGAAGGAATATCCTTAAGAGCTTCTGGGTGCCCCTCCCAAAGGCTCATATACCCGTATTTATACTTTTTTTAGCGCCGCATTTGCGCCGCTTTTTGGCGCAAAACGGCGCAAACCTACAAAATACAATGGCATTTTGCAAGTTTGCGCCGTTTTTGCGTCAAAAAACGACGCAAATACGGCGCACAAAAAGTATAAATACGGGCCATAGTGACTAGGTCGAGTGCCATTGGGCCCTTACTAGTACCCACTCCTACTGATAGACGTTGACTATCAATGGTGTGGCTGGTGTTTTGGGTCCTTAACTACATAATTCTTCTTGTAATGCAATTCCAAGTGCCACCTCAAAAAGGTTATCACCTTGAGCAATAAGGATGTCTCCTCCACTGAGAGCCTCCTTCATGCCCCCGTATGCCAGACTGTCATTCTCAGGCATCCTTCCAATGTCCTCAGTCCCATTTAAAGGGAGATGACCCAGTAGAGTCATTGCCGTGGCTTATCATTCAAATTTTGCACCCTATTGGCAGTCTCTGCACAGGAACTGTTGAGACGGAAAAGTACCCTGCATTATACCAAACATGCACCATTGCCCTTAGTGCCCCGGCTACATGGATATTTGGATGCCTGGTACAGATTTTTGGCCATGAGCGAACACAGATATTGTGTGTGCATGCCATGACCTGGGCCTGGCCCATGGAAATGCAGTTTTGTTAGACTAGTATGGGCTACTGCCCTTACCAGGAGTTAGGTGAAACAAGGGCAATAGTGGTAGCATACCTGTTTTTTGTTCAGCGGTGTTCAGTAGTGTGAACAGGCATTTTTACCTGCGACAACAGAGTGTTGCCTACAGGCCCACTCAAGTGAAATTCCTCTGCTGTGTACTTAACTCAGCCTTGGCCTACAGGGTGATGGTTAGTAGTGACGGGCAGTGTAAGAAATGTGTGTTACCTGCAGATATGTATATGTGCCTGTGCATGGTACATAAGATGGAAGCCAGTGTGTTCCATTTTGGAAGCCTAGGGTTTGGAAAGGCTAGTGGAGGAGGTGAGGACTGCAACACCCAGTCAGGATTTGTGGATTGCTTGCATTCCTGAAGGCTTAGGTGGGAACACACTCACAGAAGGAAGGGGAGCAGAGCATACCCTGTGTATATCAAAGGTCTGTTTGATTCTAGGAAGGGCTACTAGTCAGTAGGACCTAGGCTTATTGTGGAGGTGTGTCTGATAGGTTTGGCACTATAGGACAAGGGAAGCATGAACAAGGGAATGCTTATACCTTTGAAGTTTTATAAGACACAGTTCAAAGGAGGCTGACAGTCAGGTGTGATCCTTGGTTACTCTCTTGGCATGTGTTGTAGGTCAAATCAAAACAGGAGCTGCTCCTTCGGAAGCAGATTGTCCCTTTGACAAAAGACAGGACAGGCAAAAGGGCACTTCAAAGAAATCAACACCCACAGCAGGAATATCAAAGGACCGTACACTAAATATCATCAGTGTCTGGATTTAGAGGTTAAAAGGTGGGAGCCTGAGCACCACACGTTGTTGAAGTGCACTGTTCTGCAGATGGGTTCAACTGGAGAGAAGATCACCAAGACTTCTAATGGCTGGATCTGGGTCTAGGAACCAAGGTCTGCTAGTCTCTACTGGGTGAAGTGCCAACACTCAGAAAGTCAAGACCACTTGCCCTGATCTTGGAGCACCAGCTTTCTGCCTGCCTCCTAAGACCAGCAGATCCTGTGAGGAGGAGGAGAGTGCCTGGAAGAGCAAGGCCCAGTGAAGAACATGCAGAGTGGATCCTGGTGGACGAAGTGCAAGACACCTGGTTGACTTGGGACCATTACAAGATTGCGGGACACCTGCCCACTTTTGTAGAAGCTGCGGGCATCGCCCTTCTGATAGCTTTGATCGGCAACCCTCAGTGCCAGGAGGGGGTCAGCATGAAGCTTAGGGCCATTGCCCTTGTGAGAGCTGAGCTTGGCGACCCCTGTTTGCCAGAAGGGGGCCACCATGAAACTAGCACCAGTGCCCTGGTTTGTTGTGACAAGGATGTTGTGAAGAATACACTGATTGCCACAAGACCTGAGAGAGGACATCTGACACCAACACAGGCAGTCCAAAGGCCGAAGAGGTTTCATGCTTCTTCAGGGAAATACTGAAAGAGGTCCTCCTGCACTTGAAGGCTATCACTGGGTCCAGTAAGACTGTTCTAGGCTGTTGGGTATGCGGCAAACTCACACAAACCTAGCGCCTAGCGCTGCTAACGTTGACTCTGAAAGGCAATCTTAGACTTTGTTGTGGGTAGCCTAGTGTGGGCGGCATCATAAAGTCACCACCAACCTCACTAAAAGGGAAAAAGGGACTCTGTGGTTCCGTCCAGGTTGACGTAAGCGAGCTGACCTTAAGAAACTGTGGGGATTATTCAGTCTGTTGTTTCTTTCCTTTGTGAGTTTAAATTAAAACACTCCTTTCTTAATAAGAACAAGCATTTTACTGAAAACTCAGGCTATCACTATTACTATTTGTACTTTGAATCTTGCTCCTGTGCATACCGTATACCTACCTCCCCCTAATAGAGCCTTGGACTGCTTAACTAGCATTGCCGCTGGGAGTCAAGTGCTAAACCAAGTAGTACTTTGAATAGTTACTCAGGATTCCAGAACAGAAATAGTAAAAGGCCACAACCTCTACAGTTGCACCTAGTTACCCCTGCTTACCTTATGACCGTCTGACAGGGGTTATGACAGGAACAATGTATAATGTTACATATATTTGTATCAGTTGCTTGGCTACTTTAGTAGTGGTTGCCTTGCGCTTGTTTGGTGAATTACCATTTCCAGACCTCTTAGTCTGGAGCAACCCTGAGCTCCTCTGTTTTTTAAAGCCATCTGCTCCTTTTCCAGTCTTTTTCTCCTTTCTTTCTTGTTCCCTATTCCTCTCTTCTCAGGTACACTCATTGTGTCTATCCCAACATTTCTCTTCAGCTTCACAACAAGCTGGTCTGAGTTTCACCTCTTAACTCTTAAGCCTTTTCCTCCTGCTCTTCCTTAGCTTTCCGCTCGCTCAAGTTTCAGAATCTTAGCCTACCTAAGGGAGCATTCCCTGGGATGGTGGCACATGTGTACCTTAGGTATGGGGTAGAAAAGACTGCTTAGGGCACGGGTACTCAAAAGCCTTTTTTTCAGGGATCAATAAGTCTTGGGTGTGCCAGAGGGCAGCATCAATGCTGTGGCACTCCAAAGGAAGACGAGGTAGGGTGTGGAGTTATGTGGACACAGACCACCAAAATAGTTACAGGATATGTTGACCTTTTTAACTACCTGTCTGATGCCCTCCCCACATTCACTGTCCCTACACTTCTACCCCATTGCACTTATGATCACAGTTCCAATGCCTTTTGTTATGCACTTCCATGGTCTGCTGAACTAAACGTTTGTCTAAAAGCAGGGCTGCCTTGCTGATAATACCTGCTAAACTGGGTGAAGAACCAAAGCCCATAACCAGAAGAGCACACAAAAGTATTCATGTAACATTGTTTTTCTGATTCTTGGCTTTGTTTCTACAGTCATTTTAGCTTGTTTGATGAGCAGGGAAGCCCTGCTCATACAACAAGCTGAACTGACTACAGATTAAAATCTCAGAATCACAAAGCAAAGTTACTTGACCAGCAACATTAACAAAAAAGGAATTTGGGGAGGTTTCTTTGCTGTAAGTCTTCCAGGGTTTACCAGGGTTTCCAGAGGAAGGTCATTGGGCTGCAACAAAAAGTCTTGCAGGCTGCACACTAAGTACCACTGGTTCAGGGGAAGCACTAGGAAACAATTTAGGGGCTATTGTGTGAACACTCAAGGGAAAGGCTTCACTCGTGGGCTTTGAGAGCCTGTGACCACAGCACTCTCTTCCTGGACATCTACCACGGGCCAGGGTCGACGGTTGCAGAGGTGTCCTGAGGCAACGGGTTTTCTCCAGGTAAGCATTTGCGGTTGAGGGGGCCTGTGTGTAGAGGCTGCAGGCGATGTCGAAGGGTCCACAGTGGGCAAGTCTGAGGTGGGCTTTGTCACTGGAGGGCTTGGGAACCAGGCTGGCACTGTTGGTCCACTTCAACTCGGGCTGTGCGGCATGAATGCAGTGGTGGGTTTTGGTGGTCCGGTGTCCTCACAGTTTGTCTTGGGGTGCCTGCAAGATACAGGGAAGCAGCTCCGCTGCTCCAGGGGAGTTCCTGAGTCTTTGTTGAAGGCAGGCAGTCCTCGCAGGTTTTGAAGGCAGAACAACTGCAGGACACTATGACTTTGGTGCCATTCAGCGGGAGCAGCAGACATGCCAGCAGGGCTGGGTCCAGGTCAGGTGCTTCTTCCTTTGCTTTTTTGCAGCTGTTCAGTGCCCTTCTTTGTAGGTCAGCAGGAATCTGATTTCCTGGTGCCAGGGACTCCCCTAAATACTACATGTAGGAGCATTCTGTGGAATGTAGGGTAGTAGCCAGTAGTTACCCTTCGGGTCACTACACCCTCATATGACCACAGGGCATAACCCTGTCCCAGAGTTCCTAAATCTGCCAACAACAAGATAGCAGATTTCTAAATGCTGTGTCCACATCAGGCAACACACCATAGGGGTGGGACTGACCTAAGAGGTGGACACACCTATGCGAATACTAAATTTCCTACCTGCCCAGGTGCCAATGGTACCTGGGGTAGGGGAGCAGCAACTCTCCTTTGAGCGGAGCCAGATCTGCATACCAAGGGCGATGGGCTTCTTTGAAGCCCCCTGTCTTGGAATGCAGATTCCTAGATTCCCAGGTCATCCTGGTGGGTGGGGTGTGCAAGCACCTCTCCCAGAGCAGGCTTTGTTTCTGACTGCCTGGGAGCAAAGGCTGTCACCCTTGGGGGTCAGAATCATGACTGGTGGTGACACGCAGGCTAAAATGAGTCAATCTACACGCTGGTAGGTGGTAGCATTTCAGGGGCACTTCTAAGGTGCTCTCTGGGTGCATGTATTAATAAATCCATCACTGGCATCAGTGAGGGTTTATTAATATGAGATGTTTGATACCAAATATCTCTACATTAAGTGAAGCCATCATTTATCAAATATACTTAAAATGGCTTCCATGTTCACTTACTATGTCTAAGAATCGACAAAGACATAGCAAGAGCATATGTGCTCATGCAGATATGTCCTCACATTTAATATAATGCACCTTGCCTTAGGGCTGTAAGGCCTGTTGTAGGGGTGACTGACATATATTGCACGCAATGTTAGGGGACATGGAACAGAAGCTGTATGCTATGTCGTGTTTTCAATTTAGCTGCACCAAGACACACAGCCTGTAATGGCAGTCTGCATGTGTTGGGCAAGGGGTCCCTGAGGGTGGCACAATACATGCTGCAACCTTTAGGGGCCCCTGTTTGGTGCCCTGCCCTAGGTACCAGGGGTACCCTTTACTAGGGGTTTACAGAGGACCAAAGGTCTTGCCAATTGGGGAACAACTACATACTTATAGGGAAAGAGATCTGGCCCCGGGGACCTTGTCATCAGGAACCCAATGCACTTTCAGTCAATATTGTACCAAATACTAGGAAAAAGGTGGAGGTGACCATGTCAAAAAGGGGTACTTCCTACAACAACTCCTGTCTTTTCATATCCTGGAGCCCTGCTGCTGTCACTTAGACCCTCATAATGAACACGGCGATCGCCAGCTCCCCCTTAACCCTGTCGGCCGTATTGTGAACATTCCTCTGGGCCGGCGGCTAAGGGATCATTATCCGAGGGGCAGCACCGCTGCCCTATCGGGTAATGATACCGACTGCCATGGGCCACCCTCCATGGGTACATTATGTGGCGGTGTGGGCCGCCACCGCCGGGTTCATAATGACCACTTTAGTCTTACTTTCAGTGCCTGTATGTCTTATCACTGCTATGTCCTGTGGCTCATGATGTTGTCACTGTAAGCAAGTGCTGCTGCTATCATATACTGTCAGCTGCTGCTGCTGTCACTCTGGATACTGTTGTCAATGGATATAATTCATACTAGGCCATCATGAACAATGCTGTCATCCACTAGTGGTTCAGCTGTCAGTCCTTCTGCCATTCCCTCTCCTGGCTTGATTGAGCTAGCAAACCCTAAATTGAGTGTGAAAAATAAAGCCTGTGAGAGCAGGTCAGCTTCAAGAGCACAGGAGGAGGGACTTCCTTCAGCAGCCTTAGGCTTCAATCATGGTTGCCTCAGCAGGCAAACAATCTAAGCACTCCGCTAGACTGCTAGCTATACCTTTGATCTTTCTGCGAGATCATTGGCCATCTGTTCAGATGGAGGAACATGAGCTCATCACTGGCTGGTGGTGCAGACACTGTCCACCAGCTGGAGTGACTGGATCCCAGTTTGAGAGGGCAGCAGGTTCATGGGTATTCTCAGGTAAGTCGGGTTCTCCGAAAGGAGAGGGGGGTGTTGTGTGCGTGTGTGACTGTGTGAATGCATGTGTAATGCGTGTGTGCATGAGTGGGTGTGAGTGTACGTGCATGTTGTGTTGTGAGATTGCATGTGTGCCTGGATGTATGTTCGTGAGTGTGTATGAGTGTATGAATGCGTGGGTGAATGTCTATGCGAGTGTTTATGGGTGTGTATGTATGTGCGTGTAAGTGTGTAAATGTGCAGGGGGTCGGGAGAGGGAAGGAAGGGTGAACTGGGGAGGGGGGGGGAGAACCCTATCAGTGCCAGGGAAGGAATTCCCTGGCACTGATAGTGCCTACCGCCATGGTTTCAGTGGCGGTACAGAAACCACTGAAACCATGGCGGTGGGTGGGGGTCATAATGCCATGGGCAGCCTAGTGATGGCCGCTGGGCTGGAGACTGAAGTCTCCAGCCCAGCAGTCGTTACCGCTGTGGCGGTCGGTGTGTTGACTTGCCGGTTTGGCTTTGGCCAAACCGCCAATGTCATAATAGTGGAGGTAGGTACCACCAGCCTGTTGGCTGTAATACCCCGACTATACCACCGACCGCTGGGGTCATAATGACCCCCATGGTGTAATTTTTACACAGCTTCAACTCTTTCATAAATATGACTAACAAGATTATTTACAATAATGAATTTCTGGTGCACATTTAAATTTATTGGCATCTTTAGCCATCCCTCTTTTATTCAGACAAAAAGATAACATGACTGAGTGTAAGTTTGCCCTAGGCATGTGTCTGTGTTTTTTATATTTAAAATCTCTTTTATTGAATTTAGGGTGCAACAATACATCGCCCACCTACAACCACTGTCCGGTGGGGGGGGGGAATAACTGGGAAGGGGGAGGAGAGAAGGGTTCAAATAGGGAGAAAGAAAAGGAGGAGTGGGGAGGCCCACTGTGTGCATGAACATTGCTTCCCCAGTCCGTGGGTGTGCCTTGGGTGTGTGTTATTGCCGGGACTCTTGTGTCGGGGAAGTGTCTACTATTATGATCAGGAGATGTCTGTAGGGTTTGTCAGTCTGAGGATGCAGATGTACGACAGGCATGATAATTCCCTGAATTCCTCTGACATGTATCAGATTTATGGGCCCCATGTTTTATTAAAGAGGGGCAGTGAGCCAGTCGCTGCTGCTGCCATTTTTTTCATACCCATGAGAGCCCACAACTTATGTAACCAGTCAGTATGAATAGGAATGGTCTCTGACCCCCAGCGGGAGAGTAGCAGGATTTTTGCCGCCCCTAATGACAAAGTCATAGCCCGGCCTTGTGGTGAGCAAAGTGGGTATGTGTGGGGTAGAGGAGGCACAGTAAGACATAGCTAGGGTACCGTGGTATGTTAGTATCATGGATTTTGTCAATGGCTTGGAGGATTGTGTGCCAGAAAGAGGCAATTTTCATGCATTGCCACAGTATGTGAGTAAGTGTGCCCTCTTTTCTGCACCTGTGCCAGCACCCCTCATCTCCGCGCACCCCCCACCCGACCATCCGCGCTGGTGTATGATACATTTAATGGGCTATTTTCAGGAACATTTATTTGGTGTTTATGGCACGCGCTGTAACTCGTGCCTAGTGAAGTACATCACACCACTCTCTATCTGTGAAAGTACGTTTGCATTCTAATTCCCACCTGCGCCTCGCTGGGGTTGCAAGGAGCACAGTTTGCATGCCAAAAAAAACATAGATGTCGGACAAGAGTCGTTTGTCTATTTCTCTAGTTAACAGCCACTGTTCAAAGCGTGTAAGGGGTCGACTCGCATATCTGCGTATCATTGGGAAGGTTTCCCAATGATGGACAGCTAAATACTGCCAGTATGTGGTTGCTGGGTGACCATATTCTGCTTGGAGACAGTTGAAGTCCATGACTCCGTCCTCTGCAAAGAGATCGCCTATCCTCTTGCAGTTTGATTCCTGCCAGGGTGTGAAGGCAGAATCGCCCACCGCTGGAGGAAAGTGTGGGTTACTGATGAGCGGCGTCTGTGGCTAGATTGGTGTGGATAGCCCTTTTGTAACCTGTACCTTGTCCCATGCCCGCATCGTTGCCTGCAGGACAGGGGAAACATACTCCCTCCAGCCGATGCTTCTTTGGCAGCCAAGGCACTTTCCAAATATGGACTGCTGCCACTGCTTGGTCAATAAAGCACCAGTATTTTTCAGTGAGAGGTCGGGTTAATTCAACCTTGTACCGCAGTTGGACCGCATGGTAATAGCTCAACTGATGTGAGACTCCCAGGCCCCTGTCTGTTTGTGGCAGATACACCTGGGTCTTCGACATTCTGGCCCTCTTACCGCTCCATACATACTCCCAGATGAGTGCTTGAAGTTTTTCTAGGTGGTTAGGCGGCGGTTGCATCGGCAGAGTCTGCATAAGGTAGAGTATTTTAGGCGGGAGTGTCATCTTTATCGCCGCTAGGCGGCCCAGCCATTATAGGCCATGTGCCTTCCATCTCATCAGTTCGGAGTGCACCTTATCTAATATCCTGTTATAGTTTCGAGCTTCTGTCGCCTAAAGCATGGGGTATATCCAGAGGCCCAGGTACATGATGCCATGGGTAGCCCATGGGAATGGGAGACTAGTCTCTAGCAAGGCCCTTTCGACCTCAGGGATAGTGACGGTTAGAAGAGTTGATTTAGTGAGGTTGGTTTTAAAGCCCGATGCTTTGCTGAATGCCGTTAGTTCCGCCATAACCCTAGCAAGGGAGGTTTGGGGCTGGGACAGATGGAAAAGCACATCGTCTGCATAGTTTATGCGTTCTGCCACCCATCGGCAATCCAAATATGTCTGGGTTCTGCAGTATATGCTCAGCGAAAGGCTCCATATATAGAGTGAACAGCGGGGGCGAGAGGGGGCATCCCTGTCGTGTTCCCCTTACGATGGGGAATTGCTGTGCCAGTTCTCCATTCACGGATACCATGGCTCTGAGCCTATCGTAGTTGCATCGGATCCACCCATGGAATCTGGGTCCGAGCCCAAGGTGTCTAAAGCCTCATGAAGGTACCGCCAGTTTACCCGGTCAAAGGCCTTCTCCGTATCAAAGGAGAGGAGGAGGAGTGTGGGAATTCGGGACCGGTGGACCTTATCCAGCAAGTGACATAGGCCCTCATCATGACATTGGCGGTAAATCCCGCTTACCACCACGGTGACAGCCGCCAGCATACCGCTGTGTTGGCGAATATCCATTCTCCATATTATGATACACGCACACCAATCAGACAGAATCCTGCCACATACACAAATCTGCCAGCCCAAAGGTCAGTGTTAAACTGTTGGTACCAACACCCATACCGTTACACCAACAAAACAATGCCCAATACATCATGACTCACGAATCACCATGGCAGACATTCAATGGCGGTAAACCATTGGCAGTACACAACGGTGCACTCAGAATGGCCACCCAAATACTAAACAACACAACATTGGCCAATACCAAATATACACACACCTGACACTCATATACACACCACGCCCATCCACCCACAGCACTATAAAACACACACCCACATCACCCACAAACCTTTACGAATACAAATGCCACCCGACTGACATCAAGACCACTGCGACAACTAGACACACACACCCATACATCCCTCACACACCCCACTACGCACACCCAACACCCACACACTTACACACACCACACAACACACATGTCCCCACAAAGGCACCCCTGTTTCACAGATGACGATTTGCGGGTCATGGTTGAGGAAATAGTCAGGGTAGAGCCACAGCTGTTTGGAGCACAGGTACAGCAAATATCCATTGTCAGGATGATGGAGCTATGGTGGAGAATCGTTGACAGGGTGAACGCCGTGGACAGCATCCAAGAACAAGGGACGACATCAGGAAGAGGTGGAACGATCAACGAGGAAAGGAACGTTCAGTGGCAGCAAGGCACCAGCTCGCCATACAGAGGACTGGCGGTGGACTCCTACCTCCTCCAGCATGGGAGGAGCAAGTCTTAGCAATACTGTATCCTGAAGGACTCACTGGAGTTGCCGGAGGACTGGACACTGGTGAGTCAACATCTACTACTTATCACCCCCATACCTGCATGCCATCTCACACCCTCAACCTCACCCCCATCATTCCACTCCATCCCACACACTGCACCTACACATATGTCTAACCAAAATGCCAAGCCCTGCATGCTATACCAATGCATGGGCAGCCCTCCCAGCCCTGCATGGACACCCATCACCAAAGAATGCATGGCATAGGGGAACTAATAATCCCACAAAACATCACCATACACAATCAAAGGTGGCAGGGCAACAGCAACAATACAGGTTAAGCTAGGAATGTACAGTATGTCACAGGCATGAAGCATAATACATCACTTACATCCCTGCAGGTGCCCCAGCCAATGTCAGCGGAGAGGAGGTGCCTCGACTATCCAGTCCCCAACATAAGATGCCCCCAGTGATGACAGTAACTCTGGACTTCATGATCTGGATGAACAACCATGCCCATCAGGGACCACTGGATAGTTGGTCACCCCAGTCCACCCCCAGTCCACCAAAGAGCCTCCCCCATCAGTATCCAACACCACAGCACCCACCCAACGTCCCCACACCTCTGTCCCCAGGACACATCAATCAGCAGTGTGCCCACCTGTACAGGGCCCCCCAGTCCACACCCCACACCCAAGACAATCAAGGACCTGGGGTAGTGGCAGTGGGCACATCGTTCATGGGACAGGGGAACAGGGACACTGGGAGGACCGCTGTGTGCCAGGGGGAAGACAGGCCCAGGGAACCGACTCTCTAGGAGGCACCCATCAACAATCCCAGGACACGATGGGCCAGATCCTTGACAACATGCAGGAGAACAAGCGGCTGCAGGAGGAACACCATCAGGAGATCAGGGAGGACTTGCAGGCTCTCAACACCACCATGATCTCCACAGCAGTGGTGCTGGCAGACATGGGCAACATCATAAGGTAATCAACAGCACAGCAGTGGGCCCCTACCACTAGCCAGTCTATTGACCAGCCCTCCACTTCCGCGCCAGCTAGTGGACAGGAGGCCCCGCCACAGGACCCAAAGGCCACCAGCACCCTTCCCCCTGCAAAAGCTGAACCACCCCTGCGACCCAGACAGAAGCCAAAGACACTTGCCAAGACCAAGACCACCGCCAGGAAATGAGACTCTCCTAGTTGTCCTCCTTGTGTCCCACCCTGTCACCTTGTCCACTTTGAAATGGCTTTGCTCCCCTTCCTATGGCCCCTTGGACACTAGACCTGTGCTACAAACAGAATGAAACAATACCCTGGACTTTCCTATATCCTCACTCCATTCCATTGCACCTTTCCCTCAATTTTATAGCACTACAATTAACACCCTTGAACACAACTTGACTGATAGTATTTTATGTGTTGAGAATGTGCAACATTTAGGGGAACCAACACATCTAGTGCAAATGATCTTAACACTGTGATAGCATACAATTAATGACCTGTGACTGTCTGTAGTAATCACATCAGGACACTGTTGTCATATCACCAACATCTGTAAAATGACAAGCCATAGGTGACAGTAAGTTGAGATACAAAGGAAGTGAATGCCATCATGCTACAGTCACACAGATGAAATCAATAGTCGGAGCAATGATCAGTTCCACTGTCTCACCTGTGTGTCATTGGAAGTACTGACGTATAACTGATGTCCTGTTGTCCACATCCTCATCCTCTGCCTCCTCATCATCACTGTTCTCAAGGTCCACTCCTGCCAGAGGGGCATTTCCAGTCTCCTCCTCTTGCACATAAGGCACATGTCGTCTGAGGGCCAGGTTGTGCAACATGCTGCATGCCACTACTATCTGGCAGACCTTCCCGGGTGAGTAGCACAGGGATCCATCTGTCAGATGGAGGCACATGAACCTGGCCTTCAGGAGGCCGAAGGTCCTTTCGATTATTCTTCTAGTTCGCCCATGTGCCTCATTATAACGGTTCTCAGCCTCTGTACTGGCATTCATCACAGGGGTCAGGAGCCACAATAGGTTTGGGTAGCCAGAGTCACCTGCAAGTATTGAGGGACAAACATTGGCCTGACACAATGCTATGGGGATAACACCGGAAAGCATACACTGACGTACAGTGGGTGGGGACTCTGGCTCACCTATTATCCACACCCTGTGCCTCTGTAGTTGGGCCATCACATTTGGGATGCTTCTATTCCTCAGGACAAAGGCGTCATGCACCGACCCAGGATACTTGGGAGATATACTGGTCCGCCAGGCACACCATTTGCACATTCATTGAGTGGAAACTCTTCAGATTCCTTAACACCTGTTCATTCTGACGGGGGGAACAAACGCAATATGTGTACAGTCAGTCGCTCCAATAATATGGGGGATATGCCCCATTGCATAGAATCCTGCCTTCACAATGGCCAAACCTTCCACCTGGGGGAAAGCAATGTAGCTGCATATGTGTTTCACCAAGGCAGGCAATACCCTCACCAGCACGATTGAGAACATTGGCTGTGACATTCTTGCTGCCAAGCCCACTGGCACTTGGAAAGAACTAGTTGCCAGGAAATGGAGCATTGATAAAACTTGCACAAGAGGGGGGAACCCAGTGGGATGATGGATAGCTGATATCAGGTCAGGCTCCAATTGGGTACACAGCTCTGTGATTGTGGCCCTGTCCAATCTCTAGGTGACTATATTGTGCCTGTCCTCCAGTGTGGCCAAGTCCACAAGGGGTCAGTACACAGGGGTTTTCTCCTCCTCCTATTCATCTCCAGCGGTAGGTATCTAAGGGACACAAGTGTGAGTAGGCTGTCACAATTCGAACAATGGAACCACAACCTCAGTGTACATACAGCATCAATGTGATGGGACAGTGGGAATGACAATGTATGTGCAATTCTAGGCAATGACACAGTTATGGATAATCTGATCGTTGTCCACCACCATGAAATGGCGACCGCCTGTCATGTATCTTGGGACAGGTGGAAGTGAGGTAACTCTGCCGACGTTGAGTGTCGTGTGGAAGGCGGTCTTGCACCGCCATGCAATTCCTCATTGGCTAATATGGGGCTCTATGGAGTACAGGGGCCAATGGGGATCAGCGCCAATGGTGACGGTGTATACCACTGTAGACGTGACCGTCATTTTCTAACTCCTCACTTGTTTCCTGACTTTCCACAAGACAACACCTACACTGTGTGTGTGCTGCTGTGACCTGTGTCTGGAACCTATCATGGCCTGTGTGACGGGGGAAAGGGCCCCTGCCTTCCCTTTCGGAGGAGTTAGAGCGACTGGTGGATGGGGTCCTACCCCAGTATGAACAGCTGTATGGGCCTCCAGGAGAGTACACCTTGGGCACGATGCATGTGGGAAGGATGCATGAAGATGTGGGTGCAAACATCGTGTCAGAGGGGGGAATGTCTAGTGGTAGTGTACATGTTAGGCGCTGGGCGATGTGTGTACCAATGGAGATGGAAACAGGATTGGTGGGCCATATGTGTGTCAGGCTGGATTGTATGTGTAATGGTGTCCTCCCGTCTGTATCACCTCTGCAGGTCAGCGCCCATCAAAATAAGGAATTGTGGCGTGCCATCGCCAAGGACGTCCGCACGTCCTGGGGGTCTACAGCAGGTGGAGCACCCACTGTCGGAAAAGGTGGGAGGACCTGAGACGCTGGGCATGGAAGACCACAGAGGCCCAGCTGGGGATGACCTCCCAATGAGGAAGGCGTGCCCGTCGGAACCTGACCCCCCTGATGGCCTGAATACTGGTGGTGGTCTACCCAGAGCTGGATGGGTACTTGAGGGCATCACAGCAGCGACAAGGGGGTGAGTACAGTGGGAGATACAACTAGAATTGGTAGTTGGCATGGGATCCGGGTGGTGGTTGTGAGTTAGTGGGTGCCCCCTAATGCCAGGTCAGACATTGCTGTGTGATTCAGCTCAAGGGTAATGGGTGTACAGCAAATCTAGGTAACCTAGCTAGGTTGCATTCCACGTCAGTCAGGGCTTAGTGGGTCCCAGGAGGGGTGCAGTTGGCGGTGGTTGGCCCTCATCTGGCTGTGGCATCTAGCCAGTTAAATGCCAGTGCAATGCATAGTGCTCAATCCTGATCCCAGTGTGTGACGGTGCTGTGTATGCCAACTGTGGTGTTGGTGCTGTAACTGACTCAGTGCTCCCTTTCTCTCTCTTCCCCCCTTTCTCCTTCTGTCATCCTGTCCATTTGTGCATTAGCATCATCTGGCGGAGGAGCAGGGGCACTGGCGACAGAGGGAGCTGCATCCCACAGGACCCAGGAGGCAGAGTCCACCGACGTCGAGGGAACCAGTGGGACGGAGGGCGAGGGGAGCACCACAGCAGAGACAGGAGGTGACAACACTGACTCAGATACCTCCTCTGATGGAAGTTCCCTGGTTGTGGCCGAGACCCCTGTGACCACCCCGGCTGCAGGTACAGCCACCACCCCCGTACCAGCACCGCCCTCCCAGTAGCCCTTCAGCGAGTTGCCTGTGCCCGCTCACCCAGGAGGATAGGCATCTCCTTTGCCCCAGGCTCCTCAGGCCCTGCCCCAGTGAGCCCTGCTGCCCTGAGTGAGAAGGCTATTGACCTCCTGAGATCTATCTCTGTAGGGCAGTCAACCATGGTGAATGCCATCCAGGGGCTGGCATCCCAGATGCAGCAATGCAATGCATTCCTGGATGGCATCCACGGTGGATTGGCTGCCCAACAGAGATCGATTCAGGCTCTAGCCTTCTCTCTGATGACAGCCATTGTCCCTGTTCCAACCGTCCCCCCTCCAACTACCACTTCCCAGTCCCAGTCTCCTCAACCCCAACCCATCCCATGCACACAATCAGACGAGCATGCACACAAGACATCACACAAGAGTGGCACAGTCAAACACAGGCACCACACTTCAGTCCACAAACACTCATGCAAACACCAGACAGTTGCACACACAACCACATCCACTGCCTCCACTGTCTCCCCCTCCTCCTCCTCCTCCTCCACCTCCCTCACAGTCATGTCCACACTCACACCTGCATGCACTGCTTCATCATCCACCACCAGCATCACCACACCAAGAAGCACACACACCTCACTAGCAGACACATCCCCTGCATCCATCCACGTGTCCCCTCCCATCCTGTCTGTCCCCGCCAAAGGACACAAGCGCAGGCACTCAGACACCCAACAGCCATCCATCTCATGTCAGCACACTGCCCATGCACCTGCACCCAAGTCCAGCAGACGTACTCCTCCAACAACCACTCCCTCAACCTCCTCTCCCATCCCTCCTCGCTCATCCCACCCCACCATCCCTAAGAGGCTTTTCCATGCCCAGCTTGACCTCTTCCCTCCCCCCGTCCTGCCCGTAAGAGCAGGGTCCCAACGACGTGACCGCCGTTTTCTAACTCCTCACTTGTTTCCTGACTTTCCACAAGACAACACCTACCCTGTGTGTGCTGCTGTGACCTGTATCTGGAACCAATCATGGCCTGTGTGACCGGGGAAAGGGCCCCTGCCTTCACTTTGGAGGAGTTAGAGCGGCTGGTGCATGGGGTCCTATGCCAGTATGGACAGCTGTATGGGCCTCCAGACCACCAGGAGAGTACACCTTGGCCAAACAGTCCACTGGGACCGTGGAGGCACCTCCTAGTCGTGGAGGCAAGACAGTGAAGGATCCCACTCCACCAGCCAGGAAGGGGAAGGATCCCACTCCACCAGCCAGGAAGGGGAAGAAGCCCTCACCTCCTGCCAGGAAAGGGATGAAGTCCTCACCTCCTGCCAGGAAAGGGAAGAAGCCCTTACCTCCAGCTGAGACACAGCCGCCCTCGCCTCCAACAGAGGCTGCCAAGGAGGCCCCTTCCCCTGCTGAGACACAGCAGCCCTCGCCTCCTGCTGTGGATGGCACGGTACCAACACCACCACCAGTAGGCACGGGTCCCTCATCCCCTGCTGAGGCACAGCAGCCCTCGCCTCCAGCAGAGGCTGGCAGGGTACCAACACCACCACCACCAGTGGGCACAGAGCCCTCAGTGGGCACGGTGGTTCCCTGCTGAGATGCAGCCCTCGCCTCCAGCCAAAGACTGCCCAGGAGGCCCCTTCCCCAGCTGAGACACAGCAGCCCTTGCATCCAGAAGAGGCTGGCAGGGTACCAACACCACCACCAGTAGGCACGGGTCCCTCATCCCCTGCTGAGGCACAGCAGCCCTCGCCTCCAGCAGAGGCTGGCAGGGTACCAACACCACCACCACCAGTGGGCACAGAGCCCTCAGTGGGCACGGTGGTTCCCTGCTGAGATGCAGCCCTCGCCTCCAGCCAAAGACTGCCCAGGAGGCCCCTTCCCCAGCTGAGACACAGCAGCCCTTGCATCCAGAAGAGGCTGGCAGGGTACCAACACCACCATAAGTGGTCACGGAGCCCTCACCTCCAGCTGAGACAATGCAGCCCTCACCTCCAGCAGAGGGCATGTAGGCCACCCTCCACGAACTGCTGTACAAGGAGCCCCCTCCAGAACCAGTGGGCAAGTACCCCACCTGAGAGACTGTGACCTAGCACTCCCCAGCAATGAGTAATGGGCATGGAAACCCCTCAAGAATCAGTGGGCAAGTCCACGGACTCAGAGACTGTGATCTTGTACTCCCTGGCAAAGGATAATGGGCATGGAGGCCCCTCCAGAGGCAGTGGGCAAGCCCACCAACTCAGAGGCTGTGACCTTGCACTCCCCAGCAACGAGCAATGGACATGGAGCCCCCTCCAGAACCAGTGGGCAAGTACCCCACCTGAGAGACTGTGACCTTGCACTCCCCAGCAAAGGATAATGGGCATGGAGCCCCCTCCAGAACCAGTGGGCACGTTCCCGACTTCAGCAGAGGTGCCCCCCACCCCCTTCTCCCTGAGGTGCCTGCCCACTTCCAAAATGATGGCCCTGCACAGTTCTGTGCGGATGTTGTCAGGAAACACTTGGGCCTTGAACTGTGCCCTGTGGCCATGTGGGCCCTTTGTACTTTGGAATGGGCATCAGCCCTTTCTGGACAATTGTACATATCCCTATGTTATCCAATTGGTTCATTTGGTAGCTGTTCCCATTCAATACATTCTCAGTACTACCTTACTGTAGTCCTTGCATTATTATGCTGTGTGTCCTGTGCCATTGGTTTACGTCTGCAGCTGGTTGTGTGTATGATGTGTGTGAATGGTGTGTTGTGTGTGTGTGTATGTCACTCTCCTTTTCCTTCCTCCCTCCCTTGTGTGCTAGGCTACTGTACTCACAGTCGTCATCTTCGTCGGTGTTGGTGTTCCAGGTGGAGCACGGCGTAGAAGAGCATCGGGAAGACTTGCAGTTCCGGTTCCTTGGGGGCATTGATCTTCTCTGTGTCTCTGATGGTGAGTCTTTCGTTTTCTGTGATGTGTTTCTGCCAGGCTTTTGATGGCGTTGGTACCACCCCGAAAATCTGGCGGTTTGCAGTGTCATGATATGGTGGGCGGTACCTTGTCTTCCGCCTGGCTGTTGGTGGCTACCGCTGTGGTGCGTGGTGTTGCACCGGCTTGCACCATTCTTGAGTGCCAGCCGGGCACCATATTTATGGAAAGGTGCAAGCCGGCACAAAGGGTAGGCTAGCGTAAAAAAAAAAAAAATTGTTAGCCGGGTAGGGGTGGCGGTTCGGGAGAAGGGGGTTTTCCACAAAAAAATTACTTTAGGCAGGTTAGATTAAAAGAAAATGCCTTGAACCAGCCTAGCGTCATTTTCTGACACAAAACCATCCATTGCCACATTACTCCTGTCTTAGAAAAGAGAGAAGTCATGCTCATTACCTCAGTGACCAGCACAGGGGACCAGGGTCCCCTGGGCATGGTCATAGCACCCAGTGCCATGTAGGGGGGTCCATTTCAGGACCCACAATGGCACTTTATAAAAAAAAATACTTACCAGTACTCACCTATATTTACCTGGGATGGGGCCCCCTATCCTCCACTGTCCCTCTGGTGTGGACGGGGGTGTCCCTAAGGCCTGGGGAGGGCACCATTGGGTTCCACCATGGAAATAGGCCCATAGGTCCCCTAACACCTGCTTTGACCTAGGCGTTAAATAAAGGTGCAAAGCACGCTTTGCACCATTCTTTGACCTCTTCTCTCCCCCATGCGTGATTTTAGCACAGTGGATAAATATGGCACATAGCCATAGAGTCATTTTTTGCACTGGAACGCCTACCTTGCATCTCATTGACACAAGGTAGGTTTCCTTGTCCAAAAAATGACTTTAACTCCATAACTTTGGCGCTAGACGGGTCTAGCACCAAAGTATAAATATGAAGTTAGTTTTGCACCTAATTTACATTTTTTTTAAATGACGCAAATTTGGCTCAAAACAAGTATAAATAGGCCCCTTAGTGTCCACATTCAGTAGTGTTATGGGTTGATAGGAGGAGCAGAACTGCAGGTCTTTCCCTGGATTGGGAATAACTATCACCATGCCTAATTGCTTTGTAAGAGGAAGGGGTGGGTCGGGGCTAGCGCGTTGTACCGCCGAGCCAACACTTGGGCCAGCTGAGCACCAAAAGACTTATAGAACTCTGCTCCAAAGCCATCCGCCCATGGTGCGTTACCTATTTGCAGGTGGTGTGTATTCTCTAAGACCTCCAAGGGTGTAATGTCCTTATCCAATCTGGCACTGTCTGCAGGGGGAATCTAAGACAGAGAGGTGGAATGTAGATAGTCTTCTATGTCGTGAATGTCAAGCTCTTCCGCGGAGTATAAGTCCCAAAAAAACCTCTCGAACTGTTGAAGAATTAGCTCTTCCTGGCATGTCAGGGTACCATCCGGTAACCGCACCTCCGCCACTCTGAGGCTTGTGGCCTGTGTGCGGAGGAGGTGGGCTAGGAGGCGGCCCGCCCTATCTCCCCCATGCGTAGAATTTTTGCTTAGTCTGGAGTAGGGCATATTCCACTCTATCCCCATCTAGGGCCTGCAACTGTTTCCTAATGGCGGTGAGCTGTCTCCTCACCGCCAGGGATCCAGTTCTGCTATGTGTGGCCTCCATGGCCCTTATTTTGTCCTCTAATTGTTGATGCTTCTCATAGAGGGTGATATTTAATCTCGCCGCTATTGTTATAAATTGCCCCCTGATGACTGCTTTGAGGGTTTCCAATAGGGTTATGATATTTGTTGTGGGGGTATTGTTTGTGGCTAGAAAGTGGGCTATTGTGTCTCTGATTTCCGCTATGATATCCTTGAACACCAGGAGCCATGTGTTAAGCTGCTGTTGTCTTTTACTTGGGGTGTGAGATGGTAGAGCGAGACGCAGTGAGAGTGGGGAGTGATCACAAATAGAGGCCACCCCATCTCAGACATGGTAACTAAAGTAGTGATACGGGGAGTAGTGAGGAAGAGGTCTATGCACGCATATGTCTGATGGGCGGTTGAGAAAAAGGAGTATGTTCTATCCACCGGATGCTGCCTGCGCCAGATGTCAGTGAGTCTTGCCCCCTCCAGCCACTCCTGAAAACCCTTATCTGTGGGTGGACCTATCTAGCTGGGGGTCCGGGACTAGGTTAAAGTCCCCACCCACCACAATGTCCTCATCTGGTGTTGTCAGGATCTTCCCCAATGCGTCTTTTAGAAAGCACTCCTGGTGCTCATTTGGCCCATAGATGTTGCCTACCATTAGTCTACGCCCCTGAATTTCAATATGAAGTGAGAGAAGCCTCCCTGGAATCTCTGCCTGTATCCATGTTACCTTCCCTGGAAAGTTCTAGGCTAGTAGGATTGCTACTCCCGCCCGCCTCCCTGGACCTGAGGAATTGAATTGGCGGTCAAACCAGCGTGACTGCAATCCCTTCCAGTCTGGTTGGAGTAAATGGGTTTCCTGTAGAAGATAGAGATCACTCTTTGTGTCCCTAAGCTGCAAAAGAAGGGCTTGTCTCTTCACAAAAGCATTAAGTCCCCAGACATTTAAACTAAGAATGGTGACCATTGGTGAGGTTAGTATATGTCACTATCGTTCTGCCAAATGATTCAGTCAGTAGGAAAAGGACCCAGCAGACAGACCCATGTTCAATGTGGTTGTTGGATGCTATCTCCCCTGTGGCAAGGTAGGAAGAGAAAAGAACAGAGGGGAAAGGAGCAAACAACCAGGGACGAACTTTTAAAGATGTTCCCCGCCTGGAAACGAACATAGACATGTCCGGGGGCAGCCTGGTCCTCAATCTGTCTTCAGTCAACCTCTTCACCAAAGGGGTCGGAGCTCCACCGCTCTGTTTGCACTTCCTTTAATTCCTGCCTTTACCGGGTCATGGTCGCCCAGCTCGGTTATCTCCTAGGCAGCCGGTAGTCAATCTGGAGGAGGGCCCATATGGTTTATCATGTCCTATCATTGGTCAGAGTTTGCTTCCGAAATTTTATCTTGGCTGCGGAGACCTCGAAGGAAAGCTGCTCTTTCCTTCTGGCTCTCAGCCGCTGTTGGTTTATGAGATCTATTCCGTCTGGTATGGGTTTTTGAGTGACCCCTTTCTCTTTGTGGTAGCTGTTCCTTTGTCGTCGACTGCTGGAGCTGGTCCCTGAGATTCGGCAGCATCCCTTTAAGGCTTTGTGCTTCTTCCAGTGTGCGGATGCTGTGGGTTTCTTTCTGCCAGACAAAGTGGAGACGAAAGGGGTGGCCCCATTTACATCTGATACCTTTCTCTCTTAGGAGGTCCATTACTGACCTAAGGGTTCTGCTGCACTGCAGCGTCAACATTGACAAGTTCTGAAATAGGCCGACCTGGTGTCCTTCAAATTCAATCGCATTTTGGTCACCAACAGCAGCCATTATGATCTCCTGTTGTCTATAATAGTGTAAATAAGTCAGTATATCCTGAGCCTAACCCGGTGAGTGGGCGGGGCAGCCAGGTCTATGTGTTCTGTCCAGTATGATGGTCTGGTCCTTCAGCGCTGGGGCTACATGTTGAAAGAGTTGCACTACAAAGTCCTCTAGGGAACCTGTTACTGCACATCAGTACCCCTCTTATGCAAATATTAGATACTGCAGTTCCTGGTTCTTATCCTGTAGGGCGAAGAGTTCCCTTCTGTGGCAGTCTATTTCTTCCTCCCACGAGTCGTGGGTCTGCTCCAGCGTTTCCACCCGCTGCCCCAGGTTGGTCACTTCTCTCTTGAGGTCCTTGACTTCTGGCATGATTTCCTGCCTCAATGTGGCAAAATCCTCACGAAGGGATCCAAAAAGCTGTTCCATGAATGTTCTTGTCAAAGACGCTTCCCCGCCCTCCGACTGGCTCGATTTTGCCATCTCTCCTCCCTTTGTTGCTAGGGTCCCTGGTAGAACCGTTTTCTTGGCAGGTGTTTTGTTAAAGAGGTCTTTAAGGGAGCCCTCCTTTTTACTATGTCTCTGGGACGTCATTCCCGCCGGCCCACGCTCTGTTTGGGTTCACTCTCCTTGATGCTGCCTCTGTGGGTCCACCACCCCGGGAATGCATGTCCCACCGGTGTGAATGATCTGCGCTCTGACCCCCAGTAGGTCCCAGCGCCTTAGTCCCTATAAGTGTATGGGGCAGGACACCCCTCTGTACAGACTAATCTTCTGGTGGAGCACGGCATGTGGGATGGGCAGCCTACCCCCGCACATCATCGCTGATGCAGGGGGCACTCACTGGGTCAGGTGATCTTACTTCAATACCCCCCAGAGTCCTGCCCGTTAGGCACCAGCCTATCCTCTCCTGCCTCTGGGCCCGCTAATCTCCTGCACTTAATGTCTAAGGTGCTGGTCCTAGAGCAACGCAGGTTCCCACCAGCGTCTCCCGGCAGTCCCTCCAAGAGCCTGATTCTTATTTCCTTTCGGCTTCTTCTCCTTCCTCCACGTGGTCCAGTCCCTGCGCCTCCTCCAATGCTTGTCTTCTAGTGCCCAGGCAGCTGGTCATCTTTTCTGTGTGTTGTTCAGGCGTCCACCAGGACTGGCACCCCTGGGCCTGGGCCGCATATCCTCTGGGTCCCCCAAGCAGGTGCCGGCCTCTGGCCATCCCCCACGCACCCCCGCATGGCTCTTTGTACCCGCGGGCCCCGGGTCTGCTCTTCAGGCGGGGTCAGCTATCTCCCTCCAGTCATAGGCCAGCCGGGGTCGTTGCCTTCCCTTCAGGGGCTGCTGTAGTCGTGGTCTTGCTCCGCACCTGGTGATGCCTCTACAGCGCTCAGGGCTCCCCTACCATGGCTCCTCCACTCTTCGTCCTCTTCATGCCCTGGCCTCATCTCCGCACCTCTCCAGCGCTGACCTGGGCCCCCGCAGCACATGCCTGCGCGCTCTCAGACCCACCGCTCAATCGGGCCCTCCTGCTCATCTTGGCAGCCGCTGCGCGTTCGCCGCTCTCTGGTGCGCTGCACCCCTATGTCTCCTCGCGGCCACCCGCCAACCGGCGGGGGGCGCGGTCTCACCTCTCCACCCTGACTGACAGGCCTCTTCCTCTGTTGGGCGGCACGTGCGGTCTGTCGCGGCCTTGTCTCCGTACTCCCCCGGGCACTGTCTCGGGACCATGGCACTCCACCTGGCGGCACCCAGCCAGCCAAACCCTGGGGCCCCGGGAAAGACAACGAGCACCATCACGTCGCCTGATTTCAGTTAAGGGCATCCGATCTGGCCGTTACCATCGGCCGGCGGCGGAGCTCCGAGAAGACGCTCCTAGGCAGCAGCCATCTTAGCCACGGCCAGTGTCTGTGTTTTTTAAAGATATTTAACGTGCAGCTCACAAACAGAAATTGGCTTAACTAATTGTAATTTGCAGCATTTCACACTTCTGTGTTACAGCAGTGCATAGCCATGTCACGTAAGCTCTAAAGGGCCAAAGACTGAAAATAAGATTAATCAACCCTTTGTAAACTATTTTATAATAAGAACACAGAGAAAAAGAGATGTGCTCATCACCTGAACCACAATCTCTGTTCCACCCTGATGGGTGCACTGGAGATACATCACTATTAATGAATCCATTACATCATTGAGAAATAAGTACATATTTATTCTAAATACCATGTTACACTTCAACCCATTGTGTATATGCACATAGAGAAACCTGAACCTTAAATGACAGACAATGTAATTAAGGTGCAACTCCTGTATAATACCTACATACCAAACAATTTGCATTGGGTCTACTCAC
This sequence comes from Pleurodeles waltl, assembly GCF_031143425.1. Taxonomy (NCBI): domain Eukaryota; kingdom Metazoa; phylum Chordata; class Amphibia; order Caudata; family Salamandridae; genus Pleurodeles; species Pleurodeles waltl. The sequence goes on from NC_090443.1 coordinate 426,004,117, forward strand.
TAAACAGCATGGGGCACACAGAATAATGCCTATGGAAAAATATCAAAGGAATATAAGTATTCAGAAGGATTTGTAAAGGTGAACATTTGGAGCATTTTCAACTTGAATGTTATATTACACCAACTGAGGAAGAAGATGTGGTGTAGTGACAAAGTCAACCTGGGAACCAGGCTTGGAATCCAGCTTAGATCTTGACTGAAAAGTGTGTGTGTCTGAGCAGATCACTTTGGGCCAGATTTATGCTGGCCTAGCGCCGTTCCAATACCACATTAACATCATTTTTTTTTATACTACTGTGGCGTAGGAAGGGAAAAACACCACGCCCTATTTACAAAGTGGCGCAATGCTTTCATTGCGCCACTTTGTAACCCTTAGTGCCACATTATGCCTGTGCCAGGCATAATGTATGCAAGGGGGTGATCCGGCGCTAGAGAGGGGGGGGCGTAAAAATGGCACAAAGTAATCTATGAAATTCCTTTGCGCCATTTGTGTCAGGCTTTAAAAAGAGGTTCCGATTGATTACAATAGGCCTCTGGGTGCTTTGCAGGATTAGCATACTAATTTTTGACGCAAATTTTCCAAAGCACTAGACTAGCATAAAAAATTATGACACTAGTCACCCTAACTACCACCATGGTGCGCTGTATTTTAAATATGGCACTACCATGGTGGCGTTAGGGGGCGCTAAAGGGCACAGGAAAAGTGGCGCTGCACTAGGTGCAGCACAACTTTTCATAAATCTGCCCCTTAATCTGTAATGGTGGTGTAGCTGTGTGTTATTCCAAGATTTAGACCCCAGTTATGTATGTAGTCTTGTTTTGTCTCCATCACTACCCATAATATCCAACACTCTGTTGCTCCCCAGCTAAATGTGTGCTATAACAATATAAACTGAGTCATGTTTTTACAGTGTGAAGTTATTCTGCTTATTCGGCTCTGTGAATGAACCTTCCTTTTGGACTCTTTGTGAACAGCCCTCATTTTGTGACATTCACATAGAAGCCCTACACTGTTTTCTTTATCCGAGTGCATGTGCCACATCTTCAACAGGGCTCATATAAGTCTCCTTCTCGATGTCTGAGGGAGCACTTTCTTGCGTCTAGCAGAGAACCCCGTCATAGACATCTTTTTGTTCCTTGAAGTATTTTTATATTTTGTGTTTCATGTTGCATTTAGCAAGAAAATACACTTTTAAAGTAAGGCTTTCTTTTCTGTGTGTCAGACATGCACATAGGTGCAAGATACATTGGTATGAAACATCTTGCAGACATCTGATACTCACAGGTCTGGTGGATACTCTAGAAGCTCCAGCAGTGCTTAGTGTCTAACTGGAAATTATTGGCAAAGCCAGTAGATCTGGCTTTAATGTGTTCTGTGTGAAAATACAGACATACATAAATGCTGTTTGTATGTGTTAGCACAATAAAGGCATACTTTTTGGCAATGTGTGCTCTTATACTGGCTCTGAGAATGTTTCTTCCAACAATATGTGAAGTGGTAGCCCTTCCACTGCCGGCGATGTACTAGCCCCACCCAGAAGTACGGTTCTAGTTGAGCCCCTGGTTGTTTTACCTTCTGAGCTGTGAGACTGTGCTGATATCATCCCACAGTATTCTGTGGCTGAGATTACCCCAGTGGCGGCCGGCAGCTTTAGGAGGGAGGGGGGTGGGCGGGGCACACACACACTCATTCTTTCACACAGACATGCACGCACATCCATTAACAACACTCATACCATTCAAACATGCACGCACACACCAAACATTCATTTTAAAACATCAAACCTCATTCTTTCACCCACCCACGCACGCATGCACATCCATTAACAACATTCATATCATTCAAACATGCACGCATGCACCAAACATTCAATTTGAAACATCACACACATACACACACACACACTTACCTTCGGCCTGCAGGTCCCAGGAGGGTTGGGACTGCTGCCTTCCCTCATTGGCTGACCTTAGGTCAGCCAATGAGGGAAGGCAGCAGTCCCAGCCTCGTCAGAGAGTGGGATGGGGTCAGTGAGACTGCTGACCCCACCCCACTCTGTGACGAAGTGTCACTGATTGACACTCGCCCTGGGCACTTCAGGGCTTAAACTGAAGCGCCCAGGGAGAGTGTCAATTGGTGACGCTTTCCTCGTCACCCAGGGGAGGGCCTCAAGGCACCTTTGCTGGGCTGAGGAGGTCACGCCCATAGGAGCTGTGATCTCCTCAGCCCAGCAAAGTTCAGCTCAGGCAGCCAGGAGTCTGCGCAAATCGTGCATGTCTGCTCCTGGCTGCCTGACCTGAACATGAAGAGTGTCTGTCAGGCTGACCTTTGTTCAGCCTGACAGACACTCTTCCTGGGGGGCAAGAGGTGGGGGGGGCGTGGCCCCTCTGCCCTAAAGGACGGGCAGCCACTGGATTACCCAATGCAAGTTCCCTCGAAGTCCAGTCCGAATTTTTCTCTCTTCACCCACACCACTCCCTTTTTTCTTGTGTACATATGTTCTTGGAAAGAAGCTTGATTAAACCTTTAAAAGTTGTATCTGGAGTAAAATGTTGGTTTGCTGTGCACTGATTTCCACAAATGTAACATCTGTGGCTATTCTTTAAATTCACTTAGAAAAAGCTTTTGACTCCCTAGACTGGAATTATTTATTTCCGGTACTTGAACACATCGGATTAGGGTGCATGTGTATTGATTACACCTACTTTGTATATGCTGTAGCCAGAGCATGCTTGACCTTGTCAATTGGACATTATCACAATTTTCACCCTAAGCACGTGGGACTTGTCAGGGCTGTCCCCTATGGCTGTTTATTTTCGCTGTGCCACTAGAGCCCCTCAAGGGCCTCAGTAGGGTTTATAGTTGATTCAAGGTCTTTGAATGGGACACTAGTCTGCCATACAAACTTTCATAAAACACAGATGATCTTCTCATACGCTTTCAAGACACTAAAAACTCTGGGCCTCATATAATGGAAGTTTTAAATGACTTTTGGAAGTTATAGGCCTCTGGGTTCATTAGAATAAATCCAACTTTTAACTGGTAGGGGAGAAGATTTCTGATGATATCTGGGCAACCCAGTACTCCCTAAAAACTGGGATTAAAATATTATGCACATACGTTTCCATGGACCAAGTTCACGTAAGGGGCAGAAATATATCTCCACAGATAGAAAAACTCAAAAAGGACAGACAACACTGTACTCCCTTGCCAATCTCATTAATGGGCATAGTAGCTGTAATGAAAAGTTTCCTAGCATACGTTACGGCAAGTTTCAATTCTGTTAAGGACACGAAGGAGAAGATTATGCTCAACTTCCTTACATTATTTTAACTCTACTAGACTTCAATACACCATAAACAAACTACTTTTCCCAACAATTAATGTGAAAGAAAATAGAGACTTTTTAGCCAGTCTACACACTTAACAGTCCCTCTTAATGCGTGTCTTCCCACCAGGCTCCCTCTTCCTTCATGCTAAAGTAGCCCACAGAGACGATTTCTTTACTTCCCTTTGGCAGTAGCTGAACCGGAACTAAAAACAACTCCATTAACCCGTTGTCCGGAATGCTTTATTTACTTCTTGATATAAAACCCTGGGTGGGAATATTCCTCATTGTCCTTATTAGAAATGAAACTTTCCGTATGTATGTTAGGAAATTTTTCATCTATGTCAAGTCCAGAGGGGAGTATTATGCTCATTTAGAGCTTGTCCACTACCAAGGGCGCCATGTCTAAAACAGGTTTAAAATAAAACCTCTTAAATATGGAGTCCGAAGACCAGTCTGCCCCATTGAGTATGTCCTCCAGTCTTGCACCCAGAGAAAAAGCCTTAGAGGCCATGGCCCCTCTAACCGAGTGGGCTCCATATTGCAGCACATCAATGCCCGCTTCTTGTATGCCCCAGAGGACACATCAAGCTATGGTGTGAGAGGAAACTGCTTTGATGGGCTTCCTGAGGGATATAAGGACTTGCCTGTCTCCCATAGGGCAAAGTTCCTCTGTTATAGTATCTTAGGCCTTAAGGCAGCATACCACACACAGTTTTGAGAATTTATCAAAAGCTGGGTAGGACACCACCTTGGAGTCAAACTTTGCCAGTCTGAAAATGTGAAAAGTAACTCCCTTTGGGTTGAACACTCTGCCCGTGACATCAAGGGCTCGAACATCTGATACCCCGCGGCAGGAGACTAGACAGAGCAGCATTGCCATCTTCCTCGAGAGCTCCTTACGAGATGGGAATTTGTTCCTGTGCCAAAACTTAAAAATGTTTAAGACCTTGTTGATGTCACTTAGGGAAGAATATTGTCGCTTAGGAGGTAAAGCCAAACGTATGCCTCTCATCAACTTACTTACCAGTGGATGTTCTCTTACTTTATAGCCTTATATCAGGATATGTCCCACTGAAATAGCCAATCTAAATGTTTTTTACCATCCTACAAGCCACGCTCTCAGATGCCAGGAAAGCCAGGGAATTCATTACTGGGACAACATCGTACCCCAGGCTGTGACCAACATTTGCTCAGCCGCCTGTGAAAGTCCAGGGACTCTTTAATGTTCCCTGTAATCCTCCACACTATGAGGGGCATCTGTCCCTGAAGGATTAACAGGTGAGGATTGCCCAGTGGGTCTCATAGAAGAGAAGAAGTGTGGGGTGGAAGGACTGGAAAATCCAAAGAAGGTTCCAGAAGAACTGGAAACAAAACTTGGGACCTCCAGACCAGCATGACCAGGACAGTCTTTACTGTTGCTGCCTTACTTGTGTCAGCAACCTAATACTCATAACAAAAGGTGGAACTGCGTATCCCCCTTCCACAGACCAGGCCTGTAGAAAAGCATCCATCGCTAATGGCCCCAGCTTCGAGCTGAAATATCTTCACATTTGGTGATCCAATTGGGAAGCAAAAAGGTCCACTGTAAAAGGCCCCCATCAGTCTTTGTGAACATTTTCAGATCCAATTACCACAGGCTCATATCTGTCCACTCTCTCAAGTGCCAGTTTACCACTCTGTTGGAGACTCCTGGGAGATACTCTGCTGTGACCACCACTTTGTTGGCTAGGCTACAACCTAAAACCTTTGACCTGGACCCCCAGATGGTTTATGTTGAACCATTGTTCATTTTTAAGTGAACACAGCAGCTCGCCTTCTCCTTGGTCTTACATTGGACGGCAAAGGATCCTGTTATCAAATCCAAGCAACTTATGTGGAGCTGTTGTTCTCTTGCTGACCATTTTCCTCCTCTATACAAGCCCACGCATGTGCTCCCCATCCAGACTGCTGGCCTCAAACTCTATGACGAAATCTGTGTTGAATCGGAAGATGGCCCTGCCATTCCATGCTTTCATGTTTGCTAGACACCATCTCATTTCCTTCTTGACTTCCTCTGTCAGGGGGATCGACTCCAAATATTGGAGACACCCTGCAAAGGTGGAAAAGCTTGAGCCTTTGAAGGGCCCTGTAATGAAGCGGGCCTTCGAAGATTGCCTGAATGGAGGATGACAGGAGACTCTGGCAACCTAACATAAAGGAGTAATTTGCTTAGACGGAGTCTTCCTCAACTCCCTACGGATCTTTGCTATCTTGCGGGAGGGGAGACTCAAAGTCTTTTTCAAAAAATTGATGACAAATTCTAGGAAGGTTGTTTGTTTGGACAAGGTCAATAAAGACTTTTTTTCGTTGATGACAAAGCCCAGGCCTTCTGGCAGGTAAACTGTTGTTTAAAGTTGTCCTACCAACCTTTTGACACACTTACCATCAGTAGGAGGTCATCAAGGTACATGATGAGACCAAAGCCCTGAGCGCGTAGAGATACGATGGGGCGTGAAAATAGTAACTGTCAGGTACGTGTCTTTGAGGTCCAAATGTACTACTCAGTCTTCCAGCCTCAACAGATCCATTGAGAGATGGCTACATTCCACCTTGAAGTGGCAGTAAATCAACCACCCGCTGAACTCCCTGAGGTTTATCACAGGTCGTTGTCTGCCGTTGCTCCTCAAGAAAGATATTGCTGAGGAAACCATCTGAATGGATGCAAGACCGGCTAAATGGGTCCTTCTGCAGCAATTCTGCTACTTGTTGATCTATTAGTGTGTTCCATTCCTCTGAAATAAATCAGAGGGCGTGGGTGGTAGCGTTGCACTGGGGAGCCATAAAACGCGATATGGAAACCCTGTATCATCTGCAGGACCAAAGCATCCAAGGATAACAATTCCTAATTGTGCATAAATAATGCCAGATGACATTGCACTCTTTGTCAAGAAGAAGGGCAAACACTCATCTGTTTGAGATCCATGGAATTGCCCTCTGTAGGAGCCTCTTGCACCTCAAGCTCTCAGATTTATACTTGAATAACTCCCCAGACCTGGAATGTTCTTGCCATTGTTCTTTCTGGTATCCTTGGTATCGAAGAAGGCCTTGGGTGGAGAAATGCCTGTCCAAACACCATATGCCATGATTAACCCTGACAAAATTCTGGGGCGAAAGATCTTTTTCCTGGACGCCTGTCAAAAGAGGTGAATGTGGAGACAAATTTTCATAGGTCTTTTATGAAAGGCTTTCAGCACAGCCTCCCTTGTGCCACTGCACCAGCCTCGGAAGAAGCCAAGCCCCTCAACTTCGGGTCCACCTTATTCAAGAGAGAGTGGCGTCTCTCAATTGACAATTCACAGTTGGCATTGACTAAGAATATGACAGCCCACAGCACCCACCCAGAGAGAGGACATCTGGGGCACAGGTTTGTCAGAGGACTTGGCCTCCTTTGCCCAATCTAATATCTTCGTTAGTGGCCCAGTGATGTCCAGAAGCTTGTCCTGACCCTGGGGATGGGGTTTATTGCGTCTCAGATTAATGGTCACTGGGAATGAGTAGATCAACCTCTGTAGAGGTTCTACAGTCAAATTCACCGCCTGGTGAATGGAAGCATCCACCGCCTCACACAATTCATCAAGAGGAAGGATAGAGACAGACTCTTCCAACACATACTCTCCATATGTTACCTCCTGCCTGGAGGAGGCCGTTCTAGACATAGTACCTTGTGAGGACTGTACAATGTGGCGGTGGACGACACCAGCTAATATGGGTGCGCTAAAGAGTGCGAGATGGGGCAATACACCCTATTGTTGTACGGGTTAAGTAAATGGAGAGATTGGGCCTTGCCCTCTAGTGGTGGTAATTACATGCTGATGCACATCTGAATTATGCCAGATACAGATCCGAGTCACATGGGTGTCAGTGTCTTTTGTTGACTGTTTTACAGACCCCCCCCCCCTAACACCATCGCCCCTTCCAGGGCATTGAGGCCTCCAGGCAGATGGGGAGAGGCAAAGGTTCTGTAGAGGCATAGGGGCTTGTCAGAAACTTCTGACAATGAGCGCACCCTCCTTGGAGCAACAAAATGTGCGGCTCCCTAAGAGATTATACCAGCCACCCCCTAGCAGGCAGCGTAGCTCACCACACTCGTGCGGCCTCATCAGAGTCACCAGATGTGAATTGTGGTGCTGCAGCGATAGCAGTTCAAACATCAATCCTCAAAGTTATTAACACCCAATATTTATTACACAATATCAAAAACAAAAGAAATACTCATCTGTCCCCTGAAAGAGGGAGCCTGATGGAAAGACGTGCATTTGGAGGGACTGTTTGGCATGTTGATTGGGTGAAAGTTGGCTATTCCCTTTCTCGTTGCTTCTTGGGAAGGGTAGATTGTTTATAGCATGTTGAAGTCTGCTGGAGTTAAGGAAAGGAAGTTGAGCATAATCCTACATAGAATTAAGGTGATTTTTCGGCCTACAGTGATATATTACATACAAAATGTTTTTTGGGATCCTCGAACAAGTCCTTGAGCAAATTTCCGCAGCACATCTAGAGGAAATCAACGTCTGGCTGCTTGATAGTAGACCGGATCCTGACTATAACAGTAAAAAAGTGAACAATTGGTGGCGTGGATCCAAAATCATATTTTATGTTGTGACAATTAACCCCTGAGACCTAGTCAACTACTAATACAGTTCTGACAGTTTGGAAACAAGCATGCCATTAAATAGGCTGACACAACAAACAGACAGCAGAGCTGAATAAGCTGGAGGGATTTTTGAGAGGGTATATATTGGATGTATCAACACTCAGGCAAATATGAACACTACTATGAACTCATTTACCCAACTAATGCAGCAATTGAGTATGCTCAGATTTGTCTGGTATCTTCAGCTCAGACATGGAGTCACACCATATTTAAAAGCAATAGTAGACATTCCAGAGTGTGGCCCTCTTGAAGCTAAACTTACCAATGCTCACTTACTCACAAAGATAATATCTCAAATATATACAACACATGTAATTCATACTCCTGATACACTCCCACAACTTAGGCTTGTTTTGAGAGAACAACCTGAGCATGTTGGAGGATGGGGAGTCGCATGAGGTCCACATGGGTTTAGTGAACTTGCCATTGCAGCATACGTTATTCTTTTACAATTTAAATTATTACACTATATACACTCCAACAAGGAAATATATGATGAATGGGAAGGAAAGCATCCCCTACATGACTGTGGTGCAACGGAGAATGAGGAGACTTCTTACACTCTGTATGGGGTAGCTGAGTATTGTAAAGGTATTGGCACAAAATTGCAGATGCTTTATCTGAGATTACTCATGTAAATATTGCTCTCTCCTGTCTATGGATGTTATTGAACATTGTAGATGAATTGCAGAGTAATAAATATTCTAAACATTTTATTGAACTTGGTCTGGTGACTATTAAAAGACAATACCACAGACATTTTAGAGCATCAAACCATATGAGTTTCACTAAATGGAAAGTGGGCCCGGAGAGATGCAGAAATCTTGAGCCTAAGGTATATGAAAATAATGGTAGCCCTCAGAAACATGAACACATTTGAGTAAACTGTCAAGAATATCATGATGATGGCCTGAGGTAATGTCTTTGACAATCAATTCACCGAGTGATTACATTAATAACAATTATTCCTCTCTCTCTCTTATGTGGTGAACCATAGATACTAACTACTTATCTATAACTGTGCGGGTGTACAATGTATTTTGTCTGTGTAATATGTTCCAGCAAAACAAAATAAAGATTACTATAAAAATGAGGGACTTATTTATCTTGCCAAGCATTTCGGTGCTGATAGATATTTAACCTTTAACCAAGTCTCCCATCTGGGCAGACTGTGCTGAAACTGAATGGTGATGTGAATGGTTTGAATCAGAAAGGCCGTTCACTTTCCAAGGTAAATGCATATATATACAAAAAGTTCAAACCATGGCACAACTTTAATACAGATAGATTTTCATTAGTTGAAACATATATCAGAAGATTTGCTGGGTGCAATTATAGTTACAGGGCAGGGTTTAGAATGATTCCCCTTACATGTGCTTATTAAAATCTGAGCTAAAGATGCTTCGAGGAAGAGTCGGGTACAAACCCATTCGCACTCACTGACTTTTTTGACGATCTGGCACAAAGTGGATTAGGTGCACATAATAATATGTTAAATTTGTGTATTTTGTGTGTTTGTGTGTGCAGAGTTGACATTTCCACTCAGAATTTCCAACCCAACGAGATGGAAAATAATAAAGCTAATGTCAACCTATTAATGATTCAATACTGGAGAAACTCTGCATCTGTTTGTTTTGTTTACTTTCTCTGTTCTGTGGATTAAGAGTGTCCGTCTGAGATCTTGAATTCTAGGGGATTGTCTGCAACCTCTTGTCATCCTCATTTAAATCTGTATGTTTTTTAGACAAGTGTCTGTTCAATGCAGGATCTCGCATAACTCAAGAATATTGTCTGCTATTTTGGATGGTATATTTTGCTCTCAGGCCTACGTGGGATTCGGAGAGTGGCAAGAATCACAAAAGGCTACCTTTTAACAGTGCTCCGTCAACAGCAAGATGGCATTAGCAGTTGCAGTTTTCAGAGGGACAGATCTTCTGTGAGAGGGGTTTCATAGGGAGGAATTAAATTGAATTGGCGGCCCATTGAAGATGTGTGTGCTATTTTGGGTACTTTCTTACTGTGATAGGGATTCCAAGTAGGCGGGGAAATATGCTGAGGGTAATGGTGTACAAACAAAGTAAATGTGACAGAAGAACATTGTGCTCTATACGCCATTGCACTCTTCATTATGTTTACTATGGCGTTTCAACAGCTTTAGTTCATGTAAATTTTGTACAGTGTTCTAGCACTTCATTCTAAGCAAATCAGCATAGAAATACATTGTAACAAAACAACTGAGAAATACACCAAAAGTACTTTTAAATTAAATTTGAAATAGAAAAATCATACCATATTTTGGTCCCACTTCCCCTCTTCTGCAGATGGTCTCTTAAGTAAACAGGCAGAGTAGTATAGACTTCCTTTTCGATTTGGAGTCGAGCTTTGCTGAGATAGACACACTTCTCTAGTTCTATCGGCAAACTCTCAATGTGATTACCAGTCAGTTCCAGATACACCAGCTGTGTCAAATTGCCCACTTGTGGAGATAACATGGTCAGTTTATTTTGAGAAAGTACAAGCTTCTCAAGTTGAATGCATGTGAACAATTCTTCTGGTAACTCGGCTATGTCATTGTTAGATGCAAACATATACTTCAAATCCTGGAGCTGTCCTATTTCATGAGGGATCTCATGGATGCTATTAAAGGAAATATCTAGGTAGCTCAGCTTCTTTAGATTACAAATGGCTGGATTTAGTACAGTAATCAAATTGTTGTTTAAATAAAGACTTTCAAGGTTTGTTATCTGTCCAACATGAGAAGGAATGTTGGTAATTCGGTTCTTTGAGAATTTCAGAGAAGATACTTTTTTTAAGTACTGCAAAGTCACCAGTTCTTCAAGGGATTTCAGACTATTGTCTTCCAAATCGATATCTTTTAAGTCAGTTAAACTGAAAATGAAGTTTGGAATTTTATCTAACTTGCACTGTATGAGCCCTAGGCGTTGGAGTCTTGTTAGTCCCTTTAGGTTGACAAGAGAAAGTAGTTTATTACCCTCATTATGAATTACTAAAGTGGTAACAGTGGCTGCCAATTCCAAAACAGGTGAAGGGATTGTCCCCATTAAGACCTTTAAATATAAGTACTGCAGCTGCTTCAGTTCCCGAAATGAATGCAAGTTGATGTTAATCTTTTCCCCTTGAAGTCGTCCATACAGGTATAGTGACTGAAGCTTTCCCATGTGATATAGCCAGTTTGGTAATTCCTGGGAGGTAGAGAAACGCACCTTTAAAACTTCTAGATTTTTCTTCAGAAAAGCAAGTGCTTGAGAAGTCAACTTTATATTACAGTTGTATAACCATAACTCTTTTAGATCTTTCAGTTTACAAATACTTGCAGGGAAGGTCGTGTCAACTGACTCTAGCTTTAACACTTCAATTTCATCTAGCTCATACACCTGGCTTGGGATACCAGGCATCATATTAAGATGCAGTTCTGTTTTTCCCTGTGAACCGATAGACAAGGACTGTTTCAGTCTCTCAATCGTCCAATAATTGTTCAGATTAATCTGCAATAGCTTGGTTTCACTCACATCAGACAAAAACACAGCAAATTCTCTGGAATACAATCTGTCATACTGGTCGATGAGATGAAGTAGAAATGCAAAGTCATTTATTACATCAGGAATATCATCAATACCATATTCTTTGCGGATCCTTTCAAATGAGTATTCTTTTAGATTGCTGTGAAAAATCCAATAAAAGTTGACAAAACAAAGGCAGGTGTAAATGCAAAGCAAGATCAAGTACATTGTAGAGATCATGCTATTCATGCGCCACATTCCATAGACACAGTAATAGTTTGTAAACCCTGTCATATTGTGTTCATCAATACAGTGTGAAACATACTTCATTCCTGGGACGTAGAGTGCTATGTAAACTATGAAGACAACAGATTCTAAGACTCTCACAAAAGCCTGTCTCTTATACATTTGGTATAGAATATCTTTTTGTTCCGTGTGAAGTCGAAATTTCTTTACTTTTTCAAACAAAGCCCTGGCTTGTTCACCTTCCTTTTTGTCAAGGATTTTTTCAGGTTTGGCCTGAACCTTTGCGGGGAGTTGATGAGGAGACATCCTTGATGGCATAATTGATTTTTCCATGGAGCTAATGTCTTCTATACTGTCAAACGTTTCATCTTTAGTACTGGGTTTATTTACAGTGTCTACTACATCAACAGAAAGCCTTACTAGTTTAGAGTTCTTTGACATGGCAAACTTTACAGATGAATCTGGAGCGTCCTCATATATTGTTGCGGATAGGGCTTTCGCAGTCCAAGGGGAATTCAAGCACTTTCCCAGCACTGAAAGGAACTGTTCAATTTTTGAACTTGTTCCTGGGAACTTGAACCAAAAATTGCTACTGATGAGGATAATTAGTGAGTTTATCAGGATGAGATATGGAAAGAATTTAGTAAATGGCGGGATATAATTGTCAAAGCACCACTGGTTGATGAGAGAAAAATACTGTAGGTCCAAATTAGTTTTGAATTCAAAGTCATATATAGAATTTTTTGTCTTTTCCAATTCAGTAATGTTCCACACATTGTCCGGTAAAGATAACCCAGGGGGTGTGGCCACACAAAACAGCTTTTCATAAGAGATCTACAAAAAAAAAATTGTTTAGCTCCGCTAAATCTTTTCCATATTTGATACAACCTCACTAATGCCTAAATATTGTCATAGGCATAATTCAAAGTAGTAAATGTATCTGTAATTCTATCTCACTAAAAATAAATTACTATTACCTGGTAGTGTTGGATAGCTCAGGTTATCGCGTCTGTTCAAGGCATTGTCATCTCAAATCATTTACTATGTGTTATAAAGAGGCGTTAATTATTTTCGAATTATATTTGTTTTTCATCACAGTGGCAAGGTATGCCCCCATAAGAGATTTTGATGTAGAAGATTTACCCTTAGAATCCAGACCTTTAGTAACGGATGTGAACTGTGGATAACTGGCTGTTTCCACATTCTATTTCCTGTGGGTATGTGGGACGCTGTGAGGAAGAATGTAGGAAAGAAGGACAACCTCTGGCCTTCAAAATCAACAAAGTGAGAAAAGAAGTTTGTAGGGGAATTGGCGATAAAGAGGAGTAGGAGTGTGGTACCTTCCAGCAGTGTGGACAGAAGGCGATAGGTAATGTAGCGAAAAATAACAGAGGAGGGGCGATGACAGACATCTGAGCAAAGCATGGTGGTGAGGAAATGAGAACACAACAGAAGGGAGCAGAGGAGGTGAGATACATCAGAGCGGAGTAGAGCAGAGAGAGACAGGAGGAATCAGAGTAGAGCAGAAAGGAGGCAAGAGACAGCAGAGCAAAGCAAAACTGAGGAGATGCAGGAGACAACAAAGAAAGACCTAAAAGCTAATGCAAGACCAGCAGCTAACATCAACAGCCCAGACACCACTGCCCTTAGGGGCCAGATTCTGACTCCTGTAGCAGAAGGCTGTTTTACACAGGTACTGTAGGAAGCTGGCCTGGTGTGTGCTGAGCACCTATGGTGTTACCACCCTATACCAGATCCGGGTATCCTCCATTACTGAGGTGTAGTCAGTTTCTAGGAAGCCAGGCTCTCCTGAAGTAGCAGTGGATGAGCAGCCAAGACTTATCTAGCAGACATGCAAAGCTTATGCAATACCACTTACAGTCACACAGCACTTACACACATGAAAGAACCACACAGTGTTGCAAAAATAAAGGTACTTTATTATAGTAACACAAATACTAAAATACTGTATAGGCAATACTCTATTAGCAGGTGAGTAAACACACTTTTATATACACCTTAGTAATCAGGAAAGGGCATAGAAAGCAATAGAAAACACTGAAATGACAGTAAACAATAGAGACTCCCGGGGAAGACCATATCATATACTAAAAAAATGGAATATGAAAGACAGATGCCCACCCAGGTAAGTGCAATCTGTAGAGGGGAGCTTGAGGAACTAGGAACCCCAAAAGATAAGTACCAGAGTTCCCCCGAGAGATCAGGAGAGAAGAGGTAAGTACCTGTTGTTTTCCCAAACCCACAGAGAAACTTTGTAAAAGGACTGTGGAAAACCCAAGCAAGACTGGAAAAAACAGAAGATGGATCCTGGCATAAAAGGACCTGAAAATGAAGGGGACCAAGTCCAGTTCCAGTTGGAGTGTCCGGTTGGGGCAGGAGCCACTACCCGCCCTTCTGGAGGGGCAGGACCAGATTGACGGTGAAGACCAGGAGTTGGCTATGAAGCACAGGAGCAGAAATAGAGTTCCAGAAGTGACGCAGTCGATGTCCCACGTCGGAAGAAGAGTTTCAGTCCATCGGTGGTGTGACTTGGCAAAGGCAAGAGTTGTGGAAGAAGGGTTGCAGAGCTGCTGGGGACCAGGAAGGTCTGGGGGGATTCAACCCAAGGAAGGGAGTCCCAGTCAACCCTCAGCAGTGAGGAGAGCCAAAAGCTGAGGATGCCGCCCCCCAGGCAACTTACAGGCAGCAGGCACAGGAGTTGCGGTGAGGACCACTCAGCACACCTGGAAAGGAGTCCTACGTCGCTGAAGCAGCAGACAGGAGACTATGCATTCCTGTGAAGCAGTCTGGAGGCTGGGGCTACATGGAGCCTGGAGATCCCTTGGAAGAAGAGCCAACAAGCCTTGGTAGCAGCAAGAGTTGTGGTGCACACGAGCACTGTCCTGCAAGGAAAGGCAAGACTCACCACCTCCAAAGTCAGAAAGCTGGTAGAGGGGAGCTAGGGGACCACTCAATACCACCACCTCTGTTGCAGGTTCCTCGCAGAGTTGCAAGAGAGAGGATCCACGCAGCCTGTCGTCATTGCAGTTGGTGCCTGCAGATGCAGGGGAGTGACTCCTTCACTCCAGGGTAGATTCCTTCTTGCTTCTTGGTGCAGACGGAAGACTTACCACCCTCTGAGGATGCACAGCTAGGGAAATGTTGCAGTTGCTGGAAGGAACCAGAGAAACAATGTTGCAGAGCGAAGTCGTTGCTGAAGCAACAGATGTTAGGTTCCTGTGAAGTCCAGTGGTGGTTCCAGTGGCTAGAAGTCGAAGTAAACATTGCGGAGGAGTCCTGCTGGAATCTAGCACGTCAACTCTGAGGACCCACCCAAGAGGGACACCCTATATAGCCCTAAAAGAGGGATTGGTCACCTAGCAGGTTGACCACCTATCAGGAGGGGGCTGTGATGTCACCTGCCTGACCTGGCCACTCAGATGCTCCCAGGGGCCTCTGCCCACCTTGGATTCAAGATGGCAGAATCAAGTAGCCAACTGGAGGAGCTCTGGGCACCACCTCTGGGGTGATACGCCTGCTTGTCCTTTTCCATTTTTATTTTTGTGATGCCCACACTACCTCCCTGGTGCGGGTCACAATCAGTGGCCGACACAATGGAGGGAGTAAAAAAATCCTCGGGTGGTAGCTTTGCAGAGCAATAGAATTTATTTTGGAGCCACTTTGGTAGTATCATTGCAGGATATTCTTGTCCCATCAAGTCAATAAGAGTATTTTTCTATGCAAATTATTGCATATAGAGCAAGAACCACTCTGTTGCTTTCAGACAGCGAGGATCAACCACAAGCCCAGCTTACATCACAGTCAAAATTGATCCCTCAGTTCTTTTTCTGGTACGGTGGTGTAGATGTCAGAATGCTTGCTTCTCCTTTTCCATTTTTATTTATGTGATGCCCACACTACCTCCCTGGTGCGGGTCACAACCAGTGGCCGACACCAGGGAGGGGGTTAAAAAAATCCTAGGGTGCCTCACACCAGAGGATTTTTTTAAATTTGAAAATACCCCGGGAGACACGGAAGAGCTTCCGTGTCTCCCCCTGCACCCCCACCCACCCCTTTGTGACGTCACACGCTGACATCACTGTTTTGTTTACACCATCGGAGCAGGAAGTGGCCTTGCGGCCGCTTCTTGCTCCAATGGGGAAAACATCCCCAAACGGCCTTCCAGATGTTCAGGAAGGCCTCGTTTGAAAGGGGAGACTCTCCCCTTCCTGAACAGGTTTCTTGGCCCTCGATCGCAGCTTGGGCCATGAAACCCCCACTAGATACCAGGGATTTCACTTGGGGGGGGGTCTGCCCCCTCGGCAACACATTTTTTTTTTTAAAGGTAGGTGTCCCCTGGGGGTGGCGCGACCGCGCTCGATCCCGTCCCCAGGGGCTAATTTTTTTTTTTAAAGAAATTGACAGGGGGTCGCCCGTGAGCAGGGCGATCCCCTGTGGGGACAATAATTTTCTTTAGTAGTTGGATGCTTCCGAGGGGCCCACTATGGCTCTGGGTACCGAGGGATCTTGATGAACCTACAAGCCCTATATATCCCCGCATTCAGAAGAGTCCAGCAGACGTAACGGTATATTGATTAAAAAAATCTGACATCGCAGGAAAAAGTTACAGAGTAAAACATGGAGAAAAATTGCTGTTTTTTCAGCTCAATTTCAATATTTTTTTATTTCTGCTGTTATTTTCTGTAGGAAAACCTTGTAGGATCTAAACAAATGACCCGTTGGTGAATTCAGAATTTTGTCTACTTTTCAGAAATGTATAGCTTTCCAGGATCCAGCATTAGTTTCCCACCCATTCCTGTCACTAACTGGAAGGAGGTTGAAAGCACAAAAAATAGTAAAAGTGGGGTATGTCCCAGTAAAATGCCAAAATTGTGTTGAAAAATGTGGTTTTCTGATTCAAGTCTTCCGGTTCCTGAAAGCTGGGAAGATGGTCATTTTAGCACCCAAACCCTTTGATGCCATTTTCAGGGAAAAAAACACAAGCCTTCTTTGGCAGCCCTTTTTTCCATTTAAAAAAAAAAAATCGCTTTATTTTGGATACCTTCTAGGTCTCCTCCAGGGAAACTCTAGGTACCTTTTGAATCCCTAGGATGTTGTGAAAAAAAGACGCACATTTGGCGTGGATTGCTTATGTGGACAAAAAGTTATGAAGGCCTAAGTGCGAACTACCCAAATAGCCAAAAAAAGGCTTAGCACGGGGAGCATTTGTTACCTGGCGCCAGTGAGGGATAATACTATGACATGGCTACCTTCAAAACCCCGTGGCTTCTATAAATGGGGCTGTTGTAATATGTGCAGTATTGAACTACATAAGACATCTAGCTTGTTTTAACGACAGTAATACCTATAGAATTGACACCTTTATCAATTGCAATACAACTTATGTGATTTATATCTTGCTATGTCAGTGTGGTGAAATATATGTAGGTAGTACAATCCGTCCTCTCAAAGAGAGAATACAGGAACATATGCGATCACTTAGAATTAATGATCCATTGTCTCCTGTAGTACGCCATATCAGTGACAAACATCGGACAGCAGAGATTCCATTAATTAAATTTATGCAGATTGCTCAGATCAAAAACAACCCCAGGGGCGGTAATCACATGTTAGAATTAAGAAAAGTGAGGCCAAATGGATGATTAGACTAAGAGCAGTGGAGCTAGGCATGAATATATATATACGGAGATGTATTATTTCTTGTATTTTTTTCCA
Source organism: Pleurodeles waltl (assembly GCF_031143425.1). Classification (NCBI taxonomy): domain Eukaryota; kingdom Metazoa; phylum Chordata; class Amphibia; order Caudata; family Salamandridae; genus Pleurodeles; species Pleurodeles waltl. The sequence goes on from NC_090443.1 coordinate 426,021,638, forward strand.
TATAATAGTTGATTTTTGTATATAAACATATATATGAAGAATGAAGATGTGATAGATCGCCAGACACTGTTAGAGACCTGTAAATTTCTATGGAGGACATAATATTTAATGTGATTAATGAAACAAGATTTAATATATGTAGTACCATATAGGAAACATGTTACATACCGTATTTGTATTACATATAGGTCTTAGAAATGTGTTTTCTGATAAATAGATCACTCACGATCAGATATACTTAATACCATTATGATGTATATATTATTTGCATACGTGCGGACACAAACATTTAATAAATGGCATTAAATATACTAACATTCTATGTCTTACTAACCATCAACGATTACACACACTTGCTCCTTTTATGATACATATATTATCTATATGTATGTGGGCATAGATGCACTATTGGTGCTATGAAATATCAATATCTTGCTATCTTGATATATGTGGGATTAGTCAACATAAGGTGACCATTTGTGATCTTTAGATGTTCTGACATATTGCAATATAATTTGATTTACAATGGGAGAGAGAGATGTAACTTTTCATTGATATAGTCTATATATAAATGTCTAATAGGTACCGTTTCAAATGTTACAGTGTGGTAAATTAGGGTACATACGATACTGCATTCATAAAATCTGTTGCACTTTGGTGGCTTTCATATCATTTCATTATTATTATGGGCAGATATTTTAATACATTATATGATATTATATATATTGAAATGGTTTATTCAAAATACTACTGCTAATATCAAAATATAGTTATATGAACACATTACAACATGGCAAACGCTTATGGTGCTGCCTTTCACCAAAACATGGTTATATTAACACTTTACAAAATGGCGAACGTCTACGTATTAATCTTAGACCGCATCTTCATTTCATATCAAATATTGTACGATGTGAGTTAATTGAACAGACCTTCGTGAACGTTATTGATAAGGACATATATTTTTTCTATTCTTTTTTGGTTTATAAGACTTAAGTATGCAATTATTTGAATTTGGAATACAAGTATATAGACACATATGACTTTGTGTTCACATGATTAAGTATATGTTTACTTGACATTTTATTTTTACTCAGACTTCTTTTTGTGGCAAGATACTAATATAGAAATATTATACAACGAAGTTTGGAAGTTGTTTATCTTGAAATGTATCGATAATGATGCAAAATGGTCCTATGAATTACACTTTAAGATGGCGACCATATGGGTGCCTCTCCCACAGGGCGTCTAGAATCACGTCATACATATTTGGCGCATGCTGATTGAATGGATGAATGGATGATTGAATGGATGGGAGTTTAAAATTTACTGAAGGGGGTCAAACTGAATGTTTGCCGGACATTTGCGACAACGCTGCTGTTAAGGATTGTTTCCTGTTTTGGTGTATGACTGTCTGTAGTTTCATATAGTTAAGACGATCGTGCTACAAAGGATAGACACATACATTGGTAGATTTGACATTTTGAGCAGTATATTAAAGAATTGAGCTCATGTGAGATTAATTTGTTGTGCAGAGGTGTTTTTGGCTGACCGCTATGTTGAACAATACTTATAGGTATTGAGCATTTATGTGGTTTATAAACTGTTGTATATACGTGCATGTATTGTACAGTCCATTTTTAATCTTATATAACTTGAGAGTTCGGCAATTGAACATGTATAATTAGATGGATATCTTAGTATTTTATCTTCATCATTATGCCTATTTTACAACATGTTCATATTTTCATCTGTGTTTTCAGACATGACAGTGAAAAACTACATGGGGAGATGCGGTTAAGGAGATTTCAATTGGACCATTCTATGGATTTACTATCAACATAGATATTGTACATTGATCATAAAAATATATTCAATAGTTCAAGGATGAGAACATCTATGAAGACATGTTCTTGACTTTGGCGAGTTATACAATGTTTTCCATGCAGAGTTTACATTCGAGATGTGATAAACTTTCATTTTCCTTTAGTGAATTTAAGGTCAGTTCTCTCCCATATTTCACTTTTTCATTTTTTGCAATAAAGATAAATAGATAAGTGTTCATATAGAAAGTATGGGTACTTAATAAGAAAATGTCATCTTATTTTGCCACTTCCCATCTGGTGGATATAACACAACTACTCATGAATTCTAGAAATTATGCAACACATTTCTTGGTGTGTTTTTTGTTTTTGTTTTACCTAAGTGTAGTCCTTAAATATCTCAAACATTAATTCACTTGCATGACTTATGCATGCCTCAATCATACACTAAATGATATGTTCTTCGTTTTTTAAATGGTTTATATTCAATTCTATATTATAATACTAGTATTATTTTTCATTAGCCCTGAAGAAGTCCTATGATAGGACGAAACACGTGTTGGCTATTTTCTTTAAATGTTTGAATGGGCAAACATTTCCCTAATCCTTGGATTGTGATTTCAACATCAAACTGATATGGGCAGAAGAGTTATTTTTTCCATAGTGAACTTCATGAGTTTTTGGACTGAAAATAATTATCAACTTTTCTTCTAATGAGAGCATACTGTTGATAGTAATTTTTTCTAATCAAATGATTTATGTTTTGGACCAATATTCACAATGATTTAATCAAATGATTTATGTTTTGGACCAATACTCACAACGGTTTGACTGAACAAGTATAATATTTGATTGAGCAAGATTATTTAAATAAATGTAATTTGATGTTCTGTATTGAGGATTATATGGTATAAGAACAAATAATATGTTTCAAGTCAAACATGTTTATGGGGACTCATAACTATTATGGAAATATTAAATAACCATATTAAGACATTTGGAATTGGTATTGATGATTTACTGTATTAAGAAGGTTTTTGAATTGAACTTTTATATGATTGAACAAATGTTTTTGTAATTAACAATTGCTTACATACGTGTGCCTCACTTTCTACCATTCAGCATTTGGTTATTTCTTTACTTGGCATTGTCAGCACCTGACTTTATTTTAAAAAAGGCAATTTTCGCTAGCGATACCCTTTAGTTTTCTACTTTTCTACATGCCATATTTCACCTCTGTTTTTTCCAATCTCCAGAATGTATTTTCCTATCAGAATTCTCCCCTTAGTGTGGGACAGAGCAAGACCGCTGATCGAGCAGGCACTCTCACTCGAAGCTCCCCCGACTAACCTGATATTTCAAATCCCCAAATACTTGATTTAACATCATTAAGACAAATATCAAGACAATACATGTTAAATGAAGCAGTGAAGCATGCAAAGCCAAACTGAAAGTGGCTTAAAGCACACTCCACTGTAAGGCACAGCCAGAACTGAAAAAGGCTGTGCAGTCAGTGGCAGGAGAGAGTAGGAGCTGCCTAAGGTGATGTGGATGGGCATTTAAGTAGTCAATGCTATTTCACAGGAGGAAGGAAGAGCCCAAACACACCAGGGGCTTCAGGTGCAGGGGTGTGTTATATGTGATCATTGCCAATTCTTCGCATTATTTGAGTAAAGGGGCGCCAGGTTGTGTTTCCTATGGGTTAGCATCTGGGGAATTTATCCTTGACATCACTATCAGTATTAAATGAGCGACTGCCCACGGAGGAGCTAGTTATTAGCGGTAATAAAGTTTAGTGCACACCTGAAACCTATATGTCACATGTTTGTGTAAAATTGGGCCTTCAACTTCCCACCACGCTGTCACAAAAATATGGCGACAAGTTTGTGACTATGAGGCTCGACCATCCGCACCACCAAAGAGAGCAGAGTGCGGTCTGGGTTATGCTGTGGACAACGCTTGCTGGAAGCACACCCATGCTGACTGGAAGAGGCACATCAGAGGCCCAGAAACAGTGGTAAGGAAGCCTTCCTATGAGGTACTGCTAACAGGCAATAAAAGATACTGGGAGCTGCTGCCACATGTAGAATATGGCTGGACCCCTATCTCATGGTACCCCACTGCTGTACCAGATAGACTTCCAGAGGTTCCAATGTATGTAGAGGCACAGCCAGTGCCTGATACGGAGCCGTAGAACAAACGGCGGTGAGCCAGGCTTCATGCACAGTGTGGAGAATAGTGCAAAACAAAGATAAAGAAGTAAAGAATACCCAAAGAACCGAGAGACAGACACCAGGGCCACCTTCTAGGCCACGTGATATGTTCACAAACGACACAGCCAGCCAAGAGCACGTGTTCTTAGCGCTGGGTGTACAGTCTTCTTAGTACATAGGAACGACCTACTATCTCCAGAAATTAACTGAAGCACCAGGATAGAACTGGATGTAGAATTGCTCAATAAAATAGTTTCCAGGAGGAAGGAAAAAACTGGTGACCTGAAAAAACTTCTAACTGTCCAGTCCAGGCAGCGAAGTGAAGGGCAAAGGGAAGTCGAGGCGACAAACTGGAGAGAGCACAAATTCCATAAATCCAGCAAATGAGAAATCACAGAAACACCATTGTGATGCACCAGGACTAAAATGTCCCTTATATAGTTCAAAACAGAACGTGGCTTTAGTCAGAAAGTGGTTCAGCCATCTTCGATTTGGAAACCTAAGATAATGATTACTACATAAAAAATAACAGTATAATACCAGTTCTTTAAGGATTTCAGGTTACTCTTAACAATCAAATATACAATCATATGAAAAAGGCGTATCAGAAGCCATAGAATCCAGTAACTTTTTTGCATTACAGACACTAGCATGCAGGAAAGGAGTCACCTCATGATGCCTAGTGCAGCTTGAGACACATGAAAGGCAGCAAAAATGGCCCCAGGATGCCATATACGTCTCTAAGACCACACATGAGTATAGTGCAACAAAGCTAATGGTAAAATCCTTACACAGCCCTAGTAACACCATGGCAAACATAACAGCGTTGGAACCTTTTATTATTGAGAGTCCACCCTCAGCTCAAGTGCCAAAGTGGAAGTGGTGAGCAGAGTGCCTGAACATATACTTCTTCACAACAGCAGTAGAAGAGGAGCGATGGCGTCCACTGCTCCTTCATCAAGGGGGAGTAGACATTTACAAAGTGTTGAGAACAGTGCCAGAGGTCGAAAGCGGGACCACCCACACATATTCAACAATCGTAGTAGCGCTCAAAGCCCACTCTGTACTAAGAAAGGCTAAACAAGAGCCAGGAGAATTGATCTACACTTTCTACATCTGACTAAAAGAACTAGCCAGTACATGCATACTTGGGGAAGAGAAAGAGGAAATCTGAGTGCAGATAAATGAAGGGTGCACCTTGGCAGAGATGCTGGAGCAGATACTACAGGAACTGTAAAATCACTACCAGACATTCCTGTTCCGGGGTGATTCAAGGAGTTACCCAAGGCTCTGATGTCATATTCAGGGGTGGTGCTCAAAAAGCTCCTCAAATGCAAGCTGGTGAACTTCCTTACAAGAGGAGCAGACCCAAAATAGAAAGTAGAAGGTGGCAGCAAGACTTGCCGGTCATGTGGTTGATGTGGTCCGGTGGTCAGCTCCCCAGCCCAGGAATGTCTGACCATGAGCATGAAGTGCAGCGCTTGCAACAGGGCAAACCATTTCGCAAAAGTGTGCAGGTTAACGAACCCCGATAAGAAACCAAGAGGCCAACAATGAAAGTCACTTCTCACACTGAGGGTGACAGAGACCACATACATGGATGACAATGCAAGGGAAGAAACCATCCACTTCATGCATGCTCTAGGGCACAAAAGTGCCAGGCCTCAGTCTGTCCCAAAGAGTCAAGGTAACTTGAAATGTAGCCCGTCATGACAGGCTATCATTTACAAAAGGGGCATTGATCAATGTAATGGCCCACAATTGTTTGACCATCTTGAGAGCCCGCCAAGCCTGTGGCCCACCAAATTCAAAGCGTGTACATTGGGACACTCAAAGCCCCTATCCCTAGCCAGGTTATCCACAGCAGACATTGCCCCTTAAGGGCAGACCACTGAGCCAAGGTGTATGTGACACAAGGCAGTCAAGGAATGGTCTTAAGCTGCCAGACAGGCCAGGAACTGCAACTCGTGGTCCAGGTCCTTCAAACTAGATAGTTTACTTTTGAGTTCCATTACCTTTTTCAGAGCGTTGGATGCCTACAAGGGAGACAAGTGTGACTCCACATCCTCCCTACTGTCCAGCCCACAGCATTGAGACATGGGAAGATATTGTTCTATCTGCACTCCTAGGTTTTTTTAAACGTATCTTTATTCAGTGATTGCACTGCATATCTCATACAGATTGGCATATACAGTGGTAGCATATATAATGCATTATAGTATAGCTCAGTGTAACCAACCAGTTATAGCAGGTGTTTATCTCAATAATCCAATAGTGTGAGTCAAGGTGCCCCTTATGGCCTCTCTAGGGAGTCTCAATCACTTGTGCCATTTTTGCATCTAGTATGCCACGCACCTGAGAGTGCGGTCATGTGATGCCCGCAGACTTAAGATCAATAAGGGTTCAATGAAACACCAGAATTGTTTAAACATTACCAAAACAGTTAACAATTTTGGCAGCAGCAAGACAGTGTGTGTGTTTGTGTTCATCTACGTTGGATAGGGGAAGAATGTGTGGGTTCAGCGAGGAGGGAGTCTGCCAATAATTGTATCGACTCCCCCACAGTGGAAGAATCACCGGTGATGTGCTTCATGTGTCTTTGGAGATTTGAAGCCCTACCTGCCTCATATATTTGTATCCTTATCGACGCTTGGTTGCAGCGACTCCTGCACCATTTGTGAGAGCTACCGTACTCTGAGGGAAGGAGGGTGTGGGGTGCGGAGGTCATACACAGGGTGCAGACCACATGTTTGCATCCTGTGGATGAAGGTCTTAACAGATATGAAGAAACTGCAAACCAAACATACCTTCACGAATATTTCTTCATGTGAGAGAGAAGCTCTCAATACCTTGGCACTTGACCCTAATGTAACCATCAAGCCAGCAGACAAAGGTGGAGCCATAGTCATTCTTGAGACACAGGCATACAGACAGGAGTGTTTACTCCTCTTGGTTGACTCTACCTATTACGCTCCCATTGCCCAGGACCCTACTGAGGGATTACGACTCAGGATACGTACCATGATCAATTAAGAGGTAACTAATGCCTAGATTTCCGTAAGGAGGCAGAGTTTTTTAGACACTCCCGATCCATGCACATACTGTGTTGCTTCTTGCCCTTCTACATTTTCTGGCAAGCCCACTACACAGATATTATTCTGCAGTGATCTCTCTTCCAGATCTTCCACCCTCCGATCCATTATTCTTACTTGGTCTTGCAATGACTGTAGGGTAGCGGCCGCATTGCTAGTCCATGTTTGAAGATCTCTGTGTGCGCAACTCTGTCAACTAGCTTGCACTGGTCTGAAAGGAGTAATGTCTACATGAGCCCCCTCGCGGATATCGTACGCAAACACAACATCAACATCACCTCCTACGCCGACGACACTCAGCTGATACTTTCCCTCACCAAGGACCCCACCAGCGCCAAGACCAACCTGCAAGATGGAATGAAAGACGTCGCAGAATGGATGAAACTCAGCCCTCTGAAACTGAACTCAGACAGAAATGGAAGTCCTCATCCTCGGAAACACCCCGTCCGCCTGGGACAACTCTTGGTGGCCCACGGCCCTTGGCACCGCACCAACCCCCTCAGACCACGCACGCAACCTCGGATTCATCCTGGACCCACTTCTCACCATGACCAAACAAGTCAACGCCGTATCATCTTCCTGCTTCCTCACTCTCCGCATGCTCTGAAAGATCTTACGCTGGATCCCCGCTGACACCAGAAAAACTGTGACCCACGCCCTCGTCACAAGCCGCCTGGACTACGGAAACACCCTATACGCAGGAACCACCGCTAAACTCCAGAAACGTCTTCAGCGAATACAAAACGCCTCCGCCCGCCTCATCCTCGACATACCCCGCAACAGCCACATCTCCGCCTACCTGAGACACCTGTACTGGCTTCCCGTCAACAAAAGGATCACCTTCCGGCTCCTCACCCACGCACACAAAGCCCTCCACAACAAGGGACCCGAATACCTCAACCTTCGCCTCAGTTTCTACACACCCACTCGTCAACTTCGCTCCGCCAACCTCGCACTCGCCGCCGTCCCTCGCATCCGCCGCACTATGGCAGGTGGGAAATCCTTCTCCTACCTGGCAGCCAAGACATGGAACTCCCTCCCCGCCAACCTCAGGACCACCCAGGGCCACCCTGCATTCCAGAGGCAGCTCAAAACCTGGCTCTTCGAGCAGCAGTAACCCCCCTCCCCTAGCACCTTGAGACCCTCATGGGTGAGTAGCGCGCTTTATAAATGTTTTTGATTTGATTTGATTTGATTTGAATGTCAGGTCTGAGGTCACACTGTAAATTTTTGTTTCCAATGAGACTCTGGATTGCTCTATTGCCACCAGAACAGTGTCCAGCTTAGCTTCTAGGGATAGTGATTGGGGCGGACATCTCCAGTGCGCCGCCTATTCCAGTAGCAGAGGAGGCCACCTCGTAAAGATGTTGCTCAGGCAGCAGTTCCAGTCGAGTTAGGGCCAGCGGTGAGAAGGAAGGGCACCAACGCTGCATGGTCTGCAGGCGGTTGGGCTGCACAGGTTGTGAAGTACAAGACACGCTGTAAGTACAAGATACACTGTAGCTGATGGTTTGTTGTGTTTGGTGTCTTCTAGGGTCCTTGGTCGAGTCTCACTCGAGTCTCACTTAACAGTTCAGAGGTAAGGCGAATCTGACGGTGGAGAGTACAAACAGTGTCATGGCCTGATGAGCGAGTCCAATAGTAGGGCCACTGCACTGGCAGGCAGGTAGGCTGAGACCCAGCGCAATATCCTTATTATTAATGTTTGCGGCAGCGCATTTTGTATCAATGATGAGGTGTCTTGACTAAGGCAGCATTTCCATGCCAGTGCACTTGTGGTCACTCAGGTGCGGGGGGTGTGGCTGGCATTCATCAAATATCATGGCATCCGATCAATAGCCGGTGGACCGTAGCAATGGAAGACTGCTGAGTGTTGATCGCAGTTTGACCACCCGTGTCCTACTTCCTTGCGGCAGTGGCACATCCTTCCTGGCTTGATTTAGGGCTCAGGCTCACCTGTGCTCCATGTCTGCTTGATAGGCATGAGGGTGGAGCCACCTCTCCTCTGGCAACAAACTCCAGAGCAACGCAGGCAGCAGCTGGAGTCTCCCACCTCCTGCGCATGACGCGGGCAGTGTCTAGCCAAGCGGGCTGCAGCGTGCTCCCTGGAGGCGAATCACCCGTGTCCAAGCAGCACACAGCAGTGGTCCACTGGGCTGAGGGCAGCATCTTCAATCACGGGCCCGGTGAGTCCGCTATTGCTGTAAATTAACAGGATAATAGGGCTGCAGCTTAGAGCGCCTTCAAAGTGCGTCCACCATCTCGGCCCTGTTGGCTACGCCCATGTTTTGTGCTCTATTTGGTGTGGTACTGATTCCCAAATGTCTGGGGCTTCCTGAGATAATGCTTGAGATCTGGTGAACCCTGTTTGTCGATGTAATGTATTGTTGTAGTATTGTCCATCCGTATGAGCATCGATGACCCTTTAAATCTTGGAGAAAAGAAAATCCTGCAGACTTAGGCCCTCATTCCAACCGCGGCGGTCAATGACCGCCGGGTTGGTAGACCGCGGGAGCACCGCCAACAAGCCGGCGGTGCTCCAATGGGCATTCCGACCGCGGCGGTAAAGCCGCGGTCGGACCGGCAGCACTGGCGGTCTCCCGCCAGTGTACCGCCGCCCATTGGAATCCTCCAAGGCGGCGCAGCTAGCTGCGCCGCCGAGGGGATTCCGACCCCCCTACCGCCATCCAGTTCCCGGCGGTTCTCCCGCCGGGAACCAGATGGCGGTAGGGGGGGTCGCGGGGCCCCTGGGGGCCCCTGCAGTGCCCATGCCAATGGCAAGGGCACTGCAGGGGCCCCCGTAAGAGGGCCCCTAAATGTATTTCACTGTCTGCTGAGCAGACAGTGAAATACGCGACGGGTGCAACTGCACCCGTCGCACAGCTTCCACTCCGCCGGCTCGATTCCGAGCCGGCTTCATCGTGGAAGCCTCTTTCCCGCTGGGCTGGCGGGCGGCCTGAAGGCGGCCGCCTGCCAGCCCAGCGGGAAAGTCAGAATTACCGCTGCGGTCTTTCGACCGCGGAACGGTATTCTGGCGGCTCCCGCCGGCCGCGCGGTGACCGCAGCGGGCGGGAGTCGGAATGACCCCCTATGTCCTTTGTTTGGCAAGGAAAGGCTCCCAGAGTTTTTCAGATATTACTGACTCAACCACATTATAATTGAGCGATCCAACTTCGGGTGGTGGTTTAATGGTCGGTGATGCAGTCGTAGAAGAACTGGTGGTGAATGCACCATAAGATAATGCGGAGACCTCTTTGGGATTTGGTGTGGCTGGACAAATGCCTAGGATCACCGAACAGCACCCCAATATCTATCACCCTGAGGATATGGGATATGTACATAGAGTCATGAGGTCTGGTGACCTACCTGTCCCCTTATACTCCCATCCACTGCAATTTAGCTTTTATACCAGAGCTGGTATGTATGATAACACAGTTCTCAGATCCTTTCTGCAGTGCAAAGCATATTTTACTCTCCCTGAGTCTGAGAGGCTCAATTATACCAAGATTCAGCACTGGGTAATGCATTCGAGCTAAAGCCACCAGGGCCAAAACATCCTTTGAAACAATATTCCTTAAACTAATAGGCATGTGGGGAACAATGTATGCTCCCTATAAGCTCCTGGTGGTGCACCACATTCCACAGAGTTGGTGTCACAACAGGAGTGGAAACATCCTGGGAATACAGGGAGCAACTAAGTGATGGGACAGATTGAGCAAACCTCTATCTCCAACTTGTGGAGGAAAATACATTTCCCTGTATGGTACCAATGGCATTTCATTCCTGCGGATTACACTGCATGTATCACAAGATGTTGGAGGGGTGTGGAGCCTTGGAAGAGGCACTTCAAATGTGGTGGGACTGCCCCGTGATTTGCCCCTTTTGGGAGAAGGTTTCCAAGCTATTACATAAGGTCCTGGACTGTCTGATTCCGTTCACACTGGAGGTGATGCTTCTGGGCCTTAAACCAACGGACTTAAGACCAATGACAAATAGCGAATGGCACGTGTCTTTAGTGCCTAAGAACCGTGAAGCTGACGTTAGCTCATAACTGGGAAAAATCAGAATGCCCAGAACTCACCCAGTGGTACCATAGTCTGTGGTTCAGTTTGCAATGGACCGTTTGGCCAGTAACATAAACTGTACTAATCTACTGTATGGTCTTGGAGAGAAACCTCTATATATGCAGCTCGGCGGTTGCCCCCCTAATTCAGCCCTTCCACCATATTTGACTTTTTCATTAATGTGATTAGGCGAGATTTCATTTCTATTCCTTACCAATACTCCCGACGTGATAGGTGCGCTGTGGAGTGACTTGTGCTGTCGCCATCATTCTTCGGGATACAATTTTGTGGGAGGACACTGTGGGGTGGCTTACCTTCCGCAGTTGGGGTCAGCAGATGATGGGGTGTTAAGAATTACTCCAGGGAGCAATATTAAATGATATATGACAGGTATGTCCTGTCGTGAGAGGTAAGGTGCTTTCTGTAACCATCATTTGCATGCGACATATGCCGAAATCTATCCCCGAAAACTGAATGGGTCGGACAAATTTCTCCTCTTCACTTGAAAATGTTAATAAAAAGATTTACACAAAAACTAGGGTCCAGATGTATCATGCATATTGGGCCGTTTGCGATCGCAAAAATGCATTTTGGTATGTATGTGTATGAATCCCAATTTGCAATTCGGTAACTTGTTACCGAATCACAAATTGGAATTGCGACTACATACCGATTTGGTATTAGGAAGGGTCATGTCAAGGGTGTCCCTCCCTAATCCCGAATTGCAGAGGTATGTAGGAATGTTTTGTGACCGAAATGCGGTCGCAAAACTTTTGTATTTTACCACCTACTTCAAGTAGGTGGTAACCCATTCGCAAACGGGAAGGGCCTCGCGAATGCATGCGAAAACATTTTGTAAGAGCAGGCAGTGCTACCACTGCCTGCTCTTAAAAAATGAAAAGAAAACTTTTCATTTTTCTTTTTTAAACGCATCCCGTTGTCCTTTATGGAAAACGGGCTGCATTTAAAAAAAAAAGATTGCTTTATTTAAAAGCAATCACAGACATGGTGGTCTGCTGAGCCCAGCAGGCCATCATCTCTATGATTGTAGCCATTCACAATGGGTCACAAATTGCGACCTACCTCATGAATATTAATGAGGTAGGTCGATTTGAGAGCCGTTGGGAATTTCTAAATGAAACTCCTGGAGTTTCATACACTCAAATAGCGATTACCTAATTGTGATTTGCAAAAAAATCGCAATTAGGTAATTGCTATTGGGAAAATTGAGACATCTTGCCCTAGATTTTTTTATTGTCACATCAGTAAGGAGCAGGCATGCCTCTGTGTTAAATGACCCACCCTCAACCTCCAAGAGACAGAAAGTAAGCAACTGGACTCACTGGACTGAAAAGTATGTGGGACAGCTACTGCCCATCTAAACCATTTCAGGGTTCCTCTCTTTGGGAGATCCCAGCATGAAATTGTAGACGGTATGAGCGTTTTCATTCTCAACGTGCCAAAACATTAGCAGCAGGACTTCGTAGAGTTGAACTGTTATCTAACCTAATTATAAGTACTGTGGTTATCTCAGTCGAATTACCAACTATCAGTCACTGTTATGTGGTCTCCATCACATGATCTTCATGACTCCATCTCGCCATCATAAAACTAGAAGCTCAATTGAAGATTATGAATATTCCAGTTTCAGGATCTGTATTATTTGGAAATCACACTGAACAAGAGATCTTAGAGATAGAAAATGAAGCAGCGACATTCAAGGAAGCTGGATTGGAGGAAAGGAGAAAGTTTTTCAACATAAATATAACATTGACCCAAAGATCGGATATATTTTCAAGGGAGAGATCAATCCCCTTGGTGGCCCATCAGTCACAACAACAGCACCCACAGAGTGAGAGAGATCTGTATGAAACTCAAAATATAGCCAGAAAACCATCCACTTCCAGAGGGAGACACTTTTCTAGCAGCAAACAATGAAAATATATTTTAACCCTACGTTTTTTTAACTCCAGTGATGGGATCATTACATTAATCACGAGACAAATAGGTATTAAGTTTTGTATCTTTGTCAACACACCAAATTTGTATGTGTTGAACAACATGTGTATTCTGCTAACAATATGTGTGATAGAGCTGGTACCGCTTCGTGTTAATGTTGCTTGTCTCTGCTGTCTCTCTTTTACCCTTAATGTCTTACAAGGCTTGTTTCTCCCTTGTTTGAAGGTTTGTATCCAGGTTACGTTTGATCTCATCATCGTCTTTGTCCTGGAGGCGCAGGTAGGACCCAAAGTCAGTAAGTCTTATTCAATATTATATGTCAGAGAGGGTGGTTTCAGAAATGAATCAATGTACTGGTGAGTTTTGCGGTACTTGATTTGCTGTATTAACTTCTGAGTCATCAAGCTGTGCTGCTACCATTCTACAACATTCTGTGATTGGGATTGTCCAGGTCAAGCTCCAATGAAATCCAGCCTGGATCGTTCTCTCTCCACCCTAAAACCCTCCCTTCCCCTTTATAGGGTCGAGCATGCAAGTGCTCTGGCCCCTGTTGTAATCTCTCTTTAACCACACCTATGTCATGCCCATCGGTTTGGTTGGTTTGTGGACTTGCCTTTTAAAATTTGCATCATTTCATTAGTGAAAGGTACGCATACGTCATGCCTTTTCTGGTATTTAGCCCTCCACAAGAGTACCGGTAAACTACTGAAAACATATAAGGCTCAGTGTTTTCCGCAGGGCTTCTGGACTATGTTTTCTTTTTATTTCCTACACAGCGCGATCTCGCTGGGCAGTAGTCAAGTGCTTTGCATGACATCGACCCTGTTACATAGATAATTGCACTTTTGCCGGGTAAATGGATAGTTGCACTTTTGCCGATACGCTTGACTGCGAGCGTCTCTTTTTGTGTATCTCCTTCACGCTCATGGTGGTCGTCGGCTCACTTATGTGAAACTGTTTTACCTTTCATTTTCAGTTTATGTGGCAAGAAAAGTCCAGTTAGGAGTTTACAACGCTGATAGCTCTAAGTCGAACAAATGCGAGACCCATTGCATTGCAAATGCTTGTGTAACTGTTCCGTCCTTGCTTGCCTGTGCACTAACCCCCTCCGACTTTGCTGCGTTACCAGTTCGTCCATCATTGCTAGTTAGTTCTGCTCTCAACTTAAAGAAGGCTTAGCAATTGGTACCATTGTTTTTTGGGAGCATTCCATAAGCAGTAACAATTCGAATTGCAATCCAACTTGGGTGTTTTTTTAAATATTTTTCCTGACACTGTTAATTCGTGCTTAAAAAATCTGCAAAATATTTCCGGGCCTCTGACCTGATGCCCTCCGGAAACATTCGTTTATAAGCTAGCCTGGCCTAAAGTAAATCAAATTTAGGGAGGTTGTGGATGAACCATCAGAGAAATTGATCACAATTTTCAGAAATATTTAACACCTTCAACCTACTGCTTGTGAAATTTATCAAGGGAATCAAAACTGACTGAAGTATGTTGTATGGAAACCCTAATTTGAAACTTTCTAATTTAAACGACTATTTTCTGTAGGAAATCAACAAGCCATAAAGTTAGCTAGAGGAAGCAATAAATAAGGAAGATAAATCAACGCTGCCCCTTTTCCTTTGGCCTGGCACTGGGGATTTCATGAAAGCGAAAATAGTTTGGAATATTCTTTAAGGCATAAAAAGCAGACCGTCAAATCGCAGAGTGCTACAGGTTTCATTAGTCAGCTGCCACCGTGGTAGTGATTTATGGAAAGAGGAGAGCTGGATTCGTGAGGCATCTTTAAAGAGCAAGGATACGGATAATAAATAAGAGTAGGATTGATGAGGAGTCAAATCCTTCATGAATTTTGGAGTGTTGCGGTTCTCCCTAGTAACAAAGAATCATGCATGCTGCATCGCCTAGGGAGAGGAGAATGAGCATTGTTCCAAAATATATGTTTCCATCGTGCATTAACGTATTGTATTCTGTTTATGTAGCGGTGATGAATGCAGTAATAGCTTGCACGTTGACGATTCACCACTAAACCACAATTGAACAAGACCAACCGTGTGTGACAAAACCTTACATGATGCATGAAAAGGCAAGTGAACTTAAGCATTCCTCGTAAAATAAGGCTCCCAGTGCCAATGCAGAGTCATCGAAATGCATCATTATAAATTCTTGTTGCCTTAAGCATCAATTCTTCTAAACGACTTCACATAATTCATGTCGAGTAGTCACTCTATTTTAATACCTGACACTTATCGATGTTCCTAAATACTGTGAGATATTTAAAACAAGCACTGTCAAAACCAATAAGTTTCTCCATTAAGAGCTATTGGCTTTGGCAACAGTGGTGGCTGCCATATATAGAGTGGTGGGACGGCATTAACATAATAATAATAAAAAAAGGCACTTACCTTCTTCACTTGCCACAACGTCTTCCTTGCTCCAGTGCCTTCTGTCTTCGAAGCTCTGGACCCAGGGAATTGCTGTACTCAATCCTGGTATTACTCTCATGTTGTAAAACAGCATAAAAGAAGTGCCAAGACTGGAGGTAGCGGCCTCCCTCAGCACCAATTTTTCCCCCCTCACAGGCACTCTGATTGGGAATTTTCTTGCTAATATCAAATCGGGCTCTCCCCTGGACCCGGACCCTCCTTCTATTCTTTTGAAGGCAGCAGATATTGTTGTTGGCCCTTTGACAGAAATACTTAATAATTCCTTGTCCGCCGGTATTCTTCCCAGTTCCCTCAAACATGCAATCATAAAGCCTCTCTTAAAAAAACCTAAGCTGGATCCCTCTGTCCTGGATAATTATCGACCCATTGCCCTTCTTCCTATTTTGGCAAAAATTCTGGAGAAGCACGTGAACCTGCAATTGACCAGGCATCTTGAGAGCCACGATCATTTACACCCTTCTCAAATGGGTTTTAGAACCCATCACAGTACAGAATCGGCACTCCTTACTGTAACTGAATCAGCTCAGCAACTTCTAGATCAAGGTGGTCATGCTGCTATTATCCTTCTTGATCTTAGTGCAGCATTTGACACTGTTGATCATACTCTTCTCCTTGATAGACTTTCCAAGATAGGGTTAGGAGGTCCAGCCCTTGCCTGGCTCTCCTCCTTCCTCACGGGAAGATCCTTCCAAGTCTTGGATCGCTCTTTTTTGTCTGACGTCAGGTCTCTATCTTGTGGAGTCCCGCAGGGTTCATCTTTAAGCCCCACCTTGTTTAACATCTATCTGTCATCCTTGGCCACAGTAGTCGCTCCTTATAACCTTTCTATGGTCACCTATGCTGATGACACGCAATTGGTGGTTTCCCTCTCCAGTAGTAGGGACTCCCCCTCTGCCAACCTGGCCGACTGCATGAAAGATATTGGGGACTGGATGACCCTGTCGAAAATGAAATTTAATGACAGCAAATCAGAGGTAATGATTATAGGTAATGGCACCCCTACCGCCCCTCTGGCAATGTACTCTGAGGCTTTTAACAGCCTGCCCCCTCCAATAACACAGGTAAAAAGCCTCGGCTTTTTGCTTGACCCATGCTTAACTATGGAGCCGCAAGCTAAAAGAATCTCCTCGATCTGCTTCGGCTTAATTAGAAGTCTCAGGAAGATTCTTGGACTTCTGCCATTTGCTGCCAGAAGAATTCTTGTACAAGCCCTAGTTCTCTCCCGCCTGGACTTTGGGAACTCTCTATATCTTAGTTCTCCAGATTATGTAATAAAGAGGTTGCAGGTTACGCAGAACACGGCAGCTAGACTTCTCATGAATACCCCAAGGCATCTTTCCGCTAAACCAGCACTTGCAGCTCTTCATTGGCTCCCGATTAAGCAGCGCATTCAGTTTAAATCTCTGTGTTTTGTTCATAGAGCCATACACAATAAGGGTCCCCTTTCCCTTATAAAACGGATCTTTCTTTACTCCCCCCTTAGACCTCTTAGATCTCGTTCTTCTCGACAGGTTTACATCCCTTCTGTCAAGAGATCATGGGGAGGTAATTCGTTCTCCATCAGGGCTGCTCGGCTCTGGAATGCCCTGCCCTTTGAATTCCGTCAGGAATCCTCTGAACTTCTCTTTAGGAGGAAGTTGAAAACCATTCTTTTCTCCAGTTAATCTGCCTCCCTTGGCTCTTCCGACATTCATGGTGTACTTTAGCACTGGGATGCCCCCGGGTAGCCATGCACTCTACAAATCTATAAACTAAACTAAACTAAACTTTCAAGAGCACTGAAGGCCTGTGCTTTCTCTAACCCAACTGTCTTAAGACAGCTACGGTGTTGGGAAGACCCGCAAACAGTACCTTGGAAATGTAGGGCATTGTGATCCTCGCAATGAGATACAGAGTGCGGCGTTGCTCGCATCGCAGACGTCAGTTCCGGAAGTCAGTGGAGGGGTTGTTGGACCTTTGAAGTCACACGCTTTGCAGATCGAACTCTGGGCTTATGACAAAGTCAGGAATGCTGGGGTTGATAGCGTTGGGCTGCAGTGCGAAGCAGGACGATGCGACGTGCGATGCCCACAGGTCAGCTTGCAGGCAGTGGCTCGCTGATGGTGTCCTGGGGCATCAGTGAGACCAGGGCTGCGGTGTGAACCGGTGCGGTGTCTCTAGGCCACCTGCAGGCAGCATCATCGTCATTGCTGAAGCGCTGTCATCGGTAGACTCAAGGCAGCGGTGCGGCCCAGGGCAGGCTCGGTGTGGCTCCCACGGGTTGTGGCGTAGACATAGGCTTCTGTTGACGACACTGTACTCAATGGTGCTGGTGTCGCTGGACCAGGGCTAGGGTGCTCTGTGTACCTCACGAGCGGTGTCCACAGGCCAGGGTGCAAGCAGCAGCGTCGGTGTCAGTGTGGAGCATCGTCATCGGGGGTGCCAAGGCTGCAGTGTGAGCAAGGCGATGCGGAGTGCGGAGCCCACAGGTCAGGATGCAAGCAGTGGCTCGGTGATGGTAGCCGGTGGTGACTTCGGTGAGACCAGGGTCGTGTCGCGACTTGGGGCACGGCTCAGTGTGGTGTCTCAGGTCACGGTCCAGGCAGCGGCATTGTTGACAGCGTTACAGTGGTTTTTCTTTTATTGCAGCAAAAAACACACAGTTCCCAGTGCTGTAGGCAGATGAAGCTGAAGTCTTTGATATTCCTGAGACTTCCAACAGGAGGCAACCTCTACTTCAAGGACTTGGAGAAACTTCAGAAGCAGGATACACAGCAAAGTTCAGTCTTTGTCCTCTTTAAGGCAGAAGCAGCAACTGCAGGCCAACCCAGCAAAGCACACACAACAAAGGGGTAGTAGTTCTCCTCCAGCTCTTCTCCTTGGCAGAGGTTCCTCTTGATCCAGAAGTGTTCTGAAAGTCTGGGGTCTGGGGTCCACTACTTATACCAGTTCTGGCCTTTGAAGTAGGCAACCTTCAAAGGAAAGTTTCTGTTGTTCACAAAATCATGCCTTGCCCAGGCCTGGCTCCAGGCACACTCCAGGGTGCCAGAGGCTGCATTTTGTGAGGACAGGCACAGCTCTTTTAGGTATGTCAACTCCTCCATCCCCAGTCTGGCCCAGGAGATTCACCGGGATATGCAGGCTACACCCCAGCTCCCTTTGTGTTACTGTCTAGAGGGAATTCACAACAGCCCACCTATCAGTCTGACCCAGGCGTGGAATACACAAGTAGACAGAGGCACAGAATGGTTTAAGCAAGAAAATGCCCACTTTCTAAAAGTGGCATTTTCAAACTGACAATCTAAAAAACAACTTTACCAAAAGGTGTATTTTTTAAATTGTGAGTTCAGAGACCCCAAACTCCATATCCACATCTGCACCCAATAGGAAACTGCACTTAAAGGATACTTAAAGGCAGTCCCCATGTTAACCTATGAGAGGGAAAGGCCTTGCAATAGTGAAAAACGAATGTGGCAGTATTTTACTGTCAGGACATGTAAAACACATCAGTACATGTCCCACCTTTAACTTACACTGGACACTGCCCATGGAGCTACCTATTGCCTACCTTAGGGATGCCTTACATGTAGTAAAAGGGAAGGTTTGGGCCTTGGAAGTTGGTACACTGCCAGGTTGAATTGGCAGTGCAAGACTGCACACACAGACATTGCAGTGGCAGGTCTGAGACATGTTTACAAGGCTACTCATGTGGGTGGCACAATCAGGGCTGCGGGCCGACTAATAGCATTTGATTTACAGGCCTTGTGCCCACACAGTGCACTTTATTAGGGACTTATTTGTAAATCAAATATGCAAATCATGGATAAACCAATCAACAAAACAACTGACATAGGAAGCACTTGCACTTTAGCACTGATCAGCAGTGGTAAAGTGTGCGGAGACAATAAACCAGCAAAAACAGAGTCCAGCATACCATAGAAACAGGTCAGAAGGTAAAAAGACAGGGGAAACACGCCAAAAGATGCCAGATCTAACAACCTCTACTGTAGTGCTCCCACACATATGAAGGTAAAACTCACAGGTAAGGGAGACTGGGCAGACTCTTTAAAAGAAGGAGGCCAGTGAAGAAAAGTTGTTTACCTGCAATCAGCTATTAAAACAAGATTACTATTCAAATTTAAGTATGCATACAAAACATCCAGTACCTATAAACTCATCCATAAAACCTGTTAATAAGTTGATTATACGCAAAAATGATTCAATTTTCCATGAAAACCAACCCAACGATTGTCTGACAGACACCAGGTTCATATCTATTTTTGTGCGTCCCCCTTAAAATTGTGACAAAAACCACTAAACGGTAAATTAGGATCGACTATCCCAGTCGTTTTTATTCACATAAAAGATGACACCATGCCACCTATAGGTTTAAAAGTTTTCTAAAAGTGACTTGCAGAAGAGTTCCCATGTGTAAGCAGAAAGTGTCGACGTGCTTTCTTCAGAGTTCAAAACATTTTCTAAAATTAAAAAAGGGATCCCGTGGGTATACAGAAAATGTCAACGCGCTTCGATCTGCATAGAACAAAACTGAGGAGGAAAGGGCCTGACTCTGTAGGTCAGTAAAATTACATTCTAGCGCACACATGTACAATATATTTTCCAAAATTGCATAAGAGCTGCGGGACTGGCCCAATTAGACACTGATTCACAACCGCTCTACACGAGCTTCTATGTAAAGTGCTGAAGTGTGATCGTAAAAAAATCTGCATGCGTCAGTCAGGTTTGGACAAACACACAAAATGTGTGTTATTTATTCTTTTATATATCCACACGGACGACAAGATTTTGTTGTCCATCTATAATTCCAGAGGGGAGGTATGCCTTTTGAAGGATGATCACCCATCCTTACTCTCATGTATCTTAGTTTAGAGTGATAGGAAAACGTGGCGCTCAGATATGGCTGTGTTTTTAAACAAACGTAAGAGTTTAAGCAACCAGGCATGAGCTTTCGTGGAGATTGATTTTTATCCTGTAGGTATGAGGCAAGTCGTGCTTACCTGTTTACCACTTGCTTAAAAGACGAGCCTATGAGTGCTGAGTCAGCCTTAAGGTTCTCAGAGCAGAAAATAAATCCTTTCCCAAGAGGTAGATTTCTTACCGGATCCGACTTCGGTCCAGATAAGTGAGGCCAAAGAGTGCATGGGCGCATGTTCCAGCTTTTTGCAAAATTTAATAAACGCGCCCTGACGCAACAAGGCTTGGCGAACTTGTGACTGAGAGGAATTTTGTTGCAGTCTAAAAAGACATCTGTATATATTCGCCTGCAATTTGTCCAAAAGTTTAAAGTTTCGCCCACGCAATATCTCAGGACCATAGGTGAGGGATGATATCAATTTCACCTCCACTGACTTATGGAGATGAGTCAGTGTTGGGCCTCTCAGATTCATATGTAACATTTTAAAGGCTGCTAGCAATGAGTTGGATTTCTGTTTTGTTGATTACATATGCTGGGCAAACTGAAATTGTTGATCAAAGATCACTCCTAAATATGTGTATGTGTCAGTTCAATCTAATTTTTCATCCAAGTGCAAAATTAAGATGTTTTTCCTCTTGCAATTACCAAAAATCATTACTTTTGTTTTCTTGATGTTTATTTCAGCCCATTTCTACTACTATAAGCAGCAAAAGCAGTTACCAAGGGTTGCAAGCCTATAGGGGTCCTGCTGAAAAACACAATATCACCCGCATACTGTAGGCTGATCAGAGGGGTCCGCACTAACTGCAGTGCATTTGAGAGTACAGTTTTCATATCAAATGTTACAGTGATAATATCAAAGATGCCATAGAAGATGTCATCAATGATTTAATATGTGAAGTAAGTAACTGTGCATGGCAACGGCACGAGCTATAGTTACCTTAGGGAGCGAGTTTTAGATAATTGAATTAACTCTAACTATAACTGCTGAATTTCTATGGTTTTCTATGAGTAAATTCAGAACCTAACTATAACATACCTCTAGCCTTTGTGTTTTTAGTGAATGTCTTTGGTTTTTATAATGTAGAGTAAATTTAATTACTCTACATTATTCCAACCACTGCCACATACAGCTTTAGCCGTGTGCAGTGGGGTTTGGCCACGGGTCCTGTTTCTGTCAGTGGATCTGTGAGTGGTTGCATGAGTGTCTGAGTGGGTCTGAAACTGGGGGGGTAAGTCTATGAGTGGATCTGAGTGGGTGCATGGGTGTATAAGTGGGCACATGAGTCTCTGAGTGCATGTATGAGTGAATGAATTAGTGTATGAATAAATCTGTAAATGTTTTTTTTAATTTGTTTTGCATATTCTCGAATATTCTTGAATATCCTTGAATATTCAACCATATTCTTGAATATTCAAGGAGATTTGCAAATATCACGCATTGTAAAGAAAAATCATCAAAAACCTATAATTTAACCCTAAAACAGCTCTATATCAAACCCCTGGGGTCAGGGTACCTCCACCCGACCCCTTCTGCCACCTATCATTTCTATTTTCAGCCCTGGGGCCCCTCTTCCTCTCCCATAACATAATGGCACCCACAACTTTCTAGTCAGGTTGTGGCCAGCCAATTACAGCGCTTTGTGAAAATTTGTGTTTAATCATAATTTATTTGCGTCCAGAGATATACAAATTTAGATTTTCCTTAATTTTGTGTAAACTATTGAACGGATTTACACTAAATAACCAAAAGCCCAATCTGCATACCGAAAGCTAGCTTTCTGCCAAATTTGGTGTAATTCCGGCCAGCGGTTCGGGCTGTAGTGGTGTCTAAAGGTCCTATGGGAATTAACACCGGAAACACAACTTTTTTGATCCCTACGTTTTCTTAGCCCCCGATTGATGGATCACCCCGAAACTTTCCATGTGCAACAAGAATCACCGGGGTACCTTTTTTGGAAAATTTTGTGGAGATTCGTCAAACGGTGCCAAAGATATAGGCAAGTAAAAAAAAGCTTTTTCTAGGAAATATGGCCCTAACTGTAACTACCTACTGTGAGTGCCAGTAGCATACATATATATATATATATATATATATATATATATATATATATATATATATATATATATCTCATCTAAAGGTACTTCTTTGTTCCTTCCAGCGCTCGCCTATCGAGGTTGGTGCTCAGTTAATGGGCACAGAACCCATTTTCAATCCACTCCAAAAAATGTATATAAATCAAAATCTGGCACTCCTTGCAAAAACAATGGTCTTCATTTATTACAAAAATCCATAAAGCAGAAACATAGGGCAACGCGTTTCAACCTTCACGGTCTTCTTCCTTGGCCCCTCTTGCAATACATATGTATTGCAAGAGGGGCCAAGATTGCAAGAGGGGCCAAGGAAGAAGACCGTGAAGGTTGAAACGCGTTGCCCTATGTTTCTGCTTTATGGATTTTTGTAATAAATGAAGACCATTGTTTTTGCAAGGAGTGACAGATTTTGATTTATATACATTTTTTGGAGTGGATATATATATATATATATATATATATATATATATATATATAGTGATGTCATTGATTATGTCCTTTGAGATGTCATTAGTGATGTCATAAATGATATGATGGTAATATATGAGGTCATAAGCAGTGCATGGCAGGACGGAAGTTCTAGTTAGCTCTGCAAGCTATGCTCAATTTCTGTGTTTGTTGAGTTCAAAACATTAATGTTGTCAATGACTTATTCACATAACTATAAAATAATTTTAACCCTGGGGGCGGAGCTAGTCTGCCAGCAAAATGTCCGGCATCTAGTGCTCGGCCTGGGGCCCCTTTTTTACATTTCTCCTGGCAGGGCGGAGATTTTTTCGTCTTTTTTGCCGGGCGGCACTGCGGAGATGCAGGTGCTGCCGGCGGTGTGCGGCGAAGGTTGTGCCCTGCCTCCCCGCGTGAAGAACTGGCGGAGGAGGCAAAGGCCTGGCCGAGCAGGAGCGTGAGGCGCGCGGCGCCCGACCGCAGGCTTGCCTGGCCTGGCTGGCGGGCCGGAGTCAGGGAGAGGCGGCACCTGCAGAGATAATACGCCAGC
Source organism: Pleurodeles waltl (assembly GCF_031143425.1). Classification (NCBI taxonomy): domain Eukaryota; kingdom Metazoa; phylum Chordata; class Amphibia; order Caudata; family Salamandridae; genus Pleurodeles; species Pleurodeles waltl. The sequence continues at coordinate 426,045,242 of NC_090443.1, forward strand.
AGGCGTCTGGCGGCAGGTTGCGGGGGCCGGATCGGCGGTAAAATCGTACTGCGGCCTCCTGTGATTTTTTGATGCATGGCTCCTGGGACCGGGGTTGAATGGCTGCGGGGTTGGATGCCGGGGGCCCCCCCGGTGACGGATCTGACGTGACCTACTGGATCTGGCTGCCTTATCGGGAGTAGGTGAGCTGGGGTGATGACGCTTTTTGGGGGGCTGCAAGGGGCCCCTGTGGTACAGTGCGGGCTGGTGGACCCTGCGGGGTGCTGCGGGTTGTCTGGCGGCACATTTCGCCCCGTTCTGGCGGAGGTTGGGCGGACTTGTGGTGTGGAGCTGAGCTGGCTGAGTCGGGCCTGGAGTCCCACTAGAGGCGTTTTTCTGGGATCCCGCTGTGGAAGCTGCCGGCCTGGCAGAGCTGACCTGAGGAGATCTTCGTCATTGCTGGGCTCGGACTCCCGCTGCTGGAACTGGCACCTGGGCCATGATTGGTGCTGGGCTGGAGGTGGGGGAGGGTCGGGCCTGGGCTGTGGGAGACCCGCCGGCCGGAGGAGGCCTGCATTGGAGGAGACATTGCTGGCTGGCCTTGGAGGTCTGATTGTGGCCTTTGCTGCCTGGGCCTGGGACTTTTGCCGGGGTGTCCTGCTGATGTAGGATGAGAAAGGCGGAGCAGCAGTAGGCGAAGATCTCCTTTGAAGGGGGAAGGAGGAAGGGGGGGGCCCCGTCATCACAGATGAGGGAGGAAACGTTGGAGGCTACCTCGTCTGATATGTCAGTTAAGGTCACGTTCCTGGATTTAAAGTCCAGCCTGACAGGCATCGATGCCAAGCTCGATCATTTAACGGAGCAGCTTGATCGCATCAAGACAAGGGTGGATGACCATGACTCCAGACTTGACCGGTTGAAGGCGCGTACTTCAGATATGGAGGATCAATGTCAGGGCGAGCGAGCACAATTGCTGCAAATGGAGAAGGTGTTGGAGGTAATACGTAATAAAAATGAAGATTTGGAAGCACGCTCGCACCGCAGCAATGTTAGACTGATTGGCCTTCCTAAATCCACTGACATGGGACGAATGGAATATTTCATTGAAAGCATGCTCTATGAAGTCTTTCCTGGCCAGCTCTCCCGCTTGTTGGTGGTGGAGAGGGCGCACCGGTCCCTGGGTCTTCGGCCTCCGCCTAGCACTCCGCCTCTCCCCATTATTATCCGGCTCTTGAATTATCGTGATCAGGAAACACTCCTCCGGCTGGCGCAGGAGTGGCGCCCGGTGGTATACAAAAATACTGAGCTGCACTTTTTTCCGGACTATACCCCGGGAGTTCAGGCTGCGCGCAGGGCTTTTCTGCCGATCAAACGCTCGCTTGGACAGACGGACACCAGGCTTTCCCTTATCTACCCTGCAAAACTGAAAGTGCAGCACAGAGGGAAACTACAATTCTTTACTGATCCGAAGCTGGCGGCAAAGTTTGTAAAGGCTCTCCCTCAGCGACCTGCAGCTGTGGACTCGGGTGAGCCGGGTGCGGAGCATGAGACTCTCAACGATAATGACTAATGGTCCTGCTGCTGGTACACGAACTGACCGCACGGCTACAGCGATATAGAACTGTTCGCCGTCCTGATGCTCATTCACTTTTTGGCCCCATGCCTCCACTTCCTGGTCCATTGACGGTTTGGGTTGGGTGGCTAGCCGTTCGCCCCTTGGATGAGTTTTGTTAAAATGTCATGGTGTATTTTCTTTGTTTTGTGGGTTAAGGGGGGGTTATTTGCTTTGACCCGGTTGGAGGGTCTGCGTGGGAGGAGGGTGGGGTTATGTACTTCTTTGTTGGTTCTGGTATATCTGATGTTTTCTTCTTTCTCGTTACGTCTGTGTTTGCTGGGCTGGCTGGTGGAGGCGGCAGTGTGTTCTGGTGCACTGGTAAGAGTGGTCAGATGAAGCAGGATGGGGTGACATTGGTCCGTTGCCTTACTTGGAATGTGCATGGCCTGAACGATGGACGCAAGGTGCGGCTCATGTCTGTGTATGTTAAGCACCAGCATGTTGATGTCTGTATGTTGCAAGAAACTCACTTGGTGGCGGACACAATGCATTGCTTGAAGGCAGGATGGATTGGGGAATGTCACAGGTGGTATATTCGAGATACACCAGAGGAGTGGCAATTCTGCTGCGCAAGGGACTGCAGTGGTGCACTCAGCGAACTATAGTCGATCCTAACGGACGGTACGTGCTGATGAGTGGTGTGCTGTTGGACAGGCCCTGTAGACTTATGGCTGTTTATGGTTCTAACACGGACGACCCGAATTTCTTTGGCGAGGTCTGGCGGCTGGTTGAGTCGCTGGGAGGAGGTGCTGTGATTTGGGGGGGTGACTTTAATGTAGTCCTGGATCCGGAGCGGGACAGGGAGAGTTTGGTCAAGATGCAGCATGTAGCAGCGGCTCGATCTCTGACCGCGATCATGGATGATGGCGCACTAGTGGATATCTGGCGGATGAAGCATGGAGACGCGAGAGAGGATACGTGTGATCGCTGGCTGGGCTCGCAGGACATGGCGATGTGAACGCGCTCGGTGGAGCACATGGCGCGCACGTAGTCAGACCATTCTCCGGTTAAGTTGGAGCTGGCGGTGCCGGGAGGTCTGGGACGTGCTTTCATGTGGCGCTTGCCTCAGGGGGCTTTAAAAGATGAGGCGTTCCGGGAGGAGATTCGTCGGGATATTGCCTTTTATTTTGAGGAGAATGGTGGCTCTGTGAGTTGGTGGGAGTGCTGTGGGAGGCCGTTAAGGTAGGCATTCAGGGAGGCTGCATTTTGAAACAACAAGGTGTGCTGCGGGGGTTGCGTCAGGAGTTGGCAGAGCTGGAGGCGCAGATAGCAGACCTGGAAGCTCAGTTGGTGGAGGACTGGTCTGGTGAGACACTGGCGGATCTCCGGCGTATGGTTTCCTTGTATGAGGAGGCTTCGGAGAGGGAAATATGCTTTCTGGGAAGATTTGCCAGGGCGAGGCGCTACAGAGAGGGCGAGAGGGCTGGACGTACACTGGCTAATTTACTACCCAAACCCTGGGCCAGTAGTTATGTTACTGAAATAGACAATTCGGAGGGTGAGCGTGTGATTGGGACAGATGGAGTCATAGAAGTTGTAGGAAGTTGGCTCTGTATGTACTATTTCAAAGTAAGAAATAGCATGCACAGAGTCCAAGGGTTCCCCTTAGAGGTAAGATAGTGGCAAAAAGAGATAATTCTAATGCTCTATTTTGTGGTATTGTGGTCGAGCAGTAGGCTTATCAGAGGGTAGTGTTAAGCATTTGTAGTACACACACAGGCAATAAATGGGGAACACACACTCAAAGACAATTCCAGGCCAGTAGGTTTTTTTATATAGAAAAATATATTTTAAGAACCACAGGTTCAAGATTTACAATCAATACTTTAAATGAAAGGTACTTCACTCAGGTATCATAGGAACTTTGAATCAGCAAAATAGCATGTACAGTTTTGGCAAAAATGGCAATAAGCTATTTTCAAAGTAGACACAGTGCAAATTTCAACAGTTCATGGGGGAGGTAAGTATTGGTTAGTTTTGTAGGTAAGTAAACCACCTACAGGGTTCAAAGTTGGGTCCAAGGTAGCCCACCGTGGGGGTTCAAGGCAACCCCAAAGTTACCACACCAGCAGCTCAGGGCCGGGTAGGTGCAGAGGTCAAAGTGGTGCCCAAAACACATAGGCTTCAATGGAGAAGGGGGTGCCCCGGTTCCAGTCTGCCAGCAGGTAAGTACCTGCGACTTCGGAGGGCAGACCAGGGAGTTTTGTAGGGCACTGGGGGGGGGCACAAGTCAGCACAGAAAGTAAACCGTCAGCGGCACGGGGCGGCCGGGTGCAGTGTGCAAACAGACGTCGGGTTCGCAATAGGTTCCAACGGGAGACCCAGGGGTCTCTTCAGCAAAGCAGGCAGGCAAGGGGGGGGGGCTCCTCGGGGTAGCCACCACCTGGGCAAGGGAGAGGGCCACCTGGGGGTCGCTTCTGCACTGGAGGTCGGATCCTTCAGGTCCTGGGGGCTGCGGGTGCAGTGTCTTTACCAATCGTCGGGCTCTTTGAAGCAGGCAGTCACGGTCAGTGGGAGCCTCTGGATTCCCTCTGCAGGCGTCGCTGTGGGGGGTCAGGGGGGTCAACTCTGGCTACTCACGGGCTCGCAGTCGCCGGGGAGTCCTCCCTGTAGTGTTGTTTCTCCGCAGGTCGAGCCGGGGGTGTCGGGTGCAGAGTGGAAAGTCTCACACTTCCAGCGGGAAACGTGGAGTCCTTTTAAAGTTCTTTGTGGCAAGTTTTGGTTTCTTTGGAACAGGGCCGCTATCCTCAGGAGTTCTTGGTCCTTTTAGATGCAGGGTAGTCCTTTGAGGCTTCAGAAGTCGCTGGACCCTGGGGAGCGCGTCGCTGTTGCAGTTTCTCTCGAAGTGGGGAGACAGGCCGGTAGGGCTGGGGCCAAAGCAGTTGGTGTCTCCGTTTTCTCTGCAGGGTTTCAGGTCAGCAGTCCTTCTTCGTCTTAGGTTGCAGGAATCTGTTTTCCTAGGTTCTGGGGGCCCCTAAATACTCAATTTAGGGGGGTGTTTAGGTCTGGGGGGTTAGTAGCCAATGGCTACTAGCCCTGAGGGTGGCTACACCCTCTTTGTGCCTCCTGTCTGAGGGGAGGGGGGCACATCCCTAATCCTATTGTGGGAATCCTCCATCTGCAAGATGGAGGATTTCTAAAAGTCAGAGTCACCTCAGCTCAGGACACCTTAGGGGTTGTCCTGACTGGCCAGTGACTCCTCCTTGTTTTTCTCATTATCTCCTCCGGCCTTGCCACCAAAAGTGGGGCCGTGGCCGGAGGGGGCGGGCATCTCCACTTGCTGGGATGCCTGTGGCGCTGTAACAAAGGGGGTGAGCCTTTGAGGCTCACCGCCAGGTGTTACAGTTCCTGCAGGGGGAGGTGAGAAGCACCTCCACCCAGTACAGGCTTTGTTACTAGCCACAGAGTGACAAAGGCGTTCTCCCCATGTGGCCAGCAACATGTCTGGTGTGTGGAAGGCTGGTAAAACTACTCAGCCCACACTGGAAGTCGGGTATGTTTTCAGGGGGCATCTCTAAGATGCCCTCTGGGGTGTATTTCACAATAAATTGTACACTGGCATCTGTGTGCATTTATTGTGCTGAGAAGTTTGATACCAAACTTCCCAGTTTTCAGTGTAGCCATTATGGTGCTGTGGAGTTCGTGTGTGACAGACTCCCAGACCATATACTCTTATGGCTACCCTGCACTAACAATGTCTAAGGTTTTGCTTAGACACTGTAGGGGCATAGTGCTCATGCACTTATGCCCCCACCTATGGTATAGTGCACCCTTCCTTAGAGCTGTAAGGCCTGCTAGAGGGGTGACTTATCTATGCCACGGGCAGTGTGAGGTTGGCATGGCACCCTGAGGGGAGTGCCATGTCGACTTAGTCATGTTCTCCCCACCAGCACACACAAGCTGGTAAGCAGTGTGTCTGTGCTGAGTGAGGGGTCCCCAGGGTGGCATAAGATATGCTGCAGCCCTTAGAGACCTTCCCTGGCATCAGGGCCCTTGGTACCAGGGGTACCAGTTACAAGGGACTTACCTGGATGCTAGGGTGTGCCAATTGTGGAGACAAAGGTACAGTTTTAGGGAAAGAACACTGGTGCTGGGGCCTGGTTAGCAGGCCTCAGCACACTTTCAAATCATAACTTGGCATCAGCAAAGGCAAAAAGTCAGGGGGTAACCATGCCAATGAGGCATTTCCTTACAGAAGTGTTTTTTGGACTTGTAAGCTGCGCCCGAATTGTTGCAAGCCGGGGTTATATAGGATTATTTCTCGGACATTAGCTTACTCTGGGTTGAGGTGGCCATAGGGCATATTTTGATGCACCTTTCACGCTGGAGGAGGTTAAGACTGCGATTCGGGCCCTACCTTGATGGCTTGACCCCAGTGTTTTATAGGGAATACCCTAATTAACTGGTGCCTCATCTGCTGGAGGTATACGCAGAGGCAGTGGAGAATGGAATCCTTCCTGCCTCTCTGCGAGAGGCAATGATCGTAATGATCCCTAAGCCAGGCAAAGAACCTTTAAGCTGTGACTCCCATCGCCCGCTTTCGATGATTAACGTCGATAACAAGATCTTGGTCAAGATGATCGCGGTGTGGTTGCAGCCGCTGATGACGAAGCTGGTGCTTCCTGATCAGTCTGGGTGTGTTCCGGAGTGGTCCACGGCGCATAATTTGCAGACGTTTTTTGCGGCTGCGGGCTCGATTAATGCTGATGATGACGCTGCGGCAGTGTTTTCGGACGCCACGAAGGCTTTTGATTGGTTGGTGTGGGAGTATCTGTTTGCACTCTTGAGAAGGGTGGGTTTGAGTTTGCGTTTTGTGGGCTGGATTCGCTTATTGTACACAGAGCCAGTTGCTCGACTTCGTTTGAACAGAGGCATATCCACCCCCTTTCGGGTGGCTCGGGGACTAGGCAGGGGTGCCCGTTGTCCCTGCTGCTTTTTGCGATAGTGATGGAGCCACTTGCGGCCTTTTTGCGTCAGCACTACAGCGACAGGGGGTTGCAGTTCCGGCAGCGGCCCATCTTGATCTCCATGTACACCAATGATATTGCATTGTATTTGAGAGAGCCCGGTAAAATGTTGATGTTTTGCTGGATGAAATTGTACGGTTCGGTGAATTTTCGGGTATAGTGATAACTGGTCTAAATCTGTGGTGCTGCCTCTTTCGCCGGGGACGGCGGGCTTCTTGTCCTGGTATCCTATTGCGTGGGCGGATGGCCCTGTAAGGTACTTGGGAGTCTGGCTGAGCTGTGACGTTGAGACGCTTTGGACTGCTAATTATGGTACTTTCATGTCCTGGCTGGAGGATAGGATTGAGTTGTGGCGCGCCTTACCACTGTCGCTGATAGGACGAATTGCCACTGCCAAAATGATAGTGCTACCCAAAATCTTATACTTGTTTGCAAATCTCCCCCTGGTCCTCACAGCGTGCTTTTTTAGGTGTCTCCGCTCGGCCATGATTCGTCTGGTTTGGGTGGGTCGCCAACCTAGAATCGCATGGGAGAAGTTAACGTTTCCGTTTGAATTGGGCGGCCTTGCCGCTCCGGACATGAAGCTTTACTACTACTGTGCACAGGCCCATTTTTCCTATTATTGGATCCGCCCTATTCGATACATGCCGCATCTCGCCCCTGAGAATGACGCAGTTTGGCCAGGCAACCTGGTGCGAGGGGCCTGTCTCGGCCTAGATCTCGGAGGGTAGATACTGTGGCATGCACTACTGGGGCGTGGCGGGCACTTCTGAAGCGATCTGGTGTGCGTTAGCCATTTGCGCCGTCAATGGCGGTGGCTGCTGTGGCAGATGAGCAGCTATTTCGCGACTTGCAGCTGCGGGCCTATCTTCGAGACTCGGACTTGTCTCTTTTGGGGGACTGGTTTGTGGATGAGCGGCTGATCTCCCCGGAGGTGGCGCTGCGAGATGGCTCCAAGGGTGCGCCGCACCAGCTATATGTACTGCGCATGAGTGCGATGCTCCGAGCGTGATACTCTGGCCTTCCGGCGTCTCCAACGACGAGTCGAGCACTGTAGGTTGTATGGAGTGCAGAGACGCAGAGGAAGCTCGTCACCAAATTGTATGGTTACATGCCGGATCAAAGGGGTGGGCTTGCAATGTCTGCTAAGGTGAAGTGGTAGGCGGATACGGGAGTGGCAATTTCTGATGAGGCATGGAAGAAGTGCTGTGCGCATATGAGGGCGCCATCACCAAACTATCGGCTGCGGCTAATTCACTTTAAGTTTCTGCAGCGTCTTTAATATACTCCTCGTGGTCTGTGCCCTATGGGGCTGCGGGCAGATGCTTCTTGTGAACGATGTCACGCTCCGGATGCTGACTTTTTCCACCTGGCATGGCAATGCAAAGAAGTGCATGATTTCTGGCTGGAGGTTACGAATGTGATTGGGGAAATGACTGGGCTCGAGCTGGCTCCCTCTCCTGTGTTGGCGCTGTTGGGCAGTATGGATGCGGTTCCGCTGGCTCAGAGGAAACTTGTGGGCATGTTGCTGCTTTTGGCGAAGTGCAGAGTCGCGATTTGTTGGGGGCGCGGTTGGCCTTCTCGGGTCGCTGACTGGTTGCATGATGCTGCTTTTTGCCGAGAACAGCTGGATACCTACTGGGAGTTGGCGCCTGAGGGCTCTAGGCCACGAGATATTTGGGCGCCTCTGCATGCCTATTTGGAGATTGCTTATTGAAAGTTATGCGCTAGATTCAATTGACACGCATTTTGGGAATGGTTTGTGTCGCCCTGCCTGTAAGAAGATGAGAGCTGTGGATGTTTGCCAGTGCCAACTTGCCCGTTCCAGCCGCCTTGCTATATTTATGTTAGTAGAACTTGTTCTTTGCTCCCCGAACGCTGACAGCTTTTGTTCGAGACCCATAAACCTGTATCGTTGTGGTTCATCTGTTTGTAGCAATGCTGAATTTTGTTACACTTGAGTTGGGGTCCTTGGGTGATGATGATGTTATGGAAGAGGGGACTGTAGCTATTGCTGTATGTTCAAACTTATAAATAAATAAATAAAAAATAAAATAAAATAAAAGTCATTTTAACCATTGTTTTTTTAGAGAATTTTTAAGGTTTTTTTGATTAACAAAAACAGATCTTTTTGTTACACCCTTCAGGCGAGAAGCATGTTTCTCTGCCCGAGGAAGGGAAACTTCTGTGTCCCAGTATGGGCTCCCCAGGACACAGCAAGTGAACCAGCCCCCGGGGATGGATTCTCAGGAGGCATTAAAGACTCAGGGAGGGAAGCTGCGTGGTCCTTCTCCCTTATAATTAAAGTGATAGCCCTGGGGGATGGATTTCCCAGGACACTTTTATGGCTTGGGCGTGCACTGCCCCCCTCCCCTTACTAAATACATTGGGCCTTTGGGGATGGGGTCCCCAAGGGTGAAAGCAGCCCGGGGAGGGGGTGCTTCCTTCCTGACCCTTAATCAATATTTTGGGCCCCAGGGGGAGGTTTGTCCAGGGCAACAAATGGCTTGGGATGAGCGGTGTGCCCCCCCTCCCCTTACTAAATAGATTCTGCCCTAGGGGATGGGGTCCCTGGGGCTGAAAACTGCTCAGGGAGATGGCAGCACATTCCCCCACCCCTTAAATATACCCAGTCTTGGGGTATGGGGTTCATGGGGCCCTATTTGGGCTCAGAAGGTGGGGCTCTACTGACACCCCCCTCTTCATCTATGTATAATAAAGTGCGTCCACCTTTTTTTGTTTTGCTGTAATCCCATGGGACTGGGGGGTTGTCTCTCTGGGTCACATCCATGGGGTTTAGGGGAGCAGGATATCCCTACCCTGCACCCTTATATCATTTTATTTTTAAACTTCGGGACACAGGACTAAGTCCCCGAGTCCTGCAATGGCTGTTGGCAATATTTTCTCATGTTGTTTGCAGCCCGTCAGAGTGCTGGCTTCCGCAGAAGACTGACTCCCACGGGAGGGAGATGACATAAGAGAAAAAAAACTCCCTGACCCAATCAGACTGCTCTGTTTTTAAATTGGTGCTCCTGGAAGACTTTTTTCAGACTCTCACGGACCCATAAGCCCAGATATACAAATATTTTTAAATCCTAATTTCTTAGAAGCTACTAAACAGATGAATTCACAGCACACCACACCACAAAACGCACAATCTACGGACCAATATCTAGCTTCCAGCCAAATTTGGTGTAATTCTGTTCAGCAGTTTTTGTTGTAGCCCTGCCTAAAGAAGTCTATGGAAAGTACATGTGGAACTTTGCTTTTGGGACCCCTCCTCTTATTTTTCCCAACCCCGCTTGACGGATCACCCTAAAACTTTCTAAGAAGGAGCTGAAGCGTATTTGCTTTTTTTTTGGAAAACTTAGGTCCTCATTACGACTTTGGCGGTCTTTCTAAAAGACCGCCGAAGCCGCGGGCACCACTATACTGCCAGTGCTGGCGGTATCTGTGGCTCCCTATTATGACTTTTCTGCTGGGCCAGCGGACAGAAACAGCGTTTCCGTCTGCTGGCCCAGCAGAAAAGTCACATCAACATTGCAGCTGGCTCATAATAGAGCTGGCGGCAATGTTGATGTGCAACGGGTGCAGCAGCACCCGTCACACATTTCACCGCCCGAAATTCAGGCAGTGAATTTGCGTGATGGGGCTGTGCCTGGGGGCCCCAGCACTGCCCATGCCAAGTGCATGGGCAGTGCAGGGGCCTCCAGGGGCACCCGAGTCCCCCTTACCGCCAGCCTTTCCATGGCAGTGTTTACTGCTATAGACAGGCTGGTGGTTGGGGACTCATAATCTCCAGGGCACCGCTGCCCTGGGAATTTTGACCGCCTGGCGAAAGCCTGGCAGTATGTAGGAGGGGCCGGCGGTATGGCCGTGGCTAATGCACCACAGTCATAATACGCTGGGGGTACACCCCCAGCTTACCGCCGGCCACCAGGGTTGTAATGAGGCCCTTAATGATGACTTGTCAAACAGCGCTAAAGTAATTAGCAAACTAAAAAATGCAATGTCTATGGAAAAGCAACCCTAAATATAACTACCCCGTGGCGACTACCACTGGGCAATATATATTTTATCATACTACTGACAACTTCACTTTTGGATTCGTGTCCCCAGAATGCAATATGGTTTTGCTTTATTGCATGCACAGCCGGATCACTCTGCTTCACGCTACCATTTATTCAAGCTGCATTCACAAGCACTTGATCTCATATGTTCTACTTTTGGATCTTTGCAGATAAGGCAGGCATGTTTGCTTTGGGGTCCATATTATGCATTTTGGACCCAAAGTTTTAATTCCTTTGTACTCTTATCAGCATGTGTCCAGCCGGCGCGGTCAACATTCTCGGACATGTATATGTTAGTGCTTATAATTTTTGTGTGAATAATCTATATTCATAATGACCTGATTTCCCCTCGTTTGGAGAATATTGTTCATTCCATGATGGCCTTGTTGTTATCACAGTGATGCATGCTAAGTTGAAGTCCTTTGTTTATTTTCACTTTCCTATGTACATACACCGGATGATTACCTCTAACTTGTGCATGTGAGCAAGGCCTCTGCGTTGGCCGAAACGTGTCTTGTTGGAAGTAAAGCTTTCTTCACGTCCACCTGAGAGACTGTCCAATTTGTGGAGTTGTTCGAAAATTTTCGCTGTTTGGATCGTCCAGCTTTTGGCGCTCCATCCCTCATGGGCTCCCAGTCTCGTCCTTTTCGTCCTTTTAGCAGTATACTTGTGGTTTGACCACCTGCCGGCTACGCTTTCTAGTCGTGAGATTTGATTATTCTTTCTCAGGAGCAACAGCACTGCAGGACCTGCAGGCATTACATAGGTGGGAGGAATAGGCGGATGCGGTACGGGAGAGAAGTCCCTGGTAGGTTGAAGAACGCACAGGGACTGCTTTGTCCTTTCTGACTGTGCACCCCTTCTGCCCCCACAGCCCTGTTTGGCCGTAGGAGTAACTATGGTAGTGATTACTTTTTACGATACTCTACTCTAGAACCAGGTGTTTCCTTAGTCTGCCATATGTTGTTTCCACAGCATTAACCAGCTAGTGGCAAGGGGAAGCTGTCCATATAGGACAGGAGGTGTAAGTGAATGAGGTGATAATTTGTGAGACATTCGTTTACAAGCTTTTGTCAACAGTACATACACATTATGACGGAAAACTCGAATACAGAGAGGAGACAAGCTGCATTTGCTCTCTTTGTGAATGGGCGGCGACACCCTCTACTTCCACCCCCCTCCATTCCCATGAAAACATTGACACCTTCCACGACATTATCAGTGAATTAAAGAAACTTAGGAAACAGAAACGTCAATATATCTTTGGAACAGATGGGGGCGATGTATTCTTTGGCTAAGGATGACAGCGTCATCAGACCCCCTCAGACAAGAGTGGCACTAATATGATTCTGAATAGATACACATACATACAAAAAGGCTTTGAAACAACTCAGCGATAAGATTGTTATGAAGTCATTGACAAATCCAGGTATGCTAGCAGTATAACTGTCATTTGGGACAAACTGGTGGATTGGCGGGACAGAGGCCTTCTTGTTTGGGATAAGCACTGTTTCCTTAGGAGAGAATTCCCCAAAAGTCTTACACTTTACCTTCTCCCCAAGGTGCACAAAAGGACGACCAATCCCCCTGGAAGACCTATTGGGGGTTATTCTAACTTTGGAGGAGTGTTAATCCGTCCCAAAAGTGACGGTAAAGTGACGGATATACCACCAGCCGTATTACGAGTTCCATAGGATATAATGGACTCGTAATACGGCTGGTGGTAAATCCGTCACTTTTCCGTCACTTTTGGGACGGATTAACACCTCCTCCAAAGTTAGAATAACCCCCATTGTGTCTTCCAAGCATAGTGCCTTGGAAAACATATCAAAGTATGTGGACTCTATTCTCAGTGAGTATGTCATCACACTTCCTTCCTATGGAAGAGACACAAAAGATGTCCTGGGCAAAATTGCACGCATTTCATGGGAAGGTGATTTTATGGCAAGACCCGGAGGCTAACATTATGCAGATTTCTTTATTGCTACTACTACTCACAGCAGCACTTTAAAAAAACATCAGAACTTAGAACATTAGAATCTTCACCACTATAAACCCAGAGAACCCACAATCCTTAGCCTTCTTTTTTGCTGCTGCTCCTTCAGTTAAGTACCTTGTGAGAGGTGTGAATGTATTTTGTCTGTTATGTGAAGTTTAAAATGTGTATGCTTAGAACTGTTATTTTCAATGAGAAAGGTTCAAGTACACTATTATAGCCTTAGAACCTGTCGTAGCAGGCTCTACCGGCCATTAAAGGCCCACTCCGGCGTTAAATGCCCGAGCTGAAGATGAAGGCCTTTAACAAGGAAGAGGGCCTTTAAGCGACAGCGCTTCAGCAATGACGCCACCGCTGCCTGCACCGTGACTTGGTGACACCACATGTCGCACCTCCCCGCTTCACACCGCAGCCCTGGTCTCACCGACGCCACTGGGCGGCGTCACCGAGCCGCTGTATGCACTGTGACCTTTGGGCACTGCATGTCGCATCGTCCCGCTTCGCATTGCAGCCCCGATGTCATACACACCACCGCACCTGATTTCATCAGCTCAGAGTTTGATCCCAGAGGTGTGTGATTTCAAAGGCCTGACGACCCGTGCACCGACTCCGGAAATGACACCGTAACCCCAGTGACAACGCTCTCCAGAGTGCATGTTGAGGATCACAATGCCCTACAAATCCAAGGTACTGTTTGCAGGTCTTCCTGACACCGTAGCTGGTCCCCGACGCCGCGGCCGGGCTTAACTGTTGGTTTTGTTGCTCACAACGCCGTGATATCCCCAGGTGGAGCTATTGACATCAAGGAACATTATTTTAAAGATAAATCTTACAAAATTCATATCTTTAGCACTGTATGTTGTTTTTTCATCATTTTGGTCTTGTTTTACACAAATAAATATTGGCTATTTTTCTAAAACTGTTGTTGTGTCATTTTGTAGTGTTTTGGTTTATTCCTGTGTGTTATGTGCAAGCTTTACACATTGCTTCTGAGATAAGCCTGACTGCTCGTGCCAAGCTACCAAGTGGGTGAGCAGGGGTTATCTGAGCGGGTATCTTCCTTATCCTGACTAGAGTGATGGTCCCTACTTGGAAAGGGTGCAAACTGACTGCCAACTAGAGACCCCATTTCTAACGTTGGTTGTCAGCGGTGAAGATAGGACTTGCATTTGACTTACAGTGATTGGCGTACACTACTACCATATCGCAGACCACTATGTGCCACATACAGATTTTTGGTTTTGATTTTTTCTCTTTGTCCTATTTTTTATTTTGAGTTGAAGTGAACTCCAACAACATCATGTCTCAACCAAGAGCATCTTCAGTTGCATCCCAGGATTTGGCTTTTGAGGAGGGTAGGTTGGAAACCTATACCGTAAAGGAACTAAAAGCTGTTTGTAAAAACTTCAAAGTTCGGGTCAGAGGCCTTACCAAAAAGGAGGCGCTACAGAATGCACAGAAGGCCTGGGTAGCAGCCAGAACTGCCAGTGGGTAGTCTGAGGATCCAAATGGGTACTCTGCAGACACAAATCCTGGAGAAGATGTACTGAGGATGCAGGAGCTGAAAGGGAGGAAGGTACCTTCTGGGTCAAGCAGCAGTGGTGGATCAAAAGGCCTGACTCCAGAGGAGCTGGAGGACAGGAGAGAAGCCAGGAGGCACCAGAATGTGTTGGAGGGATTAAAAATGGAGGCTCAGAGGGAGCAGCGAGTCCTAGAGGAGAAAAAGATGCTTTTGGACCATGAGCTCAGAACAAAGGAGCTGGATGTGAAGAGCACTTGACTGATAGTAAACTGACTGACCCCAGGAAGCTTGCTATGGAGGCGGACCACTGGGTGAGTACCAGCGTCCACAAGAAGGTGTATGGGGAGATTCTGCCAAAGGTGGGCAGGATTCCCAGCAGCAGAGTGGGGGGGACAAGGGTAAACAAAAGGAGTCTCCCAAAGGGCCCCAATCTAGTAACCCGGGTAAGAAATCCCACCCCCAGGAGAGAAGAAACCATGGGCCTCTTCAGGAAAGCCTGAAGAGGCAGGGCACCGTAAGTGCTTTGAATGTGACCAGGAGGGTCACATGAAGGGAGATCCCAAATGTCCCAAGTGGACACTGTAAGGAAATGCCTCCTTGGCATGGTTACCCCCCGACTTTTTGCCTTTTGCTGATGCCAGTTATGATTGAAAGTGTGCTGGGACCCTGCTAACCAGGCCCCAGCACCAGTGTTCTTTCCCTAAACTGTACCTTTGCTTCCACAATTGGCTCAGCCCTGGCACCCAGATACGTCCCTTGTAAATGGTACCCCTGGTAGCAAGGGCCCTGATGCCAGGGATGGTCTCTCAGGGCTGCAGCATGTCTTATGCCACCCTGGAGACCCCTCACTCAGCACGTGCACACTGCCTCACAGCTTGTGTGTGCTGGTGGGGAGGAAATTACTAAGTCGACATGGCACTCCCCTCAGAGTGCCATGCCAACCTCACACTGCCTGTGGCATAGGTAAGTCACCCCTCTTGCAGGCCTTACAGCCCTAAGGGAGGGTACACTATACCACAGTTGAGGGCATATGAGCACTATGCCCCTACAGTGTCTAAGCAAAACCTTAGACATTGTAAGTGCAGGGTAGCCATAAAGAGTATATGGTCTGGGAGTTTGTCAAATACGAACTCCACAGTTCCATAACGGCTACACTGAAATCTGGGAAGTTTGGTATCAAACTTCTCAGCACAATAAATGCACACTGATGCCAGTGTGGGATTTATTGTAAAATGCACCCAGAGGGCATCTTAGCTATGCCCCCTGAATACCAGTCCAACTCCTAGTGCTAGGCTGACCAGTTTCTGCCAGCCTGCCACAACCAAACGAGATGCTGGCCACATGGGGAGAGTGCCTTTGTCACTCTGTGGCCAGGAACAAAGCCTGTACTGGGTGGAGGTGCTTCTCACCTCCCCCTGCAGGAACTGTAACACCTGGCGGTGAGCCTCAAAGGCTCCTGCCTTTTGTTACTGCACCCCAGGGCATCCCAGCTAGTGGAGATGCCCGCCCCTCCGGCCACTGCCCCCACTTTTGGTGGCAAGGCTGGAGGAGATAATGAGAAAAACAAGGAGGAGTCACCCACCAGTCAGGACAGCCCCTATGGTGTCCTGAGCTGAGGTGACCCCTGCCTTTAGAAATCCTCCATCGTAAGTTTGGAAGATTCCCCCAGTAGGATTAAGGATGTGTCCCCCTCCCCTCAGGGAGGAGGCACAAAGAGGGTGTAGCCACCCTCCAGGACAGTAGCCATTGGCTACTGCCCTCCTGACCCCTATTCAGTATTTAGGGGCACCCCAGAACCCAGGAAATCAGATTCCTGCAACCTACAACAAGAAGAAGGACTGCTGACCTGAAAGCCCTGCAGAGACGACAGAGACAACAACTGCTTTGGCCCCAGCCCTACCGGCCTGTCTCCAGACTAAAAGAAAACTGCACAGCGAGGCATCCGACAGGGACCAGCGACCTCTGAAGTCTCAGAGGACTGCCCTGAAATCTGAAGGACCAAGAAACTCCAGACAACAGCAGCACTGTTCACCTACAGCAACATTTGTGCAACTTTCTAACAACTTTCAAAGAACTCACTCTTCCCACCGGAAGCGTGAGACTTCACACTCTGCACCCGACGCCCCTGGCTTGAGCTCCAGAGAACCAACACTACAGGGAGGACTCCCAGGTGACTGCGGCCTCGTGAGTAACCCGAGACAACTCCCCTGGACCCCCACAGCGACGCATGCAGAGAGAATCCAGAGGCTCCCCCTGATCGCAACTGCCTGTAACAAGGAACCCGACGCCTGGACCAAGCACTGCACCCGCAGCCCCCAGGACCAGAAGGAACTGAACTCCAGTTCAGGAGTGACCCTCAGGTGACCCTCTGCCTAGCCCAGTCGGTGGTTGGCCCGAGAAGCCCCCCTGCGCCCTGCCTGCACCGCTACAGTGACCCCTGGGTCCCTCCATTGATTTCTTTTACAAACCCGACGCCTGCTTTGCACACTACACCCGGCCGCCCCTGTGCAGCTGAGGATGTGTTTTGTGTGCCTACTTGTGTCCTCCCCAGTGCTCTACAAAACCCCCCTGGTCTGCCCTCCAAAGGCGCAGGTACTTACCTGCTGGCAGACTGGAACCGGAGCACCCCTGTTCTTCATAGGTGCCTATGTGTTTTGGGCTCCTCTGCACCTGACCGGCCCTGTGCTGCTGGTGTGGTAACTTTGGGGTTGCCTTGAACCCCCAACTGTGGGCTGCCTATGCCCAGGAACTTGACCTTGTAAGTGCCTTACTTACCTGAAAAACTAACCATTACTTACCTCCCCCAGGAACTGTTGATTTCTGTACTGTGTCCACTTTTAAAATAGCTTATTGCCATTTTAACTAAAACTGTGTATGTTACTGCTCTAATTCAAAGTTCCTAACTTACCTGTGTGGAGTACCTTGCATTTTATGTATTTACTTCAAATCTTGAATCTTGTGGTTCTAAACTAAATTAAAAAAATATATTCTTCTATATAAAAGCTATTGGCCTGGAGTTAAGTCTTTGAGTGTGTGTTCCTCATTTATTGCCTGTGTGTGTACAACAAATGCTTAACACTACCCTCTGATAAGCCTACTGCTCGACCTCACTACCACAAAATAGAGCATTAGAATTATCTAATTTTGCCACTATCTTACCTCTAAGGGGAACCCTTGGACTCTGTGCACACTATCTCTTACTTTGCAATAGTATATACAGAGACAACTTCCTACAGACACCACCACCCAGTGGTGGGCAGACCAAGGGGTTGGCCAGTGTAGCGCTTGGGGAGGAGGGGGTCCCAGGTGGGTGTGGGGATCCCACAGAGATGACCCTTATCTCACTAGGGGACAGTGAGATGGTCCAGATAAACCTAATGCCTGATAACACTAAGAAATACAGGTAGTGGGTGACCATTAATGGACAGAGGATAGAGGCTCTCAGAGATACTGGAGCCAGTGTGACCACGGTCCGGTGTCACCTGGTGTCTAAAGATCAAGTATACCCTGGTGCATTTCACCAAGTAGTTGCAGTGGACAACTCTGAGCGCCAATGTAAGGTGGCGCAGGTTCCCTTTGAGTGGGTAGGGGTCTCAGGTTCCTTGAGGGTAGCTGTGAGTTCCACCATGCCAGTTGACTGGCGGCTAGGCAACAACCTGGAGACTTCCACCTGGAAGGAGGTGGAGCTCCGGTCGCACTTGGGGATGTTGTGGTTGCCAGAGTGGGCATGCGTGACCATTCGGTGCATGGCAGCCAAACAGGGTAATCAGACAGACCTGGAGCCTGAAACAGTGGCCCAGATGACTGCCAAGAGGAAGGGCAAGGGGTGCAGAAAACCCGCCCCAGAAGTTCCCACAGTCCAGAAGGAGGCAGACCTCGAGGAGGATGCCCTGGCACCTACAGGGGAGCAAGTGGCCGAACTGGGGAACTACCTGAACTGACCCACTGACAGCAAGAGGGGGGTATAGCCAGGGAGGAGTTCTGCACATAGCACCAGGTGTGTCCTTCTCTCGTGGGTCTTAGGCAGCAGGCCAAAGACCAGGCCGCTGGAGCTGAGCCCAAGGATCACCTGATCTACTGGGAGAATGATGTCCTGTATAGCGAGCCTATGGATGCTGAGCCTAGGGCAGCCCGTGTGCCGGTGGTAGCCCAGTGCTCAGAGCCTTCCTACTGGGTTTGGCTCATGATGTGCCTCTGGCAGGACATTTGGGGCAGGGCAAGACTATGACAGATGTCACCCACTTTTATTGAGTCAAGAATTGCTTGACAAGTCTAACAGGATCTTCAGAACGCATCATAATGCTTTCTCATTATGATGCGTTCTGAAGATCCTGTTAGACTTGTCAAGCAATTGGCAAAAGTGGAGGGAAAAGTAAAGCCCCACTCCAACCCTTTCCTGTCGTGAGCACCCCTTTTGAGTGGGTAGGCATCGACATCGACATAGTGGGGCCTCTGGGCCCAAAGACAGCCTTAGGCAACAGGTTCATCCATGTCTTAGTGGACCATGCCACCCAGTACCCAGAAGCTATCCCTCTGAGGACAGTGACGGTACCCGTTGTGGCCTGGGCACTGATGGGGATCTTCACCCTCGTGGGTTTTCCCCAAGGAGGTAGTATCTGACCGGGGTACCAACTTTATGTCTGCGTACATAAAGGCCATGTGGAAGAAATGTGAAGTGAACTACAAATTCACCACTCCTTTCCACCCCCAAAGTAACTGGTTGGTTAAAAGTGTCAACTGAACCCTGAAAGGCATGATTGGGGTTCTGTCAGACTCCATGAGGCACAAGTGGGACGTCCTCTTACCATGCCTTCTCTTTGCCTACCGGGAAGTACCACAGAAGAGGATTGGCTTTAGTCCCTTTGAACTGTTGTATGGGCACCCGTACCTCTGAGTCTGGTGAAAGAAGGCTGGGAGCAAGCTCCTAGGAAGCAACCCAGGATTTAGCTACATGCTGACCTTCAGGAACCAGACCACACGCTTCAGGAAGCTCGCTCAAGAGAGCCTAGAAGCAAGCCAGGAGGACATGAAACATTGGTATGACCGAACGACCACTGTGGTTGAGTTTCAGCCTGGCCAGAAAGTGTGGGTCATGGCCCCCGTAGAGCCTTGTGCTTTGCAGGACAGGTGGTCAGGGCCATTTGAGGTGAAGGCATGCAAGAGTGATGTCACCCACCTGGTGGACTTGCAGTCTCCAAGGAACCCCTTGAGGGTTCTCCATGTGAACCCCCTCAAACACCACTTTGAGAGGTTTGAGTTAACTATGCTTCTCGCTACAGATGATGGGGTGGAAGAGGAGAGTGAACTTCTTCCTGACCTCCTGTCTGCCAAGGAGCCAGATGGATCAGTAGAAGGCTTAGTCCTCTCCTCTTCTCTGACTCTAGAACAGCAGAGTGAGTGTTGCCAGTTTCCGGGACACTTTTCCACTCTGTTCTCACTCACTCCTGGTGTCACTAATCTATGCACGCATGATGTGGAAACTGGGGACAGCCTGCCTGTGAAAAACAAGGTGTACAGGTTGGCTGACCGAGTGAAGGCCAGCATCAAGGCGGAGGTCTCCAAGATCTTGGCTTTAGGGGTGATTGAGCGCTCCAGCAGCCCTTGGTCCAGCCCAGTGGTTTAGGTACCCAAGTCTGCTGCACCTGGTGCCACACCAGAACTTTGGTTCTGTGTTGACTACCGGGGGCTCAATGCCGTCACCAAAATGGATCCCCACCTCATCTGCAGAGCTGATGAGTTCATAGACCGGTTGGGGGGAGCCAAGTTCCTCAGCACATTTGATTTAGCGCCTGGGTACTGGCAGATTGCCTTAACAGAGGGGGCCAAGGAGAGGTCAGCGGTCTCAACACCAGAGGGGCACTTTCAGTTCCGGGTCATGCCCTTTGGGTTAAAGAACGTCCCTGCCACCTTCCAAAGGTTGGTCAACCAGGTCCTGGCTGGGCTGGAAAACTTCAGTGCCACCTACCTTGATGATAATGCAGTGTTCAGCTCCAGCCCTCACACCCCTCATCTGCATTAACCATCTGAGGGGCCTGTGGTCGGTCTGAACCCGGAAGTGAGTCCCAAACATATAGGGCCTTAGCTTCTTCAGCGCCCAGACCACAGCAAATGCTTCACGTTCTATTGCACTCCACCTATGTTCCCTGGGAAATAACCTCCTCTTAATGAAGGCCACAGGTTGACCTAGGCCCTCTTCATTAAGCTGTAAGAGTACTGCTCCAATACCATGTTGTGAGGCGTCTGATTGCACAACAAACTCCTTGGAGTAGTCATGTGCCTTCAGCACAGGTGCTGTGCACATGGCAGCCTTCAAGGCAACAAAAGCGGTCTGGCGAGCCTCTGTCCAGATCACCTTTTTGGGTTACATCTTAGAAGTCAACTCAGTCAAGGGGGTAACAATGGTATTATGTCCCTTGACAAACCTCCTGTAGTAGCTAGTGAAACCTAAAAAGGCTCTTACCTCAGTCTGGGTTTTGGGAGGCTCCCAAGCCAGAATGGTGTCAATTTTTGGCTGTAGGGGTGCCACCTGGCTACTCCCTACCTGGTGTCCCAAGTACACCACAGAACCCTGCCCTATTTGGCACTTGCTCGCCTAACACTCTCCAGGGGTGTTGCAGATGTTCATCCCATGTGGAACTAAACACAGCAATATCATCCAGGTAGGCAGCACTGAACTCATCCAGCCCAGCCAACAGCTGGTTGACCAACCTCTGAAAGGTGGCAGTGGCATTCTCCATCCCAAATCGCATAACTTTAAATTGAAAGTGTCCATCTGGGGTAGAAAATGTTGCCTTCTCCTTGGCCCCCTCAGTCAAGGGAATCTGCCAGTACCCAGACGTTAAATCAAACATACTGAGGTACTTGGCAGTTCTCAACAGATCAATGAGCTCATCAACTCAGGGGATGGGGTGTGCGTCAGTCTTGCTGACCGCATTGAGTCCCCGGTAGTCTACACAGAACCTGAGTTCTGGAGTGGTACCAGGTGCAGCAGCCTTTGGGACCAATACCACTGGGCTGGCCCAAGGACTGCTTGAGTGCTCAATAACCCCTGGGGTTAACATCTTGGATACCTCATCCTTAATGCCAGCCCTGACCCTGTCAGTCACCCTGTAAACTTTATGTTTAATGGGTGGGTGTAGGAAAGTAGCCTCTTTCTAGCCTTGTTACCCCCACTTTTGGCCTGTTTGTGAGTATATGTCAGGGTGTTTTTACTGTCTCACTGGGATCCTGCTAGCCAGGACCCCAGTGCTCATAGTGAAAACCCTATTTGTCAGTGTGTTTTATATGTCTCACTGGGACCCTGCTAGCCAGGACCCCAGTGCTCATAGTTTGTGGCCTGAATGTGTGTTCCCTGTGTGGTGCCTAACTGTGTCACTGAGGCTCTGCTAACCAGAACCTCAGTGCTTATGCTCTCTCTGCCTTTAAAATTGTCACTGCAGGCTAGTGATCATTTTTACCAATTCTGATAGGCACACTGGAACACCCTTATAATTCCCTAGTATATGGTACCTTGATACCCAGGGTATTGGGGTTCCAGGAGATCCCTTTGGGCTGCAGCATTTCTTCTGCCACCCATAGGGAGCTCAGACAGTTCTTACACAGGACTGCCACTGCAGCCTGAGTGAAATAACGCCCACGTTATTTCACAGCAATTTTACACTGCACTTAAGTAACTTATAAGTCACCTATATGTCTAACCCTCACTTTGTGACGATTAGGTGCAAAGTTAGTAAGTGTGAGGACACCCTGGCACTAGCCAATGTGCCCCCACATAGTTCAGGGCAATTTTCCCGGACTTTGTGAGTGCGGGGACACCATTACACATGTGCACTACATATAGGTCAATACCTATCTGTAGCTTCACAATGATAACTCGGAATATGGCCATGTAACATGTCTAAGATAATGGAATTGTCCCCCATGCCAAATCTGGTATTGGGGAGCCAATCCCATGCATCCCCGGGGCTGCAGCATGGACCCCGGGTACTGCCAAACCAGCTCTCTGGGGTTTTCACTGCTGCTACCACTGCTGCCAACCCACAGACAGGCTTCTGCCCTTGTGGGGTCTGGGCAGCCCAGTCCCAGGAAGGCATAACAAAGGATTTCCTCTGAGAGAGGGTGTTACACCCTCTCCCTTTAGAAATAGGTGTTAAGGGCTGGGGAGAAGTAGCCTCCCCCAGCCTCTGGAAATGCTTTGAAGGGCACAGATGGTGCCCTCCTTGCATAAGCCAGTCTACACCGGTCCAGGGATCCCCCAGCCCCTGCTTTGGTGCGAAGCTGAACAAAGGAAAGGGGAGTGACCACTCCCCTGTTCATCACCACCCCAGGGGTGGTGCCCAGAGCTCCTCCAATGTGTCCCAGACCTCTGCCATCCTGAATGCAGAGGTGTGAGGGCACAATGGAGGCCTCTGAGTGGCCAGTGCCAGCAGGTGATGTCAGAGACCCATCCTGATAGGTGCTTACCTGACTAGGTGGCCAATCCTCCTCTGGGGCTGTTTCCTGGTGGTGCATGCTCTGGGGGCTGTCTGCCTTCACCCTGCACTGGAAGCCAAGAAGAAATCTCCCTTGGGTCGACGGAATCTTCCCCTGCTAACGCAGGCACCAAACTTCTTCTTCACGGTCCTCTGGGTCCCCTCTCATCGTGACGAGCATGGTCCCTGGAACACAGAAGCTGGATCCAAGTGACCCCGACAGTCCAGTGGTCCATCTGTCCAAAGTTGGTGGAGGTAAGTCCTTGCCTCCCCATGCCAGACAGTAATCCTGTGTACTGCGTGAACTGCAGCTGCTAGGGATTCTGTGCACTTTTGCAAGGAATCCTTTGTGTCTGCATAGCCCAGGTCCCCAGCACTCCGTCCTGCATTGCTCAACTCGCTGAGTTGACCACCGGCTTCGTGGGACCCTCCTTTGTAGTGTTGAGACGACTGCAGTGCTCAGTTTTCTTGAACCCGTGTTCAAGTGCTTCTGGGGGTGCTGCCTGCTTCTGCGTGGCCTCTCTGTGTTGCTGAGTGCCCCCTCTGTCTCCTCCTCTAAGGGGCGACCTCTTGGTCCTTCCTGGGCCCAGGCAGCACCCATTTTCTTCAACCGCGACCTTTGCAGCTAGCAAGGCTTGTTTGCGGTCTTTCTGCATGGAGACAACTCTGCATCCTCCAGCATGCCATGGGACATCTTCTGCGCAAAGGAGACGTTCCTGGCACCTTCCGTTGTTGCAGAGTCTTCAGCTTCGTCCACCCAGAGGCAGCCATTTTGCACCTTCATCCGGGGTTTAGTGGGCTCCTGCCCCCTCCGGACACTTTTGTGACTCTTGAATTTGGTCCCGTTCCTTTACAGGTCCTCAGGTCCAGGAATCCATCTTCAGTGCTTTGCAATCAGGATATTCTGCAAAGACCACAACTATCACGACTGGTGTGTTTCTGGGGTTCTAGGGGAACTATACTCCTACTTTTCAGGGTCTTGGGGTGGGGTATATTGAACACCCTTAGTGTTTTCTTACACTCCCAGCGACCATCTATACACTACACTAGGCCTGGGGTCCCTAAGTAGTTTGCATTCCACTTTCTTAGTATATGGTTTGTGTTGCCCCTAGGCCTATTGAATCCTATTGTGTTCTACAGTGTTTGCACTACTTTTCTAACTGTTTTGATTTTGGTTTGTGTGTATATTTTGTGTATTTTACTTACCTCCTAAGGGAGTATATCCTCTGAGATATTTATGGCACATTGTCACTAAAATAAAGTACCTTTATTTTTAGTAACTCTGAGTATTGTGATTCTTATAATATAGTGCTATATGATATAAGTGGTATAGTAGGAGCTTTGCATGTCTCCTAGTTCAGCCTAAGCTGCTCTACTATAGCTACCTCTATCAACCTAAGCTGCTAGAACACTACTAATCTACTAATAAGGTATAACTGGACCTGGCACAAGGTGTAAGTATCATCAGGCACCCACTATAAGCCAGGCCAGCCTCTTACAGTGGGCTGTCCCCAGTGTCCACATCATGTGTGAACAAGTGTGTGACCCCTGGGATCAGGGAAAACAGTGAGGTGAACTGCCCCAACACCTGGCGACAGTCCCTCTGCTGCTTTTCAGTCAGGGAGCGGGAGAGGATCACTCCCTCCACAGACCCATCTTTTTCTCCTGCAGACAGGAGGTCAGGAAGAGGCTGACTCTCCTCCTCCACCCCATCATCTGTTGCAAGGAGCATGGGCAGTTCAGTGCGGCTTGAGGCGGTTGACTTCACTCTTGCTCTTTACCACCTCAAATGGTCCAGACCACTTATCCTGGAGTGCCCTAGGCTCCACTGGTGCCATCACCCACACTTTCTGACCAGGTTGAAACTCGACCAGAGTGGCATTCCGGTCATACCACTGTTTCATATCCTCATGGCTTGCCTCCAAGTTTGCCTGCGCGAGACACCTGAAGCGGGCAGTCTGGTTTCTGAAAGACATGTAGCTAAATATATCCTGGGGGGGTTTACTAGGAGCTTTCTCCAAAGCCTCCTTCACCAGATTCAAAAGTCCCCTCACAGGGTAGCCACAGATCAGTTCAAAGGGACTAAACCCAAGTCCCTCTTGAGGCAGCTCCCTGTAAGCAAACAGAAGGCTTGGCAAGAGGACGTCCCACTTCCGCCTCAAGGGCTCTGACAGGCTCATAATCATGCCTTTCAAGGTGCAGTTGAATCTCTCAACCAGACCATTACTTTGGGGGTGGTATGGGGTGGTGAACTTGTAGGTCACCCCAACCTCCTTCCACAGAGACTTCATATACGTGGATATGAAGTTGGTACCCCTATCAGATACCACTTCCTTAGGGAACCCCATACGGGTCAAAACCTCCCTCAAAGCACAACCTACCACCAGGGAAGTGATTGACCTCAGAGGAATGGCTTCTGGGTACTGGGTGGCATGGTCCACCAAGACCAGGATGAACTTGTTGCCCATGGCTGTCTTGGGATCCAGAGGCCCCACAATGTCAATACCTACCCTCTCCAAGGGAGTACTAACAACAGGTAAAGGTTGGAGGGGAGCCTTACATTTCCCCCCACTCTTGCCACTTGCCTGACAAGTTTGGCAAGACCTGCAATGTGCATCTGAGTGCCTGCGCATTAGGGGCCAGTAAACGTGGGTGACAAGCCTCTCAAACGTCTTGCCCTGCCCTAAATGTCCAGCTAAAAGCACATCATGAGCCAACCCCAGTAGGAAGGCCCTTAAGCACTGGGGTACCACCAGCACATGGGCTGATCCAAGCTCAGGAACCTTAGGCTCACTATACAGGAGGTCATCCTCCCAATAGATCAGGTGCGATCCGGGCTCCTTGCCAGCCACCTGGTCTGCAGCCTGCTGCTGCAAACCCTCCAAAGTAGGGCATGTCCTCTGTGCTGCACGGACTGGTACCCTGGTGGGCCCCCCTTCCTGCTGCCACTGCGACAGCTCAGGGACCTCACCCAGTTCAGCCATGTGTTACCCTGTAGGCTCCGGGGCATCACCCTCAGGCTCTGCCTCCTCCTGGACCGTGGGAACTTCTGGGTCTGGTTTACCGCGCCCCCTGCCCTTCCTCTTCTTGGTGGTCCCCTGGGCCACTGTTTCAGGCTCCAGGAGCTCTTGATCACCCTTACTGACTGCCATTGACCGGGTGGATACGCATACCAACCCAGGCAGACCCAACATCTTCAAGTGAGACCTGTGTTCCACCTCCTCCCAAGGGGAATCCTCCAGGTCATTGTCTAGCAAACAATCTACAGGCATGGTTAGACTCCCAGCTACCTTCAAGAAACCTGAGACCCCCCCCCCCATTCAAAGGGAACCTGCGCCACTCTGCACAGGTGCTCTGAGTTGTCCACTGCAACTACTTGGTGAAGTACCCAGGGATCAATCTGCTCTTCAAACACCAGCTGACTCCTGACTGTAGCCACACTGGCTCCTGTGTCTCTCAGAGCCTCCACCCTCTGTCAATTGATGGTCACCCACTGCCTGTACTTTTTAGTGTTCTCAGGCACAAGGGTTCTCTGGACCATCTCACTGTCCCCTAGTGAGACAAGGGTCATCTTAGCTGGCTCCCACCCACCTGGAACCAACTCCTCCCCAAGCGCTACACTAGCCAAAACCTGGGGCTGCGCACCAGTGGGTGCCGGTGTACTCTTGGGGCATTTGGGTTCCCCCTCACATGACCCACTTGGTTCCATAACACTTAATTGGGGGTCCCCCTGCCACTGGCTTCCCTTTGGAGAACCATAGCTTCGTCTCACTGGGGGGTTAGGAATCTTTACCCTGGGATTCAGTTTGGGGCCCTTTAGAGAACTCCCCCTGTTTACCCTTACCACACCTTTCTTCTGAGCGGGACCCTGCCCACCCTTGGTGTGGTCTCCCCCATTCCTCTTTTGGAACCTGGTGCTCTCCCAGCAGTCCGCTTCCTGCGCAAGCTTCCTGGAATCAGTCAGCTTGCTGTCAATCAGGTGCTGGCCCAGCTCTGGAAAACATAAACTGTACAAGTGCTCCCAAGCAATCAGATTGTAAAGCCCCTCATACGTAGTTGCCTTACTGCCCTTCACCCAACCACCCAGTGACCTGCAATAAGAATCAACACATTCTAACCATTTTGGGATTCCTTCTTCTTATAGGACCTAAAATTATCCTTATACTGCTCAGGGGTGAGACCATATCTTGTGAGTAGGGTATCCTTCATGATAGTTTGGGTGAGATTCTGAGCATCTCTTAAAGCTGCCAGTGTATACCTCCCCTCTACCTCAAAGTGCTTCCACAGACCCGTCCCCCAATGAGCTTCAGGGACCAGATTCATGTGGAGAGCAGACTCATACCCCTTGAACCACAAGTATATGTCATCCTCTGTTTTGTAATCCTTCACAAAATCATTAAGACTGTGCATCCACCTCTCAGGCTGCACTGTGATGTGGCTGCCCCCATCCCTACTAGACTGGCTCCTCTGATCCAGTTCCCTTAAGCTGAGCTCATGAGCCAACAACAACCTTTTCTCCTTTATGGCCAACCTCAGTTTCTCCAACTCCCTCTGGTGCTCCATCTCTCCCTGTCTGTCCTGCAATTCTTCAGGGGTCAGACCCTTAGATGAGACACTGCTACCTGCACTGGAGACCCTCTCCCTGGACATAACAGGCTGACCTACAATACCATTGTGTATGGAATGCTCTTCCTCCTCCTCATCCTCCTCATCCTCTGTGTGCCCTTCAGTGCTCTTGGATGTCACCCAGGCCCTCAGAGCCTTTTGCAGCTCCTCCTTCTTGGATGAGCTCTTAATGGGACAGTCAAAACTTTTACAGAACTGTTTCAACTGAGTCTTTGTATAGCTCTCTAGGTCAAAAGCAGCTCCAACTGATGCATCTCCAGATAGGGACATGATGAAAAGTCAACAAAAGTGCAAAGTTCCAAAAAGGCAGAAAACAAGTTCCCAATGAAGTTCAGAAGTCAATCAAAGATTACCACAAAAATGGATGTAGGGAAAATTCCAAGAAAAACAGAAAAAGCAACAACCACAAGACAAGTAGTATGTGGTCACGTAGTGGTCTGCACTCGAAACAGTAGTGTACACTTAATCACTGTATGTCAAGTACAAATACAAGTCCAATCCCAACCGCTGATTACCAATGTTAGAAATGGGGTCTTTGGTTGGCAGTCAGGTTACCCCTGTCCAAGCAAGGACCCTCACTCTAGTCAGGGTAAAAGAGAATCACCCTCTGCTAACCCTCGCTCACCCTCTTGGTAGCTTGGCACGGGCAGTAGGCTTAACTTCAGAGTGCTAGGCATAAAGTATTTGTACCAACACACACAGTAACTCAGTGAAAACACTACAAAATGACACAACACAGGTTTAGAAAAATAGAGAATATTTATCCAAACAAAACAAGACCAAAACGACAAAAATCCACAATACGCAAGTCAACTTATCAATAAAAAAGCAAAAAGAGTCTTCATGTAATTTTAAACACAACGCTAATGCTGTTAGCATGAAAATGTACCTTGGGCGCATCAAAAATAATCCCTCATGGGCGAGTTTGTGTCAAGAAGGGGCTTGCGGTGTGTCAATATCACTCACGAGCGAGACCTCGCGTAATTTCTCCTTCAGTCGGGTCGGCGTGCCTCGTTTCTTCTCTCCGCAGGAGAGCAATGCGTCAATCCAGTCAGCACTCTTGGGTCCGGGCAGGCCTTGCGCCGTTTTTACATGCCCAGTGGTGTTTGCGTCAGAACTCCATCTGCATGATGATCTGAAAACCACGCACCATGGGTTGTGATCTCACCAGCCTCCGTCAGGGATGCTCTGCGTCGTTTCTCCAACCGTGGGCGTCGATCTTCGGTCCTAGGGCCTACCTCAGGGGTGTCTTATATGTAAGAAAAGGGAAGGTTTAGGCCTGGCAAGTGGGTACACTTGCCAAGTCGAATTTACAGTTAAAAACTGCATACACAGACACTGCAGTGGCAGGTCTGAGACATGATTACAGAGCTACGTAGGTGGTTGGCACAATCAGTGCTGCAGGCCCACTAGCAGTATTTGATTTACAGGCTCTGGGTACCTCTAGTGCAGTTTACTTTTTTTTTTTTTTTTTTTATTCAGTTCCCAAGAAAATACAAGTGTAATTAATCAGAGTAGACAGTCATAATATATCACAATGCGCTTAAGAAATAAAAATAAAAAAAAGAGAAAAAAGCATTTAGCCAACTATACAATATCGCTATACAGTCATTTTCTGTTACCCAATACCCCCCATATGTCTTGCCCTTTACGTCTCCCTTGCTTCCATTTCAATCATACAGGGCTTGTTCCAACTGGTGTATTGCCAGGAGGCGATTTAGCCAACTTTGATATGTGGGGGGTTGTTGATCCAACCATGCGGAGGAAATACACAATCGAGACACTGACATGGCTACGAAGATAAACTTAGAAACAAATGACTCACTTAACTCCGAAACCCTGAGTATGACAACCCCAGGTGTTAATTAAATTTCTAGTTTGGCAACCTCTTTAATAAACTGCCCAACTTTATCACGCAAATTCACCAGCTTTCTACAGGTGGCAAACATATGAATGACATCCACCCCATATAACTGACATCTTGGGCAGTGCACCCCCTCTGCCCGGCCCCATTGCACTAATTTACCAGGCGTAATATACAGATACTGCTGCCCCACCGGTTTTCCGGAAGATAAAATTCCTTACTTGTAGTTATTAAAAAAAAAAAACCTTCGGGTTAAACCAAATTTCCCATGAAGATTCTCAAATGTGGTGATTGTAGAACCCTAAATAAAATCACCTAATCTTTGTATCCACTGTTGATTCCACCTTTCTATGACATTATCTCGGAAAATCTCGGGGAGAAATGTATTATTCTTGATCAAAGTATAGTAATTATGTCTACCAAGTCCGAATTTCTTCCGCCAAGGACCCCAGTCTTTGAAAGCGGCATTTAGAACTTTAAACCGAACCTTCTTAAAATAGCTGGGCTCCAAGAATGTGAGCAATGCTCCATTTGCAGCAGGGCCGATTAGTACCTCATAAATACTCGGGACGCACTCCCCATCGTTTACCAGGCATCTGTTTTTAAACAGCAGTTGCATATACTGCATTGCAGCTGCCATCTGGTACAATTTAAAGTTGGGAAGAGGCCAACTGCCCTTTTCCCTTGGTAATGTCATATATTTACTGGCTCTAGGTATCTTACCATACGACCAGACAAACCGCATTATGAGTTGATCCAGTTTCCTAAACCAAGATTTCTTGAATTCCAATGGAATAGCCCAAAATAAATATAGCACTTTAGGGAGGAACATCATTTTTATCATATTGCACCGGTCCATAATTGTCAAATGTAAGTTGTTCCATCTACTAAAATTATACCTAGCATTACCTATAATAGGCTTAATGGTTGATCCAGACAATCTCCGCTACATGGGGTCGAATATCAATCCCTAGATAGACCGCGTGTTCTACTTTCCGAGCATCCGCCGAACTGCAGTGTTCATTCAAAACTATCTGAGTCTTATCTTTATTAAGAAGATAACCAGAGACTACCCCAAAGCTTTCTGCAGCCCCCTCGATTTCATTGAGGGTGAGATCCGGGTTGGCAGTAATGACTGCAACGTCGTCTGCGTAAGCCAGAATTTTTGTTGCCCATCCATAACGAACGACTGGCTGAACATTCAATCAATCAATCAATCAATCATAGTATTTATAAAGCGCGCTATGTACCCGTCAGGGTTTCGAGGCGTTGAGGGGGGGGGGGTGGGGAGCGCTGCTGGTTTAGCGGTCGAAGAGCCAGGTCTTGAGGAGCCTTCTGAATGCGAGGAGGTCCTGGGTCTGGCGAAGGGATGTGGGGAGAGAGTTCCAGGTCTTGGCGGCGAGGAAGGAGAAGGATCTGCCGCCGGATGTCTTGCGCTGGATTCGGGGTACGATGGCGAGGGCGGGGTTGGCGGATCGGAGTTGACGTGTTGGAGTGTAGAAGTTGAGTCTGGTGTTGAGGTAGGAGGGTCCGGTGTTGTGAAGTGCCTTGTGAGCGTGGGTCAGGAGTTTGAAGGTGATCCTCTTGTCTACCGGGAGCCAGTGGAGTTCCTTTAGGTGAGGGGAGATGTGACTAAGGCGGGGTATGTTGAGGATCAGTCGGGCGGAGGCATTTTGGATACGTTGGAGGCGTTTGATGTCTTTGGTTGGGATGCCTGTGTAGAGTGCGTTGCCGTAGTCAAGTCTGCTGCTGACAAGGGCCTGGGTCACCGTCTTTCTGGTTTCTGTTGGAATCCACTTGAAGATTCTGCGGAGCATTCGGAGGGTGTTGAAACAGGAGGAGGAGACGGCGCTGACCTGTTTGGACATGGTGAGGGCAGAGTCCAGGATGAAGCCGAGGTTTCTTGCGTGGCTGGCAGGGGTGGGTGGAGGTCCGAGGACGGAGGGCCACCATGAGTCGTTCCAGGCCGAGGGAGTGCGTCCGAGGATGAGGACTTCCGTCTTGTCGGAGTTGAGTTTCAGGCGACTGTTGTTCATCCAATCGGCGATGGATTTTAGTCCCTCGTGGAGGTTTGTTTTGGCGGTGAGCGGGTCTTTGGTCAGGGAGAGGACGAGCTGGGTATCGTCGGCGTAGGAGATGATGCTGAGATGATGTTGGCGGGCCAGTTGAGCGAGGGGGGCCATGTAGACGTTGAACAACATGGGGCTGAGGGAGGATCCTTGGGGGACGCCGCAGATGAGGTTGGTGGCTTTGGAGCGGAAAGGGGAGAGACGGACTCTCTGCGTTCTGTCGGAGAGGAAGGATGAGATCCAGTGGAGGGCTTTATCTTGGATGCCGGCTTCCTGGAGGCGGGTCAGTAGGGTGCGGTGGCAGACGGTGTCAAAAGCGGCTGATAGGTCGAGGAGAATGAGGGCTGAGGTTTCGCCGTTGTCCATTTGATGTCTGATGTCATCTGTGGCGGCGAGGAGGGCGGTCTCAGTGCTGTGGTTTCCCATTCCCATTCCCTTCCAAGAACCACTGAAAGGGATCTAAGTATAATGCAAATAATAGGGGTGAACATGGACATCCTTGCCGTGTACCCCTTTCAATCCTAAAGACGTTTGAATAGTCTCCACCGATCTGTATTCTACCACTTAGTTTCTTGTATAGGGCTTTGATGGCTGTAATAAATCTTCCCCCTAAGCCATATACCTGCAAAGTGTCCCACAGATACTCCCATTTGACTCTGTTGAATGCTTTCTCAGCATCCAGCAGAATCATAGCCATGGGCTCTGCTGCTATATGTGTAGCATCAAACAGCGCTATCACCCTTCTAATATGATCAGTTGTGTCCCTTCCGGGGACAAACCCCTGTTGATTATGACTGACCAATTTACTAATACACGCAGACAATCGAGCCGCAAATATTTTAGAGTAGACTTTTGCATCGCTATTTATAAAGGTGATTGGGCGGGACAAGCTTAAGCTAATCGGGTCCCTACCTTTCTTTTAGAACACTACAATATTAGCAGAACCCCAGGACGGGGGGGATTACCCCCTTGCTGTACATGAATCACCAGTTTCAACAACACTGGTAATAGCATATTCTTAAAACATTTATATAGGTCTAAGGGAATACCATCTGGCCCTACAGCCTTCCCATTTGGAAGCGCTACAAGCGCATCTGCCAATTCTTCCATTGTTACCTCCTGTCCCAGTGTTGATTGATCTTCTATGGTAAGCCGACCACCCAGAGTCACCCTCAGCCAGTTACTATCACTATGCTCCTGACTATTATTAGCAGCACTATATAATTCTATGTAGTACTCTCGGAAGGCTTCCCTGATGGCGTTGGGTCCTGTGACTATCAACCCTGCCTTGTTCTGTAATTTCAAAACTGAACCTAAAGAAATCCTTTAGAGAGTCCGCATTGCTAAAATATGCCCTCCTTTCTCACTAAATTCATAGCATTCCCTTCACCTTGTTAAAATATTTTCAGCTGTCCTCTCCGTTTAATATTTTCCTAATAGCATTTTAGCTATCGATACCTGGTGTAGGGCGTCCTCGACCCCAACATCATTCTTGATCGCCCCAATAAGTTGCTCTTCTGCTACCTGTAGTTCTCCCATGAGTACCTGAAACTGAGCTGCTGCTTGTTTTTGTCGCCTGACGCTGAAACCGAGGGTTTCCCCCCTTATAACTGCCTTTATTGTGTCCCACACTATCTCTATTGGGGCGGTTCCCATGTTAAAATCCAAAAATTCCTTCAACCGCATACTCATATGCTATATATACAAGGGGTCATTCAGCAAAGCTCGTTCAAATGTCCAGCTCTTCCTGAATCTCTGCCAGTCTCTTACCATAACCTCTAATACTAATGGATTATGATCTGCCATAAAACAAGGGTATAGCTTAATCTCCAGTTCATCTAGAAATATAGGTGAGACAAGAAAATAATCTAGTTGTGCGAATTTCCTATGAGGTGCAGAAAAATAGGTATAGCCCGGGTTTGACCTCTCCAGAGTTGGCCATACGTCTATGAATCCAATTTCTCTTTGCATATTCTTAATGGCCTGAAAGACTCTAGGCTTCCGCCCTGGGTATCCTTCCTTCCTAACATCTCTTAAGTTCTGTACTCCATCCCATGACCCAGTAAAATTCAAATCGCCGCATACGATATACGGAGCGGGCCATAGCACTAATTCTGCAGATATAAAATCAAATAAGGAGGGATCGTCATTCACTGAACCATATAATGAGCATAACGTAAATCTGACATTGCCAAATGGACAATCCATCAATACCCATCTCCCAATTGCGTCCGCTTTCCTTCGAGTAACAACGCACCTAGCATTACCGGTCAAAATAGCAACCCCCTTTGTTTTAGACATCTGCTCAGTACACCCTAACAGACGCAGACCCAAGGTCTCCAACAGATTTCTATCTGTCTTTTCTATGTGTGTTTCTTGCAGGCAATAAATATCTGCTTTTAATATCTTCAGGTCACCTGCAGTCTTCTTCGTCTTGCAGGATTGTTTAGTCCACATATGTTTATAGATGCTATCCGGATTGTCGACATATAAATAGCTTTGATTGATTTTGCATGACTGACTCACCATTATCAACATCCAACTTGCAATTTATACAAAAATACTTAGTTCTACATCTCTGCCCCTTTGTTACCATTTTCATAGCATACGTTCCTAGAAGCAAAACGATTTGTATCTGCTGATCGTATCTTTGACTGCATTTCTTTGGTTACAAAGTTTTTCCTTTTACTCCCCCTGTGGTGGCTTGCCCCCTCCCCCACACCCACCCATACCCCCCCACCCAACCTCATCCGCCCCTCCCTATCCACCCCACCATCCCCCACTCAGCCCCCTTCCTCACCCCTTCCACCCCCCCACCTTGATGAGCTCCCCCCGCAGTTCCTCCCACCCAATCCTCCCGCTTAGAGGCAATCGGGCCACCGTTGGCCTGAATGTTGATGTCACCCAGGTGCAGACCGCCCCCCCACCCCAGACTGCCCAGAGTGCCTGACTTAACTCCCTCAAAAAACCCCAAACATTCTTATACAATATTGCCTTCAGGATCCACACATTCTTTTTCTCACCCTTTCTCCTTTTCCGCCCCTTTCCCTCCCTTCCCATACCCTCCCCACATTATGTTGCTTTGAGCCCCAATAGATATTCTTTAGCCTGAACCTCTGAATTGAACAGTCTAACTTTCCTATTAACTACAGTCTTTAAACGAGCGGGTGCGAGCAGATACGCCTCCCCACCTTTGTACTGAAAAGGTTTAATCAGCTGTCGCAGCCTCCATCTTCGCTCTACAGTGACGTGGCAATAATCGGGTCGAGTGAAAAAGGTTACACCCTCCCCACTAGGTGGGGCATCGGGGCGGGCTTTTTCAAATATAGCCTTTCTCAAGAGGTAATTCCCAAAGTAAACCAATATAGCTCTAGGGTGTTTAGCCTCCTCTATGCGACCCTCTCGTCATACTGCTGGGAATCTATGCGCCCGCTGGACCTCAGACTCCCACTCCCAGTTGGTAAGCTCTGGGAATGCATCTCGCAGCATTTTAATCATATATGCCCTGATGTCATTGCCCTCTGCCCCTTCTCCAATTCCTAAAAAACGTAGATTATTCCTCCTCTGCCTATTCTCCTGATCTTCCAGTTTCCACATAATATCAGTTAGTTGTCCATCATGTGCTGTAGTTTGTTCTCTTGGGCCCTAACGTCTGCCTCTACTGCCATCGTCCTCTCCTCCATTGTGCTTAATTTCCCTTCAATTTCTATACATGATTTTACCACCTTGCGAACGGTTCCTTGCAGATGTTTCGTGGCCAACCTTGCCCGTCGGCTCTCTGTCCCTGTCTCAGTTTGCAGCTCCTTAATCAAGTCGTATATAGACTGTAGCATTTCTGAGTCTGTATTCCTGGCGCCGATACTAAGAACCGAGCTACATACAGGTGCATCAGCCCTCTTCTCAGCCTTGGCCTGAACCTCAGAGATATGCGCCTCCGCTGTACTCATTAGATTAGATCCTGAGTTCCATTTAAGTGTTTTTCTGCTCTGGACGGAGAGCTCCACACTGTCTCTGGTGGGAGCCCGCCCCTTGCTTTCTCGCCATCGCTGTCGCACTCTGGACTCAGCTAGTGATGAAAAACTCACTGGTTCGGAGGATATGCTAGCTCCAGTTTCACTCGAGCCTTGGTCTCTGTTGGTGGAGTCTGAATCTTCCGTCAAAGAATAAAATGTATAGCTTCCATCTTTAGGCCAACCAGGCCCTTTTTCTTTTGTCCCAATTGCTTCGGCTCCTACCACAAGTGTTTGGGCCATGTGGCTTGAATCCCCCACATGACCCGTCGGCGGGCTAGTGACTTTCCCTTGGCTGGCTTGGAGGGGATCGTAAGTTTCTTGCTCAACAAAGCCTGGTTGCACATTTTCCCCAAGGAGTGCATGTATTTCCTTATGCTTTAATGGTGCAGGATGATCCTTACCGCCCTCGAGCAACTAGACCTTAGGAACTTCAGGAGCTTGCAACCAAGTTAGAAGAGAGTCCTTTTCCTTGCTTGCACCATCAGAATGCATCTTCCCCCCGCTGTCTGCCCCAAGCTTCCCATTTAGTGTTAGTTGAGTGTCGACTTGATGGGGCACAATATACTTGGGATTATTTTCTTGTGGGCCCCCTTTCCAAAAGACCGTAATCATAGGTTGTGTCTTATCTTCAGCTAGGGAAGATGATGGAGGCATGCTGCTCGTGACATCCTTAATTGCTCCTGCTGAAAGTTTCCCACTCGATTTCCCTAATGTTGAGGTTGAACGTCTACTTCCGGGGATCATTTCCCTGTTAAATTTCTTAATCCGCTCTGCTCGAGCACCCTCCCCTTTCTCACCGAAGTTTCAGCTATTTTTTGGTGCCATAATTATGCTAAAGTTGCTGGGAAATACGTTACAAAGTTCACCAAATCTCGTTAACCAAGATTCCACACTCCATACGAACAATCGAAAAGTACTTGTGAGATTAAAGTTCACCAACTGTAGGAAGGCCTGGCCATACATGTCCAATTAAACTTATCCTGGTTCGAGTCCTATGTGTGCTCCTAAAGTATTCACCATCCATTTAGAAAAACACCTTGCTGTTAACAAAAATATCACATTTGGGAGATACGGCACCTCACCTCACTCCTTCTCACTTCCTGTGTCCCTTTAATAGCCAAGCCAGGTCAGGGTACTGCACATTAAAGCAAACCAGAGGGGGCCCACGTCGCGCGCTGCAATTCCATTGTTTACAGCGTCTCAAACGGCGTGCCGCAGAAGCCTCCACTGCTGGCCAAAATCCCAACCTCATCTCGATAGAAACGGCGCTCTGGCAAATCTGCCCAAGCTCGCGCTACTTCCCTGCCCTCTGTACTCACTTCAGGCAGTAGCAACATGGTCCTCAGGAGGTGGAGGGGAGGGCTCCGAGCCGGGGGCCTTCTGCTGCATCGGGAAGGAAAAGAAACCCCCAAGAGAAAAGGAATTCAGACGTGCGTTGAGGCTCCCAACCGCGTCTATCCCCAGCTGCTGCTTCTGAAACTGCCGGCGTCTGTGGTGGGCGGGCCTGGTGGCTGTCGCCTACATGAACACCATCTTGTCCCACCACCTCTAGTGCACTTTACTAGGGACTTACTAGTACATCAGTTATGCCAATCATGAATAAGCCAATTACATACACATTTGTTATAGGAGCACTTGCACTTTAGCACTGGTTAGCAGTGGTAAAGTGTCCAGAGTAACAAAAACAGCAAAATCAGAGTCCAGCACACATCAACAACCTGGGAAGCAGAGGCAAGAAGTTAAGGGAGACCACGCCAAGGATGAAAAGTCTAACAGAGACAAATTTATTAAGTCTATGTCAAAGTTTGTAGGGGCCTATTCTTCCAACCAGAAATCTCAGAGGGATATAAAGAGGGTGTTTCAGAATTGTGTTTTTGGTGGGGCTGGAAGAACAGGGGTTCTTTTTCCAGCAGAGGATTGGGAATTACAAGAGCTTCGTTTTCCCGAGGATGTGGCCCCTCAAATTACAGCAGAAAGTCATCCTTCTACCCTCAACGTCAACATCAGAGGGGATGTGGAAGACCAGTGATCGAAGAAATAGAGGATCAGGTAAGGTTAGACAGTACTGTTATCCCTGTAAAATTGGGCTATAGGCTTGCCCTGTTTTTATCACAATAGGGTTTGCATAACCAAAGATCCTTGGTATTGCAGACCATTCAAGGTTATCAAATAGAATTTTTAGGAGTGTCATCTCAAAGTTGGACTCCAAGTGGGGTACAGTTCAATACAGAACATCAAAATTGGCAGAGAAGGAGATTTGAGACCTCAAAGAAAAGAATGCCATTGTAGAGTCAGGTCAGGAACTAGGAGGATTTGTGAGCAATATTTTCCTAGTGGAAAAGAAGGACAAAGGTGTGAGACCTGTTATAAATCTAAGGAGTTTAAACGATTGGGTGGTATATCACCATTTCAAAAGGGAAGGGATGCATATGTTAAGAGACATTCTACAGACAGGAGATTAGATGAATCGATTGGATTTGAAGGCACGTATTTAACAGTTCCTATATGGGAGCCATCAGAAGTATCTCATGTTCAGGTGGTTCGGGAAAACTTGGAAGCTTGTTTGTCTACCATTTCGTATATCATCAGCTCCTTGGTGTTTTACAAAAGTTTTACGTCCTGTAGTGTCTTTTCTGAGAGAGAGATGGATTTGTTTAATTACTTATCTGGACAATATTTTGATCATAGATCAGTGCAGACTGAAGGTGATGGAATATACTCAGCTGGCAGTCAGTGTTTTGGAGTTGTTAGGTTTTGTGATAAACAGGGAAAAGTCTTGTTGGTGCCAAATCAGGAGACTCAATTTTTAGGTTTCCAAGTGAATACAATACAGGGGAAAATTCAGAAAGTTTTGAAACTAGATCGAATTTCCTTGAGAATGTTGGCTTGTGTGATAGGCCTTTTATCTTCTACAATACAGTTTATTTTTCCTGGACCTTTGAATTACCATGCTTTACAAAGGTTGAAAGCGGATCATTTAAGAAATGGTATGAAATACCCAGAGGAACTTGTCCTATCTTTGGAAGAGAGGGAGGAACTCAATTGGTGGTTGAAAAATATGAAAGCTTGGAATGGGAAGGCAATTTTTGGTGAAAGCCTACAGTTGGTAATAGATCAGATGCGCATTTCGATGGTTGGGGTGCTCGATATGCTTCACTTTTAGCGGAGGTCAGTGGACAGAAGAAGAAAAAATGCTTTACATAAATTGTTTGGAGTTGTTGGCAGGATCCTTTGCAATAAAATGTTTCACAAAGGACAAGGTGAAATGTTCAATCCTACTGAGGATGGACAATGTTTCGGCAGTCAGGTATGTGAACAAATTGGGCGGTCCAAAATCAAAGGATTTAACACAGGTAGTGAAGATACTTTGGGGATATTGTCTGAAGAGAGGTCTTTTAGTTCAGGCAGAACATATACCAGGGTTAAACAATGTGGAGGCAGATTGGTGCTCTCAGAATTTCAGGGATACCAGTGACTGGATGCTATGCAGACAGATTTTCTTTCTAGTGCAAGGGCTTTCAGGTCCCTTTGGGGTGAATCTCTTCACAACAGGATGAACGCTCAAGTGAGCAGGTTTTTCAATTGGCGTACAGAATCAGAAGGGATAGATGCCTTTAGGCAGTAATGGAAGGGTCCCAAACCGTATGCTTTTCCACCATTTTCAATGATTGCCCATATGACTTAATTAGTAAGGAGGTGGAAGGAGACAGTTGCAATGGTAACTCTGCTTTGGAGAGCTCAGGTGTGGTATCCAATTCTTCTGGAACTGCCAGTGGATTTTCCAATCCTACTACCATGGTTTCCGGTACTATTAGTAGGTCCAACAGGGGAAATGCATGGGTTAATAGCATTGGGACAGTTGAGGCTAGTGGCATGGAGAATTTCAGGAGCATATGGGAAGTGCCACGCCTTTCAGAACAGGCTGCATTAAGGAATCCCGGGCTCCAGGTACAAGAAAGATATATAGATTGGCATGGCAGAAATGGGTTTGCTGGTGCATGGAGAAAGGTTGTGATCCTGTTTCAATATCTTCATTGGAGGTGGTAAAATTCCTGACTGAAACATTTAAGGAGTGTTTGGCTTATAGAACAGTCAATGTTTACAGGTCACCTATTGTGGCTGGACATGTTTTGGTGAATGGTGTTTCCATCGGTTAAGATGTGGTGGTACGAAGACTGATGAGGAGTATAAGCTTAGCTAGTATAAGCTTAGCCAAGCCACCAGTTTCTATATATAATCCCGAATGGGATGTATCTAAGGTTTTGAATTTTTTGCTTAGTTGGGATTCTAATGAATGTTTGTCCTTGAGAGATTTATCTATGAAGTTGACAATTTTTTAATTCTTGATTTTGTTTAGATGGGTCTCGGATGTGAGAGCTCAAGATGTAACAAGTATAATTCATTCACCAGAATGTATTTGTTTTTATCTTTCAAGAAGGATGAAAACAAATTCCTTTTCTATATTTCATCCATATTTTGAGGAGAAGGAAAAATTGTGCGTGGTTAAGTGTGTCAAGGAGTATGAAGGGAGCATGGTGCTTGTGAGACTGAGGGGGATGAATCAATTACTAATTTCATTTAATAGATAATAGATAATGAGATAATGAGTAGAGCAGGTGTGGATATAAGCATGTTTGGTGCACATTCCGTGAGAGGAGCGGCTGCTTCTAAGACTTTCTTGACAGGGGGATCTTTGCAGGATATTCTTTTTTGTGCGAACTGGTCGAGTGATGTGACATTCAAGAGCCCGCCAAGCGGGAACCGCCAGAAGACCGTACCGCGGTCGAAAGACCGCGGCGGTCATTCTGGGTTTCCCACTGGGCTGGAGGGCGACCGCCAAAAGGCCGCCCGCCAGCCCAGTGGGAAACAGCCTTCCCACAAGGACGCCGGCTCAGGATTGAGCCGGCGGAGTGGGAAGGTGCGACGGGTGCAGTGGCACCCGTCGCGTATTTCAGTGTCTGCAAAGCAGACACTGAAATACAAGGTGGGGCCCTCTTACGGGGGCCCCTGCAGTGCCCATGCCACTGGCATGGGCACTGCAGGGGCCCCCAGGGGCCCCGCGGCACCCCCTACCGCCAGGAACAGGATGGCGGTAGGGGGTGTCAGAATCCACATGGCGGCGGAGCGCGCTCCGCCGCCATGGAGGATTCTCAAGGGCAGCGGAAAGTCGGCAGTACACCGCTGACTTTCCGTTTCTGGCCGCGGCTGAACAGCTGCGGTCAGAATGCCCAGCGGTGCACCGCCAGCCTGTTGGCGGTGCTACCGCGGTCATTCGCCCCGGCGGTTTTTACCGCCAGGGTTAGAATGACCCCCGTTATTTTAGACCTGTGGAAAATGTGGCAAGTTGTTTATTGGAACGCTTTAAACTTGCATAATGTTAGCCTCCGGGTCTTGCCATAAAATGTAGATTTTCTACAGCCTGGTGGGCAGAAAATCTGGATTTTATTAAAGACACCAAGGCCCATAACATCCCTTTCTTCAACCCACCCTTGATTAATGACTATTCTCTGTTTGTCAGGTAGCACAAGGTCATGTTTAAGGATGATCACAAGAGTTTTCAAGAACAGTTGCGGCAGTCTTTGTTGGATTGGTCAAGGATTTTACAGTTATGGTCTCTTGGATTCAACTGTTATAGACTTTTTTGTATTTGATAATATTTTGGCAAAGCAGCTGCAAATGAAGGCTGAGGATTGTGGATTCTATGGGTTTATAGTGTTGAATATTCTAATGTTCTAAGTTCTGATGTTCTTTTAAAGTGCTGCTGTGAGTAATTGCAATAAAGAAATATGAATAATATTAGCCTCTGCGTCCTTAAAAAAATCCACATTTTCTGCCCACCAGGCTGTGGAAAATCTACATTTTCTTCACATGACTCTTGACATTAGTTCCCTGTACATGATCATTGATTATGAAAATGGAATTTATGCCTGTGAACACTTTCTGGGAGCCAGACAGATGAAGTATTTAGCACACACAGGCATGATCCTTGAGGTGATGCAACATTGTCTCAAGAACAGTATCTTCATGTTCAACTGTCCTTTGTACAGTCAGGTACTGTTATTGGGTACTTGTTTTGCTCCCAGCCTTGCAACTCTTTTCCTGGATTGGTAGGAGGAACAGACATTCGATGACACCACACTGGCTCTGGATCTTGAGAATATCATTTTGTGGCTGAGGTATAGTGATGACCTCTTCATTATCTGGAGAGCGTCAACTGTCTCAGCCACGGAGTTTGTCCAGAAACTTAACAACAACACCCTTAATCTTGTCTTCACACACACTACCAGCAGGAGCAGCACTGAGTATCTTGATGTCTGTGTTGAGGTTCTTAATAGAGAAATATACACTCAGCTGTTTAGGAAAGCTACAGCAAGCAATAGACTCCTCTGTGCCCTCTGTGGACATCTAACCTGCAGTACACATAATGTAATTTATGCTCTTGAGTGTCTATGTCCCTACGATATAGTGGAAGTACCATTTTTGCTGTCAAGAAAAAAGAGTTTTAGAATATCTTAAGGCCATCGAACATAATAACCCTAAGTACCCAGCTGCCAAAACATTTCTGTGACAAACAATTCAGTGATTGCAGTAGTTTGACATTTTATGCTGTTGAACAGATTGGACTCAAACCCAGGGGGTGTGACCACACATTCAGGATGAGGGAAAGAGAATCACAACTCATCATTGAACTTGATACCCTGAATCCCGTGGGTTTGAATCAGGATGAGGAACTGAGTATTAATTTGTATGATGATTAACTGTCTTTACCCCATTTCTGTATTTTATTCTCGAGTGCCTTTTCGTGATGAGAGTTTGTTCTGCTTTTCTCCTCTTGATGGGAAATGTTATCAATGTTCATTTTGGTTCATTTTGTGTTTCGTTACAGGAGGAAAGGAAGTGGCACTCCTTGGCATTCCAGTTTTTTCAGATTAGGTGAGTTCTCCTACCCTTTTCTTTGATCTGCACTGCAATGTTCTTTGTACCTCAGATAAGACTTTTTGGCACTTTATTCTTCCTTAGATTATGTTTCATAATATTGTGACACTGAGTGGAATGATGATTTTACCTTACATTTTATCTCCACAGTATTTACCAGTGATATTGATGACTCTGCAGATATTATATCCTTTTACAATGTGTACGTTTTTAATGAGGGAGGGTATTAGGTGCTATTGTTTTATGTGATCATATAATTTTTATTATGTGACATGGAGGATATAATTTATTGATTACTCATCTATGCCAACTTGCGCTAGATTTCGCTGTTGGGTCTTAACTCATCGTCTCCAACATCGCCTTAGGTGAAATAATGCTTAACGTCCTGTCTTCAGTTTATCACAACTACGGTGACATACACTTGACTAGATTCTTGATGCTGGGCTTTAACCTGTTCTCCCCATTGTCACCCACTTGGGTGAGAGTGGATACTATGTGATGCCATGTCTTGAGTTTATCACGCCATTGGGGACACATATTTGACCATTTCCACAACTGAATTCAATATTCTTTCATAGTTGCATATATTGTAGGAGCACATGCCCACCATCGCAGGGTCTCACTAGTCATTGCTTATTGGCATATGTGGAGATTCTCGGCTTCTCTCTTTGTTTACTATTGCATGCACACGTCTGAGGACACGTCATGCATACTCAGGCATTCTTGTCATCTGAACAAGTCGTATCGATATGCAAGTGAGACATTTAAGCACAATTTATCATCCTCAATTTTAGTGTACTAATGACCACGTCACGTTTGGACTTGCAGCGTATAATGCAGTATGGTTTCGCTCTATTGCATGCGCACCTGGATTACTCCGCTTCACGTTACAATCTATTCATGCTGCTCTAACACGCACTTGATCTCATGTGTTCTGCTTCTGAATATTTGCAGATAATGCAGGCATGCTTACTTTAGGGCCCTTCTGAATTTTTGTCTCAAAGGTTTAAATCTCTTGTTCTATTGTGTCCAACAGGCAGCTGGTGCGGTCAACATTATAGGACACATAGATGTTTGTGCTTAGAATTTTTGTGTGAACAGACTATATTCATAATGTTTTTGTGATCTGATTTTCCTTTGTTTGGTTAATATTGTTGATTCCATGATGGTGTTTTTGTTATCACAGAGATACACGCTAATTTGAAGTCCTTTGTTTATTTTAATTTTTTTTATATACACTGATTAACTTGTACATGTGAGAAAGGCCACTACGCTGGCCGAACCACGTCTTCTTGGAAGCTTTCTTCATGTCCACCTAATTTGTGGAGTTGTTGGTGTATATATATATATATATATATAATCACCTAGTGGCAGCTGCCACTAGGTAGTTAAAGTTGGGACCTAGTTTCCACGGAAAAAGCTTTTTTTTACGTACCTATATCTTTGGCGCTAGTTGATGAATCTTCACAAAATTTTCCCACAAAATTTGCCACTTACTTACTACAGGTGCTGTCTGGAAAGTTTTGGGGTGATCTGTCAAGCAGGGGCTGAGAAAAAGGGGGTTTCCCAAAATGCGTTTTCCCAGTGTTCATTTACATAGGGATTTTGAATACG
The DNA here is from genome assembly GCF_031143425.1 of Pleurodeles waltl. Taxonomy (NCBI): domain Eukaryota; kingdom Metazoa; phylum Chordata; class Amphibia; order Caudata; family Salamandridae; genus Pleurodeles; species Pleurodeles waltl. The sequence goes on from NC_090443.1 coordinate 426,088,984, forward strand.
ACTGCAGCCAGAACCGCTGGACAGATTTACACCAACTTTGGCAGAAAGCCAGCTTATGGTTCAGAAAGTGCCCTTTTCCGTAATTTGGTGTAAATCCGTTCAGCAGTTTTCTAGTTATTAAATGAAATCCAAATTTGTATACATGAGGACCCGGATCCCTTGCGATGCTCACGCGGAGATTCACAAACCCTTGCGCCAGGAGAAGTGCTGTGATTGGTGGGTCGTAACCTGTGAAAAAAGTTGCGGCCGCCATTTTCTAAACCAGGACCGTGTCCCAGGGGATAAAAATAAGGATTGGAAACTATAGCAGGGATCAGGGTAAGGGTACACCATCCCCGTGGGTGCATTGTAGGTGTCTCCGAGGGACCCCTTATGCTTTTAAAAATCCCGAAACCGTTTTGTTTTCACGGGCATGGAGTCGCGACTCCATCTCAACACTCAGCGCGGCCCTCCGTGCAGTTGCGAAACTTGCTGATTCTTTTTTTTTTTAAATTGACATTCCAATACTCACTCACACACTAATGCACGCACTCACAGACCCACTCATACACACACACCCACTCACAGACCCACTCAGACCTAACTGAGTTACAATGTAACTATCACTAACGCCCTTGCAATGTACAGATTTCTCTGCAAATGTTACACTGATATTATTAATGATGTCAAAGAAGATGTCATGAATGATGTAATAACTGGGGTAATTGCAGTGCATGGCAAAGGTGTCAGTTATAATTACCTTAAGGCATGAGTTATAGTTACTTGAAATAACTCTAAGTGCTGAATATCTATGGTTCTGATGGCTACAACTTCCTGTGGATTCCTCACCTAAAGAATTTTCTCCTCGCGCCAGCTTTCAACGGAAATTTTCTTCTAGCTCTGCACGTCGACGATGATGTCACAATTGCCCGACTCCACGCGACGCCGTATGACGTCATCCAGGCAATAAGAAACCCTCGTCGACGTACAGACGTCAGTTCCCTTTTTTCCGTGCCTTCGAGTAACGGTTTTTCTTCGAGGCTACCAGGGAGCTACAGTTTCACTCCGGTGTAACTATGTTGCAGCAGAGGAAGTCAGGTTTTAAACCCTGGAAGCAGTGTGGAGGTCGCATGTCGGTCACGGACCCACATGAGAATTGCTTGTGGTGCCTTAGTTCTGACCATGAGGTTGAGTCCTGCGGTTCTTGCCAACGCATGAATCCTAAGGCCCTGAAAGAACGGGAGGCTAAGTTGTTTCTTGCTCGATCTAAGAAGAAGAAGGAGAAGCATCAACATAGAGAGTCTTCTTCTAGATCCTCGAAGTCTCATCGGCGTCATTGGGATTCTCGGCGCCGACATGGCTCACAGCGCCGATCGAGCAGAGATCGCTCCTGTGAGGAAATGCCTCCTTGGCATGGTTACCCTCTGACTTTTTGCCTTTGCTGATGCTAAGTTATGATTTGAAAGTGTGCTGGGACCCTGCTAACCAGGCCCCAGCACCAGTGTTCTTTCCCTAAACTGTACCTTTGTCTCCACAATTGGCACAACCCTGGCACTCAGGTAAGTCCCTTGTAACTGGTACCTCTGGTACCAAGGGCCCTGATGCCAGGGAAGGTCTCTAAGGGCTGCAGCATGTATTATGCCACCCTAGGGACCCCTCACTCAGCACATACACACTGCTTCACAGCTTGTGTGTGCTGGTGGGGAGAAAATGACTAAGTCGACATGTCACTCCCCTCAGAGTGCCATGCCAACCTCACACTGCCTGTGGCATAGGTAAGTCACCCCTCTAGCAGGCCTTACAGCCCTAAGGCAGGGTGCACTATACCACAGGTGAGGGCATATGTGCATGAGCACTATGCTCCTACAGTGTCTAAGCAAAACCTTAGACATTGTAAGTGCAGGGTAGCCATAAGAGTATATGGTCTGGGAGTCTGTCAAACACGAACTCCACAGCACCATAATGGCTACACTGAAAACTGGGAAGTTTGGTATCAAACTTCTCAGCACAATAAATACACACTAATGCCAGTGTACACTTTATTGTAAAATGCACCCAGAGGGCATCTTAGAAATGCCCACTGAAAACATACCAGACTTCCAGTGTGGGCTGACTAGTTTTTAACAGCCTGCCACACACCAGACATGTTGCTGGCCACATGGGGAGAGTGCCTTGTCACTCGGTGGCCAGGAACAAAGCCTGTACTGGGTAGAGGTGCTTCTCACCTCCCCCTGCAGGAACTGTAACACCTGGCGGTGAGCCTCAAAGGCTCACCCCCTTTGTTACAGCGCCACAGGGCATCCCAGCTAGTGGAGATGCCCGCCCCTCCGGCCACTGCCCCCACTTTTGGCGGCAAGGCTGGAGGAGATAATGAGAAAAACAAGGAGGAGTCACCCCCCAGTCAGGACAGCCCCTAAGGTGTCCTGAACTGAGGTGACTCTTACTTTTAGAAATCCTCCATCTTGTGGATGGAGGATCCCCCAATAGGATTAGGGATGTGCCCCCCTCCCCACAGGGAGGAGGCACAAAGAGGGTGTAGCCACCCTCAAGGAAAGTAGCCATTGGCTACTGCCCTCCCAGACCTAAACACACCCCTAAAGCCAGTATTTAGGGCCCCCCAGAACCGAGGAAGATAGATTCCTGCAACCTAAAGGAGAAGAAGGACTGCTGTACTGAAGCCCTGCAGTGAAGACGGAGACAACAACTGATTAGGCCCCAGCCCCACCGGCCTGTCTCCCTTCTTCGACGAAAACTGCAACAACGACGCATCCAACAGGGACCAGCGACCTCTGAAGCCTCAGAGGACTGCCCTGCATCTAAAGGACCAAGAAGCTCCCGAGAACAGCAGCCCTGTTCAACAAACTGCAACTTTCTGCAACAAAGAAGCAACTTTAAAGACCTCACGTTTCCCGCCGGAAGCGTGAGACTTTCCACTCTGCACCCAACGCCCCCGTCTCGACCTGCAGAAAACAAACACCTCAGGGAGGACTCCCCCGCGACTGCGAGCCCGTGAGTAGCCTGAGTTGACCCCCACAGCGAAGCCTGCAGAGGAAATCCAGAGGCTCCCCCTGACCGCGACTGCCAGTAACAAGGGACCAGACGCCTGGAACCAACACTGCACCCGCAGCTCCCACGACCTGAAGGAACCGAACTCTAGTGTAGGAGCGACCCCCAGGCGACCCTCCGCCTAGCCCAGGTGGTGGCTACCCCGAGGAGCCCCCCCTGTGCCTGCCTGCATCGTTGAAGAGACCCCCGGGTCTCCCCATTGCTTTCAATACAGAACCCGACGCGTGTTTGCACTCTGCACCCAGCCGCCCCTGTGCTGCTGAAGGTGTACTTTCTGTGCCTGCTTGTGTCCCCCCCGGTACCCTACAAAACCCCCCTGGTCTGCCCCCCGAGGACACGGGTACTTACCTGCTGGCAGTCTGGAACCGGGGCACCCATGTTTCCATTGAAGCCTATGTGTTTTGGGCACCTCTTTGACCTCTGCACCTGACCGGCCCTGAGCTGCTGGTGTGGTAACTTTGGAGTTGCATTGAACCCCCAACGGTGGGCTACCTTGGACCCAACTTTGAACCCTGTAAGTGTTTTACTTACCTGTGAACTTAACAATTACTTACCTCCCCCAGGAACTGTTGATTTTTGCAGTGTCCACTTTTAAAATAGCTTATTGCCATTTTTGTCAAAACTGTACATGCTATTGTGATTATTCAAAGTTCCTAGAATACCTGAGTGAAATACCTTTCATTTGAAGTATTATTTGTAAATCTTGAATCTGTGATTCTTAAAATAAACTAAGAAAATATATTTTTCTACATAAAAATCTATTGGCCTGGAGTAAATCTTTGAGTGTGTGTTCCTCATTTATTGCCTGTATGTGTACAACAAATGCTTAACAGTACCCTCTGATAAGCCTACTGCTCGACCACACTACTACAAAATAGAGCATTAGAATTGTCTCTTTTTGCCACTATCTTACCTCTAAGGGGAACCCTTGGACTCTGTGTACACTATTTCTTACTTTGAAATAGTATATACAGAGCCAACTTCCTACATTGGTGGATCAGTGGTGGGGTACAAGACTTTGCATTTGCTGGACTACTCAGCCAATACCTGACCACACGACTAAATTCAAAAAATAGTCATTAGAAACAGATTTTTGAAATTTGAGCTATTTTTCTAGATTTTTAAAAGTCCTGCTAGGGCCTTGTGTAAGTCCCTGATAGCATTTCTTTTAGAGTTTAAAAGTTTTGTAAAAGTTTGGATTAAGTTCTAGAGATAGTTTTAGATTCTTAAAAAGTATCCCAACTTTTAGAGAAATAATGTCTAGTACAGATGAGATTGTGGTGGAGCTCAACCTCACCCTTTACCTGCATCTTAGGATGTCAGAGTTAAGGACTCTGTAAAATCAAAAAGATAAAAACTGGATCAAACCCTACCAAAGCACAGCTCCAGGAGCTCTTGGCAGGGTTTGCTATAGACAACCCCTCTGAAGATAACCTTACAGAGGAGGAAGCTAGTGAAGTGGAGGACAATTCCCCCCTCCACTCCTAGTTAGGGAGACCAGGGTTCCTCCAACCCTGACTCCACAAGTGATAGTCAGAGGTGCTGCTTCTCCCACAGGGGAGTCCAACAGCTCTGGAAGCACTGAGGGCAGCCTCAATGAAGATGACCTCCTGTTAGCCAGGATGGCCAAAAGATTGGCTTTGGAGAAACAGCTCCTGCCATAGAAAGGGAAAGACAAGAGATGGGCTTAGCTCCCATCAATGATGGCAGCAAGTTACATAGGGTCAGAGATACTACTGACATGCTAAAAATCCCCAAAGGGATTGTAACAAAATATGAAGATGGTGATGACATCACCAAATGATTCACAGCTTTTGAGAGGGCTTGTGCAACCAGAAAAGTAAACTGATCTCACTGGGGAGCTCTCCTTTGGGAAATGTTCACTGGAAAGTGTAGGGATAGACTCCTCACACTCTCTGGAACAGATGCAGAATCCTATGACCTCATGAAGGCTACCCTGATTGAGGGCTTTGGATTCTCAACTAAGGAGTACAGGATTAGGTTCAGGGGGGCTCAAAAATCCTCGAGCCAGACCTGAGTTGATTTTGTTGACTTCTCAGTCAAAACACTGGATGGTTGGATTAATGGCAGTGGTGTAAATGATTATGAAGGGCTGTACAATCTGTTTATGAAAGAGCACCTTTTAAGTAATTGTTTCAATGACAAACTGCATCAGCACCTGGTAGACCTAGGTCCAATTTCTCCCCAAGAATTGGGAAAGAAGACAGACCGTTGGGTCAAGACTAGGGTGACCAAGACTTCCACAGGGGGTGACCAAAAGAAAGGGTCACAAAGACTCCCCAGGGGAAGAGTGTTGAGACATCCAAGGGAAAAAGTAAAGAGTCTTCTTCAGGGCCCCAAAAACCTGCTCAGGAGGGAGGGTCCAAAGCCTCTTCACAAGCCACATTTGGGTACAAGGGTAAAAACTTTGATCCCAAAAAGGCCTTGTGTCGTAGCTGTAATCAGCAGGCACACCAAACTGGAGACTATGCCTGTCCCAAGAAAGGTTTCACTTCTACTACTACTCCAGTTAGCACTGGAATGGCCAGTCTCCAGGTGGGATCAACAGTGTGCCCAGAGCAAATCAGGGTCCACACTGAAGCTACATTAGTCTCTGAGGGTGGGGTGGATTTAGCCACACTAGCTGCCTGGCCCCCTAATATGCAAAAATACAGGCAGCATCTCTTTATTAATGGGACTAGTGTAGAAGCCATGAGGGATACAGGTGTCAGTGTCAAAATGGTGACAGGCAAACTGGTTTCCCCAGGACAATACCTGACTGGACAAACTTATCCAGTCACCAACGCTGACAATCAGACTAAAGTACATCCCATGGCTATGGTAACTTTAGAATGGGGAGGGGTCACTGGCCTGAAACAGGTGTTAGTCTCCTCTGCTATCCCAGTAGACTGTTTGCTTGGAAATGACCTGGAGTCCTCAGCATGGGCTGAGGTAGAACTCAAAACCCATGCAGCCATGCTGGGTATCCCTGAACTGGTATGTATCAAGACAAGGGCACAGTGCAAGCTCAGGGTGAAAAAGAGGTGTTGGAGTCTGGAATAATGGCCCAACCCTCCAACAGAAAAGGAAAGAAGACTGGGGAACCAGCTTCAACAAAGCAAAAGAAAAAGAACCTCTCTTCTCAGGAAGAAGTTCTACCCTCTGAGGGAACTGAGCCTATGGATTTGGAACCTTATCAGGTTTAACTCTTAGGCCCAGGGGAACCCACAAGCGAACAGCTGTGAAAGGGGCAAGAAAACTGTCCCTCTCTTGAAGGCCTTAGGCAGCAAGCTGCTGAGGAAACAAAAGGAAAAGTCAGTGGAACCCACAGGGTCTATTGGGAAGATGGACTCCTTTACACCGAGGCAAGAGATCCCAAACCTGGTGCCACTAGGAGAGTGGTAGTGCCTCAGGAGTTTAGGGAGTTCATTCTGACCTTAGCCCATGACATTCCACTTGCTGGGCATTTGGGACAAACCAAGACATGGGAGAGGTTAGTCAACCATTTCTATTGGCCCAACATGTCCCAGAAAGTCAAGGAGTTGTGTGCCTCCTGTGCCACCTGTTAAGCCAGTGGTAAGACAGGTGGCCATCCAAAGACCCCCCTCATTCCACTTCCAGTGGTGGGGGTCCCCTTTGAAAGAGTGGGAGTGGACATAGTGGGTCCACTTGAACCTCCCACAGCCTCAGGGAATCAGTATATCCTAGTAGTAGTGGATCATGCTACTAGGTACCCTGAAGCAATTCCCCTTAGGTCCACTACTGCCCCTGCAGTAGCCAAAGCACTCATTGGTATCTTTACCAGAGTGGCATTTCCTAAGGAGGTGGTTTCTGACAGAGGTACCAACTTCATGTCAGCATACCTTAAACATATGTGGAATGAATGTGGGGTGACTTACAAATTCACCACACCATACCATCCACAAACCAATGGTCTTGTTGAAAGGTTTAACAAGACATTGAAGGGCATGATCATGGGGCTCCCTGAAAAGCTCAAAAGGAGATGGGATGTCCTCTTGCCATGTCTGCTTTTCGTCTACAGAGAGGTGCTTCAGAAGGGAGTAGGGTTTTCCCCCTTTGAACTTCTGTTTGGCCATCCTGTTAGGGGACCACTAGCTCTTGTGAAAGAAGGCTGGGAGAGACCTCTGCATGAGCCTAAGCAAGATATAGTGGACTATGTACTAGGCCTACGTTCCAGGATGGCAGAGTACATGTAAAAGGCAAGTAAAAACCTTGAGGCCAGCCAACAACTCCAGATGATGTGGTATGACCAAAAGGCTGCTATGGTTGAGTTTCAGCCAGGGTAGAAAGTCTGGGTTCTGGAGCCTGTGGCTCCCAGGGCACTTCAGGACAGATGGAGTGGCCCTAACCCAGTGCTAGAGAGAAAGAGTAAGGTCACCTACCTGGTAGACCTTGGCACTAGCAGGACCCCCAAAAGGGTGATCCATGTGAACCGCCTCAAACTCTTTCATGACAGGGCGGATGTAAACATGTTAATGGTTACAGATGAGGACCAGGAAGCTGAGAGTGACCCTCTCCCTGATCTCCTCTCCACTGACCCTAAAGATGGCTCAGTAGATGGAGTGGTCTACTCACACACCCTCTATGGCCAACAGCAAGCTGACTGCAGGCAAGTCCTACAACAGTTCTCTGAGCTCTTTTCCCCAACCCCTGGTCAGACACACCTGTGTACCCATGATGTGGACACAGGAGACAGCATGCCTGTCAAAAACAAAATCTTTAGACAGTCTGACCAAGTTAAGGAAAGCATCAAAGTGGAAGTCCACAAGATGTTGGAATTGGGAGTCATTGAGCACTCTGACAGCCCCTGGGCTAGCCCAGTGGTCTTAGTCCCCAAACCTCACACAGAAGATGGCAAGAGAGAGATGAGGTTTTGTGTGGACTACAGAGGACTTAATTCTCGTCACCAACACAGATGCCCATCCCATTCCAAGGGCAGATGAGTTAATTGACAAATTGGGTGCTGCCAAATACTTGAGTACCTTTGACTTGACAGCAGGGTACTGGCAAATCAGAATGGCACCAGGAGCAAAAGAAAAGACAGCATTCTCTACACCTGATGGGCACTACCAGTTTACTGTGATGCCCTTTGGCTTAAAGAATGCCCATGCCACCTTCCAAAGGTTCGTGAATCAAGTCCTTGCTGGCTTGGAGTCCTTTAGTGCAGCTTATCTTGATGATATTGCTGTCTTTAGCTCCAACTGGCAGGGTCACCTTGTCCACCTGAAGAAGGTTCTGCAGGCCCTGCAACCAGCAGGCCTCTCTATCAAGGCATCTAAATGTCAGATAGGGCAGGGTACTGTGGTTTACTTGGGACAACTTGTAGGTAGAGGCCAAGTTCAGCCACTCCAACCCAAGATCCAGACTATTCTGGACTGGGTAGCTCTAAAAACCCCGACTCAAGGCAGGGCATTCCTTGGCTTGACTGGTTACTATAGGAGGTTTGTAAAGGGATATGGATCCATAGTGACACCCCTCACAGAGCTTACCTCTAAGAAAATGCCCAAGAAGGTAAACTGGACTGTAGAATGCTAACAGGCCTTTGACACCCTGAAGCAAGCTATGTGCACAGCACCAGTTCTCAAAGCTCCAGATTACTCCAAGCAGTTCATTGTGCAGACTGATGCCTCTGAACATGGGATAGGGGCAGTTCTGTCCCAAACAAATGATAATGGCCTTGACCAGCCTGTTGCTTTCATTAGCAGGAGGTTACTCCCCAGGGAGCAGCCTTGGAGTGCATTGAGAGGGAGGCCTTTGCTGTGGTCTGGTCCCTGAAGAAGCTGAGACCATACCTCTTTGGTACTCGCTTTGTAGTTCAGACTGACCACAGACCTCTCAGACGGCTGATGCAAATGAAAGGTGAAAATCCTAAACTGTTGAGGTGGTCCATATCCCTACAGGGAATTGACTTTATAGTGGAACACAGACCTGGGACTGCCCATGCCAATGCAGATGGCCTTTCCAGGTTCTTCCACTTTGAAAATGAAGATTCTCTTGGGAAAGGTTAGTCTCATCCTCTTTCATTTGGGGGGGGGGGGGTTGTGTAAGGAAATGCCTCCTTGGCATGGTTACCCCCTGACTTTTTGCCTTTGCTGATGCTAATTTATGATTTGAAAGTGTGCTGAGACCCTGCTAACCAGGCCCCAGTACCAGTGTTCTTTCCCTAAACTGTACCTTTGTCTCCACAATTGGCACAACTCTGGCACTCAGGTAAGTCCCTTGTAACTGGTACCCCTGGTACCAAGGGCCCTGATGCCAGGGAAGGTCTCAAAGGGCTCCAGCATGTCTTATGCCACCCTAGGGACCCCTCACTCAGCTCATACACACTGCTTCACAGCTTGTGTATGCTGGTGGGGAGAAAATGACTAAGTCGACATGGCACTCCCCTCAGAGTGCCATGCCAACCTCACACTGCCTGTGGCATAGGTAAGTCACCCCTCTAGCAGGCCTGACAGCCCTAAGGCAGGGTGCACTATACTACAGGTGAGGGCATATGTGCATGAGCACTATGCCCCTACAGTGTCTAAGCAAAACCTTAGACATTGTAAGTGCAGGGCAGCCATAAGAGTATATGGTCTGGGAGTCTGTCAAACACGAACTCCACAGCACCATAATGGCTACACTGAACACTGGGACGTTTGGTATCAAACTTCTCAGCACAATAAATGCACACTGATGCCAGCTTACACTTTATTGTAAAATACACCCAGAGGGCATCTTAGAGATGACCCCTGAAAACATACCAGACTTCCAGTGTGGGCTGATTAGTTTTAGCCAGCCTGCCACACACCAGAGATGTTGCAGGCCACATGGGGAGAGTAAAAACAACAAGTGATGGACGGAATGCTGAACATTGTCAAACACTCACCCCCAGTCATAGATCTGGGTTTAATCCATCGTTCTTTTGCTCACCATGCCACCCCAGTTTGGACCCAGCCATATGCAAATCAGTCTTGACCCTGTTCCTCATGGGAACAGTCCAGACCGAACTGCCAAGCCAGGTCCTCACTGGACCGGAAACAAGCATCCTGGGACCGGTTTCGGGGTTTCACCCCTCATCAGCCAGGCTAGCTTGAATCCAGTGGCATGGGAAGCACGGGACCCACGTCTGGGCATACCCTTCCCACTTAGGGCGACAAAGAAAAAAAACAACAGATGATGGACGGAATGCTGAACATTGTCAAACACTCACCCCCAGTCATAGATTTGGGTTTCATGCCACTGGATTCAGGCTAGCCTGGCTGATGAGGGGTGAAACCCCGAAACCGGTCCCAGGATGCTTGTTTCCAGTCCAGGGAAGACCTGGCCTGGCAGTTCGGGCTGGACTGTTGCCATAGGGAACAGGGTCACGACGGATTTGCATATGGCTGGCTCCAAACTGGAATGGCATGGGCAGCAAAAAAAACGATGGATTAAACCTAGATCTGTGACTGGGAGTGAGTGTTTGCATTGTCAGCACTCCGTCCATCATCATTTTGTTTTGCTAATGTCGCCCTAAGTGGGAAGGGTATGCCCAGACGTGGGTCCCTTGCTTCCCATGCCACTGGATTCAGGCTAGCCTGGCTGATGAGGGGTGAAACCCCGAAACCGGTCCCAGGATGCTTGCTTCCAGTCCAGGGAAGACCTGGCCTGGCAGTTCGGGCTGGACTGTTCCCATAGGGAACAGGGTCAAGCCTGATTTGCATATGGCTGGGTCCAAACTGGAATGGCAGGGGCAGCAAAAAAATGATGGATTAAACCCAGATCTGTGACTGGGGGTGAGTGTTTGCATTGTCAGCACTCCTTTCATCATCATTTTGTTTTGCTAATGTCGCCCTAAGTGGGAAGGGTATGCCCAGACGTGGGTCCCTTGCTTCCCATGCCACTGGATTCAGGCTAGCCTGGCTGATGAGGGGTGAAACCCCGAAACCGGTCCCAGGATGCTTGTTTCCAGTCCAGGGAAGACCTGGCCTGGCAGTTCAGGCTGGACTGTTCCCATAGGGAACAGGGTCAAGACTGATTTGCATATGGCTGGGTCCAAACTGGAATGGCACGGGCAGCAAAAAAACGATGGATTAAACCCAGATCTGTGACTGGGGGTGAGTGTTTGCATTGTCAGCACTCCGTCCATCATCATTTTGTTTTGCTAATGTCGCCCTAAGTGGGAAGGGTATGCCCAGACGTGGGTCCCTTGCTTCCCATGCCACTGGATTCAGGCTAGCCTGGCTGATGAGGGGTGAAACCCCGAAACCGGTCCCAGGATGCTTGTTTCCAGTCCAGGGAAGACCTGGCCTGGCAGTTCGGGCTGGACTGTTCCCATAGGGAACAGGGTCAAGACTGATTTGCATATGGCTGGGTCCAAACTGGAATGGCACGGGCAGCAAAAAAAACGATGGATTAAACCCAGATCTGTGACTGGGGGTGAGTGTTTGCATTGTCAGCACTCCGTCCATCATCATTTTGTTTTGCTAATGTCGCCCTAAGTGGGAAGGGTATGCCCAGACGTGGGTCCCTTGCTTCCCATGCCACTGGATTCAGGCTAGCCTGGCTGATGAGGGGTGAAACCCCGAAACCGTTCCCAGGATGCTTGTTTCCAGTCCAGGGAAGACCTGGCCTGGCAGTTCGGGCTGGACTGTTCCCATAGGGAACAGGGTCAAGACTGATTTGCATATGGCTGGGTCCAAACTGGAATGGCATGGGCAGCAAAAAAACGATGGATTAAACCCAGATCTGTGACTGGGGGTGAGTGTTTGCATTGTCAGCACTCCGTCCATCATCATTTTGTTTTGCTAATGTCGCCCTAAGTGGGAAGGGTATGCCCAGACGTGGGTCCCTTGCTTCCCATGCCACTGGATTCAGGCTAGCCTGGCTGATGAGGGGTGAAACCCCGAAACCGGTCCCAGGATGCTTGCTTCCAGTCCAGGGAAGACCTGGCCTGGCAGTTCGGGCTGGACTGTTCCCATAGGGAACAGGGTCAAGCCTGATTTGCATATGGCTGGGTCCAAACTGGAATGGCATGGGCAGCAAAAAAATGATGGATTAAACCCAGATCTGTGACTGGGGGTGAGTGTTTGCATTGTCAGCACTCCTTCCATCATCATTTTGTTTTGCTAATGTCGTCCTAAGTGGGAAGGGTATGCCCAGACGTGGGTCCCTTGCTTCCCATGCCACTGCCCATGCCACTGGATTCAGGCTAGCCTGGCTGATGAGGGGTGAAACCCCGAAACCGGTCCCAGGATGCTTGTTTCCAGTCCAGGGAAGACCTGGCCTGGCAGTTCAGGCTGGACTGTTCCCATAGGGAACAGGGTCAAGACTGATTTGCATATGGCTGGGTCCAAACTGGAATGGCACGGGCAGCAAAAAAACGATGGATTAAACCCAGATCTGTGACTGGGGGTGAGTGTTTGCATTGTCAGCACTCCGTCCATCATCATTTTGTTTTGCTAATGTCGCCCTAAGTGGGAAGGGTATGCCCAGACGTGGGTCCCTTGCTTCCCATGCCACTGGATTCAGGCTAGCCTGGCTGATGAGGGGTGAAACCCCGAAACCGGTCCCAGGATGCTTGTTTCCAGTCCAGGGAAGACCTGGCCTGGCAGTTCGGGCTGGACTGTTCCCATAGGGAACAGGGTCAAGACTGATTTGCATATGGCTGGGTCCAAACTGGAATGGCACGGGCAGCAAAAAAACGATGGATTAAACCCAGATCTGTGACTGGGGGTGAGTGTTTGCATTGTCAGCACTCCGTCCATCATCATTTTGTTTTGCTAATGTCGCCCTAAGTGGGAAGGGTATGCCCAGACGTGGGTCCCTTTCTTCCCATGCCACTGGATTCAGGCTAGCCTGGCTGATGAGGGGTGAAACCCCGAAACCGTTCCCAGGATGCTTGTTTCCAGTCCAGGGAAGACCTGGCCTGGCAGTTCGGGCTGGACTGTTCCCATAGGGAACAGGGTCAAGACTGATTTGCATATGGCTGGGTCCAAACTGGAATGGCATGGGCAGCAAAAAAACGATGGATTAAACCCAGATCTGTGACTGGGGGTGAGTGTTTGCATTGTCAGCACTCCGTCCATCATCATTTTGTTTTGCTAATGTCGCCCTAAGTGGGAAGGGTATGCCCAGACGTGGGTCCCTTGCTTCCCATGCCACTGGATTCAGGCTAGCCTGGCTGATGAGGGGTGAAATCCCGAAACCGGTCCCAGGATGCTTGTTTCCAGTCCAGGGAAGACCTGGCCTGGCAGTTGGGGCTGGACTCCGTCCATCATCATTTTGTTTTGCACATGGGGAGAGTGCCTTTATTACTCTGTGGCCAGGAAACAAAGCCTGTACTGGGTGGAGGTGCTTCTCACCTCCCCCTGCAGGAACTGTAACACCTGGCGGTGAGCCTCAAAGGCTCACCCCCTTTGTTACTGCGTCACAGGGCATCCCAGCTAGTGGAGATGCCTGCCCCTCCGGCCACTGCCCCAACTTTTGGCGGCAAGGATGGAGGAGATAATGAGAAAAATAAGGAGGAGTCACCCCCAGTCAGGACAGCCCCTAAGGTGTCCTGAGCTGAGGTGACTCTTACTTTTAGAAATCCTCCATCTTGTGGATGGAGGATTCCCCCAATAGGATTAGGGATGTGCCCCACTCCCCACAGGGAGGAGGCACAAAGAGGGTGTAGCCACCCTCAAGGACAGTAGCCATTGGCTACTGCCCTCCCAGACCTAAACACACCCCTAAATCCAGTATTTAGGGGCCCCCAGATCCGAGGAAGATAGATTCCTGCAACCTAAAGAAGAAGAAGGACTGCTGACCTGAAGCCCTGCAGTGAAGACGGAGACGACAACTGATTTGCCCCAGCCCCACCGGCCTGTCTCCCTTCTTTGACGAAAACTGCAACAACGACGCATCCAGCAGGGACCAGTGACCTCTGAAGCCTCAGAGGACTGCCCTGCATCTAAAGGACCAAGAAGCTCCCGAGAACAGCGGCCCTGTTCAACAAACTGCAACTTTCTGCAACAAAGAAGCAACTTTAAAGACCCCACGTTTCCTGCCGGAAGCGTGAGACTTTCCACTCTGCACCCAACGCCTCCATCTCGACCTGCAGAAAACAAACACCTCAGGGAGGACTCCCTGGCGACTGCGAGCCCGTGAGTAGCCTGAGTTGACCCCCACTGCGACGCCTGCGGAGGAAATCCAGAGGCTCCCCCTGACGCGACTGCCTGTAACAGGGGACCAGACGCCTGGAACCAACACTGCACCCGCAGCTCCCAGGACCTGAAGGAACTGAACTCCAGTGCAGGAGCAACCCCCAGGTGACCCTCTGCCTAGCCCAGGTGGTGGCTACCCCGAGGATCCCCCCCTGTGCCTGCCTGCATCGTTGAAGAGACCCCCAGGTCTCCCATTGCTTTCAATACAGAACCCAACGCCTGTTTTCACTCTGCACCCGGCCGCCCCTGTGCCGCTGAGGGTGTACTTTCTGTGCCTGCTTGTGTCCCCCCAGGTGCCCTACAAAACCCCCCTGGTCTGCCCCCCGAGGACGCGGGTACTTACCTGCTGGCAGACTGGAACCGGGGCACCCATGTTTCCATTGAAGCCTATGTGTTTTGGGCACCTCTTTGACCTCTGCACCTGACCGACCCTGAGCTGCTGGTGTGGTAACTTTGGGGTTTCCTTGAACCCCCAACGGTGGGCTACTTTGGACCCAACTTTGAACCCTGTAAGTGTTTTACTTACCTGTGAACTTAACAATTACTTACCTCCCACAGGAACTGTTGATTTTTGCAGTGTCCACTTTTAAAATAGCTTATTGCCATTTTTGTCAGAATTGTACATGCTGTTGTGATTATTCAAAGTTCCTAGAATACCTGAGTGAAATACCTTTCATTTGAAGTATTATGTGTAAATCTTGAACCTGTGATTCTTAAAATAAACTAAGAAAACATATCTTTCTATATAAAAATCTATTGGCCTGGAGTAAGTCTTTGAGTGTGTGTTCCTCATTTATTGCCTGTGTGTGTACAACAAATGCTTAACACTACCCTCTGATAAGCCTACTGCTCAACCACACTACCACAAAAAAGAGCATTTGAATTATCTCTTCTGCCACTATCTTATCTCTAAGGTGAACCCTTGGACTCTGTGCACACTATTTCTTACTTTGAAATAGTATATACAGAGCCAACTTCCTACAGCTCCCGTTTGAGGTCTCCATCGGCTCGGCGCCGACCGACGTGGGAGATCAGCCCAACTGTGACGCCTCCACCTCCAACGACTCCGGCTTCACCGACGTCTCCACTGTCGGTGTATGAAGTGGATCCGCTTCAGGAGCCGAGGGCTTCTCCGGAGCAGGAGATGCCTGGGCCGTCATCGGCTTAACCTCCGGCGCTGGCTCCTCAAGGTTATCTGGCTTTCCTGGCGCTGGGCAGGGACCCCGCAGCATTTCTATATGCTATGTTTAATATTTTTACCACCATGGCGCCTGGAGGCGGGCATGCTGGTCCGTCAGGTCCTTTGGCCTTTGACATGGGTGCTCTGGCTCCTTACAAGCCGACGCCCTTTATGCCCTTTCTTCCTTCCGGAAGTACTGCTTTGGCGCGATGCCTTTGGCGTCGCCCAGAAGACCGGTGACGCTGACGACGTCCCACGTTGGATGGCTCTGAAGGTCGACGTCGTCAGAGATCTTCGGCGTCGGCTGACGCCTTATCGACGCCAGGGCTCGAGTCCAGGCTCCGCTCCAGGAGGATGGCGCTGAGGATGCTGGAAGAACAAGAATATGAGAAGCAGCACTTGAGGAAGGAGAAATTATGGAGCCTTCAGGGGACCTGCAAGGCCTGGATACTGCAAGCAGCCTAGACACTTCCCCGGAATGGGACTTGGCTTCTCTGGGGGAGTATACAGAGGAGGCTGCCTCTTTTCATGCTGTGGTGAGGAAGGCAGCAGACTTTTTGGACCTTCCACTTCCTGCTGCGGATGTTAAGACCAACATCCTTACCGAAGTGCTGCATCCAGCACCAGCTGTGGCGAAGCCCCTTCTTTCCTTCAATGAGGCTCTTTTGGTCCCTATTAAGGAGGTTTGGAAGAAGCCAGTGACTTCGGCTGCCGTAAACAGGGCGGTGGCGAGATGCTATCGAGTGGCCCCAGGTGATCTGGACTTTTTGGCCAAGCACCCAACTCCGGAGAGTTTGGTTGTGCAAGCGTCGTGCTCCCCCCGTTCTGCTCCTCGATTGTTTCCCAGAGTTCCAGCAGATAGGGAGTCTAAGAGAATGGACCAGAGAGCTAAAAAGACAAACTCGTCATGCAGCATGGCTTTAAAATCCACAAATGCTACTTGCATTTTAGGACGTTACATTTATGCCCTTATAGATGAGGCTAAGGGGCACACGGGATTTTCACCGGAGGTGTTGAACCTTTTGTCGGACGCTCAGGCGGCGGCGACCCAGGTGATCCAATCTGGGCTGGACACCTCGGACTCAGTGGCCCAGGGCTATTGGCACGTCCCTAGCGATGAGGCGGCATGCCTGGCTGCGATCGTCAGGGTTCTCCCCTGATGTTCAGATCACTCTCCTTGACCTGCCATTTGATGGGGACAAGCTTTTTGGATCGAAAGCCGACTCTGCCTTGGAACGTTTTAAGGAGAGTAGAGCCACGGCGAGATCCTTGGGGCTACAAGCAGCCACATCCTCTGCTTTAAAGTCATTTAGAAGGTTTAGAGGATTGAGTTGTGGCGCTTCCTTTCGTGGCAGGCTCCATGCGGCAGGACAGCAGTCTGCAGGAACTATTCCTTTTAGATCCCTCAGGGGCAGGGGTAGATTATGCACAAGAGGTGCTGCCCAGCAGCACTCTACCTCTTCCTCTTCCTCCGGAGGGGTGCAGCAGGGAAAGCAACCTTAGTTCTCCACCACTCCCTGTTCACACATCTCCTATAGGGGGGAGACTAACTCACTTTCTTCACATGTGGGAGTCAATAACATCAGACTCCTGGGTCACCGATATTGTGGAGAAAGGGTATGCTCTTCCCTTTTGGGAGTTTCCTCCTTCCATCCCTCCCCGCCCATCCTTCTGTTCGGACAACCATCTTCTGTTACTGCAACAGGAGGTGATTTCCCTTTTGTCAAAGGGCGCAGCAGAGTTGGTCTCAGAGCAGGAGAGGGGTCAGGGCTGCTATTCAAGATACTTCCTGATCCTCAAAAAGGATGGTCGGTTGAGACCATTCCTGGACCTGAGGATTTTGAATTGGTTCCTCAAGCAGGAAAAAGTTCAAGATGCTGAGCCTGTCACAGGTTCTTTTGGCGTTGAACGAAGGAGATTGGATGCTGTCCGTCGACTTGCAGGATGTGTACTTCCATATTCCGATCCTCAAGTCGCACAGGAAGTATCTCCGGTTTGTGGTGGGGTCGCAGCACTATCAGTTTGCGGTCCTTCCGTTTGGTCTTACTTCGGCACCCCGAGTCTTCACAAAGGTGATGGCGGTGGTTGCAGCGGAGCTCAGAACAAAGGGGATAGCAGTATTTCCTTATCTGGACGATTGGTTTATCAAAGCCAAGTCTCCATAGCTCTTGCGGCATCACCTGCAGTCGACAACTCAGTTGTTGTTCGATCTGGGCTTTTCAGTGAATGTGCCCAAATCTCAACTGGAGCCCTCTCAACACCTCCTGTTCATAGGGGCAGTACTGGGCACAACATTGTATTGGGCCTTTCCACCCCCGTAGCGGGTTCAGGATATTCAGGCGTTGATTCCAATGTTTCGAAATGGAGCGGTCGTTCCAGTCCTCAAGGTCCTTCGTCTGCTCGGTCCGTTCGCTTCTTGCATTCTGCTAGTCACTTATGCACGCTGGCACATGAGGGCTCTCCAGTGGTGCGTTCGCAGGCAGTGGTTTCAACACAAAGGAGATCTCGAGGAATCGATAAAGATCTCCAGAGACGCTGCAGCGGATCTTCGATGGTGGGCTGCAGTCGGAAACCTGTCGCAAGGAAGGCCGTTCTCGCTACCTCCGCCAGTGGCCGCGGTGATAACGGATGCTTCCACTCTAGGGTGGGGAGCTCATCTGGGGGACCTGGAGATCAAAGGTTGTTGGTCTCCAATGGAACAGAAATTTCACATCAATCTGTTGGAACTGCGGGCAATACGTCAGGCTCTCAAGGCCTTCCTCCCTTCCCTTCATGATCAGTCGGTTCAGGTCCTGACGGACAATACTACCGCAATGTGGTATATAAACAAGCAGGGAGTATTGGGGTCGTGTTTTCTCTGCAGAGAAGCTCTTCGGCTCTGGTCCTGGGTTCAGGACCACAGGATTTGCTTGGTAGCAAATCATTTGGCCGGAGTTCTGAACGTGCGTGCGGACAGTCTCAGTCGGCTCCTCTCGTCCGATCACAAGTGGCGTCTTCATCCAGATCTGGCCCTTTACATCTTCCAGAGGTGGGGATATCCACAAATAGATCTGTTTGCCACTCGGGAGAACGCGCACTGCCTGTCGTTTTGCAGCCTCCAGTATCCGGTGCAAGGAGCTTTGGGGGACGCGTTTCAGATGTCCTGGAAGGGTCAGTTGCTTTACGTGTTTCCTCCCATACCCTTGATTCCTCGGGTTTTGAGGAAGATCCGTCAAGACCGGGCACAAGTGATCTTAATAGCCCCGGATTGGCCAAGAAGGGTATGGTACTCGGATCTTCTCCAACTCTCTCTGTGCCCTCCGCTCCGTCTCCCGTACAGGGCAGACCTCCTCTCGCAGTCGCAGGGGCAGGTTCTACACCCCCACCTCCAGAGCCTGCACCTTCATGCCTGGAGATTGAACGGGGCAATCTGAGTTCCTTTTCTCTCCCGCCGGAGGTGGTGGAAGTTATTTTATCGGCCAGGCGATACTCCACCAAATCGATCTATGCAAGCAGGTGGGCCAGATTTGTCAGTTGGTGTGGAGAGAACCAAATTGATCCCTTGAAGGCCCATTCGTCAGATGTATTGTTATTCGCTTTATCCTTGGCACAGAGGGGTTGTGCAGTTGCCAAAGTTAAGGGTTATTCATCAGCGCTGTCGGATTTTCTGTGCCTTCCAGACCAACCCTCCTTGTTTAAGTCACCTCTTGTATTGAGGTTCATTAAGGGTCTCACTAATAAGTTTCCGCCCACTCCGTTTGTTATGCCACAGTGGGATCTTAACTTAGTATTGACCTTTCTTATGGGATCGCCATTTGAGCCGATGCACTCGTGTCCATTAAGATTTTTAGTTTTAAAAACTGTTTTTCTAGTGGCCATAACATCTGCTAGAAGAGTGATTGAGCTTCAGGCTCTTAGCGTAGAATCCCCATATATCTCCTTTTTCAGGGACAAAGTGGTGTTAAGGACCAAGGCGGCTTCCTGCCCGAAGGTTGTTACACCCTTTCATCTGGGACAGTCTATTACTCTCTCTTCATTTTATCCTCCGCCTCATCTATCCAAGGAGGAAGAGAGGCTTCACCGGTTGGATCCACAAAGAGCGTTGAGCTTCTTTCTCGACAGGACGAGGGAGTTCAGGCAAGACGATCAGCTCTTTGTTGGTTCCGTGGGGAAGAGGAGAGGCAGAGCTGTCCACAAGAGAACGCTGTCCAGGTGGGCCATTCTTTGCATCAAGCTTTGTTATTCTTTAGCAAAGAAAGAACCTCCTGTAGGGCTCCGAGCCCATTCCACCAGGGCTAAGGCTGCCTTGTCGGCCTTGGCTAGAGGTGTTCCTGTGGTTGACATCTGCAAAGCGGCAACTTGGGCATCCCTCCATACTTTTGTCAAACATTATTGTTTGGACTCTGAGGTCAGGAGGTTTGGCCATTTTGCCCGCTCAGTGCTGCAGGATTTCTTGGTTTGACCATTCAGGCATGAGGTGGTACTGCTTTGGGACTCTATTCTTTAGGTGAGGAATCCACAGGTAGTTGTATCCATCAGAAGAACAAGTTACTTACCTTCGGTAACACCTTTTCTGGTGGATACACTAGCTACCTGGGGATTCCTCACGGTCCCAGCTGCCCCCCGTTGCCTGACTGGTCTTACCACAAATTCCTTGGGTGAGCACCTGTATATTGTATATATGTATATGATAATGCGATGTATATATATATATATATATATATATATATATATATATATATATATATATATGTCTTTATATATGTGTATATATATCAAAGGAAACATGTTTGCATATGTATATAGATTTATTTGCATAATTTGTGTTGTTGTTTCTATTAGTTTCGTTTCGGATTATTGGAATAAAAGTTGGTATATAAGTTTAATTGATGTACTTATATCACTTCTGTAATGTTGATGTTCGCCTGTTCACCTCAAAGGCACGTAAAAAATGGTGATAACTGACGTCTGCATGTCGACGAGGGCTTCTTATTGCCTGGATGACGTCATACAGCGTTGCGTGGAGTCAGGCAATTGTGACGTCATCGTCGGCGTGCAGAGCTAGAAGAACATTCCGTCGAAAGCTGGCGCAAGGGGAAAATTCTTTAGGTGAGGAATCCACAGGTAGCTAGTGTATCCACCAGAAAAGGCGTTACCGAAGGTAAGTAACTTGTTCTTTTGTGCCTGTAAAATCTGAACCTAACTATACCTTCCCTGTAACCTTTGTTTTTGTAGTGAATTTCTACGTTTTTTAAATTTTATTTCCTAACTAAAAATGTCCCTCTAACCTTTGTATTTTTCAGTGAAGTTCTAGTTTTTTTTTAACGTTAAGCAAGAAGCCCATCACAATAAATAACTGGGGTAATTGGCAGTGCATGGCAAGGGCTTCAGTTATAATTACCTTAAGGCATGAGTTATAGTTACTTGAAATAACTCTAACTGCTGAATATCTATGGTTTTGTGCCTGTAAAACCTGAACCTAACTATACCTTCCCTGTAACCTTTGTGTTTTTAGTGAATTTCAAAGTTTTTAAAATTTTATTTACTAACTAAAAATGTCCCTCTAACCATTGTATTTTTCAGTGAAGTTCTAGTTTTTTTTTAACGTTAAGTAAGATGCCCATCACAATACACTGTGGGGGAGCTGGTTTGAACGTAGGGCCTGGCTTAGCATCGTGCTGCCCCCACCCAAGCTTGCCGCCCCTGCCCCCCTCCTCCTTGCCATCCACTGTCCATGACCATGCCCCTGCTCCCTCATTACAGCCCTGTATGGCCGTTGTTCTGCCACTGCCCTTCCCGCCTGCCCATAACAGTTAGCTTGCTACCCCATCCACCTCCGCCCCACCCTCTTTGTCCAAGTCCATGAACCAGCCCTCTCTCTACTGCCCTTCATGGTTCGATGTGCTGCCTCTGCCCCTCCCTCCTGCCCTTCATGGTCCATTATGCTACAACTGTCCCTTCTGTCTGTCCAGTATGGTCAACTTGCTGCCCTTGCCTCTTTGCCCTCTGCTCTCTGTTGTCCATGCGCATGGCCCTATCCCCTTCTTATTGCTTTCCATGGTTCGTTGTGCTGCACTGCCACCCCACTTGCCCTGTGTGGTGTATTATGCTGCTTCAACCCCTGACACCTGATCTGTAAGGTCAGTTTGGTGCCTCAGCCCATCGTCCTCCTAACCTCTGTTATTCGAGTACGTGTCCCTACACTATTCCTCCTATCCTTGCTATCTTTCTGTACCAAAATGAATGTGTCCTTATGTAATGTAACTGATGTTCATGTAAAGCACTCCAATCCCTTTGCGTCAAGTCTGTGCTATATAAAACTGCAAAAAAATAAATTAATTAAAGCCCTCATTACGCCCCTGGCGGTCGGTGATAATGTGGCGGTAATACTGCCAACAGGCCAGCGGTAACTACAATCAAATTATGACCATGGCGGAAAGATGTCTGAAAGACAGCCAATGTACCACACCGACCGCCAGGACAGAAACAACAGGCACCACGGCGGTAGCCGCCTGCAAGCAGGCGGAAGTCAAAGTTCCGCCCACCATATTATGACTTGACAATCCGGCACCTTTTCCGGGGCGGTACCAACGACATCAAAAGCTTGGTGGAAACACTGCACAGAAGTGAAAGGACTCACCATTGGAGATACAGGGAAGAACCATGCCGCCATGGAACCAGAATTGCAAGTATTTCCGATGATATTCTATGTTCTGCTCCACCACGAACACCAATCACGGCAAAGACGACGACGGCGAGTACAGCCGCCTAGCACACAAGGGAGGGGGGGAGGAAAACGACAGTGACACACACACGTACCATACACACCCCCCACACACACACACACGACATACAGACAACCAGCTGCACAAGAAAACAAGTTAATCCCCC
This sequence comes from Pleurodeles waltl, assembly GCF_031143425.1. Taxonomy (NCBI): domain Eukaryota; kingdom Metazoa; phylum Chordata; class Amphibia; order Caudata; family Salamandridae; genus Pleurodeles; species Pleurodeles waltl. Next base: position 426,111,268 of record NC_090443.1, read on the forward strand.
TAAATCGTCTGAATAATGCAAGGACAACAGGAAGGTATCAAAGTGATTGTAATAAGATCAACACAGTATAAAAAATAATTTAGCCAATGCTATAGATATTTACAAATGTACAGAAAAAGGGACACTGCCCAGTCCTCAGTTTGCATGGGCCACATGGCCACAGGGCAAAGTCCAAGGCCCCACTTGTCACCTGCATCAATATGGAGAGAACACTGCAGGGGCATCAGTTGACAAATTGGCAGGCACCTCAGGGGAAGAGGGGGGCACCTCAGCCGCAAGCAGAGACCACTGGTCCTGGAGGGGGCAACATGCCCTGTGCTTTGTTCTGGGGAGTGATTGGCCCAAAGCCTGTCAGCTGGGTGTCTTCCCCACTGGTTCTGGAGGGAGCAACATGCCCTGTGCTTTGTCCTGTGGTGTAATAGGCCACAGTCTCTCGAGTGGGTGTCTTACCCACTGGTTCTGGAGGGAACAACATGCCCTGTGCTTGGTCCTGGGGAGTGCAAGGCCACAGTCTCTCAGGTGGGTGTCTTCCCCACTGGTTCTGGAGGGGGCAACATGCCCTGTGCTTTGTCCTGTGGAGTAATAGGCCACAGTCTCTCGAGTGGGTGTCTTGCCCACTGGTTCTGGAGTGGGCAACATGCCCTGTGCTTGGTCCTGGGGAGTGCAAGGCCACAGTCTCTCAGGTGGGTGTCTTCCCCACTGGTTCTGAATAGGGCAAAATGCCCTGTACTTTGCCCTGGGGAGTGATAGGTCACAGTCTCTCGAGTGAGTGTCTTGCCCACTGGTTCTGGCGGGGGCAACATGCCCTGTGCTTGGTCCTGGGAGTGCAAGGCCACAGTCTACCAGGTGGGTGTCTTCCCCACTGGTTCTGGAGGGGGCAACATGCCCTGTGCGTTGTCCTGGGGAGTGATAGGCCACAGTCTCTCGAGTGGGTGTCTTCCCCACTGGTTCTGGAGAGGACATCACATTGCGTCTGCCGGCAGTGACGGCTGCACTGTGGAGGTGCTGGTGGTGGGAGGCTCCTGCACAGCCCCTGCACCCTCAGATGGTTGCACTGTGGTGGTGCTGGTTGTGGGAGGCTCCTGCACAGCCCCTGCACGCTCGGAGGGCTGTACTGTGGTGGTGCTGGTGGTGGTGGTGGGAGGCTTCTGCACAGCCCCTGCACCCTGTGATGGGTGCACAACCACAGTTGGTGGTGGGGGCTCTGTGACAGCTGCTGTTGCAGGCTCCTTGCCCTTCTTGCCTGCTAGTGCAGCCTTCTTGCCCTTCTTGCCTGCTTGTGCAGGCTCCTTCCCCTTTTGGGTAGCAGGTGCAGGCTCCTTCCCCTTCTTGCCTGCTGTTGCAGGCTCCTTGCCCTTCTTGCCTGCTTGTGCAGGCTCCTTCCCCTTTCGGGTGGCAGGTGCAGGCTCCTTCCCCTTCTTGACTGCTGTTGCAGGCTCCTTGCCCTTCTTGCCTGCTGGTGCAGGCTCCTTCCCCTTTCGGATGGCAGGTGCAGGCTTCTTCCTCTTTCAGCTGGCTGGTGCAGGCTCCCTCCCCTTCAGTATATGTGGCCTTGAATCCTTTCCACCATGAGTAGGTGTGGATGGAACTGGGCCTGTGGACTGTGTGGCTGAGGTGCTTGGCTGGGTTTGTGATACCCTGCCCATACGTGCAGGACGGGGGTGGGGGGTGGGGGGTAGGGAAGAGGTCAATGGTGGAAAGGAAAAGCTTTTTAGGGACATTGGGACAGGAAGAGGGGGAAGTAATGGGAGTGGAGGATGAGGGAGTGGTTATTGGAGGTGTCTGTCTGCTCGATTTGGGTGCAGGTGCATGGGCTGTATGTTGTTGTGAGGTGGATGGAGGTTTGGTGTCTGAGTGCTTGTGTTTGTGTACTTTAGGAGGGGGGACAGACACAGTGGGAGAGGACACAGGGGATGTCTGCATGGCTGTTGTGGATGTGTCTGCCAGTGAGGTGTGTGTTCTGCTTGGTGTTGTGATGATGCAGGTAGTGGATGATGATGTAGTGCATGCAGGTGTGAGTGTAGGTGTAACAGGGTGGGAGTTGGAGGAGGAGGAAGAGGAAGAGGGGGAGACAGTGGAAACAGTGGATGTTGGTGTGTCTGCAACTGGATGTTGTTTGTGTGAGTGCCTGTGGGATGAAGTTTGGTGCTTGTGTTTGCCTGTGACACTCTTGGGTGTTGTTCTGTGTACATGCTGGTCTGGCTGTGTGCTTGAGATGGGTTGGGGTTGAGGGGAATGGGCCTGGAAAGTGGTAGTTGGAGGGTGGATGGTACAAACAGGGACAATGGTTCACTGCCCTACAAAGATAGATCTCGGGAGGTCAATAGCCTTCTCACTCAGGGCAGCAGGGTTCACTGGGGCAGGGCCTGAGGCGAAGGAGATGCCTACCCTCCTGGGTGAGTGAGCACAGGCAACTCACTGAGGGGCTGCTGGGAGTGCGGTGCTGGTACAGGGGGTGTCGGCTGTAGCTGGGTTGGTCACAGAAGTGTCCGCCACCACTATGGAGCTTCCATCGGAGGAGGTATCTGAGTCTGAATTGTCCCTTCCAGTCTCCGCCGTGGTGCTCCCCTCACCCTCCGTCCCACTGGTGCCCTCAGCATCAGTGGACTCAGCCTCCTGGGTCCTGTGGGATGCAGCTCCCTCTGTCGCTGGTGCCTCTGCTCCTCCGCCAGATGGTGCTAATGCACATAAGGACAGGATGACAAAACAAGAAAAGAGGGGAGAGACAAAGGATACACTGGGTCAATGGCTGCACCAACACCACCGTTGGCGTACACAGCACCCTCACACACAGGGAACAGGCCTACGCACTATGCATTGCACCACCACTGATATTGCTAGCCACAAAGGCATGAGGAGGGGCACACACTGCCAACTGCAGCACACCTCGGACCCAGGCAGCCCTGACCAGTAGTGGATGCTTACAAGCTAGGTAGGCAGGATTATCCCTTCAGAACCCTAGCCATCAGAGGACCTATGCTGCTATGTCAGGCCTGGCCTAGGGGCACCCACTAACACACATCCACCACCCCGATACCACCCCACCAGCCATAAGTTGTAATGTTAGCCACTGTACTCACCCCCTTGTGGCTGCTGTGATGCCCTCAAGCGCCCATCCAGCTCTGGATAGGCCACCGCCAGTATGTGGGCCATCAGGGGGGTCTGGGTCCGACGGGCACTCCTTCTTCATTGGGAGGCCATCCCCAGCTGGGCCTCCACCGTCTTCCGTGCCCAGATTCTCAGGTCCTTCCACCATTTGTGACAGTGGGTCTCCGCTTGCCATAGACCCCCAGGGTCCGCACGTCCTTGGCGATGGCACGCCATATACCCTTCTTTTGATGGGCGCTGACCTGCAGAGGCAATGCAGACAGGAAAACACCATTAGACAAACAGTCCAGCCAGTTACACATATGGCCCACCATACCCGTTTATAGCAGTATTGGAACACACATAGCCCAGCACCCTATGTGTACCCAGCCAGGAGGACATCCCTCCCCCCTTACACGGAGCCATCACACACACTCCCATACCATGCCACATGCATCATGCCCACAGTGTACTCACCTGTTGGTCTGGAGGCCCATACAGCAGTCCGTACTGGGGTAGGACCCCATCCACCAGTCTCTCAAACTCCTCCGAAGTGAAGGCTGGGGCCCTTTCCCCCGTCACACAGGCCATGGCAAGTTCCGGACACAGGTCACAGCAGCACATGCAGTGCAGGACATCTCCTATGGAAGGTCAGGTAGCAAGTGAGGAATCAGATAGAAAATGGCGGTCACGTCCGTGGCAGTGCATACCGTCAACACCGGCGTAGATCACCATTGGCTACTGTAACCCATAGGGCCCAATATTAACCAATGAGGATTTGCACGGAGGTTCACGACCGCCTCCTGCCACAGCACACAACGACAGCAGGATTACCTCACTTCCGCCTGTCCCTCCACACAGGACAGGTGGACACCATTTCATGGGGGGGCAGCCCTATGAATCATGCTGCGTCACAGGAGAAATAGGCACATACTGGACAAATCACACTGACTCATTACATGTTTACAGAATGCTAACTACTGTTGTGGCTCCAATGTTCATGGATGAGAACAACAGAACATCTGTGATCCGTTAATACTTCCAATGACACACAGGTAAGACAGTGTTACTTTACATTTCAATGACTTTGGTTGTGATCTGTGTGGGAATGGCATGCTGATATTTCCCACTTCTATGCCCACTTACTGTTCCCTCTGGCAATTAATTTTGCAGATGTTGGTGATTTGACAAATACTCCCGGTGTGATCACTACAGCCAGCTACAGGTGATTAATCTATGCTCATTCTATGTACAGTTCATTTGCAATGCTTGTGCCTGTTGCAAGAAATAAATATTTGATATACATGACATACTCCAAATCCATTTTTGTCAAAGGTTGTTAATTGAAGTGCTAACATATAGGGGGAAGTGCAATGGGATGGGGTGATGATGGAGGAAAGTCCAGGGTATTGTTCCAGTGTGTTTGTAGTACAGGTGCATTGTCCAAGGGGACATAGGAAGGGGAGCATTGGCAGTTCAAGGTGGACACTGAGTGAGACACAAGGGGGACAATCAGGAGAGTCTCATTTCCTGGCAGGGGTCTTGGCATGCGTCTCTGGCTTCTGTCTGGATCGCAGGGAACGTTTGCAGGGTGGTTCATCTCCTGCAAGGGGAGGGGTGCTGGTGGCCTGTGAGTCCTGTGGCGTGGCCTCCTGGCCACTAGCAGTAGCGGAAGTGGAAGGCTGTTCCGATGTCTGGCTAGTGGCAGAGGCCCGCTGGAGTGAGACTGTCTCCCTCATAATGTTGGCCATGTCTGCCAGCACCCCTGCAATGGAGATCGGGGTGTTGTTGATGGCCTGCAAGTCCTCCCTGATTCCCTGGTACTGCCCCTCCTGCAGCCACCCGTTCTCCTGCAAGTTTTCCAGGATGTGGCCCATCGGGTCCTGGGAATGTTGATAGGCTCCCAGGATCTCGGAGAGTGCCTCCTGGAGAGTCGGTTCTCTGGGCCTGTCTTCCCACTGGCGCAGAGCACTCCTCCCAGTTTCCCTGTTGGCCTGAACCTCTGTCCCCTGAACCGTGTGCCCACTGCCAATGACCCTAGGTCCCTGATTGCCTTATGTGCGAGGTGTGGCCTAGGGTCCCTATAGAGGTGGACACACAGTTGATTGACGTGTCCTGGGGACAGAGGTGTGAGTACGCTGGGTAGGTGCTGTGGTGTTGTTTCCTGATGGGGAGGCTCTGTGGTGGTCTGTGACTGGGCTTGGCTAACCAGCTGTCCAGTGGTCCCTGGTGGGCCAGGTAGATCGTCCAGGTCCTGAAGACCAGAGTTACTGTCATCACTGTGGGTCTCTTCTGTTGGGGGACTGGATAGTGCTTGCACCTCCTTTCCAATTACATTGGCTGGGGTACCTGTGGACATGTAAATGATGTATTATGGTTTATGTGTATGACATATTGTACATCCCTGGCTTCCCCTCTATGGTTGGATTTGCCCTGCCAGCTTTCACTTTTGTATGCTAGTGTATGGTGGGATTGTTAGTTCTCTATGCTGTGCATGCTTTAGTGATGAGTGTTCAGGCAGGGCTGTGAGGGGTGTCCATGCATTGGTACAGCATGCAGGGTTTGGCATTGGGATAAGTGAGATATGATGGTGGAGTGTATGGGATGGAGTGGAGTGATGGGAGTGAGGGTGAGGGTTTGTGATGGCATCCAGGTATGGGGGGTGATAATAGTAGAGAGTTGACTTAACAGATTCCAGTCCTCCTCTGACATCGGCCAGGCCTTCGGGATGCAGTATTGCCAAGACTTGCTCCTCCCATGCTGTGAGTTGTGGGGGAGGCGGTGGGGGTCCACCTGCAGACATCTGGATAGTGAGCTGGTGTCTTTCTGCTATGGAACGTACCTTCCCCCGTAGGTCGTTCCACCTCTTCCTGATGTCATCCCTAGTTCTGGGGTGCTGTCCCATGGCGTTGACCCTATTCATGATTCTCCGCCATAGCTCCATCTTCCTGGCTATTGATATATGCTGCACCTGTGTTCCAAATAGCTGTGGCTCCACCCTGACAGTTTCCTGCACCATGACCCTTAGCTCCTCCTCTGTGAAACGGGGGTGTCTTTGTGGTGCCATGGGTGTTATGTGAGGTGTGTTGGTGAGGGTGTGTTGGTGTGTGTGATGTGGAGTGCGTGAGTAGTGTATAGGTGTGAGTAGTGTGTGGCTCTAGTTGTCTCAGTGGCCTTGGTATCTCTCTGTTGGCCATGATTTGTAATCGTAAAGGGTTGTGGGTAATGTGGTTGTGTGTTTTATAGTGATGTGGGTGTGTGGGTGTGAGGGTGTGGGGTGTGTATGGGTGTCAGGTGTGTGTTGTTTGAATTGGCCAATGTGGTGTTGTTTTGTCTGTGGGTGTCCATTGTGAGCGCAGTGGTATGTACCACCAATGGTTTACCACCATTGAATGTCCGCCGTGGTGATTCGTGGGTCATAATGTGATGGGTGTTGTTCTGTTGACGTAACGTTGTGGGTTTTGATACTGCCAGTTTATCACTGACCTTTGGGTTGGTGGATTTGTGTATGTGGCTGAATTCTGTCGGATAGGTGTGTCATAATATGGTGAACGAATATCCGCCGTGGTAAGTTGGAGGCCGTCAGAGCGGCGGTAAGCGGCATTTCCCGCCAATGTCATAATGAGGGCCTAAGTGTTTTGCGCACTTCTGATATTGGGCTATACTTGGGCTACATTTGGGTGATATATGTGCTAAATTTGGGCTCTTTTTTTCTCTCTGGTGGCCATCTTGGGAGACATATTTATTATGAAGCGTCATAATTTCCTTATTCTATGTCAGGACCAGAGGTGAGGATTATGCAGTCCTTGCTTCACTTATATCATTGCAGCAAGTTCAAAGTTCAAGTAAAAACACTGTAAAACACTACAGATTACAAATGTCCCATAGCGTTTCCATAGTAACCATAAATCAATAGTAACACTGTCCGAATGTCCACTTAAATGCGTGTCAGTTTCAGTCCTCACTGTTTTTTCACTGCTGACCCGTCAGTTAAGTCCCTTGCTTCCTTAAAGTTGTTGGGGTTGACGGGGTTTTGCCTTACAATATTGTCATTGTCTGGTAATACCATTGTATTGATTTCAAATTGCTTCACTGCTCATTTAATTTATATAGCGCGCAATAGGCTACGGCCCAAGCGCACAGTTTGGTTTCTTGTAGGTGCTCTTGGTGGCACACTTTCACGCTGCACCTGCAATCTGTCAGGCGTGCTATGAACCGTTCATTGTGCACCTTCCATAGCATGATTCAGGCACATGGTGTGCGCACTAGGGAGACAGTGATCCAGGCCCTTAGCCCTCATTTGGGTCCACCATGGTCACTTTTATCCCTGCCAACCCTTGCTGACACTGCGTACAGCAGTAAGATACAGGCATCGGCCTGTGAACCCGAGAGCCCTCTGGTGGCATATTAAGTACTTAACCCTTTCTGTGGCACATTAAATAATTAACACTTTGGCCCTCATTATGAACACAGCGGTAAACACCCCACCGCCGGCGGTGGCGGTAACAACCGCCAACAGACATGTGGTCCGAACCGCCAAATAATGAACCAACTGAAACAGGCATCCTGAAAACCACTCACCGCCAGCAGAGGAGTGCCGACAACGACGCAGAGCCTGCCCACAGCCCAACGGAAAGGCCCTACCCGTCCATCAAATAATGAAGCACTAGACTGCCGTCAGTTCTGGGGCGGGAACCACCGCCATGCAGAGCCAGGCGGAAACTAACCAAATATAAGGAAACAGTCAGCGGAGGCTCACACAACACGCCGAAGCAGACATAGATAGAGAGTTGCAGATCCTGCCAGCCCTGCTCCATGCCATATACCTCCATGACCGAGACCGCCGACGAAGACGACGACGGTAAGTACAGCAACCTACTAAACAAGGGAAGAAAGGGCACAGTTACATACCCACCCACTCCACCCACCCTGCAATGCTCCTACAACCCCTCACAGCAACACAAGCCATACACCCCACAGCAAGAGGTACTTACCCGACACATGGCAAATCCAACCTACCCAAAGTACATACATGTGCCTAACACCCCCAAACAATGAAACGAGAGACCACGGATTCAGAGTGTGCCCCAAACAACACAGGCCACACATTAACCTTTATTCTGCTCACAGAGCAACAGAAGTGCATAGAAGGCCAATGGCCAGTCCATAGTCCAAGAAGTCCAATGGGCGACAATGGCCCCAACTTGACTCCCACAAGTGCAGTGGTACTCCACCTCAGAGGGGCAACAATGAGGCATCCAGGCACCTCAGGGAACAGGGGCAGACGGTGATGGGGGAGGGGATTTATGACTGGGAGGGAGGGGCTTAGATTTCCGTTTGGAAGGTGGAGGGGGCTTAAGTTTTGTCACAGCAGCTGGTGGAGCGGACTTGGCCTGGGGTGCAGCATTGGTTCCTGGGCCAGCACGGGATCCCTTCCTCACAGGGGAGGTAGCACAGGAATGGGAAGGGCAGACAGGGGCGGGCTGTGACGTGGGAGGAGTGGACAGGGCAAGGAGGTTAGCACGTTTGGTGACGAGACAGGGTGGGCCAGTGGGTTCAAATAGGTCAACACGGGATAGGAAAAGTTTCTTAGGTGCAATTGGGGAAGGCCTGGAAAAAGGCGTGGGAGTTGAGGGAGAGGGAGTGGTCGTGACAGGTGTAGGTGTGCGTGACGTGGGTGCAGGTGACTGGACAGTATGCTGAGGTGTTGTGGATGTGTGATGGGTGGGTGTTTTTGTGTGTTTGAGTGTCTTAGGAGGAGAGGGGGTGGACACAGTGGGACAGGACAGGCTGCCAGTGTAAATGGATGTTGTCTGGGTGTCTGCAAGTCTGGTGAGTGTGCTGCATGTGTCAACTAAAGTTGTTGTGGTGAGTGCAGGTGTGGTGTCTGGGGTGCAAGATGGATGTGTGCTATTGTGGTGACTGCAGGAATAGCGTCAGCAACATTGAATTAGGGTGCAGTGCCTGTGGGTGTGCATGTACAGGGGACAGACAGGAGAGGTGGAGGAGGTGGACACACTGGGGGAAGTGGATGTTGGTGTGTGTGTATGCTTGTGGTGGGAGGTGTGCTTCTTGTGTGTTGAGGTGTGTGCCTGCGTGTCAGAATATGTGCTTTGGACGGGTGAAGGGAGTGGGGTGCTGGAAGGGGTAGAGGTGGTTAGAGGTGAAACAGAATGACCAGGGACACTGACTGCGGTCTAAGAGGAGGCCAGAGCCTGAAAAGATCTCTGTAGGCCAGACACGGCACTCTGAATGCCATCCAGATAGGCATTGGTCTGCTGCACCTCTGATGCTAGCCCCTGGATGGCATTGACGATGGTTGTCTGCCCTACAGAGATGGTTCTCAGGAGGTCAATAGCCACCTCTGTGAGGGCAGTAGGGCTGACTGGGGCAGGGGAGGAGATGCCTGGGGCGAAGGAGACGCCCACCCTTCTGGGTGAGCAGGCACAGGCAACTTGGTGGGGAGAAACTCGGAGGGCGGTGATGGTATGGGGGGTGGCGAAGATGACACAGTAGGGGTGATCCACTAGGGTCGGCCAAAGCCAGGGAGCTCCCATCGGGGGAGGTATCGGACTCACTACCTCCAGTGGTAGTTGCCTCCCCCGTGGTACTCCCCTCACCCTCCAATCCACTGGTCCCCTTGGCGTCGGACAACTCTTCCTCCGAGGATCCGTGGGCAGCTGCCTCCCCACTCGCCGGTGCCTCAGCTCCATCGCCAGATGATGCTGATGTAGAAAGACAACACAAGAGAACAGGGATGGGGAGCCAAACCAGGAGAGTCACTTGTAAATAGCTGAATAGAGGTACATCAGTGGCTCACACATACACCCCCCCAGAAAATATTCCACCAGGCAGCACCTACCGCTAAACACATGGCTGTGCCCCTGACTAGTGGCCAGAACCCTGCTGACTAGTGGCCAGAACCCTGCTCTACAGCCATTGCCCAACTAACTTAAGGACCTGCCTACTGCCGACTTGACACAAACACCCCTACTCCCCACGGGGGCCATTATGTAGATGGACATCTGTCATAGTCCCTGCCATTAGACAGCATAAATACGAACACACACACACACATCCATCAAGGGGCCAAAATATGGCATATGTACTCACCCCTTGTGGCTGCTGTGCAGCCTTCAAGTGCCCATCCAGGTCCGGGTATGCCACTGCCAGGATGCGTAGCATAAGGGAAGTCAGTGCCCGATGTGCACCTCTTCCTCGTTGGTAGGACTTCCTCAGCTGGGCCTCACAGATCTTCCTCGCCCAGCGCCGCAGGTCCTTCCACCTCTTCCTGCAGTGGGTGCTCCGCCAGTTGTAGACCTCCAGGGTCCGCACCTCTTTGGCGATGGCATGCCAAAGTCCCCTCTTCTGGTGGGCGCTTACCTAAAAGGGACACACAGAAAAGTAACACTGAGGTCAGACACTGGCCAATGACATACAGTTGGATATACGTCCACTATGGGACAGACATTTCAAACAGCCTAACAGCACACACACTGCAGCAAGTCAGGAACCCTGGACCATACAGTGTCACAAGTACACAAATGTATGCAGCCAACACCCACCACTACACACATCCATGCACCCCAAACCCGCCAACTCACCTGTACCTCTGGCCGACCATAGAGCTTGGCGTACAGGGGCAGGACTCCATCCACAAGCTTTTCCCATTCCTCATTGGTGAAGGCCGGGGCCCTTTCCCCTGCAACACGTGCCGTTTTCATGACCGAGGCAGGACACAGCAGTACACTCAGTGGAGTACCTGCATGCACGAGATCAGGGAGTCAAGTGAAATTGAGGTGACGAGTTTGCGTACGCACCGCGGCGGTGTGCACCGTCACCACTGGCGGCGATCATGATACTCTAAGAATGCCCATTGACACCATGTTAACCAATGAATTTGCGCACAGCGGTAAACACCGCCTTACGCTATTACGTCAACCGCTAGCGGTATGAGGTCACTTCCACCACAACACTTCTGGATTACAGGGGCAGACATTTTGGCCTTAACTAAGCAGTTGTAAAACCCTCATCAGTACAATGCAGACCCTATTATCCCCTAAACACCATAGGCATGTAACAATATACATTACCTCACCTGACCAGTCCTGATATATCATTGTGGTCATGTTGCTGTAAAGTCACACCGCAGATTGCGAGTCCGCTGTTAGCGAGGTCGCTTTTTGCGACCGCGCTAAAAACAAACACACAAATTGCGAGTGGGTGTCGCAAATTGCGACTGTGCCGCAAATTGCATGCAGGTGCAGCAGAACACTCTGGAAAACACTTCCTGTCTCTTGATGATGACATCACAGCCAGGAAGTTTACAAATACACCTGGGAGGAGGGAGGACCACACCCATTTTAAACTGCTGAACAGCCAACAGGAAGAACAGCAGCTACAATGGCAGAAACACCCAGGAAGAGAAAACTGAAATTTGCAGAGAAAGAACTGGAGGTGCTGACGGAGGAATGCTGCCAGCACCACGAACAACTATTTGGGAGAGCAGCCCTCAGTGTGCCAGAGCAGGAAATAAGGCGGATTTGGAGTGAAATCCAGGACAAAGTCAACTCAATGGGTGTGAGCCACAGAAGTATTGAGGAACTAAAGAAAAGGTGGTATGACCTGCGCTCCCGGACCAAGGAGAGGGTGGCAGTGCGGCTCCGGGAGATGAGGGGCACTGGAGGGGGACCATCAACCATACCACCACCCACACCCTTGGAGGAAAGAGTGGAGGAGACCCTGGAGCCAGAGGCAGTGGCCAGGATAGGAGAGCTGGACACTTCAGCGCCAGGACCATCAACCAGTGAGTACCATGAGACATGCATGTACACCCATATCTGCCATACCCCCACCCACCTAGTACACAGCAGCATGCACAACCAAAATAGCTCCATTTCAGAGTAGCAACCACCTGCATGGAGCATTATGGGCAATGTAGTCCAGTAGGCAGTTGATAGGCAACAGTTTATTAGGAAGCAGATAACAGATGGTAGATACTGACACTGTGTTCCCTATGTCCCACAGGTCTCCCACACAACACCACCTCCATCCACAGCGTCCAGCGGCCACAGGTCAGCCACCAGCCAGCACAGGACCCAGGACCAGCCACCACAGGGACCTGCACCACCCAAACACAGTCCCCTCCTGATGCACCAGTGGCCATACTGGAGTCAGGCAGCACCCGGTCCCAGCCACAGTGCCAGTGTACAGACACGGAACCTCCACCGCGTCGCAGGCGACGTCTCAATGTCCCTCCAGTGCCACAGGGTGAAGTAGGGGACGCCTCCATGTCCGCCACCGAGGCTGCACTCCTATATCGTCAGCGCCTGCAGACAAGGGAGATAAGAATTATTTCAGGGGCCTTGCGGCGCATGGAACGCAACCAGACCATAGGGCTGCAACAGGTCCACACTGAGCTGCAACATCTCAACAGCACTGTTGGTGACCTTGCGCTCTCAATTAGACAACTGGTGTCAGAACTTGTCACCGAGAGAGAGGGTGCAAGGCGCCGTGACCGGCAGCTCATCCACCGCCTGGACCGTATGTCTGCCTCCATTGTCCGGCTGGCTGTTAACACCACTGGGCTGTCACGGCGCACGGTCAGCCTCCAGGTGGACATGGGCCACTTTGCCAGCGATGTGGCACGTGGGCTGGGACGTATTAGCCAACCAGTCGATCTTATGGAGGCACGACAGGTGGCTAGGGGCGCGGCAGACACGCCGCAGGACAGTGAGGGGGGCTCTACCATTAGCAGTGTCTCAGCCACAGACACCAGGGTGTTGCGCAGTGGTAGCGCACGGCAGGGCACTGCAGACGCACCAGGAACCAGCCATGCTGGGCGAGCACGGCGTAGGGTGTGAGATACGCACTGTCATAGACTGGAGGCACATGAGGTTAATATGTCCTCATAGCAGGTGGACTTTTACAGCCCCTGATCTGTAGTTTGTGTAAATAGTTTATTGGTGCACATCATTAAAGTTCTTGTTTGTTCTACTTCACACCTGGACTCTTTGTGTGTGACATTCGTGTGTGTGGTGACAGTTAGCACGTACCTTCCAAAGTATTGGTTTGTAATGTGGTCCCGTCTCTGTCTGCCTTGATTTGCAATGCTTCTATCCCCATGATGGCGATGTGGTAGCTCTTGCTCGTCATCCTCCGAATCTGGGTCTTCTGGGGTGAGAGGTAGCCCACGTCTGGTGGCAATGTTGTGCAGTATAGTGCATGCGCCAACTATATTAAATGCTGTTATTGGGGCATACTGGAGGGCACCTCCACTTCTGTGGAGGCATCTTAATCTTGCCTTCAACAGTCCAAAGGTCCTCTCTATAATATTTCGGGTCCTCCTGTGTGCACTGTTGTATCGCCTCTCTGTCTCATTGCTGGGTGTTAAGTACGGGGTAAGTATCCATGGTCGTAGTGCATATGCACTGTCACCTGTTTGGCACAAAATGTACAATGTTAGCTGGGCATAGATGGGTTACACATTGACCTGTGTGTATGTCTGCAAGGTGTATTCAGCCATACCTAGGAGGTATCCGTCTCCAAACTCCCCACGTTCTAGCCGTTGGTGTATCCCACTGTGCCTGAAAATGTAGGAGTCATGTGTACTCCCTGGAAATTTGCCAACCATGTCAGTGATAACATAATGGGCGTCACATACCACCTGGATGTTCAGTGAGTGGGTACACTTCCGGTTGCGGAACAGATATTCCAGATTTGCAGGAGGGCATATTTGTATATGTGTCCCGTCTACACACCCTATTACATGAGGGAAGTTGGCAATCCTGTAGAATTCCAATTTGGTGCTGTTGATTTCTGCCTCATTCCTGGGTAGGTATATGTATCTGGACATGTGTGTGAGTATGGCATCTAGGAATGCTCTAAAGAACCGTGAGAGTGCACTTTGGGATACCCCACCTGCCACGGCAATGACCCCCTGATAGCTACCCGAGACCAAGAGGTGCAGTGAGCATAGCACTTGCACATGTGTGGGGATGGCGCTGCCGCGCACAGTCTGGCGTTGAAGCTGCGGATTGAGTAAATCTATTAAATCTAGTATTGCTGCACTGCTAAGTCTGTATTTCTCATATATCTCCTCCTCAGTTTGTTGGAAAAGTGTCTGTCTGGTTCTGTATATCTTCTCCTGTCTCTGGCTCCTCCTCCTCATCTGCTGTGCGGCGTGGGCTCTCCTCCTCGTTGCTATCACATATATCTCCGCCATCTTGAGTAACCCAGGTGCCTTCTGGGTCCCCTTTTATACTTTGGTTATTGTTACCACCTGCTCTGAGTTAGTGGTAAATTGGAAGTGCAAAATGGCTTTTTGCGACTAGTCGCAATTTGGGAGTGGCTATTGCATATGGTTTGCGACTCGCAAATAGCGACTTCCTATTTGCGGGTCGCAAAATGGGGTCGCTATTTTTGCGAGTCGGTAATGGCTCGCGTCACATTTTGCGATTCGGAAATGGGATTTTTGCATCCCATTTCCGATTTTGCGGGGTCGCAAATTGCGATTCGGGCCATTTACGACTCGCAAAAGTTTGCTACATCTGGCCCTTATTGCCACATAGCAGACAGCCAGGCTGTCTGCCTCTAAGGGTTGTCAGTGACAGTCCTGTTTTGCACCATTTTCTAGGTGATTTTGGCTATCCCAACTTGCGTTGGCTCCTGACACCAGTGAGGAATCCTGGAACAGATGCAGAGTGGAATTACAATGAGGCCCATGGACATACTAGGAGGGTGATAGAGCTCACAATAGGTCTCCTGAAGGCTAGATTGCGTTGCCTACATATCTCAGGTGGTTCCCTGGCCTATGGGCCTGAAAAGGGTGTGTAGAATAGTGGTGGTCTGCTGCATGCTGCACAACGTGGCTGTGAGAAATTCTATCCCCCTCTTGGAGGAGGAGGGTGCTGTATATCCAGAACAGCTTCCTCAGAGAGGAGATGAGAGTGATAGTGATGATGAGGAGGGGGAAGATGTAAATACCAGGACCCAACTTATACAACTCTACTTCCAGTAACTCTGTGGGACAATTGGATGAGATTGCTGTCTGTGCAGCATACTGTCAGTGTGCCTTGTCATCTAGGGGGGTGTTGGGTCAATACTAATTGCCACTGTGACCAGGACTGCATAGGACAGGTTACAATATTGTATAATAGTTCAACACATCTGTAGGCACAACAACATGTAATGCGTGTGGTGCATTTCCTGCTACTCAGATAATAATAAATGAGTTATCATACAGTTGCATCCATACTTCACTTTGTTTCAACTTAATGACAGGGGACATTGTAACAGATGAAATGGTGTTTTATTTGGTGCAGGGATTAAATCGTGCAGATTACAGTGATGGGAGTGGGCTACTGGTGGTTGTAAAATATGGCAACATGGTCACATCATTTGTTGGCAGTAGTGGTAGGTCCACCAATGTTTACAAGAGTTTGTTGTAGTTTTCACATGGTTTGGTCGTTGATTCAGTGGGACGCTTGGAGGACAGTTCTTGCCAGAGAATCTTCTTTGAGGGGTCCTTGGTCTTGGCAGGTGTTCCTGTACCATATCTGGGCCTGAGGGTCCGTTTGGGTGCCTGGTGTTGGCCTTTACGGGTAGAGATGGATGTCCCCCGTGCATCCTGAGAGGGTGGTACATGTGCAGTTGCTGCTGATGCTGTTGTTGTCCGGTCTCTATCCTGGCCTGTAGTAGGGGCTTCCTGGTCTGTTTGGGCCTCAGGATGTATTACGCCAAGGTGCATCAGCGCACCTGCTATGCTGGCCATTGTGGCATTGTGCAGTTTCCACTGCTCCATGGCCTCTTGGTGGTGTGCTAGCTGCATCCTTTGACTCTGCTCCAGAGTGGATACTATCTGGGCCAATCTGTCCTGGGTATGGTGATATGCTTCCAGGACCTGAGAGATCACGTCCTGGGCTGCAGCATCCATTCTGTGGCCTCCCCCCTGGGACACTGATGCCCTCCCACTGGGCCTAGCCCCCTGTGCATGTGTCCCCTGCACAGGTCTTGTGGTACCACTTGTACTGGGGCCATCGTCTTCCTGCCTGTTGGTAGGGGGTGACTGAGGCCCCTGTCCATGTGTTCCACCAGTCTGTGGCCTGGATACAAAGGTGTGGGGACGGTTGCCCTGGGCTGATGTTGTTGGCTGGGTGGTAGGGGTATCAGTGGTATCCTGGGTGGGGCTGCTGGATGGTGACAGTCCAGGACTGTGTGAGGGGCCAGGGAGATCGTCAATGTCCAGGGTTCCATCCCCAGTGTCCTGGGAGGTCCCCCTGTCTACCTGTGGGGCACTGCTACTCCTTGTCCTGTCCGTCAGGGTGGCATGATGGTGGTGCTTGTTGGGGGGAATGGACATGTCTGTTACAATTGCATGATCGGATGGGGTGCACAGGACTGGCTGGTTTTGTGCAAGTTTTCACACTTTGGGGCCATGCAGGATGCTTTCGTGGGGTGTGGAGGTGCACTGTGGTGCTGTTGGCCATTGTGATTCCTTGCAGGGATGGGTGGCGGTGCACAGGGGGAGGGATGTGGGCCTGTTAGTGGGTTTGTGGGCATGCAGGGTGACTTGATGTAGTGATTGTGGCCTTGGTGGGGTTGTGGTCCTGGTGGTAGTTGGAGGGGTGAGGTGGTGCATGCATTCCAGGTGTGATGGATATGGGGTAATTGTAGATGTCTTACCCAAGTCCATTCCTCCAGTGAGTACAGTGAGTCCCTCAGGGTGCAGGATGGCCAGTACCCTTTCCTCCCAATCAGTGTAGTCGGGCGGTGTTGGTGGAGGTCCTCCCCCAGCCTTCTGGACTGCAATGTGGTGCCTGGATGCCATGGACCTGACCTTCTCACGCAGGTTGTTCCATCTCTTGCGGATGTCGTCCTTCTTGCGTCGATGGTGTCCCACAGCATTGACCTCGTTGACTATTGTCTGCCATAGCTCCATCTTCCTGCTGATAGGGGTGTGCTGGACCTGTGCCCCGAATAACTGTGGCTCCACCTTCAAGATCTCGTCCACCATGGTCCTTAGCTCCCTTTCTGTGAAATGTGGGTGTTTGGGGGGTGCCATGGTGAGTGTTGTGAATGGTGTCTCGTGTGGATCTAGGTGAGGGTGCTCTTGTGTGGTTGGGTGTATGTATCATATATTGTGGCGTTCAGTGTCTGCTTCTGGAGTTCTCTCTATTAGTTGGCATAATTTCATTGCAAAGGATTGTGAGGTATGTCTGTGAGTGTTTTATAGTGTTGTGGATGTGTGTCAGGTGTGTGGGTTTCAAACTTGCCAATGTATGCATTTCTTGCTGTTGGGTCCACTTGCCGCCCGTGGCGGTCTGAACCGCTAATGGTCGTTCGGCTTCCACTGACCGGCGCGGTCATTTGTGCTTCGTTATTTGGAGGGCGGGGTGTTTGTGTGCTTGGCGGTGGTGGGGTGGGAGGTCCAGCATTTCCTCCGACAAGCTCCTGGTGGTGACTGGTGGCAGAGAGATTTTTGTCGGATTCTGATGTTTTCTTCATTATATGGCGGGTTTCAGTTCACCGCCAATGGCGGTCTTCTGTTCGCCGTCGCCACAGCGGTCAATGGTGTTTACCGCCGTGCTCATAATGAGGGCCTTTGTGGCATATTAAATACTTAACCCTTTGTTTTAAAACAGCACCTGCAAGAGGGCTGGCCTATGATAAACAGTGAAGGGTGTTTCATATTTAAGTGCTCTCACCCCAGCTGAAATGGATTTCTTCCAGGATCACACATATTTCCCTAACTTGGCCTCAGTGAAGGAATGGCACCCTCATCGAAACATTCCTTCAGGGGTGGACCAGCTCCTTTCTCAGGCAATTGCCAAAGCGCTGGCACCCCCTGCAGGAGAGAGTGGACAAACTTATGTCCCAAGTTTCAGATGGAACAAGGATCTTGGGCTACACTGGGGCAGGTCCCACTGGATCATCTGCCACAAACTCTTGGAGGCCTCTAAAATCTAATGCAGGGCACCTGGAGAGCTTTGGCCGATTACAGGAAACCTTCTGTAAGAGTGTAAGAGTGCACGCATGTTAAAGAATGTACCCTGCCAGGAGGATGTTCTACCTGGAGATCCTGGTGACAAGGTCATCCTGGAATTTGACCCCAACCTAGGGTCTCCCTAATTTGGAGGGACGTGACTCGGGAAGACCTTGGCGCCCAAACTCAAACACACCTCACGTTTGTGTGAATGGGATCAAGGAGACATGGATATGTTTGACCCTGAAGACATACCACTCAAGGTCTTTTCGGAGTGGGTTTCAGACCAAAAAGTGGCAGAGTATGTGGCGAGTAAAATTCGAAACCCATTGGACAGAGTGCCCTAGACCAACTTTGGAGGGCAAGGTGGCGGCCACCCCCACTAATGACCCTAAACCACGTATATTTTGTTCCAAATATATGAGGGATCCTAAAAAATGGATCAACCGCTCCTGGCGCGCATGCCAGAGTAAGCTCTTGGATGTCTTAGGCCCCCTGACTAAGATAACAGAGCTTAGGGAGCATTCCAAACTGTCAATGTCTCCTAACCCCACAGACACTGTGGTGGGTTGGGCACAGAGGGTGGTCGGTCTCCAATTGTCTCCAATAGTCATCACTTGTGCCCTGTCTGCTGAGAGATGGCGATCTCCCCTGATAAAGATCGACCCTAACCTTGGGGAACTCTCATCTTCTGAGGCAGGGCTAATGACGCAAGACATCCTCTTCGGGAACCCTTTGTGAAGGAATTGGGAGGAGTTGGGAGAGGCAGAGCCTGCCTTGCTGCCTGAGGAGGAACTAATGCCCCAGGAGGTTCACTGATAAGCGGTACTCTTTTTTCCCATCACAAAATAGGAGGGAGACTGAGGTTGTGCATCCACAAATGGACCCAAATCGCTTTGGACCTTTGGGTGTTGAAGACCAATAAGGTCTTCCACATAGAACTCTACGGAACTCCGGTTCAAACCACGTGACCACGTCCAATACATTTTTCCCTACAGGAGTCAGAATTGATCGACACAGAGTTCCAGGAGGTGCTCTCCAACGCAGCTTTCATTTCGACATTTCCACATCCGAGGAGCGACCTTTCCTGGTGGAAAAGAAGGACAAGGGGTTTTGACCGGTGACAAACCTCAAGGAGTTCAGCGAGTGGCTGGTTTACCTCCACTTCAAGATGGAGGGAATCCACCTCCTAAAAGACCTTCTCTTTCAGGGTGATTGGCTACTGGATCTCAAGGACGCCTATTTGACGGTCCCCATTTTTCCTCCTCACTGTAGTTTCCTCCAGTTCCAATGGAGGGATCAGACCTACAAATTCCAGTCCCTACCATTTTGCCTCTCCTCAGCTCCATGGTGCTTCACGAAACTCTTGTAACCTGTAGTGGAGACATTATGGATGCAGGGTATCATACTGATTATACATCTAGACGATATTCTGCTAATGGATCAATCTCACTTACAGGTAGTGGCCCACCTGAACACGACTATTGCGCTATTGCAGGACCTCGGGGTTGTCATCAACAGAAAGAAATCAGAGCTGACTCCATCTCAGTCAATGACATTTAAGGGATTCCTGATCGATACCACTTCAGCCACGTTGAAACTTCTGGAAAGAAAAATTATCAAGAAGGAACTTCTGAAAGTTCTCAAGAGAGACAGGATATCTCTCAGGAAGCAAGTTGGATTGTTGTCATCCTTGATTCAAGATATTTTCCCAGGACCACTGCACTACAGGGCCCTTTAACGGTTGAAAGCATCCCACTTGAGGAGAGGTCTTACATATTCGGAATGAGTGGCTCTGTCACAGGAGGTCAGAACGGAGATTCAATAGTGGATAGACCACATGGAGGCATGGAACAGACGGGTGCTCTTCGGATCCCTTCCGGACATGATAATAGAGTTGGATGCCTGCAGACTGGGTTGGGGCGCCCGATGTGGGGAGATCTCCATGGGAGGACAGTGGACGCAGGAGGAGTTGAGTCTTCATATTAACTGCCTGAAACTTCCTGCAGGTTCTTTTGCAATCCGATCCCTAACTCAGGACAAAGTTTCTTGTTTCATCCTGTTGAGGATGGACAATACAACTGCTGTACAGTATATCAACAGTCTGGGCGGCACTCACTCCAGAGCGCTAGCGGGACTGGCCAAGAACTTTTGGCACTATTGCCTCAGAAACAAATACCGGTGAAGGCAGAATACTTTCTGGGGTCGCAGAACATGGTAGCAAATTTGAACTCCAGGCATCTGAGGGATTCCAGCGACTGGCAACTGAGTCCGCTAATATTACAATGGAGCAGTGGGGACCTTGTATTATAAATCTCTTCACGTCCACAGTGAAAGCACAACTTCCCAGGTATTTCAGTTGGAGACCGCACCCGGGAGCAGCAGCAGTGGATGTCTTCCTGCAAGATTGGACATCGGGACAGGCCTATGCATTCCCCCCCCTTTTCTCCTGATCCCCAGAGTGGCACCTCAGGTCTGGAGAAAGAGAGCGTCCCTGATACTCATCACCCCGATTTGGAGGTCACAAGCCTGGTTCCCCACACTTCTATAAATTTCATGGATGGAACCACCATCAGGGGGACAATGGCAGGGCATTGGAATTCCGAAGGAAGCTGGCAATCTCATCAGACAAGCATGGGCTTCCGGGTATGACCAAAAGATATAAATCGGCCTGGAATCCATGGTCCCGTTGGTATACAGAGATGTTCCTGGATCCCGTGGGGGCCTCCACTTCCACACATAATAGGTTTCCTAGTGGACTTATTCAAAGCGGGCTGGCTTACCACACAGTGAATTCTTTTCAATCAACGATTTCAGCAGGACACCTCGCCATCAATAATATTCCGGTGGGTCAACACCCCGTGGTCTGTAAGTTGCTTAAAGGCATCAGATTGTCTAGCCCTCTGGAGCCCAGGTACTCCAGCTAATGGAATATTAATAGGGTCCTCCATCTCTTTTCGGATTGGCAGGATAACCAGTCCCTATCCAGGAAGGAAATATTAGCAAAATTGTTCATGCTCATATGCCTCATCTCGTGCAAGAGAGTTTCGGATGTCCGGGCCCTTGACATTACAGCAAGGGTTTTTACATTGGAAGGGGTTACATTTATTATATCTGGACGGACCAAAACAAATACCAGGTTGGTATCATATCCTATGTTTGAAAGTCATCCTAAACTCTGTGTAGTAAGGTGCCTGAAGGCGTACGAGAAGATGACAATGGAATAAGACCACCAGCTGAGAAACGGTTATTGATTGCCATCAAGAAGCCACATAAGGCCGTTTCTTCCCTGTCTATTGCAAAGTGGGTAAGATGGCTTATGACAGAGGCAGGTATTGATGTTCAACTCTTTGGTGCTCACTCTACCAGAGGTGCTATGGCCTCTAAGACGATCCAGGTTGGTTGCAGACTGGAGGATATAATGAATGTGGCCTACTGGTCTTCAGAATACACATTTAAGAAATTTTGTTTCCAACCTATTCATGAGGCCGTATCGTAGGTAGTGAGTAAGCTTTGAACATGCATAATTCTCGCCTCCGGTCCTGACACAGAACAAGAAATTTCCTAGCTAACGTAAAGGAAAGTTTCAGTCCTATTAAGGACGCGGAGGCAAGGATTATCCCACCCTATACATTTACATTACATCCCTGCCTGTTTTTTCAAACAAGGATTGGTACAATAGACAGAGGGTTATTGATAGAGTCATGCATAATTACAGGTAATATTCCTACTCACAACCTATGGCTCTAAGCATGATGTTCATAAGAAGATTGCATACTGTTCTGATTGTCAATTGATGCTCATTGTTCTTTATTTGGAGGCATATTATTAAGATAGAACATTGTTGAGATTTCTTCTGATACTCACATTGAATGGTTAAAATTTTAAAAATGTTATCAGATGTGCTGTAGGATGACTAATGTTTTGTCTGTATTCTAGGACATGATTCCAAAACGGATTGAGGCCGCTTGAACTTAACTTCCTACAGTGAAGAAGAGGAAGGACTAAAATCAACACACATTTACATGGACATTCGGACAGTGTTAATATTGGTTTATGGTTACTATGGAAATGTTATGACTCTCTTGGAACATGTAGTGTTTTATGTTGTTTTTTACTTGAACTTTGAACTTGCTGTAATACTAAAAGTGAAAAAAGAACTGCATAATCCTCGCCTCCATGTCCTTAATAGAATTGAAACCGTCCTTTACGTTAGCTAGGAAATTTCTCATTTACTGCAGTATCCTCAGTAGAAAATGCTTGACGTTTTCCACGAAGATTCAATCGAGATGGCTTTCAGATGTGCCACATTTTTGGCAAACATTTTGAATGTTAGCCCTGTAGTTGCTCATTAGAACACTGTAAACTGCTGATCACCAGGGAGTTAAATGGCAGTCTGCTGCTGGTGTTGAAAAGGTATGTTTCAGTGTACATGTTGGAATGTTTCAATGAAATTGAAGATAAAGATATTTGAGAACTCACTTAAAACGTCCTAATTTTAATTTCTACAGCATTAACCATAATTTCTATGACAAAATGACCCAACTCATGCTTTGTTTTACCAGTTTGTTGTTCCTTTCTAAATCAAATGTTTTAAGTTTTACCAGCTTGATTCAATCAAGATGGCTTCAGGTATGCCACACTTTTGTCATAGGTAAGACTGTTAGAACACTCTAGGAGCCTGTAGTAGAACACTGGGGAATCAACAGACAGGCTGAACCTGTTGGAAGTACATGTTTTACTGAGAGTGTCGGACTCTATTCCCATAGGGCTGAGAAAGATAGTGTGAATTTACAGAAAATATGCCCTTATTTTAGCTTCTGGAGCACCTTTCCATCACCTGTATGGGAAAATCATGAGAAAGCATGATTCATGAAATCCCAGCAGAAGGATTTTTCACAGGGTAAAAGCACCTTAGAACACACCACGATTCCTAAAATTAGTATTGTACCATCAACAAATGATTTATATTTTAGTAAAAAATCTGTTATCACCCTTTATATGTTCTCCTTTTTGTGACCCTTGCTAAAGTAGGTGTTTTAGTAAAAATTAATAATGGATATTCATATATTCTGAGTAATGGATTTGTGTAGAAAATATAATAATGTATGCACACGTTTGAAAATGTAAACATGTGAGTGGCCGCCAATGTAAACTTATTAATGGCTTATTAATATGAAATATGGAGCTTATGTTTGATTAATGTAGTAATACATAATATTGAGGCTTATGCATTATGTATTAGCTTTATTAATTGTAGGCCTTAACTTAGCGGTGGTCCTGGCCTAGTTGCACGCCTCATGTCAAGCTGTATTTCTAAACCGATTGATAGATTAATAAAATATTTGCTTACAGAATTAAACTGTGATTTTCCACTGTGCTGAACAAATGTGCTTGTAGCTAAAAGTCTTGCTCATGAGAACCGCTTGCTAGAAGATGCTGTTCTTGCTAAATGTAACAATATGAGTGTAATGTATGTAAGACTGACTTTCTCAGGAGGAGGACAATGGAGACACTGACTGGTGTATAAATTTCAACAATATTGTTACCCGACAAGCCGGATGATTAGGGCATTACAAGTGGAGCCAATCAGCGGCATGTGAACCAAGTAGTAGTAGATATTATAGATTTGAAGTTTTAGTTTATTTGACAAAGTGTGAACATGCATTCCCTTGACCAATAGGGACTTGGGAAGTAGTTTTAGGAACTCTAACTTAGCAGGACTGCACTGAGAAGAAGTTGACATTGAGCTTTTGCCTTAGCCACTGCCGTTACTTTCTTGAGCATCTTGACAAGAGACGTGCTTAACTTTACTGCTTAAAGACTTTGCCTTTTCTGAACTTTGATGCTGAATCGTGATGCCTTGCTGACTGAACTGATGTCCTGATGACGAAGACTAGCTTAGCTTGCCGATCGATTTGAGGAGAGGTGCATTAATACTGATGTGTTCCTTAAGACTATTTGCTTTTCCTTTCTAGGTACCAACCGCAATAATTTGATAGAGCCATAGTTAGATGTTTTCCAAATTTGTTTTTACTAAATTGTTTTGCATGAAGTCCAACATGCCAATGCTAATCTGGTGTTAGTTCAGGGATACTTACTAATGAAAGTCTGCTATAGGGAATAATATTTGATGTCTTTTTTTGCTGAATCTAAACGTATGTTATATTGTTTGTGCACTTGTTCTTGTTATTAATTTGCACAGTAACTTTAGAATGTGTAGTGGTTCAAGCCTTGATTAGATTAAGCTTCTTTCGCCGCTTTGGACAGCCAGTGTTGTTCCTATATGTTTATCATTTGATTTTGAGATTATCTTATATGACATTAGCATTGTTAATATAGGGAAATACATACTCTAACTTTTACTAAAAGGTATGATTATTCATGAATGAGAGGTCATGGTGTGTGAAATTACTGATTCCAATTGATTATTAATGCTATTGATTATCATTTATTGTTATTGTTATTGATTAATTATTGATTATTGATCTGCATGTACTGGAGTTATGGTGGTAACATCTTATTTGAGAGTCAAAGGGTTCATCGACCGATTTGCGTGCCCTTGTAAGTTTATTTATAGGTCTCACACGCTAACAGAGATGGTAGCAGACTGATAGACGTCCGGTACAGGTTTGTCTCCTTAAGAGGTTCACAGAAATAGCAACAACTTGATGGTCTGCCTCCTTAATAAACTATCATACGTGTTCACAGAGCCGGTAGCAGGAAGACATAAAGATTAACGGAGATGATAGTTGCTTGATGATTTGGTATTTTGAGAGTTCATTGTTGCTGAGATTTGGATTTATTTTTCAATGACACAAATCGGAGAGAAAATGTTTCCCTAAGTCCTGAAATGACTTTACCAGAATCTTGGAGCCTGCCAATGATTGTTTGAGGATGTTCTCGGAGTTCTAATGATAGAGTGAATGAAATAGGTTTTGCGCTTGCACAGCTTATGCAAATCGCAGGTGAATTGTGATGTTTGTGAGGGTTTAGGGCATTTGCGTACTCCAAATGAAGTGGTAGAAGGAGTGTGCGTACTCCGCAGTGTGAGAATAGGGAATTTGTCGAACTTCACATGTGTGTGGCGCTATGTGCTAAAACATTGTCCACGTGGTTGTTGATGTATGGACGCTCCGTGGTCTAAGACTCCAGAGCATATTGAAAAGTGTACACACTTGGTTTTATGTTGTAATTTGTCTGGTTTAATAGGTCGATCGGGTGTGGTCAACAAGTCAGAGTGTGAGTCAAAGTGAGTGAAAGAGAATTTAGACTAAGATCTGGCGAGTCCTATGTGCTCCAGGACAAACCCACTGATTAGTTAAGAGTAAAATTTGCGGGTCGAATTTGAGAAAAAAGGAGTAGCTGTAAGTGCGAGAAGAGCCGTCAGTGAAAGATCCATAACGTTTCTGAATTATTTTACCTTTCCTGTAGTAAACCAGCAGATTTGGTTTTGATTTTGGGTTTAGTGCTTGCAAATTTTTGCATTAGTTTGTGTGAATCAAAGTTTGGGAGGACTAACCGTAAGACTTTGTCAGTCGCAGTACGTGTAAGTGTGACGTCATTGGAGCCACGCTGGAATATGTCAGTTAGTGAGAAGGGTCGCGCACTGATTGGCAATCATTCATGGGGTGCAATTGGTTGAGAAGGTGGGGGAAGAGAATTCTGGGATTAAAAGTCACTTCCTGATTTGATTTTGAATAACATAAAGGTCAAAAAGATGACATTTTCAAAGCTTTAAAGAGTGCTTTAAGGGGAGATACGTACATTACAACGAGTATAGGCAAGGCTATATCCCCAGAGGGTACACCAGCTTATATTGTAATGGAAGAGAAGGGTGTCACGCCATGTCTTTAGCTAAAGCAGTGGTGCAAAGTGACAGAGAAAGATGGGAGTTTAGCGTTTCCTGCTAACGGAACATTTAATTTGAGGAGTTTAGAGACTCTGAGGAGGGAGCTGTATGATCTGAAACCCCCTCCGAGACCAGCACAGTTTGAGGCATTAACCATCTGGGAGCTAGTAGCCAGACAGCAACAGCAACAGAAATTTGAGAGGAGAATGAGAAAGGCAGAAAAGACATGAACATAGGCTAGGTGGGACAGTGTTCAGAGAGTTTGGAGAAATTAAACTTTGCACAGAATTAAGTTGTTTCCAGCGATTACAGGTACTGAGAAATCGTCTGTCACCATATGCAGCACATGAGAGTGATCCGAGCACCAGTGCTGATCCTTCAGCTCCGACACAGGTTAACAAGACAGTGACTCCAGTGCAGGTTAAAACTAGCCTTACACAGAGTACGATACAGGGTAGTCTTAACACGCCTACTACTCCAGTAGTACAAAGTCAGGTGCAACCGCCACAGGTCCAGAGAATTTACCCTGATGTACCCATAATGGAAACGACTACAAACTTGTTGGTGCCTACAGAACAGGTTTTCCCAAGACTGATGTTGGTTCAAACAGAACCACCTCCACTTTTACTGCCTCAAGTGCAGCCACAAGTCATGCCGAGATTCACTCGAGCAAGAGGGGCACAGTCAGATATGTCTTCATCGATGAATCAGAACATGGGAGTTACTCTCCCACAGAAGTTAAGTACCAGACCAACCCTAGATACTATGGGCCTGATTACAACTTTGGAGGAGGTGTTAATCCGTCCCAAAAGTGATGGTAAAGTGACGGATATACCACCAGCTGTATTACGAGTTCCATAGGATATAATGGACTCGTAATACGGCTGGTGGTATATCCGTCACTTTACCGTCACTTTTGGGACGGATTAACACCTCCTCCAAAGTTGTAATCAGGCCCTATATCTTTACCTATTACTGTTGGTCCGGCCGTACCCTTATTTGTACAGAAGAAATCCAGTGTATGTGAACAGGGTTTCAGGGGTTGTCAGGACACAGAATTCAACGGGGGGAGGATATACTTGAGTAGTTTCTCCTGTGGTACAGACTTTTGACGGATCAAGATCATTGTTGGCCCTTAGTCCATTCAGGGTACTTCCAGATACTATGGTAGGGTCAAACATTAGTCAGAGCTTGAAATTGCTGACACCGCAGAACCCAAATGCAGTTGCACAGCAGGTGAAACCTGTCCAAGCCAGCAACATCTTGTTGCAAGGGTTGACTGCTCAGCAGTTGACAGAATGGTTAGACAAGCTGAATACCCTGCAGAGTGCTCCTAAGTGAGAGGAGTATTTGAATTACGCTAGGCTAAATATGGAAGTGGGTGAGCTCATTGAGGGAACTATGGGTGTGAATAGGTTAGAATCCTACACAGAAGCCGAGTTGAGATATCTCTCCCCAAAGATTACAAGAGAAGTGAGCAATGTGCAACAGAAGCTAGCAGACCTGGCAGAGAAGTACGGCATAGAAATAGAGAAAACAAAACATTTGAAAAGAAGTAACAGATTAGATTTCAGGACTAAAGATTTTGAACACATGAGATCTGCCGGAATGAAGGCACACCTTAGGGAATTACTTCAAAGTGCCCAGACGTGGGGAGCATTAGAAAAATGGGAAGGCAGATGGGCAAAGAAAAGAGACAAAAGGAAAAGGGATTCTGTAGAGCTAACTGCAAATGTGCAGCATGGTCAAGATCAAGTGAAATTTGACTAATGAGAGAGATTCTAGGAGGGAATTTTGTTCATGTGCCTTGGAGCAGAAGTGATATTCTATCATTTACAAATGATTATCCAAAATTGAGGGAGAAGCCGGTAGAGTGGTACCAGTAGACAGATAGGTGTGTAAAACTTGTGATGTGGGAGGACTTGAACACATTATTAGAGATAGTGGTTCCAGCTGATCTGTGGATATAGTGTAAGAGGAGTGTAGATTGGCCAACAAGAGAACCAGAGAGAGATAAAATTACAGACGCACCATCTCCAGAGGTAATGAAATATTAGTATAAGGTGATTGAATTTTTAAAAACGTGAATTTCTCCCAATAATTTTGATTGGCAGAGAATTGACAGGACAGCTCAGGAAGCAAAGGGTTCGATACATGAGTATTATGAGAGTTTGTTCAGGCATTCAAGCATTACAGTGGTACAGAGACAATTGAGCTGAAGGACATGATTCATTTTGTGTTCAGATTTGTGGAAGGATTGAGACCTGAAATTAGCCAGATGATCAAGAATCATTTGATATGCTGGCAAGCAAAGCTGATTGATGAGGTGTTGCAGTATGCAAAATACTGTAGTGATGAGACTGAGAGACTGAGTTGAAGCAGAGAAAGCTGAAAGAAAAGGTGATGGTAATGCAGATTAAAGCTGCTTAGACAGGCATGAACGGGAATTTTCCACAACAGCTACCACAGCAGCAGCAGGGAAATATGGTGTTCCAGTCCCAGATGAGAGGTAGAGGTCACAGAGGGAATGTGAATTGCGGACTAGACTTGGGTACTGTAGTGGTTCAGGATGATGTACAAGGAATGAAGAAATTGTTGCCTTGTCACGCTTGCGGAGCCGTCGGCCATTGGAAATGGAAGTGTCTGATGTTGGTGCAGGAAGGTGTTGTTCAGCAAACTAATGACATCAATTCATTCCAGAACATGAGAGGACAAAGAATGAGAGGTATCAATCCCAATTTTCAAAATAATATGAATCAAGTGCAACATTTTCAACCCATGCAGCAGGTGCAAATGGCACATGTACAAATGACACAGCTACAGCCAATTCAGCAGTAGGGTCCCATGGCACCTAGACAGCAAATTCAAATACCTCAGTCCCCAATGGAACAGCAGCAACTGATGCTTTCTCAACAGGTCACAGGTTAGAAGCTTAACTAAAGTAATAACACAGTGCACCAATTCCTGTTACACAGTAAGAATGGAATAAATGATGATTGGGTGAGCGAAAGTTTAGATGAGGAGCCATGTGTGTTTGCAAACTCCCTAAAAGTAGATCAGAGAGGTCACTATGTGAAGGTAAAAGTCAAGGGTCACAGAGTTTTATTCTTGGTTGACACTGGAGCTATACACTCTACAGTAAGATCAGTTGAAGTCCCGAATTTGCTCCTTTCAGGTAAAACAGTTCAGATTGTAGGGATAGCGAATCAGTATTTGACTAACCCGATTACAGAACCAGTTCAGGTTAAGATTGGCAACTTCCAGGGATTGCACAAATTCGTAGTCTGTGATTCAAGTCCAGTATCCCTACTGGGAAGAGACTTGCTGTGTAAAACAAAAGGCTTGATTACTTGTTCAAATGATGGAATTGAGATTCAGACGAATAGTGATGATGAAGACAACCAAGCCCCAGAGATAGAATGTGAGAGTGCAAATGAGAAATACCCTCTGACTGAATTTTTTACAGTCTTCTCGGTGAAGGAGCTTCATCCTGACTTACAGGGAATGGTTAAGGAGAAGGTGTGCGATCTGACAGGAACAGAGATAGGTCTGATAAAGGGAGTTGAGCCAGTCAAAGTTACTGTAAAGCCGAATGCAATTTTTCCTCAAATTCCCCAGTACCACATGCCACAAGATGTCCTTATGAAGGTCACCCAAATAATTGGAGACTTTGTAAAACAAGGAGTTTTGAAGGAAGTATTGAGAAGCCCATGTAATTCACTGATAATGGGTTTGCAAAAGCCCTGTGGAAAAGTTCGAATTGTCCAGGATCTGAGAAAAATAAATGACATTGTGGTCAAATGTCCTGTCATGGCAAATCCAGCTGTGATAATGTTTCAGATTCCATGTGATGCTGAGTAGTTCATTGTCATTGACTTGTCGCAGGCCTTCTTTTCTGTGTCTCTTCATGAGAACAGCCAATTTGTCTTTTGTTTCACATTTTTGGACCGAGTTTACTGTTGATGTTGAATTCCTCAAGGGTTTTCAGAGTCACCTTCCATATTCAATCAGATCTTGAAAAATAATTTGGAGTCGTTGGAATTGCCTTTCCAATCGACCATGGTACAGTACATATATGACTTGCTGACTGAGTACAAAACAAGGGACGAGTGCAAGTATGACACGATTGCTTTGATGAACCATTTGGGAAAGAATGGGCGTAAAGGCCCTCATTATGACATTGGCGGTGAATTCCGCTCACCCCCATGCCGACTGCCGCCAACATACCGCAGGTGCGGCGGTTTACTGATACCCATATTATGACCCACACATGGCAATCCGTCACTATACAGACACACACACAAGTCCGTCAGCCCAAAGGTCAGTGATAAACTGGAGGTAGCAAAACCCACACTGTTAAGCCAACAGAACTTTGCCCACAATATTACAACCCACGAGTCACTGCAGCAGACATTCAACTGCGGTAAACCATTGGCAGTACACACCGCTGCACTCAAAATACACACACAAACACAAAACAACACTACATTGGACAATTCAATCTACACACACCTGACACACATACACACACCACACCCCCATACCACTATAAAACACACACACACATTACCCACAACCCTTTACGACTAACAAAAATTGACAACTGAGAGAGAGAGACACACCAAGAGCACCCAGAGAACCAGGCCCACAGAACACCATTACCCATACACCATCCTCGCACCTCACAGCACACACCCCAACACATCACCCCACACACCCTCACACACACCACTCACATTAAACCCATGGCACCACAAAGACACCCCATGTTCTCAGAGGAGGAGCTAAGGGTCATGGTGGAGGAAATCATCAGGGTACAGCCTCAGCTATTCGGATTACGGGTGCAGCAGACATCCTTTGCTAGGAAGATGGAGCTATGGTGGAGAATCGTGGGCAGGGTCATCGCTGTGTGACAGCACCCCAGAACAAGAGATGACATCAGAAAGAAGTGGAATTACCTATGGGGGAAGGTTTGTTCCGTGGTTTCAAGACAACAGAATGCTGTACAGAGGACTGATGGTGGACCCCCACCTCCTCCCCCAAAACTAACAAAATGGGAGGAGCAAGTCTTGGCAATACTGCATCCTGAGGGCCTGGCAGGAGTAGCAGGAGGACTGGACTCTGGTAAGTAAACTCTTTACTACTATCAACCCCCTACCTACATGTCATCACATACCCCCACCCCTACCCTCATCCCATCACTCCAGTACCTCACATATAACCCACCATCACAACCCACCCATCCCAATACCAAGCCCTGCATGCAACACCAATGCATGGACACCCCTCACAGCCCTGCATGGACACCCATCACTAAAGCATGCACATTAGAGAGAATCACCTAGCCCATATAATCACCACTCACACAAAGCAAAGCTGACAGGGCAATCACTACCATACAGGGAAATGCACCCATGCACAAGATGTCACACACAGGATCTATAACACTGCATTTACATCCCCACAGGTCCCCCACCCAACGTCATCGAGAGAGGAGGTGCCAGCAACATCCAGTCCCCCAACAGAAGAGGCCCACAGTGATGACAGCAGCTCTGCTCACCTGGATCAGGATGACCAACCTGGCCCATCAGGGATCTCCGGACAATCGGTGACCCAGGCACCGTCCCGTACCACCACAGAGCCTCCCCCTCAGGAAACACCACCACAGCACCCATCCAGCGAGCCCATACCTCTGTCCCTAGGACACGTCAGTCAGCAGTGTGTCCACCAGTACAGGGACCCCAGGACACCCCACAAACACAGGATGATCAGGGACCTGGGGTCAGTGGCAGTGGGCACACAGTTCAGGGGACAGAGGCACAGGACAACAGGGAAGCTGGGAGGACTGCTGTGCGACAGGGGGAGGACAGGCCCGCCAACATCCTGGGAGCATACCACCATTCCCAGGAGACGATCGGCCAGATACTGGACAAGTTGCAGGAGACCCAGCGGCTGCAGGAGGAACAGTACCTGGGGATCAGGAAGGACCTGAAGGACATCCACACCACCCTGGTCACCATTGCAGGGGTGCTGGCAGACATGGCCAACACCATGAGGGAGTCATCCTGTCCTTATGTATATTAGCATCATCTGGCGGGGAGCAGAGGCACCGGCGATGAAGGGAGCTGCATCCCTCATGGCCATGGAGGCTGAATCCACTGACGTTGAGGGCACCAGTGGGACAGAGGGCGAGGGGAGCACCACGACGGAGACAGGAGGGGACAGCTCTGACAGTGATACCTACTCCGATGGAAGCTCCCTGGTGGTGCCGAGCACCTCTGTGGCCACCCCAACTACAGGTACAGCCGCCACCCCCCATACCAGCACTGCCCTCCCAGCAGCCCCTCAGTGTGTTTCTCGTGCCCGCTTACCCAGGAGGGTGGGCATCTCCTTTGCCCAGGCACCTCAGGCCCTGCCCCAGTTAGCCCTGCTGCCCTGAGTGAGGAGGCTATTGACTTCCTGTGATCCATCTCTGTTGGGCAATCAACCATAGTGCATGCCATCCAGGGTCTGGCAGGCCATTTGAAACAAACAAATGCATTCCTGGAGGGCATTCACTCTGGCATGGCAGCCCAACAGAGATCAATCCAGGCTCTGGCCTCCTCCCTGATGGCAGCCATTGACCCTATCTCTAGCTTCCCCCTCCAACTTCCTCTACCCAGTCCCATTCCTCTCAACCCTAACCTATCCCAAGCACACAGTCAGACCAGCATGCACCCAAGACAACACATAGGAGTGGCTCAGGCAAACACAAGCACCACACATCATCCCACAGGCACTCATACAAACACCATCCAGGTGCTGACATAACAGCATCCACTGCCTTCACTGTGTCCCCCTCCTCCTCCTCGTCCACCACCCTCCCAGTAGCGTCTCCAGTCACACCTGCATGCACTACATCATCATCAACTACCCCTATCACCATCACACCTATCACTACACACCCCTCACTGGTTGTCACCACCCCCACTTTCATGCACACGTCCCCAGCAGACAGACACCTACAACAACCACTCCCTCTTCCTCCACTCCC
Organism: Pleurodeles waltl; assembly: GCF_031143425.1. NCBI lineage: Eukaryota > Metazoa > Chordata > Amphibia > Caudata > Salamandridae > Pleurodeles > Pleurodeles waltl. The sequence continues at coordinate 426,144,223 of NC_090443.1, forward strand.
AAACCTTCAACCTCTTCCTTCCCCAGTGTCCCTAAGAAGCTTTTCCTCTCCGCCGTTGACCTCTTCCCTACCCCTCCCCCCCTTCATGTCGGGCCAGGGTGGTCAAAACCCAGGCTAGCGCCTCAGCCACCCAGCCCATAGCCACAGTAGTGTCGGCAGCTAGGTGGGAGATGCTCCAGCAAACCAATCATCAGTACTGGCAGTGTGCCTGCACCAGCTGCCAAGGGGAAGGACAAGGAGGCACCACCAGTTGCCAAGGGGAAGGGCAAGGAGGCACCACCAGCTGCCAAGGGGAAGGGCAAATAGGCACCACCAGCTGTCAAGGGGAAGGGCACGGAGGCACAACCAGCTGCCAAGGGGAAGGGCAAGGAGGCATCACCAGCTGCCAAGGGGGAGGGCAAGGAGGCCCAACCAGCTGCCAAGGGGAGGGGCAAGGAGGCACCACCAGCTTCCAAGGGGAAGGGCAAAGGGCCTGCACCTGCAGGCAGGAAGGACAGGAGGCCTGGTGCTAGGACTGATTCTGAGCCCCCACCACCAACTGTGGCAGTTCAGCCATCCGAGGCTGCAGGGGAAGCGCTGGAGCCTCCCCCCACCACTGGCATCCCCGACACCAGCACCGCCACCAGCACCACTGCCAGCAGCAGTAGCCCCAGTGGGCAGCCATCCGAGGCTGCAGGGGATAGGCTGGAGCCTTCCCCCACTACTTCCAGCACTGCCACCAGCACCACTGCCTGCAGCAGCAGCCCCAGTGGGTAGCCGTCCGAGGCTGCAGAGGATGGGCTGGAGCCTCCCCCCACCACTGCCAGCCCCGACACCAGCACCGCCACTGCCACCACTGAGCAACTATCACCGCCGGCAGGCAGTGTGTAGTCGTGCCTCCATGGGCTGTAGTGCGTGCTGGAGCCTGCAAATCCTGTAGGTGTGACACCCAGGTGAGTGACTGTGACCTTGTACTCCCCAAGTGCTGTATCACAAGGCACGAGGCCAACTCAAGAACCAGTGGAAGAAGCCATCCACTCACCTCCCTCCTTGCCAGGATGAAGCACACTGGGCACAAGGCTCCCTCCAGAACCAATGGAAGAAGCCATCCACTCACCCCATCCTTGCCAGGATGAAGCACACTGGGCACAAGGTCCCCTCCAGAACCAGTGGAAGAAGCCATCCACTCACCCCCTCCTTGCCAGGATGAAGCACACTGGGCACAAGGCCCCCTCCAGAACCAGCAGAAGAAGCCGTCCACTCACCCCCTCCTTGCCAGGATGAAGCACCCTGGGCACAAGCCCCCCTCCAGAACCAGTGGGCAAACCACCCACTAGAGAGACTGTGGCTTTGCACTCCCCAGGACCAAGCAGTGGGCAAACCACCCACTTGAGAGACTGTGGCTTTGCACTCTCCAGGACCAAGCATTGGGCAAACCACCCACTAGAGAGACTGTGGCCTTGCACTCCCCAGGACCAAGCAGTGGGCGATCCACCCACTTGAGAGACTGTGGCCTTGCACTCCCTAGGACCAAGCAGTGGGCAATCCACCCACTTGAGGGACTGTGGCTTTGCACTCCCCAGGTCCATGCAGTGGGCAAACCACCTACTTGAGAGACTGTGGCTTTGCACTCCCCAGGACCAAGCAGTGGGCAATCCACCCACTTGAGAGACTGTGGCTTTGCACTCCCCAGGACATCGCACAGGGCATGTTGGCCCCTCCAGGACCAGTGGCATTGTACCATCATCTGGCTGAGGTGCCCCCCATTCCCCATCCCCCTGAGGTGCCTGTGTTTTTTCGACCTGATGCCCCTGCAGTGTTCTTTCTGTGTTGTTGCAGGAGTGAGGTGGGGCCTTGGCCTATGCGTTGTGGCCCTGAGGCCCACGGACATTGAGGACTGGGCAGTGTCCCTACGTAGATATGTATATACATTTGTATTTTGATGCACTTGTCATGTTCTTTAATCGTATTACACTCAACTTCTTCCAATCATTTTGTCCTTGCATTATTTGTGAGGGGTACGGGATGTATATGTAATGTTTGTGCATCTGGTTGCGTGTTGTGTGTGTATGTGTCACTCTCTTTTTCCTCCCACCTCCTTGTGTGCTAGACGACAGTACTCACCATGGTCGTCTTCGCCGGCTTTGCTGCTCGTACTGCAGGAAGAGGTAGACGAGCATGGGGAAAATGTGCAACTCGGGCTCCATGGCATTGTGGTTGTTCTCTCCAGGGTGCATGCAGTGTTGATAGGTGTCCATGCAGGTCTGTGAGTGGTGTCCATGCATTGGTGATACATGCAGGCTTGGTATTGGGAGGGGTGGATTGTGATAGTGGGGTATGTGTGAGGTGATGAAAGATGGGAGTGAGGGTTGGGGTAGGGGTTTGTGATGGTATGCAGGTAGGGGGGGTGATAGTAGTAAAGAGTTGACTTACCAGAGTTCAGTCCTCCTACTACACCTGCCAGGCCCTCAGGATGCATGATCGCCAAGACTTGCTCCTTCCATGTTGTTAGTTGTGGCGGAGGAGGTGGGGGTTAACCGCCAATCCTCTGTACAGCTATTTGGTGTCTTGCTGCTGTGGAACATACCTTCCCTCGTAGGTAGTTCCACCTCTTCCTGATGTCATCCCTTGTTCTGGGGTGCTGTCCCACGGTGTTGACCATGTCCATGATTCTCCACCATAGATCCATCTTCCTTGCAATGGACGTATGCTGCACCTGTGATCTGAGTAGCTGTGGCTCTACCCGGATGATTTCCTCCACCATGAGCCTCAGCTATTCCTCAGAGAACCTGGGGTGTTGTCGTGGTGCCATGGGTGTATTGTGAGTGGTGTGGGTGAGGGTGTGTGGGGTGCTGTGTTGGGGTGTGTGATGTGGGGTACGTGGCTGGTGTATAGGTGATGGTGGTGTGTGTCTGTGGTCTTGTCTGTGGTCTTGCTATCTCTCTTGTGGCACCTGTTTGTAATGGTAAAGGGTTGTGGGTAATGTGGGTGTGTATTTTATTGTAGTGTGGGTGTGTGGGCGTGGTGTGGGTATGGGTGTCAGGTGTGTGTAGTTCGCATTGTCCAATGTGGTGTTGTTTTGTTTGAGTTTGTGTATTTTGAGCGCAGCAGTATGTACAGTCAATGGTTTTGCGCCATTGAATGTCTGCCGCAGTGATTCATGGGTCATAATGCTGTGGGCGTAGTTCTGTTGGCATAACGTTGTGGGTTTTGCTACCGCCAGTTTGTCACTGACCTTTGGGCTGGCGGACTTGTGTGTGTGGCTGTATAGTGACGGATTGCTATGTGTGTGTGTCATAATATGGGTGGCGGTAATCCGCTGCCGCAGCGATATGTTGGTGACAGTCAGAATGGCGGTAAGTGGGATTTACTGCCAAGGTCATAATGAGGGCTTTAGTGTCAATGGGAAATGGAAATGCAAATCAAGTCACATGGTTTTGTGCATTGAACTGTATATCATTCAAAGATAAGTGGGAACTATTACCCGAAGAAGATGAAACATGTCCAAGTTTTGCATTGAAAGTAATTGATAAGTTGGAGGAAGTGAAAATGTTGCAGAATAATGTTGACAGGGAGGACAAGTGTTCCTGGAGCAAAATGAAAGTGTACAGCGACATGATGACTTGTGGGTTTCAGAAGATGGTCAATGGGTTTGCCTAACAGTTTGTTGTCCTAAATGGCTAGGTATTATCATGGTCAAGCACATGTTGGGAGGGATGCCATGATTCGTCTGTTCAAGCACGATTGGTTTAACCCAAGGTTTAGACAGGTTGCTGAAGCAGTTTGCCATCTTTGCGTCATTTGCCAGCAGATGAATGTGGGGAAAGGGACAGTGGTTAATTTAAGCCACATTGGAAGAGCAGGAGGTCCATTCACCAGAATGCAGATGGACTTTACTGAGATGCCTGTGTGGAGGTTTGAGATATTTGTTGGTGATTGTTTGCATTTTTTGTCACTGGATTGAAGCTTACCCTACACAAAGAAATGACAGACTCACAGTACCGAAACTACTGCTTAGGGAACTGATACCACGTTTCTGGTTTGATATAGAAAGTCACTTCAACAATGAAGTGAATTAAACTACTGTGTGCAGCATTGAGTAGAAGTTGCATGGTAGTTACCGCCTTGAAGCATCAGGACTAGTGGAACAAATGAATGGTACCTTGAAGTCAAGAGTTGCAAAGATGTGTGCGTCCACGAATCTGAAATGGCCTGACGCACTGCCTTTAGTTCTGATGATAATGGGAAACACACTCAACAGGAAGACAGGATTGTTGCTGCATGAGATCCTTATGGGCCGAGCCATGAGGTTGCCAGCAGTGCCTGCAAATGCACTTGTCAGCATTACAGATGATATGGTGTTGGACTACTGCAAAGGTCTGGCTGGTGTGGTTCGCTCTTTCTCTCAGCAGGTGGAAGCCACCACACTGCCACCAATCCATGACCCAGGGCACAATCTGAGGGCCGGTGACATGTGAGGAAAACGTGTTTTGAGCCTTGTTGGAAAGTTCTGACAACTACCACAGCTGTAAAGTGCGCTGGAGTTCCAAAGTGGATCCATGCCAGTCACACGAAGAAGGTGATATGCCCGACTGATGAAGAAGCAGAGTTGTTGAACGTACCAACAACAGCAAAACGAGTCTCAGGGCCGGAAAGAGAACAAAGGGGAACTGAGACCGGAACTGAGCCCGTTGAGGACAGTTCAGTCACTCCTGTGAGAGACGAAGGAGAAGACCTCCAGGAGGGTGATGGAGAGCCTATCTCAATTAAGGCAGCAGGACAGCCTAGTCAGAGGAGGGCTTTCCCAGAAGCAGATGATTTTGAGAGACAAATAGAGCAATTGCCAGACCCCGAGGGGGAAGGAGTTGAGGCGGATCAAAGTCACTGTGATCTGACTCCTCCTGAACCAGTTGCAGGTCTGTCAAGAGAAAACACCACAGAACAAGGATATGTTTCAAGTTCAACACTGAAAAGAACATTGACTAAGGGTCCACTGAAAGGAGATAAGTGGCTGGAATCACAAGCAAAGAGAAAGGAAGTAGTTGTTGAAACAACAATTGAAGAAGAAGTAGACACAACAAGGAGAGAAGATCTAAGTGAAGGAGAGTTGAATGGTGATCGAAAGTTGAAGAGAAAGAGAATAGCAAGTCGAAGATACGCAGGTCCTGAATGGACGTATGCAACTACAAGTGAATGGCAGAAATATTTTTGTCTTTTTCTTACTCTCCCATAGAATAACATTGAGTTACCTTATTACACTTAGTAAGTGATAACGTTTGTTTAGGAGCAGGCAGAACTATCATGCTCGGTGTTTAAGGAATTGTAACTTAAAATCATCTTTAATGATAAAGTCAGATTTTAAGTTACAATTCTGAAAAATGCAATTTTCTGAAAGTTGTTATTTTCTTGTCTTGGTGCTTGCAGTCTGATTCTTGGGTCACATGACTAGGTTTAGTTGGTACTTGACTTGGTGTACTCATCCCAGGCGGCCACATAGTAGGTGGGCTGGGTGTTGGCAGAATTTCCCATCATGGCAGAATGGGGTGTGAAGTTGGGAACAACCCCACTTCAAATTCAGAGCAGTTTCCTCAGCACACACAAACAACTTCACACTAGCCTTTTGCACCTCTAGATCCAGTGGAACCTGGGCAGTGAGACATTCTAACCCCATCTACGTGGAGGAACATTTTTGAAAATTCTTCCACTTCAAAGCTGGCACTAGGTATAAAAACAGGACCCTCACACCCACTCTTTACTTCACTTCTGGGCCTGTGAATGACACTCTGAGAACTGCCCTGCTGCCTGTGGCTGCTGTGTACTTCGGAGGTCTGCCCTACTGAACCAAGAGTACTGTCCTACTGCCTGAAGCATGGCCTGTGCACTCAGATGACTGTCCTGTTGCTTGAGACCCATTTTTCTGCTTTAACCCAGGAATTCCAGAGTGACTCCAAGGGCTAGTTGGCTGGCCTTTTAATCAGAGCCTCAGGGACAGAAAAGGCTCCAACCATCTTGAACCCGCACCTGGACCCAGCCTGAGTGAGTCCCAACCCTTCAAATGGAGCCGCTGTAGTCCTAGACCCTTGTAGGTGGTGCTAAAAGGGCACAGATAGCCACAATCCAAACTGTAAGAGACTGGCCTTCTATGTAGTGTGCAAAGCTAGGCACTCTGTACAGGGGTCTGGGCAACCACACGTTGGTTGACATAAGTAAAAACTAGACCACCTAATGCTCTCATTTTTCTGGTAGCTTGGTCACGCAGTTAGGCTAATCTTGGAGAAGTGAAAAACATGTGTTGTACTCACAGTATTAATAAATCAAGACACTTACTCACAAGAATAACTCGAGACCAATTTACAAAAATATTTTTGAGTTTTATAAAAAAATTTAAGACCATGATCCTTCAGATCAGGTAAGTACTTTTTAAGTTATGATTTTTCAGAGTTTTTATAAAGTCAGTCTTTCTGTGTGTAACTCCGCACCATAGGCATCAATGGAGAAAAATTTGGAAAATCCATAGTAAATCAGGCAATGCGTTTACCAGTGTCTCCTTTTGCAGTTACATCGAAGTCGTCGATGGGTACCCCAAACCAGCTGGAAAAGTTTAGGCGACTCCCGATTCCAGCGGGAGCAGCTGCAGAAAGTCAATGGCGCTGGTGCCAGGCCACTGTGGAGGACCAATTGGAAAAACACTGCACAGGCGGACTTAAAGGTAAGTCCAGTGGGTACCCTTGGAGTGTTGAGGTCACAAGGGGTGGGGGACCCTTAAAGTACAGCTCAATCTTTGGTGCAGGGTACAGGGCAGCTGGGTAGAGAGTGAATCGGTGAGCCAGGAGCTGTGCAAAAGGTGCCCTTGGAAGCAGGAGGTAAGTCACTTTGAGGGTTGCTTGCATTTTCTTGCTGCAGCAGGACTTCAGTTCTCAATCTTCAGTTTTCACTATCAGGACATGTAAAACATAAACATACATGACCATCTGGTTAAATCTTGGGTCTTCATTCTTATTGGTCTTCTTTTGTCCTTGGAATCTGATTTCTTGGTTTATGGATGCCCACTAAATACTGTATTTATTCTGCGTTTTAAGGAGTACCTGATAGTGAACAATGGGTTATCTCCCTTGGGGTGGCTACACCCACTAAGTGACCACTTCCTGTGGGCAGAAGTAACTTCCTGCACCTGATTGGCTATTTTCCTTCCATGCAAGATGAGGGAAAATAAAATGGAGAGGCCACTTTGCATGCAACACCTTAGGGTGGTGCAAGCTGGGTATGACCACTCCTCCTACCCTTTGTCTGTTTCCCACTGCTAGCAGCAGATCTGGGGGTCGTCGAGTCAAGTAGGGCCCAGACCATTTTTCCTGGAGAGCCCTTAAAGCAACAGGCTCCAACACCCAAATGTTCTGCCCTGGTTTGAACTCAACCATTGCAGCTTTCTGGTCATACCAGAGCTTTTGCAGTTCCTGGCTGGCCTGAAGGTTTTGACTTGCTTTTTCCATGTACTCTGCCATTCTAAAATGTAGGACAAGTACATAGTCCACAATGTCTTACTTGGGTTCTTTAAGAGGTTTATCCCAGCCTTCCCTTACAAGACTTAGTGGTCCCCTGACGGGATGCCCAAATAAAAGTTCAAATCGAGAGAATCCCACTCCCTTTTGAGGTACATCCTTGTAGGCAAAAAGCAGACATGGAAGTAAGACATCCCATCTCCTTCTGAGTTTTTCAGGGAGTCCTCCAATCATGCCTTTTTGGGGTCTGGTTAAATCTCTCAACCAACCCATTTGTTTGAGGATGATATGAGGTAGTGAACTTGTCACACCATATTCTTTCCACATGTGTTTTAGGTATGCAGACATGAAGTTTGAACCTTTGTCTGATACTACCTCCTTAGACGACCCTACTCTGGTAAAAAAAAATACCCCGGAGAGCTTTTGCAACTGCAGGAGCAGTAATGGTCCTATGGGGTATAGCATTAGGATATCTAGTGGCATGATCTACTACTACTAGTATGTATCTGTGTCCTGATGCTGTTTAGGAGTTAAGGGGGACAACATTGTCCACCCCTACCCTCTCAAAGGGAACGCCAACCACAGGCAGTGGCATTAAGGGGGCCTTCAAGTGTCCTGCTGCCTTGCCACTGGCTTGGCTGGTAGTACATGACTGACAAACGTCCCTCACTTTTTGTGACATTCCTGGCCAGTAAAATTGGTTAAACAACCTACTCCAAGTTTTATTTTGGCCCAGATGTCTACCTAGGGGAATGTCATGGGCTACAGTGAGGAGAAACTCTCTGTACTGCTGAGGTACTAACACCCTCCTGGTTACACCAGGCTTTGTGTCTGTGGCCTCAGTTTATAGGAGTCCATCCTCCCAATAAACCCTGAAGGTACCACTGACATTTCCTTGCTCTTCTTCTGCAACTTGCTGCCTCAGGCCTTCAAGAGTGGGACAGGTTCTCTGCCCTGGCACAGATCTTCCCTGGAGGGCCTCCCCAGGCCCAAGAGCTCTGGGTAGTAAGGTCCAAGCTCTGCAGGCTTAGTTCCCTCCAGGATGGGTGGGTCCTCTTCCTGGGAAGAGGGGTTCTGATTTTGGATCTGATTTATTTGAAGTTCCCTAGTCTTCTGCCCTTTCTCTTGGGAGGCTGGTCCACTGTTTCAGGATCCAACTCTCCTTCTTCACTCTGAAGTTTTCACTGTGCTAGGGTCTTGACACATGCCCATTCTGGGATCCCAAGCATGGCTGCATGGGTCTTCCGTTTGACTTCAGCACAGGGGTAATGCTCCATTGCATTTCCAAGCAGGCAATCTACTGGGATTGATGAGGACATAACCACTTCTTTTTGCCCACTACAACCCCTTATCAAAGATTATCATAGACATGGGATGGAACTTTGTCTCATTGTCAGCACTGGTGACAGGATAAGATTTTCCTACCAGGTACTGATTTGAGTGGACCAATTGCTGAATTACCATGGTAACACTAGCTCCTGTGTCCCTCAGCGGTTTCACTTCCTCCCATTAATCAAAGGGTGATGCCTGTATTTTTGCATATTACTTGGCCAGGCAGCACAGAGTAATTCTACCCAATGCTCAGTGACCAATGTTGCCTCTGTGGGATCACTGACATGGTGAGGCCACACCTCTGATTCCAACTGGAAATTGGCAACTGCATTTACTGCAGGTTGGCTAGAGGCATTCTTTTTGTTTTTACAGCTAGGCTCACGAGTTTGGTGCCCTCTGTTTTTGCAATCATAGCACCAAGCCTTGTTGGGATCAAAGTTTTTTCCTTTGTACCCACCCATTGACTGTGAGGAGTCTCTGGGTCCACCCTCCTGTGCACATTTTTGGGGACCTTGAGAAGACTCTTTATTTTTGTTTTGGCTCCCATCTTTCCCCTGGGGGCTTTATGGCCTCTTTCTTTTGGTCTCCCCCTCCAGTGGTAGTTTTACCCACCCTTGTTTTGGTCCAGTCCACTGCACTCCTCCCCAACTCCTGAGGGGAAGTGTACCTTGGTCTACCAAGAATTGATGTAACCTCTCATTGTAACAATTACTCAGCAGATGCTCTTTCATGAATAGGTTGTAAAGCCTATCATAATCTCGTACCTTCTTACCAGCTAACCAACCACCCAGCATTTTTACTGAATAGTCCACAAACCCTACCCAAGTTTGGCTCTGGGTTTTTCAAGGCTTCCTGAAGTTTATGCGGCTTCTCAATTTCTACCCAATGCAGGCTCTTTCAAAGGCAGAAAAACATTTCACTTACCTGATTTCAGGGGGTCCTCCGGCAGGATACGGGACGGGGCGCTACTGCCAGCACCAGCGCCCGCCAGCAGAACACCGCCAGGCCGTATCATGTGTCAAGATACGGTGAGCAGCGCCACCTTACCGCCATCTGCCGGCATGGCTGCAGACGGAATTCTGCCATCCTTCTGGTGGAATTCCGGCTACGGTCATAATTTGGCGGACGGGTGGTAGCCCCGGCGACGGTATTTTGGTAGTCCCAAAAAGAGCTATTCAGACTTATGCATGATTTTTCGGCTATGGATAGAATCAATCAACCTAATAAAACCTCACAAAAATGATGTGATGAATTAAACAGCGTCTTTATTGAGATAATAAAGGTACTCAGATGCTATGGCAAATACCCTGACTTCATTTTTTACTTGATTGATTCAGAGCAAAATTTGACTTATCTGTCCACGTTAAAGCCCTTAGATTTGGAGATTTTACTGAATCTTTTTACTTAAATTAAATCTGGCTCCCCTCCTGACCTTTGACCTGGTGATGACCCAGAAATAGCCTGTCTTGCTGTGCCCTAGACCATTATTCCCCACTGGATCTCACTCCTTCCAACTTCCTCACTGGGCACACTGGTCTTGGCAAGCAGACAGCCACTTGCGCTCCAGACTCTGAGCCTGGTGGTCTTCTCCCTTCACCCAGCTGGAAGACAAGCAGGCCTGGGCCCCAAGTCCCAGTAACATGCAAAAGTCTTGCTGAACTTCTCCTCCCCGCACAGTAAAATTGGCAGCTTGATAGTTAACAATTTCTGAAGCTTCAAGCTCCCCTTCCTATTGTCCATTTGCAGACACCAAATGTCATTTTAGTCTGAGTTTTTGAAGTTTATGTTGAGGGTCTGCTTTTTTCTGAAGTGCCCACTCCTCTGTTCTCTCTTCCTCCAGAAAGCAGTCTGTCACTGCAGGAGTGACTCCAAATCTGGTAGCTCCACAAAAGAGGCCAGGGGATTCACTAGAGGTTCACACCTGGATGTCAGCTTCAGATATGTGTGCATCAAATGGTTACACCAGGGCCTCAGCACTGCTCATTATGAATATTTTATCAGCCCCATCCCTTCCTGAGAAGTGCCCAGACCCCTTCCTTGTGGCCTCTCTTTGAATCAAAGAACAGCCTTTGAAGTGTACTGGAGAGCCTGGCTCTCAGTTCCTCTAATGTGCATCACCAAGCTTACAAGAATGCAGCAATACACAAATCTGTCTGGAAGGATTCCTCTACTTTTTCTCCTCATCCTTCTCCACCCAGTCTTGGGCCTCCCAGAATGAAACCCAGAGTTTCACAGTAATCTGCCATCATCGTACTTGTGCTGTTTAACTTCTGGTAAATGTAGCAGCCTTTCACCACTATGAGGGTAACTCTTTGGGCACTCCTCCGGGTCCAACAAGACCACGATTCGTGAGACAATCCTATGTCATTGCACACATGCATGAGCCATGTTTGCCGATAACAAGAAAAATCAGCACCAGGGATCTAGACATCATCACAGTTGGGACACTCAGGGCAGGGAGCACGTCCATCACCATGTGAGGGACTTTTCCGTCCCAACAGATGCACCTCCCAGATCAGAACACCCCTTTTGATCGAGGTCCTAACCTGGAGAGGGTGGATGATCAGATTGGAAAAAACAGCGGGAAAGTCTATCAGTATGTATAAGTCTAACTCTTGCAAAGCAATACACTATCTCAACTGTGTTCCTTCATAGCCATCAACCATTTTAGTGGCTTATGATCCATGTGCACTACAAATTTAGTGCCAAACAAATAAGGATGGAACTTACGCATGGCCCACACTATTGCAAAGCACTACTTCTCAATAGCCTCCCAGTTCTGTTTTCTGGGTAGTAACCTCCTACTAATAAAGGCTAACGGATGCTCTCTCCCTTTGTGATCCAGTTGAGCTAACACCGCTACAGCTCTTTCTCAGAGGCATCCATCTGTTCAATAAAAGGTGACTGTAGTAATTTGCTTGCATTATAGGTGCAGTCTGTAGCACTTTCTACAGTTCCTCAAATGTCTTCCGTCACTCCGTAGTGGTCTGCTTCATGAAGGAAAAATCTGTCACTGGGGCAACTATACATCCATGGTATGCCACAAAGTTCCTGTAACACTCAGTGCATCCTAAAAAGGCTCTCACTTCAGTCTGGGTAGTAGACACTTCTGACTCCATCACAGACTGAGGCACTCATTATGGGCTTTAGTGTCAATGGGAAATGGAAATGCAAATCAAGTCACATGGTTTTGTGCATTGAACTGTATATCATTCAAAGATAAGTGGGAACTATTACCCGAAGAAGATGAAACATGTCCAAGTTTTGCATTGAAAGTAATTGATAAGTTGGAGGAAGTGAAAATGTTGCAGAATAATGTTGACAGGGAGGACAAGTGTTCCTGGAGCAAAATGAAAGTGTACAGCGACACGATGACTTGTGGGTTTCAGAAGATGGTCAATGGGTTTGCCTAACAGTTTGTTGTCCTAAATGGCTAGGTATTATCATGGTCAAGCACATGTTGGGAGGGATGCCATGATTCGTCTGTTCAAGCACGATTGGTTTAACCCAAGGTTTAGACAGGTTGCTGAAGCAGTTTGCCATCTTTGCGTCATTTGCCAGCAGATGAATGTGGGGAAAGGGACAGTGGTTAATTTAAGCCACATTGGAAGAGCAGGAGGTCCATTCACCAGAATGCAGATGGACTTTACTGAGATGCCTGTGTGGAGGTTTGAGATATTTGTTGGTGATTGTTTGCATTTTTTGTCACTGGATTGAAGCTTACCCTACACAAAGAAATGACAGACTCACAGTACCGAAACTACTGCTTAGGGAACTGATACCACGTTTCTGGTTTGATATAGAAAGTCACTTCAACAATGAAGTGAATTAAACTACTGTGTGCAGCATTGAGTAGAAGTTGCATGGTAGTTACCGCCTTGAAGCATCAGGACTAGTGGAACAAATGAATGGTACCTTGAAGTCAAGAGTTGCAAAGATGTGTGCGTCCACGAATCTGAAATGGCCTGACGCACTGCCTTTAGTTCTGATGATAATGGGAAACACACTCAACAGGAAGACAGGATTGTTGCTGCATGAGATCCTTATGGGCCGAGCCATGAGGTTGCCAGCAGTGCCTGCAAATGCACTTGTCAGCATTACAGATGATATGGTGTTGGACTACTGCAAAGGTCTGGCTGGTGTGGTTCGCTCTTTCTCTCAGCAGGTGGAAGCCACCACACTGCCACCAATCCATGACCCAGGGCACAATCTGAGGGCCGGTGACATGTGAGGAAAACGTGTTTTGAGCCTTGTTGGAAAGTTCTGACAACTACCACAGCTGTAAAGTGCGCTGGAGTTCCAAAGTGGATCCATGCCAGTCACACGAAGAAGGTGATATGCCCGACTGATGAAGAAGCAGAGTTGTTGAACGTACCAACAACAGCAAAACGAGTCTCAGGGCCGGAAAGAGAACAAAGGGGAACTGAGACCGGAACTGAGCCAGTTGAGGACAGTTCAGTCACTCCTGTGAGAGACGAAGGAGAAGACCTCCAGGAGGGTGATGGAGAGCCTATCTCAATTAAGGCAGCAGGACAGCCTAGTCAGAGGAGGGCTTTCCCAGAAGCAGATGATTTTGAGAGACAAATAGAGCAATTGCCAGACCCCGAGGGGGAAGGAGTTGAGGCGGATCAAAGTCACTGTGATCTGACTCCTCCTGAACCAGTTGCAGGTCTGTCAAGAGAAAACACCACAGAACAAGGATATGTTTCAAGTTCAACACTGAAAAGAACATTGACTAAGGGTCCACTGAAAGGAGATAAGTGGCTGGAATCACAAGCAAAGAGAAAGGAAGTAGTTGTTGAAACAACAATTGAAGAAGAAGTAGACACAACAAGGAGAGAAGATCTAAGTGAAGGAGAGTTGAATGGTGATCGAAAGTTGAAGAGAAAGAGAATAGCAAGTCGAAGATACGCAGGTCCTGAATGGACGTATGCAACTACAAGTGAATGGCAGAAATATTTTTGTCTTTTTCTTACTCTCCCATAGAATAACATTGAGTTACCTTATTACACTTAGTAAGTGATAACGTTTGTTTAGGAGCAGGCAGAACTATCATGCTCGGTGTTTAAGGAATTGTAACTTAAAATCATCTTTAATGATAAAGTCAGATTTTAAGTTACAATTCTGAAAAATGCAATTTTCTGAAAGTTGTTATTTTCTTGTCTTGGTGCTTGCAGTCTGATTCTTGGGTCACATGACTAGGTTTAGTTGGTACTTGACTTGGTGTACTCATCCCAGGCGGCCACATAGTAGGTGGGCTGGGTGTTGGCAGAATTTCCCATCATGGCAGAATGGGGTGTGAAGTTGGGAACAACCCCACTTCAAATTCAGAGCAGTTTCCTCAGCACACACAAACAACTTCACACTAGCCTTTTGCACCTCTAGATCCAGTGGAACCTGGGCAGTGAGACATTCTAACCCCATCTACGTGGAGGAACATTTTTGAAAATTCTTCCACTTCAAAGCTGGCACTAGGTATAAAAACAGGACCCTCACACCCACTCTTTACTTCACTTCTGGGCCTGTGAATGACACTCTGAGAACTGCCCTGCTGCCTGTGGCTGCTGTGTACTTCGGAGGTCTGCCCTACTGAACCAAGAGTACTGTCCTACTGCCTGAAGCATGGCCTGTGCACTCAGATGACTGTCCTGTTGCTTGAGACCCATTTTTCTGCTTTAACCCAGGAATTCCAGAGTGACTCCAAGGGCTAGTTGGCTGGCCTTTTAATCAGAGCCTCAGGGACAGAAAAGGCTCCAACCATCTTGAACCCGCACCTGGACCCAGCCTGAGTGAGTCCCAACCCTTCAAATGGAGCCGCTGTAGTCCTAGACCCTTGTAGGTGGTGCTAAAAGGGCACAGATAGCCACAATCCAAACTGTAAGAGACTGGCCTTCTATGTAGTGTGCAAAGCTAGGCACTCTGTACAGGGGTCTGGGCAACCACACGTTGGTTGACATAAGTAAAAACTAGACCACCTAATGCTCTCATTTTTCTGGTAGCTTGGTCACGCAGTTAGGCTAATCTTGGAGAAGTGAAAAACATGTGTTGTACTCACAGTATTAATAAATCAAGACACTTACTCACAAGAATAACTCGAGACCAATTTACAAAAATATTTTTGAGTTTTATAAAAAAATTTAAGACCATGATCCTTCAGATCAGGTAAGTACTTTTTAAGTTATGATTTTTCAGAGTTTTTATAAAGTCAGTCTTTCTGTGTGTAACTCCGCACCATAGGCATCAATGGAGAAAAATTTGGAAAATCCATAGTAAATCAGGCAATGCGTTTACCAGTGTCTCCTTTTGCAGTTACATCGAAGTCGTCGATGGGTACCCCGAACCAGCTGGAAAAGTTTAGGCGACTCCCGATTCCAGCGGGAGCAGCTGCAGAAAGTCAATGGCGCTGGTGCCAGGCCACTGTGGAGGACCAATTGGAAAAACACTGCACAGGCGGACTTAAAGGTAAGTCCAGTGGGTACCCTTGGAGTGTTGAGGTCACAAGGGGTGGGGGACCCTTAAAGTACAGCTCAATCTTTGGTGCAGGGTACAGGGCAGCTGGGTAGAGAGTGAATCGGTGAGCCAGGAGCTGTGCAAAAGGTGCCCTTGGAAGCAGGAGGTAAGTCACTTTGAGGGTTGCTTGCATTTTCTTGCTGCAGCAGGACTTCAGTTCTCAATCTTCAGTTTTCACTATCAGGACATGTAAAACATAAACATACATGACCATCTGGTTAAATCTTGGGTCTTCATTCTTATTGGTCTTCTTTTGTCCTTGGAATCTGATTTCTTGGTTTATGGATGCCCACTAAATACTGTATTTATTCTGCGTTTTAAGGAGTACCTGATAGTGAACAATGGGTTATCTCCCTTGGGGTGGCTACACCCACTAAGTGACCACTTCCTGTGGGCAGAAGTAACTTCCTGCACCTGATTGGCTATTTTCCTTCCATGCAAGATGAGGGAAAATAAAATGGAGAGGCCACTTTGCATGCAACACCTTAGGGTGGTGCAAGCTGGGTATGACCACTCCTCCTACCCTTTGTCTGTTTCCCACTGCTAGCAGCAGATCTGGGGGTCGTCGAGTCAAGTAGGGCCCAGACCATTTTTCCTGGAGAGCCCTTAAAGCAACAGGCTCCAACACCCAAATGTTCTGCCCTGGTTTGAACTCAACCATTGCAGCTTTCTGGTCATACCAGAGCTTTTGCAGTTCCTGGCTGGCCTGAAGGTTTTGACTTGCTTTTTCCATGTACTCTGCCATTCTAAAATGTAGGACAAGTACATAGTCCACAATGTCTTACTTGGGTTCTTTAAGAGGTTTATCCCAGCCTTCCCTTACAAGACTTAGTGGTCCCCTGACGGGATGCCCAAATAAAAGTTCAAATCGAGAGAATCCCACTCCCTTTTGAGGTACATCCTTGTAGGCAAAAAGCAGACATGGAAGTAAGACATCCCATCTCCTTCTGAGTTTTTCAGGGAGTCCTCCAATCATGCCTTTTTGGGGTCTGGTTAAATCTCTCAACCAACCCATTTGTTTGAGGATGATATGAGGTAGTGAACTTGTCACACCATATTCTTTCCACATGTGTTTTAGGTATGCAGACATGAAGTTTGAACCTTTGTCTGATACTACCTCCTTAGACGACCCTACTCTGGTAAAAAAAAATACCCCGGAGAGCTTTTGCAACTGCAGGAGCAGTAATGGTCCTATGGGGTATAGCATTAGGATATCTAGTGGCATGATCTACTACTACTAGTATGTATCTGTGTCCTGATGCTGTTTAGGAGTTAAGGGGGACAACATTGTCCACCCCTACCCTCTCAAAGGGAACGCCAACCACAGGCAGTGGCATTAAGGGGGCCTTCAAGTGTCCTGCTGCCTTGCCACTGGCTTGGCTGGTAGTACATGACTGACAAACGTCCCTCACTTTTTGTGACATTCCTGGCCAGTAAAATTGGTTAAACAACCTACTCCAAGTTTTATTTTGGCCCAGATGTCTACCTAGGGGAATGTCATGGGCTACAGTGAGGAGAAACACTCTGTACTGCTGAGGTACTAACACCCTCCTGGTTACACCAGGCTTTGTGTCTGTGGCCTCAGTTTATAGGAGTCCATCCTCCCAATAAACCCTGTAGGTACCACTGACATTTCCTTGCTCTTCTTCTGCAACTTGCTGCCTCAGGCCTTCAAGAGTGGGACAGGTTCTCTGCCCTGGCACAGATCTTCCCTGGAGGGCCTCCCCAGGCCCAAGAGCTCTGGGTAGTAAGGTCCAAGCTCTGCAGGCTTAGTTCCCTCCAGGATGGGTGGGTCCTCTTCCTGGGAAGAGGGGTTCTGATTTTGGATCTGATTTATTTGAAGTTCCCTAGTCTTCTTGCCCTTTCTCTTGGGAGGCTGGTCCACTGTTTCAGGATCCAACTCTCCTTCTTCACTCTGAAGTTTTCACTGTGCTAGGGTCTTGACACATGCCCATTCTGGGATCCCAAGCATGGCTGCATGGGTCTTCCGTTTGACTTCAGCACAGGGGTAATGCTCCATTGCATTTCCAAGCAGGCAATCTACTGGGATTGATGAGGACATAACCACTTCTTTTTGCCCACTACAACCCCTTATCAAAGATTATCATAGACATGGGATGGAACTTTGTCTCATTGTCAGCACTGGTGACAGGATAAGATTTTCCTACCAGGTACTGATTTGAGTGGACCAATTGCTGAATTACCATGGTAACACTAGCTCCTGTGTCCCTCAGCGGTTTCACTTCCTCCCAATAATCAAAGGGTGATGCCTGTATTTTTGCATATTACTTGGCCAGGCAGCACAGAGTAATTCTACCCAATGCTCAGTGACCAATGTTGCCTCTGTGGGATCACTGACATGGTGAGGCCACACCTCTGATTCCAACTGGAAATTGGCAACTGCATTTACTGCAGGTTGGCTAGAGGCATTCTTTTTGTTTTTACAGCTAGGCTCACGAGTTTGGTGCCCTCTGTTTTTGCAATCATAGCACCAAGCCTTGTTGGGATCAAAGTTTTTTCCTTTGTACCCACCCATTGACTGTGAGAAGTCTCTGGGTCCACCCTCCTGTGCACATTTTTGGGGACCTTGAGAAGACTCTTTATTTTTGTTTTGGCTCCCATCTTTCCCCTGGGGGCTTTATGGCCTCTTTCTTTTGGTCTCCCCCTCCAGTGGTAGTTTTACCCACCCTTGTTTTGGTCCAGTCCACTGCACTCCTCCCCAACTCCTGAGGGGAAGTGTACCTTGGTCTACCAAGAATTGATGTAACCTCTCATTGTAACAATTACTCAGCAGATGCTCTTTCATGAATAGGTTGTAAAGCCTATCATAATCTCGTACCTTCTTACCAGCTAACCAACCACCCAGCATTTTTACTGAATAGTCCACAAACCCTACCCAAGTTTGGCTCTGGGTTTTTCAAGGCTTCCTGAAGTTTATGCGGCTTCTCAATTTCTACCCAATGCAGGCTCTTTCAAAGGCAGAAAAACATTTCACTTACCTGATTTCAGGGGGTCCTCCGGCAGGATACGGGACGGGGCGCTACTGCCAGCACCAGCGCCCGCCAGCAGAACACCGCCAGGCCGTATCATGTGTCAAGATACGGTCTGCGGCAGTCTACTGGCGTGGCGCTGCTGCTGGCAGCAGCGCCACCTTACCGCCATCTGCCGGCATGGCTGCAGTCGGAATTCTGCCATCCTTCTGGCGGAATTCCGGCTACGGTCATAATTTGGCGGACGGGTGGTAGCCCCGGCGACGGTATTTTGGTAGTCCCAAAAAGAGCTATTCAGACTTATGCATGATTTTTCGGCTATGGATAGAATCAATCAACCTAATAAAACCTCACAAAAATGATGTGATGAATTAAACAGCGTCTTTATTGAGATAATAAAGGTACTCAGATGCTATGGCAAATACCCTGACTTCATTTTTTACTTGATTGATTCAGAGCAAAATGTGACTTATCTGTCCACGTTAAAGCCCTTAGATTTGGAGATTTTACTGAATCTTTTTACTTAAATTAAATCTGGCTCCCCTCCTGACCTTTGACCTGGTGATGACCCAGAAATAGCCTGTCTTGCTGTGCCCTAGACCATTATTCCCCACTGGATCTCACTCCTTCCAACTTCCTCACTGGGCACACTGGTCTTGGCAAGCAGACAGCCACTTGCGCTCCAGACTCTGAGCCTGGTGGTCTTCTCCCTTCACCCAGCTGGAAGACAAGCAGGCCTGGGCCCCAAGTCCCAGTAACATGCAAAAGTCTTGCTGAACTTCTCCTCCCCGCACAGTAAAATTGGCAGCTTGATAGTTAACAATTTCTGAAGCTTCAAGCTCCCCTTCCTATTGTCCATTTGCAGACACCAAATGTCATTTTAGTCTGAGTTTTTGAAGTTTATGTTGGGGGTCTGCTTTTTTCTGAAGTGCCCACTCCTCTGTTCTCTCTTCCTCCAGAAAGCAGTCTGTCACTGCAGGAGTGACTCCAAATCTGGTAGCTCCACAAAAGAGGCCAGGGGATTCACTAGAGGTTCACACCTGGATGTCAGCTTCAGATACGTGTGCATCAAATGGTTACACCAGGGCCTCAGCACTGCTCATTATGAATATTTTATCAGCCCCATCCCTTCCTGAGAAGTGCCCAGACCCCTTCCTTGTGGCCTCTCTTTGAATCAAAGAACAGCCTTTGAAGTGTACTGGAGAGCCTGGCTCTCAGTTCCTCTAATGTGCATCACCAAGCTTACAAGAATGCAGCAATACACAAATCTGTCTGGAAGGATTCCTCTACCTTTTCTCCTCATCCTTCTCCACCCAGTCTTGGGCCTCCCAGAATGAAACCCAGAGTTTTCCATGTATTGTATCCCTCCCATACATACATACGCCCAGCACATGCTAATAATATACACACATTGCAGAGCGCTACACCCTTCACGTACTATACCACTTACAAGCACACTCAGTAGATGCAGGCTATATACATGCACTGCACAGTACTGCATTATCTCTGTATTGTGCCATTCACAGGCACACACACACTTAGTATATGGAAACCAAACATCCACTGCACTACACACCAAACCAATGTATGCCAAGGATGAATTAAGCACACCGCAGGGGTACTTTAAATGAGTGAGACAGTAGACCTCATTCCAGTGACACAGGTTAAAAAGACCTGTTCACTCCTACTGATCACTACACAGTAATCTGCCATCATCGTACTTGTGCTGTTTAACTTCTGGTAAATGTAGCAGCCTTTCACCACTATGAGGGTAACTCTTTGGGCACTCCTCCGGGTCCAACAAGACCACGATTTGTGAGACAATCCTATGTCATTGCACACATGCATGAGACATGTTTGCCGATAACAAGAAAAATCAGCACCAGGGATCTAGACATCATCACAGTTGGGACACTCAGGGCAGGGAGCACGTCCATCACCATGTGAGGGACTTTTCCGTCCCAACAGATGCACCTCCCAGATCAGAACACCCCTTTTGATCGAGGTCCTAACCTGGAGAGGGTGGATGATCAGATTGGAAAAAACAGCGGGAAAGTCTATCAGTATGTATAAGTCTAACTCTTGCAAAGCAATACACTATCTCAACTGTGTTCCTTCATAGCCATCAACCATTTTAGTGGCTTATGATCCATGTGCACTACAAATTTAGTGCCAAACAAATAAGGATGGAACTTACGCATGGCCCACACTATTGCAAAGCACTACTTCTCAATAGCCTCCCAGTTCTGTTTTCTGGGTAGTAACCTCCTACTAATAAAGGCTAACGAATGCTCTCTCCCTTTGTGATCCAGTTGAGCTAACACCGCTACAGCTCTTTCTCAGAGGCATCCATCTGTTCAATAAAAGGTGACTGTAGTAATTTGCTTGCATTATAGGTGCAGTCTGTAGCACTTTCTACAGTTCCTCAAATGTCTTCCGTCACTCCGTAGTGGTCTGCTTCATGAAGGAAAAATCTGTCACTGGGGCAACTATACATCCATGGTATGCCACAAAGTTCCTGTAACACTCAGTGCATCCTAAAAAGGCTCTCACTTCAGTCTGGGTAGTAGACACTTCTGACTCCATCACAGACTGAGGCACTCATTATGAGTTTGGCGTCAGTGGACCGCCACGGTGGAGATGGCAGTCGCACCGCCGCGGGCCTGACGGTGCAGACCGCCATATTACGAGAACTGGGAAGGCACCTGCAGAACATTGTGAAGTTTCCATCCGGACCACCATTGTGGGCGGACCACTGTTGCCGGCAGAAGGCCTCTTCAGGCCAGCGGTCACACAGTTTCCACCCACCTTATTATAAGGATGCACACCGCCAGGATTTCGGGGGCAGTCTAACCGCTGCAAAAACCATGGCAGAAACAAACAACATAAAAGGAAGTACCTACCTTCTGGAACACAGGCACGTAAATAGGTGCCATGGCATGCGAATTGCAAGTCTTTCCAATGCTCCTGCAGGCCACTGACACCCAGGACCAGCGACGCTGACATTGACACCAGCGGTAAGTGTCCCAGCCTAGCACACACTGGAGAGAAGGACATTAGTAAACACATACATGCACAAATGCACATTCACCACACATACATGCGCAAGAGAAGACAGTACAAGCTATGTACCATCGACACCAATGGTGTTGTTGTAGATAAATATAATTAGATATATAAAAACTGTAATGAATACAACTATTCACTTAATGCCACAAGGGCCAGTGCATGAGTGTCCAAATGTCCTGGGCATTTGAGGAGTGCCCAACCTGACTCCTGACTGCAATGTGCAGACCTCCACAGGGTATGGGCATCAATGGGGCATGCAGGCACCTCAGGGATGGGGGGTGGGGTGGGGGTGTGATCAGGGTTTGTATGGGGGGGTCCCTCCTCTTGTTTCCAGGCTTTCCCTACTTACTGTCCTGCTTTCTTGGGGAACGCCTTAGCCTTGCCCCTCTTTCCTGCCTTCTTTGGTGGGATGGCGGTGGATGCCCCGACAGCAGGGGACCCACATGGAATGGTACCAAGCCTGGAGGTGTGAGGGGCAGGGCTGCTTGTCGTAGCAGCACTGCAGACTGCTGTCTGCGGGCATGGCTCAGCTCAGAGGAGGACAGGGAGGTGGAAGGCATGGGTCTGGGAAGGGCAGCAGGGCGTTTGGGGGGAACAGGGACTGGACCAGGGGACGGGAACATGAAAAACTCATGTAGGAATCTTTTTTTCAGGGCAGCAGGTAGGTCATGGGTAAGGTGTTTGGGAATGGGAATGGTTGACAGGTATGTACGTGGATGTGGTTTGGGTGCTGTTGAGTGGGTGTATGACGTGTGTGCTGGGTGTGTGTTGGGTGGATGAGTGTGGGCGTATTGGTGTACTAGGAGTAGGAGTGGAGGAGACACTGGGAGATGGCAGGGGGGATGTGTGAGTGAATGTTGGGGTGGTGTGTACAGGTAGGGTGGATGTGTGATGCCTCGAGGAACTGCGGCCCCCCACTTGGGGACCGCGGTCAGGTCGGTGGTCCGTGTCCCTGACGGCCGTTTCTGCCGCGGGACACGTTTTGAGCTGTGTGTCGGGCCGCTGCCTATTTTTCAGTCCACAGCGCGACCGGTGCATTTTTCTTTGGGTGCTGCCTTGCGCTGCGCCCGCATTTTGCCCTTATAATCACTCTTACCTATTCTTACTGTCTTTTTTTCTTTTTTCTTGTTTTCTCTTTCTTTGTAATTTCCCTCTTAGCCATCTTTTCTTCTTCCCAGGAGTCAGTGTTTCCTTCCCTGCATGCTTTGCTTCTACTTCTACACCATGGCTATTTTTCCATTCACTCTAATGTGGCTTTTCTCAATTCAAGATGGTGTCTTCAGAACTTCCTGCGTGTCACATCCTGTTTGCCAGTATATAAGCACAGTTGGTCTTCTGTTCCTTGCGTTACAAACACTTCTGTTATGGTGGTGCTCCTCGCTCCTGTATCCGGTGTTTTTTGGACTTCTCCAGTTTTTTCTTGTCTGCAAATCTTTGCTGTTTCCAGTTCTATTTATGCATCTCTTTTTTCTACCTCTTTTCAAGAGTTCCTTGCTTCTGAGGTTTTTCCCAGGATTGGGTTTTTTCCTCTGGGACTCCTTCTGGAGGTCACGGTCTGCTTGGTGTTACCCTAACAGCAGCACTGTGGCTACTGGAAAGGGTCGCCCTTACCTTGGTCAGTCCAGAACCAGCAAGAGACCAGGTGGTGCCTCAAGACTGACAGATAACCGCAGTAAGAAGCATTCAGATCGTGACAGATTGCAACGCCAAAAGATTCTGCGTTGCCCTGGAACCATGGACATCCCACCTGATGATGTTGTGGAGACTGCACAGTCTATGCTTCATACTATACAGCAACAGGCACAGGAATGACAACAGCTGCTTACCGAGAACACAGCTCTGAGACAAGCATTGGTGTCATGGTCCAGTTATGTACCTGCTATTTCTGTCTCGACACCTCGTTATTCTGGAGATCCAAACAAGTTACCCAGTTACTCAGTTTACCCAGGATAAGACCAAGGTTGGTTATCTGATAAGCTCCTTGTCTGGTGCAGCCCTAGCTTGGGCAACCCCTTTGGTAGCTGCCAATGATCCAATTATATCCAACTATTCAGACTTTCTGCAAGCCTTTAAACATATGTTTGAACAACCTAGATTTGAAGCTGCTGCAGAAGATGCTTTATGTGAGATACAACAAGGAAATCAGGATGATCTGACTTACATAACCTGATTTAAACAACTAGCAGCTGAAACCACGTGGGCTGAATGCACCTTTGTGACACTTTTTCGTCGAGGGTTACGAGACGAAATAAAGGATGAACTGGTGCATTCTACTCCAGTAGGGTAATTGAAGGCACTAAGGGACCTGGCCCTTAATATTGAGTACCATTTACGGGAACGTAGGTTAGAGAAACGAAGATCCAGGGTCCAGTCTCCGACAGTGGCTATTCGCCCGTCTGCACTTCGCCCTGAAGAAAACCGATCAGAACACTCTGCTTCTACGGAGGAAGAATCCATGCAAATAGACGTTGCCTGTGGTCCGTTATCAGAAGCAGAATGAGAGAACCAACAACATAAAGGCTTAGGTCTTTATTGTGGCAGTGCAGGCCATTTAATTTGAAAGTTCCACCGTCTGACCCATCAGACCTTCGGGAAACGCCAACTCCCGCCCCCTGTGAGAAGGAAGAGGACAGGAGGTGTTGAAATTCCTTCAATCTGCTACTCCAGAGAAGACAACTCTGCTCTTATTATCATCTCAGTGATTCTTCAGTGCCCGAATCTGGAAGAACAAGTCTTTGCATTATTAGATTGTGGAGCCAGTGATATGTTTTTAGATGAGAAATGGGCTAAAGAAAAAGGAATACCTCGTGTTCCTAAAGAAATCCCAGAACACGTTCAAACAGTAGATTGCTCTCCTCTAACTTCTGGACCAGTGGTTGATACCATGCCCAACCTTTGCCTGCAATTTGGAAGACATAAGGAACATGTGGCCTTCGACCTGATATCTTTCCCTAACCATACTATGATTTTCCTTGGCTGGCAAGACATAACCTATATATAAACTGGGAGACTCGGACTATATCACTTTCTTCTCACTTTTGTCAGTTACATTGCTATTCTACTGACTCCTATTGGTCACCAAAAGGGTCCATGTTTTCCTCCAACGAAGAAAGCTGAACTAATAATATGATTCAAGGAGTACCCAGTTGCTATCAGGGGTACTCTGACGTATTCCAGACACCTCAAAGACCCATTTTGCTTCCTCATAGGGACTATGACTGCTCTATTTCTTTGATACCTGGGGAAGTGGTCCCATTTGGAAGAATGTATTCCCTATCAGAACAAGAAAAGAAGGTACTCAAGGAATACAAAGAGGGAAACCTACAGAGTGGATTGATTGCTCCTTCTTCATCACCTCCTGGGACTCCTCTTTTCTTTGTACCCTAGAAGACTAAAGCTCTCCGCCCCTGTATAGACTTTTGAGAGTTAAATAGCATTACCATCAAGGATAGGTATCCCTTACCCCTTATTAAGGATGTTTTGGAAGCAGTCCAAGGAGCTACAATATTCACTAAGCTAGACCTAAGTGGTGCCTATCATCTCTTACGAATCAAAGAAGGTGAGGAATGAAAGACTGCTTTTCGTACCCCCTTGGGCCATTTTGAATATCATCCCATGCCTTTTGGTCTTACCAAGGAACCCTCCATATTCCAAAGAATTATGGATTTGGTTTTCTCTGATCTTTTGAACCAGAGTGTCGTAGTCTACCCAGATGACATTCTAATATATTCTCGTAGTCCTAAACAACACAGTAAACATGTTCTCCAAGTTTTGGAAAGACTCTGACAAAAAAATTGTACTGTAAACTGAAGAAGTGTGAGTTTAACAAGACTGATGTTTAACATTTAGGTTTTCATATTAATCCAGTTGGAATCGCCATGGACCCAGAAAAGGTACAAGCCATATGAGATTGGCCTTCTCCTACTTCTGTCAAAGAAACACAGTGCTTCTTAGGGTTGTCCAATTTCTATAGGCAATTTATAAAGGACTTTGCCCAACAATAAGGATGTGTAACCCAGACCATCAAAAAAGAAGGCCTAAAGAAGGGGTTCATTTGGACAGAAGAAGCAGAAAAGACTTTTCAGACTCTAAAGCATACCTTTACCCGAGCCCCAATACTCTGTCATCCTGACACAACTAAGAAATTTATTGTGGTCACGGACGCTTCAGATCGAGCCATTAGAGCCGTGTTAATTCAAAAGCAAGACGATGATAACCTTGAACATCCAATCTTTTATTTATCCCACGTGTTATCTGACACAGAACGAAACTATTCTGTATTGGAAAGAGAATTACAGGCTTTAAAGGCTGCCTGCAAGGAATGAACGCATTTCCTAATGGGTTTTCAGGAGACTTTTGAAGTACGAACTGATCATCGCATTCTACAATGCCTCCGCAGTTTTCAATGACAGAATAGTCGTCAAGCTAGGTGGGCTTTCTTTTTTAGTCAATACGATTTCATTGTTACTTACATTCCTGGATCCAAAAATAGTGTGGCAGATGCTCTGTCCCGCCGATATCCGGAGAGAAACATTTCTATTTCTCCACACATCATTGAACCATGTCGCATTGTGGGACTAGTTCAATCTTTTCTTGACCGGGTGAAGACCGAGTATCAGAAGTTACCCATGGAAGAATGGAACATCTTAAATCCTCACTTACAGAAGCATCAAGAATATTACTTTCATAAAAACGCCATACTTCTGCCTACGAAAAGAGTATAGACAGAAGCTTTGCAAATGTGTCATGACTCTCCTATTGCTGGACATCGCGGGATTAAGAACACACAGGAACTACTCCTTTGCTCTTTTTGGTGGCCAATGTTAAAGACTGATGCCGAAACATATGTAAGATATTGCCCAATGTGTGCTCAGACTAAAACACCTCGGACTAAACCAGCAGGTTTATTGATGCCCTTACCAGTACCATCTGCTCCATGGCATACGGTAACCACCGATTTTATATGTTCTTTGCCATCTTCTGCAGGGTATCAAGTGATAATGGTTACAGTGGACTCCTTAACTAAGATGGCTCATTTTTCAGCCCTCAAGAAATTACCTACCGCTAAAGAAATAAGTCACGTCTTTATACAAGATATATTTCAATTACATTATCTTCCTCAAGTAATTATTTCTGATTGGGGACCTCAATATGTATCCCGTTTTTGGAGAGAGTTTTGTAAATTTGTACACATTGATGTGGCCCTATCCTCCTGTTTCCATCCGCAGACCAATGGTCACACAGAACGCCTAAACCAAGGACTCCAACAATATTTGCGCTGTTTTTGTAATGCGACTCAAAATAACTGGTCTTCTTACCTACCATTGGCTGAGTTTTCTTACAACAATACAGTCCATAGTGCAACTAAGTCTACACCTTTCTTTTGTACTTAAGGTTTTCACCCTACTGCTTTTCCTAATGTCACTCCTAAGGACTCCCCTGTTCCTGCAGTTACCTCATTTGTTCGTCATCTCCATCAGGTCCAGAACCTGGTACGTGCCAATCTTTTGGCCACAAAACGATATATGAAGAAGGTAGCCGATGCTCGGCGTAATACTGCTCCATCTTTTCAACCCGGGGACCAGGTCTGGCTTTCTTCTAAATTTCTGTCTTTTCACTTATCTCAGAACAAGTTCAAACCTCGTTACTATGGGCCTTTTCGAGTTTTGCATGTGATTAATCCAGTCTCTGTTCGACTGCGTCTGACATTGACTTAGAAAGTGCATCCTGTTTTTCACGTATCCCAACGCAAGCCTTTTGTTCCAGATCCCTACCAGAGAACTGCCCATGGTCCTCCTCCTCTTTTGGTTGATGGTCATCCTGAGTATGAAGTACATGAGATATGCAATTCGTGCATTTTTTGGAATCGCCTCCAGTTCTTGCTTCGCTGGAAAGGCTATCCCATTAGTGACTGTTCATGGGAGGATGCCTCCTATGTCCATGCTCCCCACTTGGTCTGTACCTTTTTTCAGCATTTTCCGGACAAGCCTGGGGCTTCGGGGGCGGACCTACTGTGACGCCGCAAGGACCTGCGGCACCCCACTTGCGGGCCGCGGTCAGGTTGGCGGTCCGTGTTCCGGACGGCAGTTTTTGCCACGAGCCGCGTTTTCAGCCACGTTTCGGGCCGCTGGCTATTTTTCAGTCCACAGCACGACCGGTACATTTTTCTTTGGGTGCTGCCTCACGCTGCACCCGCCTTTTGCCCTTATGATCTCTCTTATCTATTCTTTCTGTCTTTTTTCTTTTTTCTTGTTTTCTCTTTCTTTGTCATTTCCCTCTTAGCCATCTTTTCTTCTTCCCAGGAGTCAGTGTTTCCTTCCCTGCATGCTTTGCTTCCTCTTTTACACCATGGCTATTTTTCCATTCACTCTAATGTGGCTTTTCTCAATTCAAGATGGTGTCTTCAGAACTTCCTGCATGTCACATCCTGTTTGCCAGTATATAAGCACAGTTGGTCTTCTGTTCCTTGTGTTGCAAACACTTCCATTCTGGTGGTGCTCCTCGCCCCTGTATCCGGTTTTTGGACTTCTTCAGTTTTTTCTTGTCTGCAGTTTTTGCTGTTTCCAGTTCTATTTACGCTTCTCTTTTTTCTTACCTCTTTTCAGGAGTTCCTTGCTTCTGAGGCTTTTCCCAGGATTGTTTTTTTTCCTCTGGGACTCCTTCTGGAGGTCACGGTCTGCTTGGTGTTACTCTATTAGCAGCACCATGGCTACTGGAAAGGGTCGCCCTTACCTTGGTCAGTCCAGAACCAGCAAGAGACCAGGTGGTGCCTCGAGATAGGCAGATACCAGTGGTAAGAAGCATTCAGATTGCGACAGGATGTGCTGCATGTGGTAGTGTTGACTGTTGTGGTACGTGTGGATGTGGTGTATGGGGTGCATGTATGGGGGTCTGTTGTTGTGGTGACGGTGGCAGTGACGGCATATGTGGCTGAACCTGGGACTGATGATGGTGGTGTCTGCAGGTGTAAGTGGCAATGTGACTGTGAGGGCGGAGGGGGTGGGGGAGTCAGTGTAGGGAGTGGATGTTGTGTGTGCGTCTGAATGGTGGGTGTGTGCATGGCAGTGATGGCATTTGTGGTGCAAGCGATTGTCATTGCGCTCTGGGTCTATTGGAGAGGATGCATGCTGGTATGAAAGGGTGCTTTGGATGGGAAATGGGAGTGGGATGTGGGAGCGGGAACAGGTAGTTTGAGGGGGGATGAAAGAAGAAGGAACACTGGCTGCCATCAATGAGGAGGCCAGAGCCTGAAACGATCTCTGAAGGGCAGACAGGGTACAGTAAATGCCTTCCAGGAACGCATTTGACATTTGCATCTG
Organism: Pleurodeles waltl; assembly: GCF_031143425.1. NCBI lineage: Eukaryota > Metazoa > Chordata > Amphibia > Caudata > Salamandridae > Pleurodeles > Pleurodeles waltl. The sequence goes on from NC_090443.1 coordinate 426,172,921, forward strand.
GGATGCCAGTCCCTGGATGGCATTCACGATGATTGTCTGCCCAACAGAGATGGACCTCAGGAGGTCAATAGCCTCCTCACTGAGGGCAGCAGGGCTGACTGGGGCAGGGGCAAATGGGTGGGGAGCTACAGGGAGGGCGGTGCTGGTAAGGGGGGTAGCGGACAAGAATGGCGCAGGCATAGGGCCTGAAGGTTCGCCACCACCAGGAAGTCACCATCGAAGGAAGAATCTGATGATGGTGTAGTTGTTCCTGTCTCCCCCGTGGTTCTCCACTTGCCCTCCGTCCCACTGGTCCCCTCGGCTCTGCTGGTATCAGCGTTCTGGGTCCCGTGGGATGCAGCTTCCCTACTCGCCAGTGCCCCATCTCCTTCGCCAGATGATTCTGATGCACACAAATACAGAGGAGGAGAGGGAGGGAGGGTGGGACAGGGAGAGACAGGGTGGGAGAGAGAGAGACATGGAGCAATTGGTCAATGCCAGCACAACAGCCACACACAAGTCACTACAACATACTCTGATGCCATGTCTTCACTCACACATGCCACTCCAATAACAGACCATGCATGCCACCACAGTCATGCACATGTGTTCCACTCATGCTGACACACATTTGATCCTGTACAGGATGAAAGCAATACCCTCAACACAAGGCTGAACCAGCTCATTGTGTCATGGCTCTTTACGATCTCAAGACGCAAACTAAATACTCTATGAGCGTTTGGAAGCATACGTGCACAGCCACATAACCCATGCACATATAGCTGTGTGATGTGAAACCTCAGACTTCGCAGACTACACATACACCACATGCCAGCAGACAGCAGATAGGGATACGGCCCAGCCACACTGTTTGGATAGTTGGGACTGCAATGTATGTGAACTCCAAAAGCAGGGACCCTGTCCACATAAAATACCCTGCTCATCCACTGCATAGTTGCCACGTCATCGATACTACTTAGCAGTTAAGTTAACCTCAACTCACATCCTTCACAGCATTTTAACACATGTATGTAACACATCCGGCCTCAATGTGTCCCAAGCCTAGTCTGACAGTAGCTACCTAGAACACATTCCACAGCCTTCACACACTGTACAGGCTGCACTTATCACTCACCACATAACCTATGTACGAATGTGAACTCACCCCCTTGTGGCTGCTGTGCTGCCCTCAAGTGCCCATCCACCTCAGGGTACGCCACTGCCAAAATGCGGGACATCAGGTGAGTCAGGGTCCAACAGGCATCTCTCCCTCAATGGGAGGACATCCCCAGCTGGGCCTCACCGGTCTTCCTGGCCCAGGGTCTCAGGTCCTCCAACCGCTTCCTGCAGTGGTTGCTCTACCCTGCATGGGCCCCCAGTGTCCGTACTTGCTTGGCAATGGCACGCCAAATCTCCTTCTTCTGATGGGCGCACACCTACATGGATGGCACGTAGAAAAGGAGACAGTCATGTAGCGTGGCATCTTAGGGACTACATTGGACACAATACATCTCATGAACATACGCACATTTCAACATTCCAGTGGTCCTCACAGCTTTCAGCCAGGTCTTTCCACAAGCCACTCATCCTCTTCCCAAGGCCCCGTCCACATTTGTACCACTCACAGACAGTACAATCACAGTGGACTCACCTGCTGCCTTGGTGCCCCATACAACTGGGCATACAGGGGTAGGACACCCTCTACTAGTTCTTCCTGTGAAAAGGCTGAGGCCCTATCCCCTGCAGCACGTGGCATCTTGGCTACCAGGGTCCACACACAGCAGCACATGCAGTGGAGGTCTTCTCAGCATAAGTGCCAGGAGTCAAGTGAACATGAACACATGAAATGGCGGTCACGGGCGCCAAGGACATCACCGTCACTGCCAGCAGTGATCACCAATATGCTCATGTCTCCCATAGCCAACCATTTTAACCAATGATGAGTTTCATGGCGGTTGCGACCGCCTACCACCATGACGTCTTACGCCAGAGGGATTCGCTCACTTCCATCTGTCCTGTGTATGCAGGACAGGCGGCTGCCATTTTACTTCTACAGTGTACAAAGAGGAGGTTTATGAGGTGCATCATGGATGTCTTACAGTGACCTGTGCACAGATCCACTGAGTCCACACAGTCCTTAATGCACATAATGATTGCTACTCCCTCCTATTCCCAGGTACGGTGGAAGAATGAGGGTGAGGAATGCTCCAGTCTACAGGCCCCTCGTAGATCTTGCCACCCTTGAAGAGCGGCACGTCATCCAGTGCTATTGGCTGAACCGTCAGACCATCATGGAGCTTGTGAGGCTGTTTGAGCCTGATCTGCAGCCTGGTATTCATCATCCCAATGCCATCACACCCACAGTGCAGGTGTTGGCACTCCTCCACCTCCTTGTCTCAGAGTCCTTCCAAATCACAGTGGGCTGGGCTGCTGGAATGTCCCAGCCCATGTTCAGTCACGTCTTGAAGAACGTCCTATCTGCCCTACTTAAACATATAAGCAGCTATATCAGGTTCCCCCAGTGTGACGATCTGCTCACTATGATGGCAGTCTTCTACACTGTAGCACATGTGCCACATGTGATTGGGCTATCGATGGGACCCACATTGCCTTGGTGCCACCCAGGAGGAGTGAACAGGTGTTAAGGAACCATAAAAACGTCTACTCAACCAACGTGCAGGTGGTATGTCTTGCATACCTCTACATTACACAAGTGACTGCCCGGTTCCCAGGTTCAGTGCAGGATGCCTACATTCTGTGGACCAGCAGCATCCCACACCTGATGGCACCACTGCAAAGGGATCATGCCTGGCTCATTGGTATGTGTTGTGTCATATGTGTGCCTCTGTATACTGAACACTCTACACCACCTGCCCGATTTACCAACATTTTTCAATATGCCTATTACCTCTGTGCACACAGGTGACTCTGGTTATCCCAACCTGCCATGGCTACTGACACCTCTCAGACATCTGACTAAAGCAGCTGAAAACCATTTCAGTGAGGACCATGGAAGGACTTGACGTATCATCAAACGCACCTTTCAATAAATCAATCAATCAATCGGGAATTTGTAAAGCGCACTACTCACCCGTGAGGGTCTCATGGTGCTGAGGAGGGGGTTGGATAGAAGGGAGGGGGAGGTGCTGCTACTGCTCGAACAGCCAGGTTTTGAGATGTTTCCTGAGGGTAAGGAGATCTTTGGTCTGGTGCAGGTGGGTGGGAAGAGTGTTCCACGTTTTGGAGCCGAGATGCCAGGTCGGGCTGTAGAAGGAGAGTCGTCTGTTCAGGTATTCTGGTCCGGTGTTGTGCAGTCCTTTGGGAGCGCGGGTGAGGAGTTTGAAGGTGATTCTCTTGTTAACTGGGAGCCAGTGCAGTTTTCTCAGGTGGTCTGTGATGTGGCAGTGGCGGGGGATGTCTAGGATGTGGCGTGCGGAGGCATTCTGGATGCACTCAGCCTCTTCTGGAGTTTGGCCTTGGTTCCTGCATAGAGGGCAGGGCACCTTTGGAGTGCTGAAAGCCAGATTCCGGTGCCTGCACCTTACTGGAGGGGCCCTACTGTACAGACCAGCGAAAGTGTGCCAGATGATTGTAGCGTGCTGCATGTTGCATAATTTGTCTCTCAGATGTCACATCCCATTACTGGATGCTGAGGAGGGTGCAGCTGTGCCAGTGGCAGATAAAGGGGACATGGGGAGTGATGAGGAGGATGATGAGGAGGATGCAGCTCATTGCAGAGCACAGCTGATACAACAATACTTCCACTGACATACAGGTATGTGTAAAAGCCATGCTATGCAACCAGTGGCATGTGCACGGCTGCCACCAGGGTTGTGTGTTCAATGTGGGTTTTGGGTGAACCCATAACTTTAGATGTGGTGCTGTTATCTGTATTTCAGAACTTGAAAATGATTGCTCCCCCTTCTGGCACTGTCACATACATTGGTAGGACAATGGTCTTCCTGTTACACATGTCATGGCTGTCTATTTTGTAATCATGGTAGATAAAAATGTATGCAGTAACTGTGCTCAAAGGTGTTTATCTTTATAACACAAGTGCAAGGGCTGATGAGTGGGGTCATGGCGAATGCGATCATCAGAGTACTTGGCCCACCTGTGGGGAGTCGAAGTCCAGTATGATGGCCATGTGAAAAGAAGTTATGACAGTGGACAGTCAACAGGGTGTCGCTGTGACACACAAGATGGTATGTTCTGAAGTGGCTCACTTCCTGGCGGTGGTCTTGGTCTTGGCATCAGTGGAGGCTGGATGTCTGGTTGGACGTCCTCGCTCGCCTGGGGGCTCCTCAGCTACAGGGGAAGGGGTGCTGGTGTCCTGCGTGTCCTGTGGCAGGGCCTCCATTCCAGTGGCTGAGGCTGACGTGGAGGGCTCAGATGTGATCTGGCTAATGGTAGTGTCCTGCTGGTGGAAGGTGGACTGACGCAGGATGGTGATAAGTTCCGTCAGTACCCCTGCTATGGAGGCCATGGTGGCATTGTGGGTCTGCCACTGCTGCATGGCCTCCTTATGGTTCTCCCTCTGAAGCCTCTGGGTCTCCTGTAGGGTAGCGAGGATCTGGGCCATGGTGTTCTGGGTTTGGTGGTATGCACCCAGAACGTGGGTGAGGGGCTCCTGGCCAGTCTGATGTTGTTGCTGCCCCCTTCCTTGGACCACAGATCCCCTCCCACTAGCCCTGGCCCCCTGTGCCCCTGACACAGTGTGCCCTCTCCCAGTAGCACCAGGGCCTTCATTGTCTGGGGCGGGTGCCCTTGACTCAAGCCCCTGTACTGTGGGGCACATCTCTAATTGAGTGGTCCCTGAGGCACAGGTTTGGGGTGGAGGAGCTAGCTGAGGTGTTGTAGCAACACTGGAGGGTGAGCCCGGGTTGTCCAGGTTGGGGCTGCTGCGGGTCGACTTGCCAGTCACCCCAGATGGCCCAGGCAATTCGTCGTCCCCCTGACATCCGCTGGGGTCTTCCTCCTGGTGAGCGCTGTCTGACCCTGCAATCCTCTGCTGGGTGGCAGTAGTAGGGTAAGCTGTGGATGGAAAGGCTGGGAGTTAGTAGGTGGATATGTCATTGTAGTGTCATGGTGTGCAGCGTTCAGTGGGTGGATTTGTTACCCAGGGATGGCTATGACATTTGCAGTAATGCAGACACTGCATGGTGAATGGGCTTTGAGCCATGCTTTCCATATCATATGTAGTTGTGAGTTTGCTGTTTGACAATGCTGTAATTGCCATAGATTGTGAGGCGGTGTTGGCTAGCAGTCGGGGTGGGCTGTGGGATGATTGTTCATGCAGGTGCTCCACTGTGAGGTGTGAGTGTGACTCGGATCCAACGTGCATAGTGATGGATTGTGGGAGTTGAGGAGATTGTGAAGGAGTGGTTAATGCTCAGGGGGGTTGTTGCTTCCTTACCAGAGTCAATCCCTCCGATGATTCCAGTCAGGGCCTCAGGATGCATGATGTCCAAGACCTTCTCCCAGGATGTCAAGTCAAAGGGAGGAGCTGGGGGTCCACCACCAGTCTTGTTGAGGGCGATGTGCCTGGACGCCATGGAACGGACCTTCCCCCTGAGGCCGTTCCACCTCTTTCTAATGTCCTCCCTTGTGCGTGGGTAGCTGCCGACTGTGTTCACCCTGTCGACGATCCTCTGCCATAGCTCGGTTTTCCTGGCCTTAGATGTTTGCTGGACTTGTTCTCCCATCAGTTGTGGCTCTACTCTGACGATCTCGCCCACCATGATCCGCAACTCATTCTCAGTAAAGCGCGGGTACTTGTGGCATGACATGTTGTGGGGTGTGTGCACCGTGTAAAATAAATGCTCAATATGCAGTAGTTCATGTGTTGTCTATCTCTGGGTCGTGGTAGTATTCGTAAGGGCTTGAGGGAGTGCGAGGAGGTGTGTCTTATGGTGCAATAAACAGGTGTGTGTAGTGTGTGCATGTGTTTCAGGTGTAGGGTATTCGACCTGTCCAATCTAGTGTTGCCTTCTATTAGCAGTGATTTTCTATACCGCTGCGGTGCGCACCGCCAATGGTTTCCCGCCATGCATGTTCTGCTGTGCTGCAATGTGACTCATAATATGGTGGCCGGAATGGTATTGGTGTGGCGGGCCCGGTGGGAGGACAATCGCTCTTTCGCCATCAGTGGCACTGGCAGTGTTGGATTTCTGGCTGTGTTTCGGTAGCTTGGTGATTGTGACTCATAATATGGCAGCCACTATACCGCCAACACTGGCGGGATGGTGGTGCCATTTTCTATGGTGGTCTTGCCTGAAAACAGCCAAACTCATAATGAGGGCCTGAATCTTGGAATCCAGCGGGTGAATCTTCATGATCCCTACCTCGTGCCCAAGATACACTACGGAGGACTGCCCCATCTGACTCTTGGTTTCTGCCAATGCATTATAATTGACCACCAGCTTGGCGGTCATTTATAAATTTGGCGGGCAATCTCTCCACCAGAGGGTCAGAGTAATCTACTACTTCCCCCTAGTGGAACAATAGGCCATCTGTCAATAAATAAATTGGGCCCTATGTTCCATAGGAAAGCCCACATATAATTTGGTATTTCTGTCAACACCAGAGCAGTACGCACTCTATTGGCGACAAAAATGCAAAAACCCAGCACTCTCAAAACAACTTAATTTATGCATTGTGCTGATATGTTGTGGTTTAACCTTTTCAATTGCAGAGTTCAATCCTGAAAACTTATTTTTAATATGCTTTCAAATACTGTTCCTTTGCAATGTATTGCTGCAGGTTTTCAGAGTGTGTTAGGGTGTGGCCCCTTTCCAGGGCCTTCCAGAGACTTTCCCTGCAACATGCCTGGGCGTGGTTCTGGGCTGGGCCAAGACTCTATAAAAGAGAGCCAGCCCAACTCCCAGTGCTCACCTTCAGAGGTCCCGGTGCAGAGTAGCAGCTTCTTCCTGAGCTCCTGTCCTGGCGGCCTATTGTGAACTTCCAGTCTTCTGCCCTTCATCCTTCATTGGTGATCATTGTTCCAGGCGGGAAGACGGTGGTTGGACTGTTCCGACACCATTATTGAGAATTTTCATATTCTTGGTTTAATTCTTAAATGAGTAACAGATTACTTGCGCGCTACCATTTCTTGACATTGGCATGGTGGCTTAAGAATCGGCAAGACGCGCAATTCGTTTTATGGTGTTTAAACATTGTTGTCCATTGCGCACTACTATTTCTTGACATTTACATGATGTTTTACGAATTAGTAAGACGCGCGATTCGTTTCATTGTACTTTGATCTTGTTATTTATTGTGAGCTGTTATTTCTTGACATTTACATCGTGTTTTACGAATCGGCAGGACGCACGATTCGATTAATGATGATTTGACTTTGATATTCATTGCGTGCTACCATTTCTTGGTATTTTACATGGTGACACTCGAATCGGCAAGACGCACGATTCTCTCCTTGAGTTTATTTCATGTTGTTTATAGTATGCCACTATTCTAAGATATTTATTATGTAATATTCGAGTTGACAAGTTATGTGATTTGTTTCCTGAATCCATATTGTGTTATTCATGGTGCACAATCCTTTTATGGTGTTTACTATATATATATATATATATATATATATATATATATATATGTATATATATATATATCTCTGCAATATGCACAATTTTTGTTGAAACATTTTAAGAGTACACAGAAGCCCAGAGTTTCTAAATGCAATATTGTATGGTCCTAGTATACATTCTCAAAACAGTATTTATATGACTGGTTTAAAATTTAGTCAGAATGTTTTTTCTGATTCTCATGTAAAGGAAAGTCCTTGAATAAGAAAGTTTTCATTTAATTCATCTTGATTCCCTTACAGGTATCCGGCCATCTTGAAACTTAGTCATTTTAAACTTAACTCTTAGATTGTTCATGTTTTCAGAGTGACTAGGCTTAGAATCATAGTCTAGTATTGATTTCAGGAGATATAATTTTCATATCGTGTGTTCTAACCTTTTTCTTACTACAGGTCTCCTTCCCAGCTGTTCCCGTCCTAATCCCCTCTTCCCCTCTTGAACTCTCTCAGTCTCTGTGATTTATCTATCAGAGTCTTGGAGCTGTTCAGTGGTGAACGTGTTGGGAATGTGCACAGACCCCGAGGATCTGGTGACTCTGACATTTTTTCAGGATCCAAGCTATATACTCAGCAAACTTGTTAAAAGGAAATATTTCCATATTTTTTGTCTACAATGGGATATTACTGCAGAATATACACCAATATATACCCCTCAAGATACTGAAAACATATTATGGCCTAGTTTAGATCTTGGTGGGCGGGTTAATCCGTCACAATGGTGAGGGGTATACCGTCCATTGAAATCTAAATCCTATAGAAGATGTTCTGTCCGCCAAGATTGAAATCAGGCCCATAGTTTAGATGGGTAAACTAAAAGACAAAAGAGGTACATGTGCTTAAACAACCCAGTGTTGAGTTTTTTAGAAGCTCTGGCACAGACAGTGAAAAGGCTAGAGTGCTTGACAAGAGTCCCCATGACCAGGCCATGGCTTATGGTTGATTGCAGCTGATTATAGCAGTCAAATACACGCCTTTTTACCTGCAGTACAGTATGGGGAGTGCTTACTAGCTCTCCCTAGAAAATCTTGGTATTATGTATTACATGGGTCCTCTTATCCCCGCAAATTATCTGTGATGTGTGTGCTTGGGTCACAAGTGAGGAACCTCTAAAATTGAAAGGTGCACCATATGGTGAGTATTAGCCTGAGTTAGTTGTCTTCCATCACCTGTTGACGCCCAAGGCTACTCTTTAAATTCCCCTCCTCAATCATTGTATAGCCAGATGCAGTGGCTTGCTTTAAATCATTAGTCAAAGGAAGTACCTTTTGTTACAGTGACTGAAACTGTCCGAACAATCTCCAGCAATTCAAGTTGTGAGATGGCCATAAAGCACCCCATGGACAATAACTGTGGCCTGGAAGCATGGTCTGGTGAGTTCTTGGTCTCTATCATCCTGCCAGGCTGCCCACCAAATTTATAATAACTGTGTATGTTTTGAATGTTGAATCTTGTTGAACCCCTCTTCCTCTCTGAAAGGTAAACCTAATAAGTAGCGCTTGGCATTCCATTAGCACTAAAGACTGTTTTTTGATCTTCTAAGAACAGTGACAGCATTTGATACAAGGATCACCTAGGTGCTACTGAGTTTCTCATGCCACATAGAAGGGCTTGACAATGCTGGAATCACTGTTTTGCGATGGCTGTTTGTATTTCTCTGGCTTGCTGGCAGCCTTTAACCTTTCTTTAAGATTTTGGGCACTATGGATGTGACTTCCTCATCCATAGGGCTCCCAGTCGGATGCTATGGACATGGAGGTTCATAGGCCCACCACCAGAGCAGCAACTGCTGTAAACTGCTCCTGTGTCCCAATCTTGTCACACCTCATTAGTTTGGTGCAGAAGACTCTACCACCCTGGCCCAGGAGGGTGTAATTCTCCTGCCAATTGCGCAATCACATCAGTGGTAGGCTGGCATGCAAAAAACACCCTTTGGTTTCCCAGGGAGCATGAAGGGGACTTAAAACAGCCCTGTTCTCTGCACTTACAGAGAATTGTGCTGAAAGGAAGGTATTGTTTCAAAGCTGAGAAACTCAGCTTTCAAATGACACTTCACTTTCCCTGTAAAGCTGTAGGCGATCACAGTAGGAAACGATCATGTGGCACTTCCCCTAGACATCAGGGACTTTTGGCAAGGGGAGTGGCCCCTTGGGAAAGGTCTCGTGGTCCCCCCTCACCCTCAACAGCATTAGCATTTCTGTCCTCCCAGGAAGCAGATGTGGGTGATTACCCCAAATCTGCCCCCGCTTTGAGGCAGAAACCCCAGTAGACGCCAAAGATAAAATCAATAAATAAAACAAGGGGGTGGTCGACCATACACAGGGCCTTGCTCCTACCCAAAAAAGCACTCCAGTTTTTCTGCACTCCCAACTGGGCAGATTGGGTGGGCTGGGGGAGGCAGAAACCAGGGAAGAATGCAAACATAAAATAAAACAAAGGGCTGGTGGGCGGCCCACCATGCATAGGGCATAGGAATAATGCCCCCTTTTTATGGTAGATGGCCCAAAAAATGCCACACAGACTTTCTGCCCAACACCAGGCACAGGACAGAAAACCCACTAGACACCAGGGACAGTAAAAAGAACTGAAGCAAAGGAGTGCTGGTGGCCCACCATACAGAGGGCATATGCCCACCCCAAAAAGTGCATTGCAGTCTTTTGATCCCTAGGGCATATTGGGTTGGTTTGAAACCAATCTGCATACCCTGGGAAGGGAGAAAGCCCACTAAACACTAGTGATCATTAGAAAAAAGGAAAGGGGTTGGCATAAGCGGCTAAGGGCAGGGCCATGTCTCAAATCCATTAAAACGGACACAACTGTTTTTTCTGCCCAAGGGGGGCAGATTGGAGGTTTGGCCCAATCGGCCCAATCCGCCTGATTGGGAAGGGGATAGAAAGCTCACTACACACCAGGGAAAACTAAACAGAAAAAACAGAGGGGTGCAGGAAGCCCACCATGTGCAGGGTCATGCCCCCCACCTCAAGAAAGGCAGTCTTTCCCTTCCACCAAGGGGCAGATTGGGGGTTGCAACCTGGCCGCACGTGGGGCAAAAATCCCACTAGACACCAGGGATAGTTTAAAAAAGAAAACAAAGGGGTGGGGGCACCCCACCCTGCCCTAAGGCCATGCACCTACCACAAAAGGGGGAAATACAGCCTTTCTGTCCCCCCGGAGAACAGATGGGGTAATTACCACCAGGCTGCCCCATTAAAGAGCAAAAATCCCATTAGTCACCAGGGAGTTTACATTTGGGCAAAAGAAAATGGTGCAGACGTCCCAACCTGGCATTGGGTCACATCACCACCACAAAAGGAGCAAACCAGTTTTTGTGACAGAAATGTGCAGAATCCTCAGGGATCTACAAAATTTCTATCATCCAGCATTTCCCCACTTGTCCTGATTTAAAAAAAAGCTCTAACCCACTTTTAGGAGGTGAGAATTTTGTTTATCTCTGCAGACTGTAAAAGTTTATGTCACAGGTACACAAGTAAAATGTCTGATTTTAGGCAAAGGTTTGCAGGGCATTACGGGTAAGAAAACTTTTTGGGACGTATATGAGACACACCATCCTGGACTTCCCACAAGAGTCACCTCAATGGACAACCCCAGATTTTTATTTTTCAAAATGTCTGGGTTTGGTAGGTTTCCCTTGGTGCTGGCAACACATTTTGCAGCCACCCACCTTGCAAAAAAGGGTTGGTTTTCAGTGTAAAAATTTGATCTGTCTGTGTTGCATTTTTACTGTGAAGGGGCACTAGGCCCACGCAGCTATGTGGGGTATTGTTTTTATCAGGATATGTATGGGAAAGCTGGGTGGCAGGAAGTGTCTGGTTTTCTGAAGGTTCAGGAACTTTCTGTAACATAAATATTATGAAAATGTGTATTTTTATAGCAAAAGGTTGACATTTACCAGAGCTTCTGAGTAAAAAATCTCGTCTGATCCACACAAGTCACACCACACTAGACTCCTCTGGGTATCTAGTTTTCAGAAATGTCTGGTTTGGCAGTCTCACCGGGGTGCCTGTCGAGTTAGGGCCCAAATTCCGTAGCCAGGAATGTAGCAAAAAAGGGCTGGTTTTAAGTGTAAAAATCTGAACTGTCCTTGTTACGTTTTGGGCCCTCTCCTACTGTAGGCGCTAGTCCTACCCACATAAGTGGGGTATGGTTTTTATCAGGAGTTGTGTAGAAATATTTGGCTCTCTGCAGATTCTGGAACTTTCCCTCACAAAATATGAGGAAAATGTGTTTTTTAGTTAGAGTTTGAGATTTGCTTGGGCCTGTGGGTAAAAAAAACTTCATACATCCGTTTTGTGCCTCATGTGTTTGGACCCGATAGACAAGTAAAGTACTGTTTGAATTTGGAGATGTGTGGAAACAGAACATTTGTTGTTGACAATTGAATTTCTCTGCATTTGTGGCTTCCAAATGTAAGCCAGTCTGCAAGAAAGAAAACATTTTACAAAACGTCCTTTATGGGTAGCTACAAATTTAGAGGTTTAAAAATAACTACTTTTCTTAAACCCAGTATCTTGCATACATATCAGAAATAGATATGTTTCCTGCATACACATTTTTAATTCTTTACGTTTGTTTTTGCTGTACAGTCATGAACCTACAACTCATATATGTTCCCTGTGACCAGAATGCTTTTGTACATCGGTCATCATGACAAGATCTTACAGATAAAATGTTGTCACAAATGGCTGTTTTTTCATAGTCAATTCATTATTTTGTATTTCAACAGTTAGTTTGTTTGTGAAACCCTCAGGGGATCTAGCTACACAAGTTTGCTGAATTCACAATTGCATCTACTTTTCAGAAGTGCATAGGTTTCTTGGCTTGCATATGGGTTTTACACCTGTTTCCACTACAAACTGTAAGTAAGATAAAGCCACAAAAATTAGGAAAAATTGACTACCTAATTATTCCTCAAAGCTTGGAAGATGGTGATCCGAGCACAGCAAACCATTTGTTGTAGCCATCTTTTCCCATTTTTTCCCCATTTTTCCCACAAAAAAAATCTAAATTTAGCTGTATTTTAGCAATTTTAGCAGTTTCCTGCAAGGGAATCTACAAACCCTGTGTACCGTTCAATGCCCAAAATGTTGAGGAAAAAGGACACAAATTTGGTGTGAATACCTTTTGTGATAAAAAAAAAAGTATAATGGGTTAAATGTAAGCTAGACCTATTATCCAAAAAAATGCTGAGTACCAAGGGAAGAAAGCCTTAGCTTTCAAGGGGTTAAAGAGACCAATGGTGCATGGATACCTGTGAGTCCATTGTTGTCCTGGCAATGCTCACTTCATACAGTTTCAAAGAACTTTAATCAGCTTTAGAAGCCATCAAAGTGTGCAAAACATCAGAAATAAAAGGTAAAAATAAAAGCAATTAAAAACAGCCTTTGTGTTAATACATTTTCAATTTGCTTCTTAATCCCTTGTAGCTGATAGCTTCTTATGACGATTTAAAGCATACAAGCAAATCCTCATAATAAAACCGGCCACTAATAAAATGCACAGAACTATGTAAGAGAACAATTATATAAAAACATCAGTACTCTATGACCACTATTGTGTCTTTGAGAAATATAAGGTGCATCGCGCATCAGAAGGATTGACATCTGGAAGTCAGAGAAAAAAGAGCTTGGCTTAAGATCGTTTGTCATATAAAATGATCTGATTAAATCTACTGCTAGGTAAAACAAAGTTTTAAGGCACTCACAGGCATAGCAAGGGCTTGTGCGATTCTACGCTCTTGAGACGTAGACTTTGAGCGTTTCAACCCGATCTTTGGTGAAAAACGACTTACTGCAAAAAAAATTGGGCCAGAGGTGTCTGTCTTTAGGATTCTATATGCAACCAGAGAACGCTTAACTTTTTAATTCAAGCATTCTGGGCGTGTCCACTTCCTACGGGAGTAAAGTTTTTGACTACTGAGCAGCGCATAGTTCCAGTAGAGCAATATGAACCTGGTCACATGTACTGGCGTTGGTGCGGAAACCTGCTTGGAGTGTTGAAAATGTCCGATTGTCATACGTCCAAGCTTGCAGTTGGTCAAGTACTTGTCTATCATACATTTTTTGCAGATTGTCTATTAGGCTTTTAAGCCTGTAATTCGAAGGGCGAGTGGCATCTCCTTTTTTGTACAATGCAATAATCTCTGTCCCACTCCAAGTCTCAGGGATTTCATCCCCTGCAGCAATTGCATTTGTTAAAACATTAATATATGGGGCCCAGATTGAGGATTCTGATTTAAACATATCTCCAGGTATGGGCCAGGTGCTTTGCTGCTTTTAATTGGTTTATAGCCATATAAGTGTCTTCTAAGCTGAAAACTAAAATCAATGTTATTTCTGTTGTATTGCATGTCAAGGATTGAAGTACTTGGTTTTGGAACACAAAGCGTAGCAATGACAGTTTCACTTTTAGCATATAGGCCCTCATTATAACATTGGCGGGCAGCAGAGGCCGCCTGCCAATACCATATCGCTATCAGGCCACCTGTGCGGCCTGAACCCCGCTGGCCCTATTATGGTTTCCCCGCTGGGCCGGTGGGCGGAAAGGGCCTTAACATTGCAGCCGACTCCAAATGGCTGCAATGTGGCGGTGCATCGGGTGCGGGTGCGGGTGCGGCAGCACCCTTCGCGCATTCCACTGCCCGTAATTCAGGCAGTGGAATGGGCAATGGGGCTGTGCATGGGCCCCCCCGACTCCCCCATTCCACCAGCCTTTCCCTGGCGGTGTTTACCACCATGCACAGGCTGGCAGATGGGGACTCGTAATCCCCAGGGCAGCGCTGCTTGCAGCACTGCACTGGCGGATTACAACTGCTGGGACTGCCATGCTGCTGCAGGCTGGTGGCAGCCTGGTGTCAGCCTGGCGGTGTCGGCAGTTGGACCATGGCGGCTCTGCCACGGTCATAATGCGGTCACACCGCCACAACCACGGCAGTCTGACCGCCACCGTAACAGGGTCATAATGACCCCCATAGTGTGAAGAAATGGGAATCCATCTTTCTGGCTGGATATAGTAGCACTGAGTGCTGACACTGTTTTGGCTCCCATGTGAAACAATGTGCCAGAAGGATCAGTTGTCATTGGATCTTGCCACAACCAGCAGGTCTTGTTAGCTCTTGTCAGCAGCACATTTGTTTTTAGCTTTAGTAAGTGCTGCCTTGTAGCTAAGCTGTCCGACTGATTTATCTTTAACTCTCTTTTTAGTGATTCACACTCCACACTGAACCATTTGAATGCCATCCCCTGAGTAGGTTTCTTCTGAACTGTTTCCTTAAGGAACACATGCTGCAGCATATCAAAACATGTATTGGGAACAGTTAATATTGGCACTAGATCAGTAGAAATATTCTCATACTCTGAAATAAAGCGGACAAACAAATGGTAGATATCAAATACAGTTCGCAATCATCTGAAACCCGGGGCGATGTGATTCTTTTAAAATTGTTAAATAGAATAGACACTGTTGCTACTGCATGGCATACCAATGGGCCTCTTTTAAGGGAGTCACCTTCCAAAGATAAGAGCAGA
Source organism: Pleurodeles waltl (assembly GCF_031143425.1). Classification (NCBI taxonomy): domain Eukaryota; kingdom Metazoa; phylum Chordata; class Amphibia; order Caudata; family Salamandridae; genus Pleurodeles; species Pleurodeles waltl. The sequence goes on from NC_090443.1 coordinate 426,188,044, forward strand.
AGATTATGGTCACAATCCCAATGAAAAACAATTTCTTTATCGTTAAGCAATGACCAAATTCTTACATCTAACAGGATGTAATAAATGACACTTCTACAGAATCCCCCCTTAAAAGGAGGCTGTCTTTCTAGGTCAGAGCGTCTCCGGCCGTTAGACTCCTTCCAACCACCAAGGATGCAAGCTGAAGAGCAGTGTTGGAAAATTAATGCTGGACTTTGCCAGATAAATTGGGGATATTTCAGAGCTCATCTTCCTCTTTAGTCAGTTCATTAACCAGGGGTGGCTCCTCCGTAATAAGGGAGAAGAGTCACCCCCTGCTCAGTCAGGCAGTGAGAAATTTGTTACTGCCTGACTGAGCCATGGGAGTTTAGGGTAGGGCGGGGCAGTGGCATCGGTGCAGGAGTGGTGAGCACTTGTAAGTGCGCATGACAGTTTGGCCGGCCTTCTCAGGCCAGCCAACATAACAATAACACTTACATTTCTCCAACCCAGCTATGTATCACAGCCGGGTTGGACAAATGGCACAGGCTCCCTGTGCCTGAGCGAGTGTCAAACCAGCCTGCTCAGGCCAATCCAGATACTGCTCTCTTGCTTGCTTTAGCATCATGGAGGCAGCCGGCAGAGAGAGCGTCTGAAAGGTAAGTTTTTTTTTATTAATTACTTTTCATTCCCTCCCACAGTTCTGCCCCACTGCCCCACCACTCTTAGATGACGTCAGCTTCCCCTGCCATTAACAGAGAGAAATGGCTCAAACAAAACTTTAAAAGCTCCTTCAATCACAATTTCTGCATGCTGCTGATAAATACCAATCAGATCATCCAACAAAACCAATATTGGTAAGTCAGTGCCCGAGGGAACGGATCCAGTATATACATTAAATATAATCATGACTAATCATGAAGGGAGCTTAAGCTGAAGCTCTATTACATCCGGGGAACCAATTATTAACTGCTTAAGGTTGCAGGCAAGAGTGTGTTTCACTTATATTAGCAAACCCTCATCGCTCTCCCTGGTTTCTTTTCAAGGCTGTAGGTAGAGTAACCATTGACAAATAATTTGCCTCTGCACCTGTCTCCTGAAAAACACACACATCATTTTTCCCAATGAAGTTAGACCACTCCAAATCAGAGAGTTTAGATTGTATCCCTGCCAGGTTCTATGAAAAAATGGTCAGGCTGTTTTGCTCATTGATGGTAGCCACAGTTTTACACTCTACAGCCCTACACAAGGACTAACAGATAATATCAGGATTAGGAGTGTCCTTTCTTGGCTCTGTCACCGGGCTCTGGATCTCCTCAGGGGCATCAGGGGTCTAGCCAATGGTGGTACGAAGATCACTGTGCTTGACCTTGTCGTCATGAGGTAGTCAGTCAACTAAATTCAAGCTAGAGTCTTCGTAATGAAACTGAAGCCGGCAGGTACTAGACTTCGATGTAGGTTGATGGGCAGTCTGCTTCTGGTTTGCTGGATTGCAGAGGTTAAGGGACCATCAAGATGACTCATACAAAGCTCAAAATTGATTAAGCCATCCACCAGCTAGGCATTACTTAAAGACACCATTATATAATCAGAGTTGGGTGATCCATTGTTGCATATTCTGACATAGTCAATGTCAGATCGAACTAAATATGTACACCCAATCTTGCCCCTTGCCCCTAATACAATGGATGACCTTATTAGTTAAGGATTCAGTGTCCTCAAAAGCACTCTTGCCCAGCTTCGGGACTGAGGTTGAGTAAATCAATCTTCTAGGATTGCTCGCACGATTAAGAATGAGTCTTTCGGCTTGAACATTTGAATATGGAATTTGAGGACCAGAAGGGGCAGCATAACTACCAAGTCCTCGCCCTAGGCATAACAGTGGGACCCACTTTTCGGTTACTTGGCCACGCTGGGGTTATTTGCCACTGGCACTGGCCTTGAGTAATCGGTGAGCGAGAGATTTGGAATCAAGATCTGAGGTTCCTTCTGTGTGCTTGCATCGCTGTTGCCCCTGAACATGCTAGTGCTTGTGATAGTACTGACTGTGTGAGGCAAGAGATGATTTGCCAAGTGACTGTAACCCATCCTGCCCTCTCAGAAGTAGATTGTGATTCACAATATACCCCTGATATCTCTCTGCTAAGAGGATACTGTTGGAATGGCAGCAACATGTGGTGTTGGTGTGATTGTTGTGGCCTAGATTACTCTTCTCAATTAATACAGTGACCAGGGCCAGCAATTTGTCCAATTTAAGGTGAGGCAAGGGCAAACTTTATCAACAGTCACTGGGTGAGGGAAGCTATCCTTAACGGTTTAAGCCAAAATTGTGGCAACAATGGGTGTTTTTGACAAAGACAGCACAGAGATCGAGGTTTCAATGGCATCCGGAGACAGTATTACCCTGGCCTCAGGTGCCAAGGGAGAAAAACGGTTGGTGCAAACAATGTTTGATGTGACCACTTTTGTAGGTGACAGCGGCAGCTCGGTGGCGTGAAGTGAAACACCATCTGCAGAGGCTGAGGTTCCTGATGTTGCAGGCCGATTTTAGCTTTTAATGCATTCTTTTTGTACATTTCCCAAAGTTCCTCTGCACTACAGTTCCTTTTGCTGCCTTAAGATTTAATATATTTTCTAACTCTTCTATCAGATGGTCTATAGCTTCTATTGTACTTGGCCCCCCGACTTCACTATTGCTACATGATCCTCCCTCACTGGGCTTTTTTGACTTTTTAACAATCATGTTGGGTGTCTATGAGGCTTTACGCTTCCCCGTATCGGCTTAGATTTTTAAGCTGTCAAAAGACCAACTTAAGTAAGAAGCTTAGTTTAAAGTTAAAAAAATCACCAGAACCAGATAAGGAATATTCACAATGTTCCAAGCGGCGACAGTCTTAAAGTGGAGGTGTTAGAAAGTGGGCCAAGCCCAGCCTTTTCTGGGCGAAGACGGGCCTGATCTTGGCCTGGGGGCGTCTTGTGTGCATCCTGTGCCACGGTCAGTAGGAGCGTTTTAATAGCGGTGTGATATGATGAAAATGTGCATTAATGGAAACAGTCACATCTTGTGCAAATGATCTGAACACTGTGTTAACATACAATGAATGACCTGTAGCTGTCTATAGTCATCACATCAGTACACAATTGTTATATCACCAACATCTGCAAAATGAGAAACCATAGGTGACAGTAGGTTGAGATGCAAAGGAAGTGAATGCCATCCTCCTACAGCCACACAGAAAACATCAAAATTCAGAGGTATGGTCAGTTCCACTGTCTCACCCGTGTGTTATTGGAAGTATTGATGTATAGCTGATGTTAGGTTGTCCACAGCCTCATCCTCTGCTTCCTCATCCTCACTGTCCTCAGGATCTACTGCTGCCACAGGGACATTTCCAGTCTCCTCCTCCAGATATGCCACATGTCGTCTGAGGGCCAGGTTGTGCAACATGCAGCATGCCACTATTATCTGGCAGACCTACTCGGGTGAGTAACACAGGGATCCACCTGTTAGATGGAGCCATCTGAAACTGCCATTCAGGAGGCCGAAGGTCCTTTCAATAATTCTCCTGGTTCGCCCATGTGCATCATTATAACGATTCTCAGCCCCTGTCCTGGCATTCCTCACAGAGGTCAGGAGCCAAAATAGGTTTGTGTAGCCAGAGTCAACTGCAAGTATTGAGGGACAAACATTAGCCTTACACAATGGTATGGGGTTAACATCAGAAGGCTTACACTGACATACATTGGGTTGGGAGTCAGGCTCACCAATTAGCCACACCCTGTGCCTATGTAGTTGTGCTATCACATTTGGGATGCTGCTATTCCTTCGGATGAAGGCGTCATGCACCAACCCAGAATACTTGGCAGTGATGTGGGAGATGTACTGGTCCGCCAGGCACACCATTTGCATATTGAGTGAGTGGAAACTCTTCCGATTCCTGAACACCTGTTCATTCTGGCGGGGGGAGGGACAAACGCAATGTGTACCGTTAATCACCCCAATAATTTTCATTTTCTTGGTTTAATTCTTAAATGAGTAAAAGATTACTTGCGCGCAACCATTTCTTGACATTGGCATGGTGGCTTAAGAATTGGCAAGACGCGCAATTCGTTTTATGGTATTTAAACATTGTTGTCCATTGCGCGCTACTATTTCTTGACATTTACATGATGTTTTACGAATTGGCAAGACGCGCAACTCGTTTCATGAGGATTTAACTTTGTTGTTCATTGCGCGCTACCATTTCTTGACATTTACAAGGTGGCTTAAGAATCGGCAAAAGAAGCACAATTTGTTTCATTGTACTTTGATCTTGTTATTTATTGTGAGCTGTTATTTCTTGACATTTACATAGTGTTTTACGAATCGGCAAGACGCGCGATTCGATTAATGATGATTTGACTTTGATATTCATTGCGTGCTACCATTTCTTGGTATTTTACATGGTGACACTCGAATAGGCAAGACGCACGATTCTCTCCTTGAGTTTATTTCATGTTGTTTATTGTATGCCACTATTCTAAGATATTTATTATGTAATATTCGAGTTGACATGTTATGTGATTTGTTTCCTGAATCCATATTGTGTTATTCATGGTGCACAATCCTTTTATGGTGTTTACTATATATATACATATATATATATATATATATATGTGCAATATGCGCAATTTGTGTTGAAACATTTTAAGAGTACACAGAAGGCCAGAGTTTCTAGATGCAATATTGTATGGTCCTACTATACATTCTCAAAACAGGATTTATATGACTGGTTTAAAATTTAGTCAGAATGTTTTTTCTGATTCTCATGTAAAGGAAAGTACTTGAATAAGAAAGTTTTCATTTAATTCATCTTGATTCTCTTACAGGTATCCGGCCATCTTGAAACTTAGTCATTTTAAACTTAACTCTTAGATTGTTCATGTTTTCAGAGTGACTAGGCTTAGAATCATAGTCTAGTATTGATTTCAGGAGATATAGGGGGTCATTCTAACCCTGGCGGTCGGTGATAAAGCGGCGGCCAACCCGCCAACAGGCCGGCGGTCGAAAAAATGGAATTCTGACCCTGGCGGGAACCGCCAACACAGCCCACCACATTAACACTCCGACCGCCACAGCGGTACAGACAAACAGCGCGGCGGTCACCGCCAACAGGCAGGCGGCAGACAATGTACCGCCCACACTATCATAACTCACCAATCCGCCACCTTTTCCGGGGCGGGAGCCCCGCCGTTAAAAACACGGCGGAAACAGACTACGAACGGGAAAACGCTCACCAAAACACACTCCACGAGTACGGAGGACAGCATGGAACCCGAATTAAACATCCTACCTGCTCTCGTCTACCTGCTCATCTACCACGAGTACGAACGCCGCCGCAGACGACAACGGTGAGTACTGCACCTACGACACACGGGAGGGGGGAGGAGGGAAGCTTACGGCACACACATATGCGACCCCCACCCCCCCAAACAATGTACACACCAATGCAGAGCAACAATGCACAGTGACACCACCCAAACCCCCCTGAAAAATGCAAAGACATAATTAAATTGTGAAGAAAGATTTATATAAAAAATAGGCTCTGATAAATATAGGTCAACTATGCAAAATATCCATACCAAAATAATACTATATACACTGCCATGGAGAACCGAGGCAATTAGTCCTCTACATCAAAATTAAATAGAACAGTCCGTGGGCCACAGTGTAGCGACACAAGGGCAAAGCCCACACAGGAGACCTGAGTCCTTTGGAGAGAACACTGCAGGGGCATCTGATGAAAAAACTACAGGCACCTCAGGGGGAAGGGAAGGGGGGGGCACCACAGCCACATGAGTCCACGACGCCAGATCCACGAAGGGGCCACCATGCCCATTGATATATCCTGGAGAGTGCAAAGCCACAGTCTCTCAAGTCTCTACAGTGGGTGGGTTGCCCACTGTGCCATCCTGGGGAGTGCAAAGCCACAGTCTCTCAAGTCTCTACAGTGGGTGGGCTGCCCACTGTGCCATCCTGGGGAGTGCAAAGCCACAGTCTCTCAAGTGGATGACAGTGGGTGGGCTGCCCACTGTGCCATCCTGGGGAGTGCAAAGCCACAGTCTCTCAAGTCTCTACAGTGGGTGGGTTGCCCACTGTGCCATCCTGGGGAGTGCAAAGCCACAGTCTCTCAAGTCTCTACAGTGGGTGGGTTGCCCACTGTGCCATCCTGGGGAGTGCAAAGCCACAGTCCATCAGGTGGATGACAGTCTCCACTGGTCAAGGAGGAGGCATGGTGGGCACAGTGAACCATAAACAGTGCTTGACAGGAAGGGCCCAGCGGAGCGGTGCTTGAGACGGCGGTGCCCAGCGGAGCGGTGCTTGACAGGAAGGGCCCAGCGGAGCGGTGCTTGACAGGAAGGGCCCAGCGGAGCGGTGCTTGACAGGAAGGGCCCAGCGGAGCGGTGCTTGACAGGAAGGGCCCAGCGGAGCGGTGCTTGAGACGGCGGTGCCCAGCGGAGCGGTGCTTGAGACGGCGGTGCCCAGCGGAGCGGTGCTTGACAGGAAGGGCCCAGCGGAGCGGTGCTTGAGACGGCGGTGCCCAGCGGAGCGGTGCTTGACAGGAAGGGCCCAGCGGACCGGTGCTTGACAGGAAGGGCCCAGCGGAGCGGTGCTTGACAGGAAGGGCCCAGCGGAGCGGTGCTTGAGACGGCGGTGCCCAGCGGAGCGGTGCTTGAGACGGCGGGGCCCAGCGGAGCGGTGCTTGAAACGGCGGTGCCCAGCGGAGCGGTGCTTGACAGGAAGGGCCCAGCGGAGCGGTGCTTGACAGGAAGGGCCCAGCGGAGCGGTGCTTGAGACGGCGGTGCCCAGCGGAGCGGTGCTTGAGACGGCGGGGCCCAGCGGAGCGGTGCTTGAGACGGCGGTGCCCAGCGGAGCGGTGCTTGAGACGGCGGTGCCCAGCGGAGCGGTGCTTGAGACGGCGGGGCCCAGCGGAGCGGTGCTTGACAGGAAGGGCCCAGCGGAGCGGTGCTTGACAGGAAGGGCCCAGCGGAGCGGTGCTTGAGACAGCGGTGCCCAGCGGAGCGGTGCTTGAGACGGCGGGGCCCTGTTCAGCGGTGCTCTTCTGCACGGCGGGCCCTCTTCAGCGGTGCCTATCTTCACGGCGGGGCCCTGTTCAGCGGTGCTCTTCTGCACGGCGGGCCCTGTTCAGCGGTGCCTATCTTCACGGCGGGGCCCTGTTCAGCGGTGCTCTTCTGCACGGCGGGGCCCTCTTCAGCGGTGCCTATCTTCACGGCGGGGCCCTGTTCAGCGGTGCTCTTCTGAACGGTGGGCCCTGTTCAGCGGTGCCTATCTTCACGGCGGGGCCCTGTTCAGCGGTGCTCTTCTGCACGGCGGGCCCTCTTCAGCGGTGCCTATCTTCACGGCAGGGCCCTGTTCAGCGGTGCTCTTCTGCACGGCGGGCCCTCTTCAGCGGTGCACATCCAGTAGGTCAAGGGAGCCAGACCTGGGCTGGACTCCCTGCTCTCGCCCTCCGACCGTGATGTTTCTGGACCCTTCGGTGACAGAGTCCTGGGCCCTTTGGTTTCCTCCTTTACAGCTGGGATGTGGCATGTGGGGCCCACCTGCTCCGCGCTCCTGCTGGCTGACTTCTCCGCCCTGCTGCCCTTTCGCTCCTTAGATGGGGCTCTCGGGCCCTTGCCTCCCCTAGATGTTGTGGCTGGTGAAGTGGGCGAACTTTGCTCCTTGGGGGCAGCCGTGTCAGTCCTCGCACGGCGGCCCTTTTGTTTCCTGGTCCTCTTGCCGGGGGGGGGGCTGGATGTGTCCTTGCTGCTGATTAAGGTGTCACTGCTGGCAAAGGGTGGACTCCAGAACCCATGCACAACAGTGACACTCGAAGCTGGGCTGGTGGTGGCTGAGGTGCTCTTGGGACTCTTTGCAGATGGAGGTCGGTAGGTCATCGGAGGGAAAGAGGTTAAGATTAGCCAGGAAAAGTTTTTTAGGGCCAAGGTAAAGGGTAGGAGAAGTGGTGATGGGAGTGGAGGAAGAGGATGTGGTTGTAGGAGAGTCAGGTGTGCTGTCATTGGGTGAAGGTGCTGGTGCTGTAGGCTGTCGTGAGGTGGATGTCTGTTGGGTGGGTGGCTGCCTGCGTTTGTGTGTCTTGGAAGAGGGGGTGACAGACACAGTGGGAGAGGACACAGGGGACGTGTAAATGGCAGTGGGGGTGGTGACTGCACGCGTGCGGACTGTACAGGAGGGTGTGGTGGTGATGGAAGCACTGGCTGATGTTGGTGTGCATGCAGGTGTGAGTGGAGACGTCACAGGGAGGGAGGAGGGAGATGAGGAGGAGGGGGACACAGGGGTGGTAGTGACTGTTGGAATGTCTGCATCTGGGTGTTGCTTGGGTGAGTGTTTGTGGGATCTGTGGTGCTTGTGTCTGGATGAGCTGCCCTTGGGTGTTGAGGTGTGTGCAGGCTGGTCAGATGGTGTGGATGGGATAGGCTGAGGAACAGGAGACAGAGACAGGGTGGAGGCAGTCAGAAGAGGGAGGCTGGAAACAGGGACAATGGCTGCCGTCAGTGCTGAGGCCAGAGCAGTGAACGATCGTTGATGGGCAGCCTGACCCGAATGAATGCCCTCCAGGTAGGCATTGCTCCGATGCACCTCCCTTTCTACCCCCTGGATGGCATTCAAAAGAGTAGTCTGCCCAACAATGAGCGTCCTCACAAGGTCAATGAGCTCCACACTGAGGGCAGCAGGGGTGACAGGGGCAGGGGCTGAGGTGCCTGGGGCGAAGGAGACGCCCGCCCTCCTGGGCGAGCGGGCACGCAGCGTAGGCTGAGGGGCTGCAGGGAGGACGTGTCTGTGTCGCTGGTCTCACCACCGGTCCCCGTTGTGGTGCTCCCCTCGCCCTCCGGATCACTGGTGCCCTCGGTGTCTGTTCCTGGGCCCACCGGGGCCTTGTGACTTGCAGCTCCCTCGTGCTCCGATGCCAAATCTCCTCCGACTGATGATGCTAATGCACACATGCACAAGAAGATGAAGAAGAAGGGTGGGGGGAGAAAAAAGAAGACCAGGTTGAGTGCATGCAATGTCAACACCGTTGGCGGAGAGGACAGACACAGGAGCCTCATGCACTAAGCCGCGCATTCGGGGTACACTACTCAGTACTTCTGACTAGGACAACAGGTCAAGAGACGACAAACGCGCACATGTGTGAGGCTGGACCATCAATAGCTGTACTTGTCACCCTACAGAGGTGGGGGCCGGGAGCACAGGGCCATGCCTAAGGGAGAGGACTACACTACAGAAAGCGCCCTGGCCTAATGTCACCCACAACCCTCCTCCCCCACCCAGATGCCTCCACTGCGCAGAAAGATAGCAGAATGTGCTGATACTCACCCCCTTGTGTCTGCTGTGATGCTCTCAAGCGCCCATCCAAATCAGGGTAGGCCACCGCCAGGATCCGGGACATCAGGGGGGTCAGGGTACGACTGGCACCCCTCCTAGGTTGGGAGGCCATCCCCAGCAGTGACTCGGCGGTCTTCCTGGTCCCGCGGTGGATGTCCTCCCACCTCTTGCGGCAGTGGGTGCCCCGTCTGACGTGGACCCCCAGGGCCCGGACTTCCTTGGCGATGGCATGCCAAATCTCGACTTTCTGATGGGCGCTGACCTATGTGACATGTACAGGGTGGGAAGGAAACATTCATCAATTTACTGCATGTTAGATGTGATTGGCCCCCCCTCCCCAACCTTGCCATATGGCACATGCTCTCATCTGTCGTGCGTTGCACTCCTGATTCGCCCCCCACCCCACCAACTTACATCCACCCCACTCCACACAGGCATCGCCCATTCCATGTGCACCCGGTGTACTTACCTGTTGGTCTGGAGGACCGTAGAGTAACGCATACTGGGGGAGGACCCCATCCACGAGCTTCTCCAACTCTTCAGACGTGAAGGCAGGGGCCCTTTCCCTAGTCGCAGCAGCCATTGTCACTTCCAGACCGAGGTCACAGCAGCACTTGCAGTATAGGTCCTCTCCTGTGGATGATCAGGTCTCGAGTGATTAAGCAGATAGAAAATGGCGGTCACGCCCGCGGCGGTGCGTACCGCGACCGCCGGCGCACATCGTCATTGGCTCCTGAAACCCATAGGCTTCAATGTTAACCAATGCGGCTTCGTATAGCGGTCTTCGACCGCCTACCGCCACGGTGTGCTCCGCCAGCGCATTGACCTCACATCCCATTGTCCCACTTCACAGGTCAGGCAGCCGCTATTTCAAGGGCCCACATGGCATAATTTCTACTGCGACACACAGGCCTAGGCCTTGCATTGCCACACATACACGCCTTTCAATACATAGATAACCGTGTGCTATGCAAGCTGTGGTGAACGTACCAGTGATTAGCTTGACTCTGTGCTCCATGTTGTCATTCCTAGGCACCGTCCGCTGGGACTTGCGAGGAGAAGGATGAATCCTCGCGTGTACCGACCGCTGGTGGACCTGTCGACAATGGAAGAACGCCACATCATACTATGATACCGACTTGACCGTGCCACTATCCATGAACTGTGTGCCCAGCTGGAGCCAGCCCTGATGTCCCCCATCCGCCAACCCACAGGAATTCCCCCTCTGGTGCAGGTGCTGTCAGTCCTCCATTTTCTTGCAAGTGGCTCATTCCAGACAACAGTGGCCATGTCATCTGGAATGTCTCAGCCCATGTTTTCAAAAGTTTTGTCTAGAGTGTTGTCTGCCCTGACGAAACACATGCGGAGTTACATTATATTCCCTGAGGAGGTTGATTTGGCCACTGTGAAGGGTGATTTTTATGCCCTTGGACATATTCCCAACATAATTGGTGCCATTGATGGGACCCATGTGGCCTTAGTCCCCCCAAAAGACGATGAGCAGGTGTACAGAAACAGGAAAAATTACCATTCTATGAACGTCCAGGTGGTCTGTTTGGCTGACCAGTACATCTCCCATGTGAATGCCAAGTTCCCTGGGTCAGTGCATGACGCGTATGTTATGCGAAATAGCAGCATACCTTATGTGATGGAACAGCTACAGAGACAACGTGTGTGGCTAATAGGTGACTCTGGTTACCCCAACCTGCCTTGGCTATTGACCCCAGTGAGGAATCCCCGGACCAGGGCAGAGGAACGGTACAATGAGGCCCATGGGCGAACTAGGAGGATCATAGAAAGGACCTTTGGCCTCCTGAAGGCCAGGTTTAGGTGCCTGCATATGACAGGGGGATCCCTGATGTACTCACCAAAGAAGGTGTGCCAGATCATCGTGGCCTGCTGTATGCTTCACAATCTGGCATTGCGACGTCAGGTGCCTTTCCTGCAGGAGGATGGTCCAGATGGTGGTGTTGAAGCAGCTGTGGAGCCTGCTGAGAGTGAAGAGGAGGAAGACTCAGAGGACGACACAGACAACAGGGACAGAGTTATCCAACAGTATTTTCAGTAGCACACAGGTAAGAATCACCCACGCCATTTTACTTTTCGTGAAAGCCTCCTGCTTCTCAACTTTGTCTATGACCCCCCAGTTCTTTTAAACTGATGTTTGATTTTCCCTTCCCTTTTCAGTGCTGTATGACCCACTGCGTGACTTCTGCTTGGTTAGCCCATGGACTAATGCTTATTGATCTCGGTATGTGTTCAGCACAAAGTTAACAGAACATAATTGATCTGTAATGTGTTATACATTTGTAAATAATACAGCCTGACTCCTGATTGATTTCAGTGCATTGAGTGATTTATTTTTTGTGCTAGATAATGGTACATGATATTAACACGGTGATGGGTGGGGGTGGAGTAATGTCCATGGCAGAGTCCAGTTCTCAGTCTCACAGGTGCATTGTCCATATGCCTGTGGAAGGATGGAGCAGGGGCAGTTCAAGGTTGGACAGGGTGGCAATGTGGGACAGTGGGATGACTTCAGGGGGTATCTCATGCTGGCGGGGGTCTTGACATCCTACTCTGTCTATTTTTTTGATCTCAGGCTCCTCTTGCGGGGTGGTTGTTCTTCAGCAGGAGGTGGGGTTCTGGTGGCCTGTCGTTGTGGTGGGGCCTCCTGTCCACTAGCGCCGGAGGAGGTGGTAGGCTGTTCTTGGTCCGGGCTAGTGACAGGGGCCCTGTGTGGTGCCACATGGTCCCGCAACGTGTCTTCTATCCGGTTGAGGGCCTGGACTATGCTCCCCATAGCGGTAGAGATGTTGGTGAGTTGATTGGTGAACCCCATGTAGCGTTCCTCCTGCTGTGCCTGGATCTCCTGGAACCTGGCCAGTACCGTCGCCATCGTCTCTTGGGAGTGGTGGTAGGCTGCCATGATGGCGGTGAGGGCCTCTTGGAGAGTGGGTTCCCTGGGCCTCTCCTCCCCCCCCGTCGCACAGCAGCCCTCCGAGTTGCCCTGTTTCCCCCGGCCTCTGTCCCCTGGACGGTGTGCCCACTACCACTGCCCACAGGTCCCTGTTGTTGTTGGGGTGGTGGGTTAGCCTGGGTGCCCTGTAGTGGCAGACACACCGCTGATTGACCTGTCCTAGAGACAGAGGCATGGGCCCGCTGGGTGGGAGCTGTGCTGTTGTTCCCAGAGGGGGTTGGGTCTGCTGTGGCCTGTGTCTGTGTGTGGGGAACCGACTGTCCAGAGGTCCCCGATGGTCCGGGCTGGTCATCAGGTTCCAGGTCGACAGAGCTGCTGTCATCACTGGGGGCCTCTTCCAGGGGGGGGATGGACATTTCTGGACCCTCCTGGCCGGTGTGTTGGCGTTCGGGTCCTGCATGGTAAGAGAGTATGGTTATTGTTTCTGTGTGTGCTATTGCGTGCGATTTATGGGTGCCCTTGTCCCCCAGTGCTGTCATTCCCTTGGGGGAGGTGTTGTGGGGGTGTTTGGGGGGGGGGTATGTGCAGTGGTCATGCTTAGGTGATGGGTGTCCATAGTTTGTGGTGGCATGCAGGGGTTGGTGTTCGGTGGGTTGTGCTGGAGAGACATTCTCAGGGAGGATGTGTGATGGGGGTTGGGGGTGAGGGTGGTGGTGGGGGATAGCATGCTGGGTGGGGGTGAAGTAGTTGAGATTGTACTTACCAGAGTCCATTCCTCCGTGTACTCCAGCGAGGCCATCAGGATGCAGGATGTTTAGTACCTCTTGCTCCCATGCTGTGGAGTGGGTGGGGGTCCCCCGCCAGTCTTCTGCACTGCGATGTTGTGTCGCGAGACCATCGAGCGCACCTTTCCCCGTAAGTCGTTCCAGCGTTTGCGGATGTCGTCTCGATTTCTGGGATGCTGTCCCACCGCGTTGACCCTGTCCACGATCCGCTGCCATAGCTCCGCCTTCCTGGCTATAGTGGTGTGCTGCACCTGTGAGCCGAAGAGCTGGGGTTCAACTCTTATTATTTCCTCCACCATGACCCGGAGTTCTTGGTCCGAAAACCGTGGGTGCCTTTGGGGTGCCATGGGGTGGTGTGGATGAGGTGTGGGGTGGTGTATATGGTGATGAGTGTGTTGGTGTGTGGTGCTTTGTGCTTCTATGTGGTGTGTGTGATGGTGTAGTGTGCCTCTGTGTGATGTAGCTCTCTATTCTGTGATGTGTCTCTCTCTCCTTCGTCTCTGATCTTCGGTCGTAGGGGTTTGTGGGTGATGTGGGTGTGTGTTTTATAGTTGATTGGATGTGTGGGAGTGTTGTTTGTATGTGTGTCAGGTGTGTGTATTTCAAATTGTCCAATGTGGCTGTGTTTTGTAATGGTGTGTGTATTTTGAGCGCAGCGGTGTGTACCGCCAATGGAATACCGCGGTTGAAAGACCGCCGCGTGGATTCGTGGGTCAGAATGGCATGGGCGTGTTTGTGTTGGCGTAGCGGTGGAGGTTTGGTCATCTCCAGTTTTCCGCGGCCCGCTGATGAGGTGGCCTTCCTTGGATGTCGGGTTTTTGGCGGTTTCACAGTTGGTGGTCAGAATGACCGTGGCGGTTTACCGCGGCCGCGGCGGTAGTATGGCGGAGTTCTGACCGGCGGTATAGGCCTTTTACCGCCGAGGTCAGAATGACCCCCATAATTTTCATATCGTGTGTTCTAACCTTTTTCTTACTACAGGTCTCCTTCCCAGCTGTTCCCGTCCTAATCCCCTCTTCCCCTCTTGAACTCTCTCAGTCTCTATGATTTATCTATCAGAGTCTTGGAGCTGTTCAGTGGTGGACGTGTTGGGAACGTGCACAGACCCCGAGGATCTGGTGACTCTGACATTTTCCAGGATCCAAGCAATATACTCAGCAAACTTGTTAAAAGGAAATACTTCCATATTTTTTGTCTACAATGAGATATTAATGCAGAATATACACCAATATATACCCCTCAAGATACTGAAAACATATTATGGCCTAGTTTAGATCTTGGTGGGCGGGTTAATCCATCACAATGGTGAGGGGTATACCGTCCATTGAAATCTAAATCCTATAGAAGATGTTCTGTCCGCCAAGATTGAAATCAGGCCCATAGTTTAGATGGGTAAACTAAAAGACAAAAGAGGTACATGTGCTTAAACATCCTGGTGTTGAGTTTTTTAGAAGCTCTGGCACAGACACTGAAAAGGCTAGAGTGCTTGACAAGAGTCCCCATGACCAGGCCATGGCTTATGGTTGATAGCAGCTGATTATAGTAGTCAAATACACGCCTTTTTACCTGCAGTACAGTATGGGGAGTGCTTACTAGCTCTCCCTAGAAAATCTTGGTATTATGTATTACATGGGTCCTCTTATCCCCGCAAATTATCTGTGATGTGTGTGCTTGGGTCACAAGTGAGGAACCTCTAAAATTGAAAGGTGCACCATATGGTGAGTATTAGCCTGAGTTAGTTGTCTTCCATCACCTGTTGACGCCCAAGGCTACTCTTTAAATTCCCCTCCTCAATCATTGTATAGCCAGATGCAGTGGCTTGCTTTAAATCATTAGTCAAAGGAAGTACCTTTTGTTACAGTGACTGAAACTGTCTGAACAATCTCCAGCAATTCAAGTTGTGAGATGGCCATAAAGCAGCCCATGGACAATAACTGTGGCCTGGAAGCATGGTCTGGTGAGTTCTTGGTCTCTATCATCCTGCCAGGCTGCCCACCAAATTTATAATAACTCTGTAGGTTTTGAATGTTGAATCCTGTTGAACCCCTCTTACTCTCTGAAAGGTAAACCTAATAAGTAGCGCTTGGCATTCCATTAGCACTAAAGACTGTTTTTTGATCTTCTAAGAACAGTGACAGCATTTGATACAAGGATCACCTAGGTGCTACTGAGTTTCTCATGCCACATGGAAGGGCTTGACAATGCTGGAATCACTGTTTTGAGATGGCTGTTTGTATTTCTCTGGCTTGCTGGCAGCCTTTAACCTTTCTTTAAGATTTTGGGCACTATGGATGTGACTTCCTCATCCATAGGGCTCCCAGTCGGATGCTATGGACATGGAGGTTCATAGGCCCACCAACAGAGCAGCAACTGCTGTAAACTGCTCCTGTGCCCCAATCTTGTCACACCTCATTAGTTTGGTGCAGAAGACTCTACCACCCTGGCCCAGGAAGGTGTAATTCTCCTGCCAATTGCGCAATCACATCAGTGGTAGGCTGGCATGCAAAAAACACCCTTTGGTTTCCCAGGGAGCATGAAGGGGACTTAAAACAGCCCTGTTCTCTGCACTTACAGAGAATTGTGCTGAAAGGAAGGTATTGTTTCAAAGCTGAGAAACTCAGCTTTCAAATGACACTTCACTTTCCCTGTAAAGCTGTAGGCGATCACAGTACGATACGATCATGTGGCACTTCCCCTAGACATCAGGGACTTTTGGCAAGGGGAGTGGCCCCTTGGGCAAGGTCTCGTGGTCCCCCCTCACCCTCAACAGCATTAGCATTTCTGTCCTCCCAGGAAGCAGATGGGGGTGATTACCCCAAATCTGCCCCCGCTTTGAGGCAGAAACCCCAGTAGACGCCAAAGATAAAATCAATAAATAAAACAAGGGGGTGGTCGACCATACACAGGGCCTTGCTCCCACCCAAAAAAGCACTCCAGTCTTTCTGCACTCCCTACTGGGCAGATTGGGTGGGCTGGGAGAGGCAGAAACCAGGGAAGAATGCAAACATAAAATAAAACAAAGGGCTGGTGGGCGGCCCACCATGCATAGGGCATAGGAATAATGCCCCCTTTTTATGGTAGATGGCCCAAAAAATGCCACACAGACTTTCTGCCCAACACCAGGCACAGGACAGAAAACCCACTAGACACCAGGGACAGTAAAAAGAACTGAAGCAAAGGAGTGCTGGTGGCCCACCATACAGAGGGCATATGCCCACCCCAAAAAGTGCATTGCAGTCTTTTGATCCCTAGGGCATATTGGGTTGGTTTGACCCCAATCTGCATACCCTGGGAAGGGAGAAAGCCCACTAAACACTAGTGATCATTAGAAAAAAGGAAAGGGGTTGGCATAAGCGGCTAAGGGCAGGGCCATGTCTCCAATCCATAAAAACGGACACAACTGTTTTTTCTGCCCAAGGGGGGCAGATTGGAGGTTTGGCCCAATCCACCTGTTTGGGAAGGGGATAGAAAGCTCACTACACACCAGGGAAAACTAAACAGAAAAAACAGAGGGGTGCAGGAAACCCACCATGTGCAGGGTCATGCCCCCCCACCTCAAGAAAGGCAGTCTTTCCCTTCCACCAAGGGGCAGATTGGGGATTGCAACCTGGCCGCACGTGGGGCAAAAATCCCACTAGACACCAGGGATAGTTTAAAAAAGAAAACAAAGGGGTGGGGGCACCCCACCCTGCCCTAAGGCCATGCCCCTACCACAAAAGGGAGAAATACAGCCTTTCTGTCCCCCCGGAGAACAGATGGGGTAATTACCACCAGGCTGCCCCATTAAAGAGCAAAAATCCCATTAGTCACCAGGGAGTTTACATTTGGGCAAAAGAAAATGGTGCAGACTTCCCAACCTGGCATTGGGTCACATCACCACCACAAAAGGAGCAAACCAGTCTTTGTGACAGAAATGTGCAGAATCCTCAGGGATCTACAACATTTCTATCACCCAGCATTTCCCCACTTGTCCTGATAAAAAAAAAAACTCTAACCCACTTTTGGGAGGTGAGAATTTTGTTTATCTCTGCAGATTGCAAAAGTTTATGTCACAGGTATACAAGTAAAATGTCTGATTTTAGGCAAAGGTTTGCAGGGCATTACGGGTAAGAAAACTTTGTGGGACGTATATGAGACACACCATCCTGGACTTCCCACAAAAGTCACCTCAATGGACAACCCCAGATTTTTATTTTTCAAAATGTCTGGGTTTGGTAGGTTTCCCTTGGTGCTGGCTGAGTTAGGCAACACATTTTGCAGCCACCCACCTTGCAAAAAAGGGTTGGTTTTCAGTGTAAAAATTTGATCCGTCTGTGTTGCATTTTTACTGTGAAGGGCACTAGGCCCATGCAGCTATGTGGGGTATTGTTTTTATCAGGATATGTATGGGAAAGCTGGGTGGCAGGAAGTGTCTGGTTTTCTGAAGGTTCAGGAACTTTCTGTAACATAAATATTATGAAAATGTGTGTTTTTATAGCAAAAGGTTGACATTTACCAGAGCTTCTGAGTAAAAAATCTCGTCTGATCCACACAAGTCACACCACCCTAGACTCCTCTGGGTATCTAGTTTTCAGAAATGTCTGGTTTGGCAGTCTCACCGGGGTGCCTGTCGAGTTAGGGCCCAAATTCCGTAGCCAGGAATGTAGCAAAAAAGGGCTGGTTTTAAGTGTAAAAATCTGAACTGTCCTTGTTACGTTTTGGGGCCTCTCCTACTGTAGGCGCTAGGCCTACCCACATAAGTGGGGTATGGTTTTTATCAGGAGTTGTGTAGAAATATTTGGCTCTCTGCAGATTCTGGAACTTTCCCTCACAAAATATGAGGAAAATGTGTTTTTTAGTTAGAGTTTGAGATTTGCTTGGGCCTGTGGGTAAAAAAAACTTCATACATCCGTTTTGTGCCTCATGTGCTTGGACCCGATACACAAGTAAAGTACTGTTTGAATTTGGAGATGTGTGGAAACAGAACATTTGTTGTTGACAATTGAATTTCTCTGCATTTGTGGCTTTCAAATGTAAGCCAGTGTGCAAGAAAGAAAACATTTTACAAAACGTCCTTTATGGGTAGCTACAAATTTAGAGGTTTAAAAATAACTACTTTTCTTAAACCCAGTATCTTGCATACATATCAGAAATAGATATGTTTCCTGCATACACATTTTTAATTCTTTACGTTTGTTTTTGCTGTACAGTCATGAACCTACAACTCATATATGTTCCCTGTGACCAGAATGCTTTTGTACATCGGTCATCATGACAAGATCTTACAGATAAAATGTTGTCACAAATGGCTGTTTTTTCATAGTCAATTCATTATTTATTTCAACAGTTAGTTTGTTTGTAAAACCCTCAGGGGATCTAGCTACACAAGTTTGCTGAATTCACAATTGCATCTACTTTTCAGAAGTGCATAGGTTTCTTGGCTTGCATATGGGTTTTACACCTGTTTCCACTACAAACTGTAAGTAAGATAAAGCCACAAAAATTAGGAAAAATTGACTACCTAATTATTCCTCAAAGCTTGGAAGATGGTGATCCGAGCACAGCAAACCATTTGTTGTAGCCATCTTTTCCCATTTTTTCCCCATTTTTCCCACAAAAAAAATCTAAATTTAGCTGTATTTTAGCAATTTTAGCAGTTTCCTGCAAGGGAATCTACAAACCCTGTGTACCGTTCAATGCCCAAAATGTTGAGGAAAAAGGACACAAATTTGGTGTGAATACCTTTTGTGATAAAAAAAAAGTATAATGGGTTAAATGTAAGCTAGACCTATTATCCAAAAAAATGCTGAGTACCAAGGGAAGAAAGCCTTAGCTTTCAAGGGGTTAAAGAGACCAATGGTGCATGGATACCTGTGAGTCCATTGTTGTCCTGGCAGTGCTCACTTCATACAGTTTCAAATAACTTTAATCAGCTTTAGAAGCCATCAAAGTGTGCAAAACATCAGAAATAAAAGGTAAAAATAAAAGCAATTAAAAACAGCCTTTGTGTTAATACATTTTCAATTTGCTTCTTAATCCCTTGTAGCTGATAGCTTCTTATGACGATTTAAAGCATACAAGCAAATCCTCATAATAAAACCGGCCACTAATAAAATGCACAGAACTATGTAAGAGAACAATTATATAAAAACATCAGTACTCTATGACCACTATTGTGTCTTTGAGAAATATAAGGTGCATCGCGCATCAGAAGGATTGACATCTGGAAGTCAGAGAAAAAAGAGCTTGGCTTAAGATCGTTTGTCATATAAAATGATCTGATTAAATCTACTGCTAGGTAAAACAAAGTTTTAAGGCACTCACAGGCATAGCAAGGGCTTGTGCGATTCTACGCTCTTGAGACGTAGACTTTGAGCGTTTCAACCCGATCTTTGGTGAAAAACGACTTACTGCAAAAAAAATTGGGCCAGAGGTGTCTGTCTTTAGGATTCTATATGCAACCAGAGAACGCTTAACTTTTTAATTCAAGCATACTGGGCGTGTCCACTTCCTACGGGAGTAAAGTTTTTGACTACTGAGCAGCGCATAGTTCCAGTAGAGCAATATGAACCTGGTCACATGTACTGGCGTTGGTGCGGAAACCTGCTTGGAGTGTTGAAAATGTCCGATTGTCATACGTCCAAGCTTGCAGTTGGTCAAGTACTTGTCTATCATACATTTTTTGCAGATTGTCTATTAGGCTTTTAAGCCTGTAATTCGAAGGGCGAGTGGCATCTCCTTTTTTGTACAATGCAATAATCTCTGTCCCACTCCAAGTCTCAGGGATTTCATCCCCTGCAGCAATTGCATTTGTTAAAACATTAATATATGGGGCCCAGATTGAGGATTCTGATTTAAACATATCTCCAGGTATGGGCCAGGTGCTTTGCTGCTTTTAATTGGTTTATAGCCATATAAGTGTCTTCTAAGCTGAAAACTAAATCAATGTTATTTCTGTTGTATTGCATGTCAAGGATTGAAGTACTTGGTTTTGGAACACAAAGCGTAGCAATGACAGTTTCACTTTTAGCATATAGGCCCTCATTATAACATTGGCGGGCAGCAGAGGCCGCCTGCCAATACCATATCGCCATCAGGCCACCTGTGCGGCCTGAACCCCGCTGGCCCTATTATGGTTTCCCCGCTGGGCCGGTGGGCGGAAAGGGCCTTAACATTGCAGCCGACTCCAAATGGAGCAGGCTGCAATGTGGCGGTGCATCGGGTGCGGGTGCGGGTGCGGCAGCACCCGTCGCGCATTCCACTGCCCGTAATTCAGGCAGTGGAATGGGCAATGGGGCTGTGCATGGGCCCCCCCGACTCCCCCATTCCACCAGCCTTTCCCTGGCGGTGTTTACCACCATGCACAGGCTGGCAGATGGGGACTCGTAATCCCCAGGGCAGCGCTGCTTGCAGCACTGCACTGGCAGATTACAACTGCTGGGACTGCCATGCTGCAGGCTGGTGGCAGCCTGGTGTCAGCCTGGCGGTGTCGGCAGTTGGACCATGGCGGCTCTGCCACGGTCATAATGCGGTCGCACCGCCACAACCACGGCAGTCTGACCGCCACCGTGACAGGGTCATAATGACCCCCATAGTGTGAAGAAATGGGAATCCATCTTTCTGGCTGGATATAGTAGCACTGAGTGCTGACACTGTTTTGGCTCCCATGTGAAACAATGTGCCAGAAGGATCAGTTGTCATTGGATCTTGCCACAACCAGCAGGTCTTGTTAGCTCTTGTCAGCAGCACATTTGTTTTTAGCTTTAGTAAGTGCTGCCTTGTAGCTAAGCTGTCCGACTGATTTATCTTTAACTCTCTTTTTAGTGATTCACACTCCACACTGAACCATTTGAATGCCCTCCCCTGAGTAGGTTTCTTCTGAACTGTTTCCTTAAGGAACACATGCTGCAGCATATCAAAACATGTATTGGGAACAGTTAATATTGGCACTAGATCAGCAGAAATATTCTCATACTCTGAAATAAAGCGGACAAACAAATGGTAGATATCAAATACAGTTCGCAATCATCTGAAACCCGGGGCGATGTGATTCTTTTAAAATTGTTAAATAGAATAGACACTGTTGCTACTGCATGGCATACCAATGGGCCTCTTTTAAGGGAGTCACCTTCCAAAGATAAGAGCAGAAGATTATGGTCACAATCCCAACGAAAAACAATTTCTTTATCGTTAAGCAATGACCAAATTCTTACATCTAACAGGATGTAATAAATGACACTTCTACAGAATCCCCCCTTAAAAGGAGGCTGTCTTTCTAGGTCAGAGCGTCTCCGGCCGTTAGACTCCTTCCAACCACCAAGGATGCAAGCTGAAGAGCAGTGTTGGAAAATTAATGCTGGACTTTGCCAGATAAATTGGGGATATTTCAGAGCTCATCTTCCTCTTTAGTCAGTTCATTAACCAGGGGTGGCTCCTCCGTAATAAGGGAGAAGAGTCACCCCCTGCTCAGTCAGGCAGTGAGAAATTTGTTACTGCCTGACTGAGCCATGGGAGTTTAGGGTAGGGCGGGGCAGTGGCATCGGTGCAGGAGTGGTGAGCACTTGTAAGTGCGCATGACAGTTTGGCCGGCCTTCTCAGGCCAGCCAACATAACAATAACACTTACATTTCTCCAACCCAGCTATGTATCACAGCCGGGTTGGACAAATGGCACAGGCTCCCTGTGCCTGAGCGAGTGTCAAACCAGCCTGCTCAGGCCAATCCAGATACTGCTCTCTTGCTTGCTTTAGCATCATGGAGGCAGCCGGCAGAGAGAGCGTCTGAAAGGTAAGTTTTTTTTTATTAATTACTTTTCATTCCCTCCCACAGTTCTGCCCCACTGCCCCACCACTCTTAGATGACGTCAGCTTCCCCTGGCATTAACAGAGAGAAATGGCTCAAACAAAACTTTAAAAGCTCCTTCAATCACAATTTCTGCATGCTGCTGATAAATACCAATCAGATCATCCAGCAAAACCAATATTGGTAAGTCAGTGCCCGAGGGAACGGATCCAGTATATACATTAAATATAATCATGACTAATCATGAAGGGAGCTTAAGCTGAAGCTCTAGTACATCCGGGGAACCAATTATTAACTGCTTAAGGTTGCAGGCAAGAGTGTGTTTCACTTATATTAGCAAACCCTCATCGCTCTCCCTGCTTTCTTTTCAAGGCTGTAGGTAGAGTAACCATTGACAAATAATTTGCCTCTGCACCTGTCTCCTGAAAAACACACACATCATTTTTCCCAATGAAGTTAGACCACTCCAAATCAGAGAGTTTAGATTGTATCCCTGCCAGGTTCTATGAAACAATGGTCAGGCTGTTTTGCTCATTGATGGTAGCCACAGTTTTACACTCTACAGCCCTACACAAGGACTAACAGATAATATCAGGATTAGGAGTGTCCTTTCTTGGCTCTGTCACCGGGCTCTGGATCTCCTCAGGGGCATCAGGGGTCTAGCCAATGGTGGTACGAATATCACTGTGCTTGACCTTGTCGTCATGAGGTAGTCAGTCAACTAAATTCAAGCTAGAGTCTTCGTAATGAAACTGAAGCCGGCAGGTACTAGACTTCGATGTAGGTTGATGGGCAGTCTGCTTCTGGTTTGCTGGATTGCAGAGGTTAAGGGACCATCAAGATGACTCATACAAAGCTCAAAATTGATTAAGCCATCCACCAGCTATGCATTACTTAAAGACACCATTATATAATCAGAGTTGGGTGATCCATTGTTGCATATTCTGACATAGTCAATGTCAGATCGAACTACTGATGTACACCCAAACTTGCCCCTTGCCCCTAATACAATGGATGACCTTATTAGTTAAGGATTCAGTGTCCTCAAAAGCACTCTTGCCCAGCTTCGGGACTGAGGTTGAGTAAATTAATCTTCTAGGATTGCTCGCACGATTAAGAATGAGTCTTTCGGCTTGAACATTTGAATATGGAATTTGAGGACCAGAAGGGGCAGCATAACTACCAAGTCCTCGCCCTAGGCATAACAGTGGGACCCACTTTTCGGTTACTTGGCCACGCTGGGGTGATTTGCCACTGGCACTGGCCTTGAGTAATCGGTGAGCGAGAGATTTGGAATCAAGATCTGAGGTTCCTTCTGTGTGCTTGCATCGCTGTTGCCCCTGAACATGCTAGTGCTTGTGATAGTACTGACTCTGTGAGGCAAGAGATGATTTGCCAAGCGACTGTAACCCATCCTGCCCTCTCAGAAGTAGATTGTGATTCACAATATACCCCTGATATCTCTCTGCTGAGAGGATACTGTTGGAATGGCAGCAACATGTGGTGTTGGTGTGATTGTTGTGGCCTAGATTACTCTTCTCAATTAATACAGTGACCAGGGCCAGCAATTTGTCCAATTTAAGGTGAGGCAAGGGCAAACTTTATCAACAGTCACTGGGTGAGGGAAGCTATCCTTAACGGTTTAAGCCAAAATTGTGGCAACAATGGGTGTTTTTGACAAAGACAGCACAGAGATCGAGGTTTCAATGGCATCCGGAGACAGTATTACCCTGGCCTCAGGTGCCAAGGGAGAAAAACGGTTGGTGCAAACAATGTTCGATGTGACCACTTTTGTAGGTGACAGCGGCAGCTCGGTGGCGTGAAGTGAAACACCATCTGCAGAGGCTGAGGTTCCTGATGTTGCAGGCCGATTTTAGCTTTTAATGCATTCTTTTTGTACATTTCCCAAAGTTCCTCTGCACTACAGTTCCTTTTGCTGTCTTAAGATTTAATATATTTTCTAACTCTTCTATCAGATGGTCTATAGCTTCTATTGTACTTGGCCCCCCGACTTCACTATTGCTACATGATCCTCCCTCACTGGGCTTTTTTGACTTTTTAACAATCATGTTGGGTGTCTATGAGGCTTTACGCTTCCCCGTATCGGCTTAGATTTTTAAGCTGTCAAAAGACCAACTGTACTGCCATTTGTTAAATTTTGTTTTGACCAATAACTTTGTGTTTCACCACTGCGCATATTAGTTGCTCAATGTTCACCAGTAGCACATGGTATGTTTTGTTCAGTTGAGCCGCCTATGGGCTTTGACATGGCATTAGCCATTACTTTCTGTATTCAGTTTAGCCGCCTATGGGCTTTGACATTGCATTAGTCATTACATTCTGTATTCTGCCTATTGGCTTTGACATGGCATTAGCCATTACTTTCTGTATTCAGTTTAGCCGCCTATGGGCTTTGACATTGCATTAGCCATTACATTCTGTATTCTGCCTATTGGCTTTGACATGCTGTATCCAGTCTAGCCGCCTATTGGCTTTGACATTGCATGCCTATTGACTTTGACATGATGTATTCAGTTTAGCTGCCTATTGACTTTGACATGCTATTAGATATTCTGCCTATTGGCTTTGACATGATCTTATACATTGCATTTTGTATTCAGCTCAGCTGCCTATGGGTTTGACATGATATTATGCATTGCATTTTGTATTCAGCTCAGCTGCCTATTGGCTTTGACATGACACTAGACATTGCATTTGATATCTAGGTTAGCTGCCTATTGCCTTTAACGTGGAGTTAGACATTGCAGTTGAGAATCCAAGCTGTATTTTTCCAAGCTGTGTTTTTGCACCAGAGAACCAAGATGTTTTTCTCACAGTAGACTAGACATGATAAGAGAGAGTACATGGGTGTTGTTTTTTCTTCGCTTGAGCTTGGGAACAGGAGTAGTCTTGGAGACCTGGCCAGTCTCCAAAAGGCTTGCTCAGTTTCCCGGGTCTGAGAGGAGGGGGCACACCTTTGTAACGAATGTAACAGGCAGCAGAGGGTCAGATTCGAATCTGCCGGACCTCGTGCTGGAGCTTGGCGCAGGCTGCCAGCAATCCCGTGTGGGTAGATGAATCTCTCTTTCTCGCGGCTGACAGGGGTCATCAGCTTGCAGACCTTAGAAAGATGAAGCTGTAGATAGTTCCCACACGGTGAAGTATTTGTTTTGCTTTGCATTCAATATCTTATAAATATAACCTGCTGTGTATATTGCAAACTGATATATTTTGTTTGATTAACGCGGACTTGAAAGCTACTAATTCGTCATTCATAAATATTGTGGTTGGGGAAGAATTAACAACAATAAAAGTCTTCTTTGACCTCAGAAGTGCATTTCTGTTGTGTTATGTTAGTGCTTAGAAACTAGATAAGAGGAAAGCACTACACCAACTTAAGTAAGAAGCTT
The DNA here is from genome assembly GCF_031143425.1 of Pleurodeles waltl. Lineage (NCBI taxonomy): Eukaryota > Metazoa > Chordata > Amphibia > Caudata > Salamandridae > Pleurodeles > Pleurodeles waltl. The sequence goes on from NC_090443.1 coordinate 426,213,306, forward strand.
AGTTTAAAGTTAAAAAAATCACCAGAACCAGATAAGGAATATTCACAATGTTCCAAGCGGCGACAGTCTTAAAGTGGAGGTGTTAGAAAGTGGGCCAAGCCCAGCCTTTTCTGGGCGAAGACGGGCCTGATCTTGGCCTGGGGGCGTCTTGTGTGCATCCTGTGCTACGGTCAGTAGGAGCGTTTTAATAGCGGTGTGATATGATGAAAATGTGCATTAATGGAAACAGTCACATCTTGTGCAAATGATCTGAACACTGTGTTAACATACAATTAATGACCTGTAGCTGTCTATAGTCATCACATCAGTACACAATTGTTATATCACCAACATCTGCAAAATGAGAAACCATAGGTGACAGTAGGTTGAGATGCAAAGGAAGTGAATGCCATCCTCCTACAGCCACACAGAAAACATCAAAATTCAGAGGTATGGTCAGTTCCACTGTCTCACCCGTGTGTTATTGGAAGTATTGATGTATAGCTGATGTTAGGTTGTCCACAGCCTCATCCTCTGCTTCCTCATCCTCACTGTCCTCAGGATCTACTGCTGCCACAGGGGCATTTCCAGTCTCCTCCTCCAGATAAGCCACATGTCGTCTGAGGGCCAGGTTGTGCAACATGCAGCATGCCACTATTATCTGGCAGACCTACTCGGGTGAGTAACACAGGGATCCACCTGTTAGATGGAGCCATCTGAACCTGCCATTCAGGAGGCCGAAGGTCCTTTCAATAATTCTCCTGGTTCGCCCATGTGCATCATTATAACGATTCTCAGCCCCTGTCCTGGCATTCCTCACAGAGGTCAGGAGCCAAAATAGGTTTGTGTAGCCAGAGTCAACTGCAAGTATTGAGGGACAAACATTAGCCTTACACAATGGTATGGGGTTAACATCAGAAGGCTTACACTGACATACATTGGGTTGGGAGTCAGGCTCACCAATTAGCCACACCCTGTGCCTATGTAGTTGTGCTATCACATTTGGGATGCTGCTATTCCTTCGGATGAAGGCGTCATGCACCAACCCAGAATACTTGGCAGTGATGTGGGAGATGTACTGGTCCGCCAGGCACACCATTTGCATATTGAGTGAGTGGAAACTCTTCCGATTCCTGAACACCTGTTCATTCTGGCGGGGGGAGGGACAAACGCAATGTGTACCGTTAATCACCCCAATAATTTTCATATTCTTGGTTTAATTCTTAAATGAGTAAAAGATTACTTGCGCGCAACCATTTCTTGACATTGGCATGGTGGCTTAAGAATTGGCAAGACGCGCAATTCGTTTTATGGTATTTAAACATTGTTGTCCATTGCGCGCTACTATTTCTTGACATTTACATGATGTTTTACGAATTGGCAAGACGCGCAACTCGTTTCATGTGGATTTAACTTTGTTGTTCATTGCGCGCTACCATTTCTTGACATTTACAAGGTGGCTTAAGAATCGGCAAAAGAAGCACAATTTGTTTCATTGTACTTTGATCTTGTTATTTATTGTGAGCTGTTATTTCTTGACATTTACATCGTGTTTTACGAATCGGCAAGACGCGCGATTCGATTAATGATGATTTGACTTTGATATTCATTGCGTGCTACCATTTCTTGGTATTTTACATGGTGACACTCGAATAGGCAAGACGCACGATTCTCTCCTTGAGTTTATTTCATGTTGTTTATTGTATGCCACTATTCTAAGATATTTATTATGTAATATTCGAGTTGACATGTTATGTGATTTGTTTCCGGAATCCATATTGTGTTATTCATGGTGCACAATCCTTTTATGGTGTTTACTATATATATACATATATATATATATATATATATGTGCAATATGCGCAATTTGTGTTGAAACATTTTAAGAGTACACAGAAGGCCAGAGTTTCTAGATGCAATATTGTATGGTCCTACTATACATTCTCAAAACAGGATTTATATGACTGGTTTAAAATTTAGTCAGAATGTTTTTTCTGATTCTCATGTAAAGGAAAGTACTTGAATAAGAAAGTTTTCATTTAATTCATCTTGATTCTCTTACAGGTATCCGGCCATCTTGAAACTTAGTCATTTTAAACTTAACTCTTAGATTGTTCATGTTTTCAGAGTGACTAGGCGTAGAATCATAGTCTAGTATTGATTTCAGGAGATATAGGGGGTCATTCTAACCCTGGCGGTCGGTGATAAAGCGGCGGCCAACCCGCCAACAGGCCGGCGGTCGAAAAAATGGAATTCTGACCCTGGCGGGAACCGCCAACACAGCCCACCACATTAACACTCCGACCGCCACAGCGGTACAGACAAACAGCGCGGCGGTCACCGCCAACAGGCAGGCGGCAGACAATGTACCGCCCACACTATCATAACTCACCAATCCGCCACCTTTTCCGGGGCGGGAGCCCCGCCGATAAAAACACGGCGGAAACAGACTACGAACGGGAAAACGCTCACCAAAACACACTCCACGAGTACGGAGGACAGCATGGAACCCGAATTAAACATCCTACCTGCTCTCGTCTACCTGCTCATCTACCACGAGTACGAACGCCGGCGCAGACGACAACGGTGAGTACTGCACCTACGACACACGGGAGGGGGGAGGAGGGAAGCTTACGGCACACACATATGCGACCCCCACCCCCCCAAACAATGTACACACCAATGCAGAGCAACAATGCACAGTGACACCACCCAAACCCCCCTGAAAAATGCAAAGACATAATTAAATTGTGAAGAAAGATTTATATAAAAAATAGGCTCTGATAAATATAGGTCAACTATGCAAAATATCCATACCAAAATAATACTATATACACTGCCATGGAGAACCGAGGCAATTAGTCCTCTACATCAAAATTAAATAGAACAGTCCGTGGGCCACAGTGTAGCGACACAAGGGCAAAGCCCACACAGGAGACCTGAGTCCTTTGGAGAGAACACTGCAGGGGCATCTGATGAAAAAACTACAGGCACCTCAGGGGGAAGGGAAGGGGGGGGCACCACAGCCACATGAGTCCACGACGCCAGATCCACGAAGGGGCCACCATGCCCATTGATGTATCCTGGGGAGTGCAAAGCCACAGTCTCTCAAGTCTCTACAGTGGGTGGGTTGCCCACTGTGCCATCCTGGGGAGTGCAAAGCCACAGTCTCTCAAGTCTCTACAGTGGGTGGGCTGCCCACTGTGCCATCCTGGGGAGTGCAAAGCCACAGTCTCTCAAGTGGATGACAGTGGGTGGGCTGCCCACTGTGCCATCCTGGGGAGTGCAAAGCCACAGTCTCTCAAGTCTCTACAGTGGGTGGGTTGCCCACTGTGCCATTCTGGGGAGTGCAAAGCCACAGTCTCTCAAGTCTCTACAGTGGGTGGGTTGCCCACTGTGCCATCCTGGGGAGTGCAAAGCCACAGTCCATCAGGTGGATGACAGTCTCCACTGGTCAAGGAGGAGGCATGGTGGGCACAGTGAACCATAAACAGTGCTTGACAGGAAGGGCCCAGCGGAGCGGTGCTTGAGACGGCGGTGCCCAGCGGAGCGGTGCTTGACAGGAAGGGCCCAGCGGAGCGGTGCTTGACAGGAAGGGCCCAGCGGAGCGGTGCTTGACAGGAAGGGCCCAGCGGAGCGGTGCTTGACAGGAAGGGCCCAGCGGAGCGGTGCTTGACAGGAAGGGCCCAGCGGAGCGGTGCTTGACAGGAAGGGCCCAGCGGAGCGGTGCTTGACAGGAAGGGCCCAGCGGAGCGGTGCTTGAGACGGCGGTGCCCAGCGGAGCGGTGCTTGAGACGGCGGTGCCCAGCGGAGCGGTGCTTGACAGGAAGGGCCCAGCGGAGCGGTGCTTGAGACGGCGGTGCCCAGCGGAGCGGTGCTTGACAGGAAGGGCCCAGCGGACCGGTGCTTGACAGGAAGGGCCCAGCGGAGCGGTGCTTGACAGGAAGGGCCCAGCGGAGCGGTGCTTGAGACGGCGGTGCCCAGCGGAGCGGTGCTTGAGACGGCGGAGCCCAGCGGAGCGGTGCTTGAAACGGCGGTGCCCAGCGGAGCGGTGCTTGACAGGAAGGGCCCAGCGGAGCGGTGCTTGACAGGAAGGGCCCAGCGGAGCGGTGCTTGAGACGGCGGTGCCCAGCGGAGCGGTGCTTGAGACGGCGGGGCCCAGCGGAGCGGTGCTTGAGACGGCGGTGCCCAGCGGAGCGGTGCTTGAGACGGCGGTGCCCAGCGGAGCGGTGCTTGAGACGGCGGGGCCCAGCGGAGCGGTGCTTGACAGGAAGGGCCCAGCGGAGCGGTGCTTGACAGGAAGGGCCCAGCGGAGCGGTGCTTGAGACAGCGGTGCCCAGCGGAGCGGTGCTTGAGACGGCGGGGCCCTGTTCAGCGGTGCTCTTCTGCACGGCGGGCCCTCTTCAGCGGTGCCTATCTTCACGGCGGGGCCCTGTTCAGCGGTGCTCTTCTGCACGGCGGGCCCTGTTCAGCGGTGCCTATCTTCACGGCGGGGCCCTGTTCAGCGGTGCTCTTCTGCACGGCGGGGCCCTCTTCAGCGGTGCCTATCTTCACGGCGGGGCCCTGTTCAGCGGTGCTCTTCTGAACGGCGGGCCCTGTTCAGCGGTGCCTATCTTCACGGCGGGGCCCTGTTCAGCGGTGCTCTTCTGCACGGCGGGCCCTCTTCAGCGGTGCCTATCTTCACGGCAGGGCCCTGTTCAGCGGTGCTCTTCTGCACGGCGGGCCCTCTTCAGCGGTGCACATCCAGTAGGTCAAGGGAGCCAGACCTGGGCTGGACTCCCTGCTCTCGCCCTCCGACCGTGATGTTTCTGGACCCTTCGGTGACAGAGTCCTGGGCCCTTTGGTTTCCTCCTTTACAGCTGGGATGTGGCATGTGGGGCCCACCTGCTCCGCGCTCCTGCTGGCTGACTTCTCCGCCCTGCTGCCCTTTCGCTCCTTAGATGGGGCTCTCGGGCCCTTGCCTCCCCTAGATGTTGTGGCTGGTGAAGTGGGCGAACTTTGCTCCTTGGGGGCAGCCGTGTCAGTCCTCGCACGGCGGCCCTTTTGTTTCCTGGTCCTTTTGCCGGGGGGGGGGCTGGATGTGTCCTTGCTGCTGATTAAGGTGTCACTGCTGGCAAAGGGTGGACTCCAGAACCCATGCACAACAGTGACACTCGAAGCTGGGCTGGTGGTGGCTGAGGTGCTCTTGGGACTCTTTGCAGATGGAGGGGGTAGGTCATCGGACGGAAAGAGGTTAAGATTAGCCAGGAAAAGTTTTTTAGGGCCAAGGTAAAGGGTAGGAGAAGTGGTGATGGGAGTGGAGGAAGAGGATGTGGTTGTAGGAGAGTCAGGTGTGCTGTCATTGGGTGAAGGTGCTGGTGCTGTAGGCTGTCGTGAGGTGGATGTCTGTTGGGTGGGTGGCTGCCTGCGTTTGTGTGTCTTGGAAGAGGGGGTGACAGACACAGTGGGAGAGGACACAGGGGACGTGTAAATGGCAGTGGGGGTGGTGACTGCACGCGTGCGGACTGTACAGGAGGGTGTGGTGGTGATGGAAGCACTGGCTGATGTTGGTGTGCATGCAGGTGTGAGTGGAGACGTCACAGGGAGGGAGGAGGGAGATGAGGAGGAGGGGGACACAGGGGTGGTAGTGACTGTTGGAATGTCTGCATCTGGGTGTTGCTTGGGTGAGTGTTTGTGGGATCTGTGGTGCTTGTGTCTGGATGAGCTGCCCTTGGGTGTTGAGGTGTGTGCAGGCTGGTCAGATGGTGTGGATGGGATAGGCTGAGGAACAGGAGACAGAGACAGGGTGGAGGCAGTCAGAAGAGGGAGGCTGGAAACAGGGACAATGGCTGCCGTCAGTGCTGAGGCCAGAGCAGTGAACGATCGTTGATGGGCAGCCTGACCCGAATGAATGCCCTCCAGGTAGGCATTGCTCCGATGCACCTCCCTTTCTACCCCCTGGATGCCATTCAAAAGAGTAGTCTGCCCAACAATGAGCGTCCTCACAAGGTCAATGAGCTCCACACTGAGGGCAGCAGGGGTGACAGGGGCAGGGGCTGAGGTGCCTGGGTCGAAGGAGACGCCCGCCCTCCTGGGCGAGCGGGCACGGAGCGTAGGCTGAGGGGCTGCAGGGAGGACGTGTCTGTGTCGCTGGTCTCACCACCGGTCCCCGTTGTGGTGCTCCCCTCGCCCTCCGGATCACTGGTGCCCTCGGTGTCTGTTCCTGGGCCCACCGGGGCCTTGTGACTTGCAGCTCCCTCGTGCTCCGATGCCAAATCTCCTCCGACTGATGATGCTAATGCACACATGCACAAGAAGATGAAGAAGAAGGGTGGGGGGAGAAAAAAGAAGACCAGGTTGAGTGCATGCAATGTCAACACCGTTGGCGGAGAGGACAGACACAGGAGCCTCATGCACTAAGCCGCGCATTCGGGGTACACTACTCAGTACTTCTGACTAGGACAACAGGTCAAGAGACGACAAACGCGCACATGTGTGAGGCTGGACCATCAATAGCTGTACTTGTCACCCTACAGAGGTGGGGGCCGGGAGCACAGGGCCATGCCTAAGGGAGAGGACTACACTACAGAAAGCGCCCTGGCCTAATGTCACCCACAACCCTCCTCCCCCACCCAGACGCCTCCACTGCGCAGAAAGATAGCAGAATGTGCTGATACTCACCCCCTTGTGTCTGCTGTGATGCTCTCAAGCGCCCATCCAAATCAGGGTAGGCCACCGCCAGGATCCGGGACATCAGGGGGGTCAGGGTACGACTGGCACCCCTCCTAGGTTGGGAGGCCATCCCCAGCAGTGACTCGGCGGTCTTCCTGGTCCCGCGGTGGATGTCCTCCCACCTCTTGCGGCAGTGGGTGCCCCGTCTGACGTGGACCCCCAGGGCCCGGACTTCCTTGGCGATGGCATGCCAAATCTCGACTTTCTGATGGGCGCTGACCTATGTGACATGTACAGGGTGGGAAGGAAACATTCATCAATTTACTGCATGTTAGATGTGATTGGCCCCCCCTCCCCAACCTTGCCATATGGCACATGCTCTCATCTGTCGTGCGTTGCACTCCTGATTCGCCCCCCACCCCACCAACTTACATCCACCCCACTCCACACAGGCATCGCCCATTCCATGTGCACCCAGTGTACTTACCTGTTGGTCTGGAGGACCGTAGAGTAACGCATACTGGGGGAGGACCCCATCCACGAGCTTCTCCAACTCTTCAGACGTGAAGGCAGGGGCCCTTTCCCTAGTCGCAGCAGCCATTGTCACTTCCAGACCGAGGTCACAGCAGCACTTGCAGTATAGGTCCTCTCCTGTGGATGATCAGGTCTCGAGTGATTAAGCAGATAGAAAATGGCGGTCACGCCCGCGGCGGTGCGTACCGCGACCGCCGGCGCACATCGTCATTGGCTCCTGAAACCCATAGGCTTCAATGTTAACCAATGCGGCTTCGTATAGCGGTCTTCGACCGCCTACCGCCACGGTGTGCTCCGCCAGCGCATTGACCTCACATCCCATTGTCCCACTTCACAGGTCAGGCAGCCGCTATTTCAAGGGCCCACATGGCATAATTTCTACTGCGACACACAGGCCTAGGCCTTGCATTGCCACACATACACGCCTTTCAATACATAGATAACCGTGTGCTATGCAAGCTGTGGTGAACGTACCAGTGATTAGCTTGACTCTGTGCTCCATGTTGTCATTCCTAGGCACCGTCCGCTGGGACTTGCGAGGAGAAGGATGAATCCTCGCGTGTACCGACCGCTGGTGGACCTGTCGACAATGGAAGAACGCCACATCATACTACGATACCGACTTGACCGTGCCACTATCCATGAACTGTGTGCCCAGCTGGAGCCAGCCCTGATGTCCCCCATCCGCCAACCCACAGGAATTCCCCCTCTGGTGCAGGTGCTGTCAGTCCTCCATTTTCTTGCAAGTGGCTCATTCCAGACAACAGTGGCCATGTCATCTGGAATGTCTCAGCCCATGTTTTCAAAAGTTTTGTCTAGAGTGTTGTCTGCCCTGACGAAACACATGCGGAGTTACATTATATTCCCTGAGGAGGTTGATTTGGCCACTGTGAAGGGTGATTTTTATGCCCTTGGACATATTCCCAACATAATTGGTGCCATTGATGGGACCCATGTGGCCTTAGTCCCCCCAAAAGACGATGAGCAGGTGTACAGAAACAGGAAAAATTACCATTCTATGAACGTCCAGGTGGTCTGTTTGGCTGACCAGTACATCTCCCATGTGAATGCCAAGTTCCCTGGGTCAGTGCATGACGCGTATGTTATGCGAAATAGCAGCATACCTTATGTGATGGAACAGCTACAGAGACAACGTGTGTGGCTAATAGGTGACTCTGGTTACCCCAACCTGCCTTGGCTATTGACCCCAGTGAGGAATCCCCGGACCAGGGCAGAGGAACGGTACAATGAGGCCCATGGGCGAACTAGGAGGATCATAGAAAGGACCTTTGGCCTCCTGAAGGCCAGGTTTAGGTGCCTGCATATGACAGGGGGATCCCTGATGTACTCACCAAAGAAGGTGTGCCAGATCATCGTGGCCTGCTGTATGCTTCACAATCTGGCATTGCGACGTCAGGTGCCTTTCCTGCAGGAGGATGGTCCAGATGGTGGTGTTGAAGCAGCTGTGGAGCCTGCGGAGAGTGAAGAGGAGGAAGACTCAGAGGACGACACAGACAACAGGGACAGAGTTATCCAACAGTATTTTCAGTAGCACACAGGTAAGAATCACCCACGCCATTTTACTTTTCGTGAAAGCCTCCTGCTTCTCAACTTTGTCTATGACCCCCCAGTTCTTTTAAACTGATGTTTGATTTTCCCTTCCCTTTTCAGTGCTGTATGACCCACTGCGTGACTTTTGCTTGGTTAGCCCATGGACTAATGCTTATTGATCTCGGTATGTGTTCAGCACAAAGTTAACAGAACATAATTGATCTGTAATGTGTTATACATTTGTAAATAATACAGCCTGACTCCTGATTGATTTCAGTGCATTGAGTGATTTATTTTTTGTGCTAGATAATGGTACATGATATTAACACGGTGATGGGTGGGGGTGGAGTAATGTCCATGGCAGAGTCCAGTTCTCAGTCTCACAGGTGCATTGTCCATATGCCTGTGGAAGGATGGAGCAGGGGCAGTTCAAGGTTGGACAGGGTGGCAATGTGGGACAGTGGGATGACTTCAGGGGGTATCTCATGCTGGCGGGGGTCTTGACATCCTACTCTGTCTATTTTTTTGATCTCAGGCTCCTCTTGCGGGGTGGTTGTTCTTCAGCAGGAGGTGGGGTTCTGGTGGCCTGTCGTTGTGGTGGGGCCTCCTGTCCACTAGCGCCGGAGGAGGTGGTAGGCTGTTCTTGGTCCGGGCTAGTGACAGGGGCCCTGTGTGGTGCCACATGGTCCCGCAACGTGTCTTCTATCCGGTTGAGGGCCTGGACTATGCTCCCCATAGCGGTAGAGATGTTGGTGAGTTGATTGGTGAACCCCATGTAGCGTTCCTCCTGCTGTGCCTGGATCTCCTGGAACCTGGCCAGTACCGTCGCCATCGTCTCTTGGGAGTGGTGGTAGGCTGCCATGATGGCGGTGAGGGCCTCTTGGAGAGTGGGTTCCCTGGGCCTCTCCTCCCCCCCCGTCGCACAGCAGCCCTCCGAGTTGCCCTGTTTCCCCCGGCCTCTGTCCCCTGGACGGTGTGCCCACTACCACTGCCCACAGGTCCCTGTTGTTGTTGGGGTGGTGGGTTAGCCTGGGTGCCCTGTAGTGGCAGACACACCGCTGATTGACCTGTCCTAGAGACAGAGGCATGGGCCCGCTGGGTGGGAGCTGTGCTGTTGTTCCCAGAGGGGGTTGGGTCTGCTGTGGCCTGTGTCTGTGTGTGGGGAACCGACTGTCCAGAGGTCCCCGATGGTCCGGGCTGGTCATCAGGTTCCAGGTCGACAGAGCTGCTGTCATCACTGGGGGCCTCTTCCAGGGGGGGGATGGACATTTCTGGACCCTCCTGGCCGGTGTGTTGGCGTTCGGGTCCTGCATGGGGTAAGAGAGTATGGTTATTGTTTCTGTGTGTGCTATTGCGTGCGATTTATGGGTGCCCTTGTCCCCCAGTGCCGTCATTCCCTTGGGGGAGGTGTTGTGGGGGTGTTTGGGGGGGGGGGTATGTGCAGTGGTCATGCTTAGGTGATGGGTGTCCATAGTTTGTGGTGGCATGCAGGGGTTGGTGTTCGGTGGGTTGTGCTGGAGAGACATTCTCAGGGAGGATGTGTGATGGGGGGTTGGGGGTGAGGGTGGTGGTGGGGGATAGCATGCTGGGTGGGGGTGAAGTAGTTGAGATTGTACTTACCAGAGTCCATTCCTCCGTGTACTCCAGCGAGGCCATCAGGATGCAGGATGTTTAGTACCTCTTGCTCCCATGCTGTGAATTCGGGTGGAGTGGGTGGGGGTCCCCCGCCAGTCTTCTGCACTGCGATGTTGTGTCGCGAGACCATCGAGCGCACCTTTCCCCGTAAGTCGTTCCAGCGTTTGCGGATGTCGTCTCGATTTCTGGGATGCTGTCCCACCGCGTTGACCCTGTCCACGATCCGCTGCCATAGCTCCGCCTTCCTGGCTATAGTGGTGTGCTGCACCTGTGAGCCGAAGAGCTGGGGTTCAACTCTTATTATTTCCTCCACCATGACCCGGAGTTCTTGGTCCGAAAACCGTGGGTGCCTTTGGGGTGCCATGGGGTGGTGTGGATGAGGTGTGGGGTGGTGTATATGGTGATGAGTGTGTTGGTGTGTGGTGCTTTGTGCTTCTATGTGGTGTGTGTGATGGTGTAGTGTGCCTCTGTGTGATGTAGCTCTCTATTCTGTGATGTGTCTCTCTCTCCTTCGTCTCTGATCTTCGGTCGTAGGGGTTTGTGGGTGATGTGGGTGTGTGTTTTATAGTTGATTGGATGTGTGGGAGTGTTGTTTGTATGTGTGTCAGGTGTGTGTATTTCAAATTGTCCAATGTGGCTGTGTTTTGTAATGGTGTGTGTATTTTGAGCGCAGCGGTGTGTACCGCCAATGGAATACCGCGGTTGAAAGACCGCCGCGTGGATTCGTGGGTCAGAATGGCATGGGCGTGTTTGTGTTGGCGTAGCGGTGGAGGTTTGGTCATCTCCAGTTTTCCGCGGCCCGCTGATGAGGTGGCCTTCCTTGGATGTCGGGTTTTTGGCGGTTTCACAGTTGGTGGTCAGAATGACCGTGGCGGTTTACCGCGGCCGCGGCGGTAGTATGGCGGAGTTCTGACCGGCGGTATAGGCCTTTTACCGCCGAGGTCAGAATGACCCCCATAATTTTCATATCGTGTGTTCTAACCTTTTTCTTACTACAGGTCTCCTTCCCAGCTGTTCCCGTCCTAATCCCCTCTTCCCCTCTTGAACTCTCTCAGTCTCTATGATTTATCTATCAGAGTCTTGGAGCTGTTCAGTGGTGGACGTGTTGGGAACGTGCACAGACCCCGAGGATCTGGTGACTCTGACATTTTCCAGGATCCAAGCAATATACTCAGCAAACTTGTTAAAAGGAAATACTTCCATATTTTTTGTCTACAATGAGATATTAATGCAGAATATACACCAATATATACCCCTCAAGATACTGAAAACATATTATGGCCTAGTTTAGATCTTGGTGGGCGGGTTAATCCATCACAATGGTGAGGGGTATACCGTCCATTGAAATCTAAATCCTATAGAAGATGTTCTGTCCGCCAAGATTGAAATCAGGCCCATAGTTTAGATGGGTAAACTAAAAGACAAAAGAGGTACATGTGCTTAAACATCCTGGTGTTGTTTTTTTTAGAAGCTCTGGCACAGACACTGAAAAGGCTAGAGTGCTTGACAAGAGTCCCCATGACCAGGCCATGGCTTATGGTTGATAGCAGCTGATTATAGCAGTCAAATACACGCCTTTTTACCTGCAGTACAGTATGGGGAGTGCTTACTAGCTCTCCCTAGAAAATCTTGTTATTATGTATTACATGGGTCCTCTTATCCCCGCAAATTATCTGTGATGTGTGTGCTTGGGTCACAAGTGAGGAACCTCTAAAATTGAAAGGTGCACCATATGGTGAGTATTAGCCTGAGTTAGTTGTCTTCCATCACCTGTTGACGCCCAAGGCTACTCTTTAAATTCCCCTCCTCAATCATTGTATAGCCAGATGCAGTGGCTTGCTTTAAATCATTAGTCAAAGGAAGTACCTTTTGTTACAGTGACTGAAACTGTCTGAACAATCTCCAGCAATTCAAGTTGTGAGATGGCCATAAAGCAGCCCATGGACAATAACTGTGGCCTGGAAGCATGGTCTGGTGAGTTCTTGGTCTCTATCATCCTGCCAGGCTGCCCACCAAATTTATAATAACTCTGTAGGTTTTGAATGTTGAATCCTGTTGAACCCCTCTTACTCTCTGAAAGGTAAACCTAATAAGTAGCGCTTGGCATTCCATTAGCACTAAAGACTGTTTTTTGATCTTCTAAGAACAGTGACAGCATTTGATACAAGGATCACCTAGGTGCTACTGAGTTTCTCATGCCACATGGAAGGGCTTGACAATGCTGGAATCACTGTTTTGAGATGGCTGTTTGTATTTCTCTGGCTTGCTGGCAGCCTTTAACCTTTCTTTAAGATTTTGGGCACTATGGATGTGACTTCCTCATCCATAGGGCTCCCAGTCGGATGCTATGGACATGGAGGTTCATAGGCCCACCAACAGAGCAGCAACTGCTGTAAACTGCTCCTGTGCCCCAATCTTGTCACACCTCATTAGTTTGGTGCAGAAGACTCTACCACCCTGGCCCAGGAAGGTGTAATTCTCCTGCCAATTGCGCAATCACATCAGTGGTAGGCTGGCATGCAAAAAACACCCTTTGGTTTCCCAGGGAGCATGAAGGGGACTTAAAACAGCCCTGTTCTCTGCACTTACAGAGAATTGTGCTGAAAGGAAGGTATTGTTTCAAAGCTGAGAAACTCAGCTTTCAAATGACACTTCACTTTCCCTGTAAAGCTGTAGGCGATCACAGTACGATACGATCATGTGGCACTTCCCCTAGACATCAGGGACTTTTGGCAAGGGGAGTGGCCCCTTGGGCAAGGTCTCGTAGTCCCCCCTCACCCTCAACAGCATTAGCATTTCTGTCCTCCCAGGAAGCAGATGGGGGTGATTACCCCAAATCTGCCCCCGCTTTGAGGCAGAAACCCCAGTAGACGCCAAAGATAAAATAAATAAATAAAACAAGGGGGTGGTCGACCATACACAGGGCCTTGCTCCCACCCAAAAAAGCACTCCAGTCTTTCTGCACTCCCTACTGGGCAGATTGGGTGGGCTGGGAGAGGCAGAAACCAGGGAAGAATGCAAACATAAAATAAAACAAAGGGCTGGTGGGCGGCCCACCATGCATAGGGCATAGGAATAATGCCCCCTTTTTATGGTAGATGGCCCAAAAAATGCCACACAGACTTTCTGCCCAACACCAGGCACAGGACAGAAAACCCACTAGACACCAGGGACAGTAAAAAGAACTGAAGCAAAGGAGTGCTGGTGGCCCACCATACAGAGGGCATATGCCCACCCCAAAAAGTGCATTGCAGTCTTTTGATCCCTAGGGCATATTGGGTTGGTTTGACCCCAATCTGCATACCCTGGGAAGGGAGAAAGCCCACTAAACACTAGTGATCATTAGAAAAAAGGAAAGGGGTTGGCATAAGCGGCTAAGGGCAGGGCCATGTCTCCAATCCATAAAAACGGACACAACTGTTTTTTCTGCCCAAGGGGGGCAGATTGGAGGTTTGGCCCAATCCACCTGTTTGGGAAGGGGATAGAAAGCTCACTACACACCAGGGAAAACTAAACAGAAAAAACAGAGGGGTGCAGGAAACCCACCATGTGCAGGGTCATGCCCCCCACCTCAAGAAAGGCAGTCTTTCCCTTCCACCAAGGGGCAGATTGGGGATTGCAACCTGGCCGCACGTGGGGCAAAAATCCCACTAGACACCAGGGATAGTTTAAAAAAGAAAACAAAGGGGTGGGGGCACCCCACCCTGCCCTAAGGCCATGCCCCTACCACAAAAGGGGGAAATACAGCCTTTCTGTCCCCCCGGAGAACAGATGGGGTAATTACCACCAGGCTGCCCCATTAAAGAGCAAAAATCCAATTAGTCACCAGGGAGTTTACATTTGGGCAAAAGAAAATGGTGCAGACTTCCCAACCTGGCATTGGGTCACATCACCACCACAAAAGGAGCAAACCAGTCTTTGTGACAGAAATGTGCAGAATCCTCAGGGATCTACAACATTTCTATCACCCAGCATTTCCCCACTTGTCCTGATAAAAAAAAAAACTCTAACCCACTTTTGGGAGGTGAGAATTTTGTTTATCTCTGCAGATTGCAAAAGTTTATGTCACAGGTATACAAGTAAAATGTCTGATTTTAGGCAAAGGTTTGCAGGGCATTACGGGTAAGAAAACTTTGTGGAACGTATATGAGACACACCATCCTGGACTTCCCACAAAAGTCACCTCAATGGACAACCCCAGATTTTTATTTTTCAAAATGTCTGGGTTTGGTAGGTTTCCCTTGGTGCTGGTGAGTTAGGCAACACATTTTGCAGCCACCCACCTTGCAAAAAAGGGTTGGTTTTCAGTGTAAAAATTTGATCCGTCTGTGTTGCATTTTTACTGTGAAGGGCACTAGGCCCATGCAGCTATGTGGGGTATTGTTTTTATCAGGATATGTATGGGAAAGCTGGGTGGCAGGAAGTGTCTGGTTTTCTGAAGGTTCAGGAACTTTCTGTAACATAAATATTATGAAAATGTGTGTTTTTATAGCAAAAGGTTGACATTTACCAGAGCTTCTGAGTAAAAAATCTCGTCTGATCCACACAAATTCAAACGGTACTTTACTTGTGTATCGGGTCCAAGCACATGAGGCACAAAACGGATGTATGAAGTTTTTTTTACCCACAGGCACAAGCAAATCTCAAACTCTAACTAAAAAACACATTTTCCTCATATTTTGTGAGGGAAAGTTCCAGAATCTGCAGAGAGCCAAATATTTCTACACAACTCCTGATAAAAACCATACCCCTCTTATGAAAACTAGACACACTCACACCACCCTAGACTCCTCTGGGTATCTAGTTTTCAGAAATGTCTGGTTTGGCAGTCTCACCGGGGTGCCTGTCGAGTTAGGGCCCAAATTCCGTAGCCAGGAATGTAGCAAAAAAGGGCTGGTTTTAAGTGTAAAAATCTGAACTGTCCTTGTTACGTTTTGGGGCCTCTCCTACTGTAGGCGCTAGGCCTACCCACATAAGTGGGGTATGGTTTTTATCAGGAGTTGTGTAGAAATATTTGGCTCTCTGCAGATTCTGGAACTTTCCCTCACAAAATATGAGGAAAATGTGTTTTTTAGTTAGAGTTTGAGATTTGCTTGGCCCTGTGGGTAAAAAAAACTTCATACATCCGTTTTGTGCCTCATGGGCTTGGACCCGATACACAAGTAAAGTACCGTTTGAATTTGGAGATGTGTGGAAACAGAACATTTGTTGTTGACAATTGAATTTCTCTGCATTTGTGGCTTCCAAATGTAAGCCAGTGTGCAAGAAAGAAAACATTTTACAAAACGTCCTTTATGGGTAGCTACAAATTTAGAGGTTTAAAAATAACTACTTTTCTTAAACCCAGTATCTTGCATACATATCAGAAATAGATATGTTTCCTGCATACACATTTTTAATTCTTTACGTTTGTTTTTGCTGTACAGTCATGAACCTACAACTCATATATGTTCCCTGTGACCAGAATGCTTTTGTACATCGGTCATCATGACAAGATCTTACAGATAAAATGTTGTCACAAATGGCTGTTTTTTCATAGTCAATTCATTATTTTGTATTTCAACAGTTAGTTTGTTTGTAAAACCCTCAGGGGATCTAGCTACACAAGTTTGCTGAATTCACAATTGCATCTACTTTTCAGAAGTGCATAGGTTTCTTGGCTTGCATATGGGTTTTACACCTGTTTCCACTACAAACTGTAAGTAAGATAAAGCCACAAAAATTAGGAAAAATTGACTACCTAATTATTCCTCAAAGCTTGGAAGATGGTGATCCGAGCACAGCAAACCATTTGTTGTAGCCATCTTTTCCCATTTTTTCCCCATTTTTCCCACAAAAC
Organism: Pleurodeles waltl; assembly: GCF_031143425.1. NCBI lineage: Eukaryota > Metazoa > Chordata > Amphibia > Caudata > Salamandridae > Pleurodeles > Pleurodeles waltl. The sequence continues at coordinate 426,229,495 of NC_090443.1, forward strand.
AAATCTAAATTTAGCTGTATTTTAGCAATTTTAGCAGTTTCCTGCAGGGGAATCTACAAACCCTGTGTACCGTTCAATGCCCAAAATGTTGAGGAAAAAGGACACAAATTTGGTGTGAATACCTTTTGTGATAAAAAAAAAAGTATAATGGGTTAAATGTAAGCTAGACCTATTATCCAAAGAAATGCTTAGTACCAAGGGAAGAAAGCCTTAGCTTTCAAGGGGTTAAAGAGACCAATGGTGCATGGATACCTGTGAGTCCATTGTTGTTTTGGCAGTGCTCACTTCATACAGTTTCAAAGAACTTTAATCAGCTTTAGAAGCCATCAAAGTGTGCAAAACATCAGAAATAAAAGGTAAAAATAAAAGCAATTAAAAACAGCCTTTGTGTTAATACATTTTCAATTTGCTTCTTAATCCCTTGTAGCTGATAGCTTCTTACGACGATTTAAAGCATACAAGCAAATCCTCATAATAAAACCGGCCACTAATAAAATGCACAGAACTATGTAAGAGAACAATTATATAAAAACATCAGTACTCTATGACCACTATTGTGTCTTTGAGAAATATAAGGTGCATCGCGCATCAGAAGGATTGACATCTGGAAGTCAGAGAAAAAAGAGCTTGGCTTAAGATCGTTTGTCATATAAAATGATCTGATTAAATCTACTGCTAGGTAAAACAAAGTTTTAAGGCACTCACAGGCATAGCAAGGGCTTGTGCGATTCTACGCTCTTGAGACGTAGACTTTGAGCGTTTCAACCCGATCTTTGGTGAAAAACGACTTACTGCAAAAAAAATTGGGCCAGAGGTGTCTGTCTTTAGGATTCTATATGCAACCAGAGAACGCTTAACTTTTTAATTCAAGCATACTGGGCGTGTCCACTTCCTACGGGAGTAAAGTTTTTGACTATTGAGCAGCGCATAGTTCCAGTAGAGCAATATGAACCTGGTAACATGTACTGGCGTTGGTGCGGAAACCTGCTTGGAGTGTTGAAAATGTCCGATTGTCATACGTCCAAGCTTGCAGTTTGTCAAGTACTTGTCTATCATACATTTTTTGCAGATTGTCTATTAGGCTTTTAAGCCTGTAATTCGAAAGGCGAGTGGCATCTCCTTTTTTGTACAATGCAATAATCTCTGTCCCACTCCAAGTCTCAGGGATTTCATCCCCTGCAGCAATTGCATTTGTTAAAACATTAATATATGGGGCCCAGATTGAGGATTCTGATTTAAACATATCTCCAGGTATGGGCCAGGTGCTTTGCTGCTTTTAATTGGTTTATAGCCATATAAGTGTCTTCTAAGCTGAAAACTAAATCAATGTTATTTCTGTTGTATTGAATGTCAAGGATTGAAGTACTTGGTTTTGGAACACAAAGCGTAGCAATGACAGTTTCACTTTTAGCATATAGGCCCTCATTATAACATTGGCGGGCAGCAGAGGCCGCCTGCCAATGCCATATCGCCATCAGGCCACCTGTGCGGCCTGAACCCCGCTGGCCCTACTATGGTTTCCCCGCTGGGCCGGTGGGCGGAAAGGGCCTTAACATTGCAGCCGACTCCAAATGGAGCAGGCTGCAATGTGGCGGTGCATCGGGTGCGGGTGCGGGTGCGGCAGCACCCGTCGCGCATTCCACTGCCCGTAATTCAGGCAGTGGAATGGGCAATGGGGCTGTGCATGGGCCCCCCGACTCCCCCATTCCATCAGCCTTTCCCTGGCGGTGTTTACCACCATGCACAGGCTGGCAGATGGGGACTCGTAATCCCCAGGGCAGCGCTGCTTGCAGCACTGCACTGGCGGATTACAACTGCTGGGACTGCCATGCTGCAGGCTGGTGGCAGCCTGGTGTCAGCCTGGCGGTGTCGGCAGTTAGACCATGGCGGCTCTGCCACAGTCATAATGCGGTCGGACCGCCACAACCACGGCAGACTGACCGCCACTGTGACAGGGTCATAATGACCCCCATAGTGTGAAGAAATGGGAATCCATCTTTCTGGCTGGATATAGTAGCACTGAGTGCTGACACTGTTTTGGCTCCCATGTGAAACAATGTGCCAGAAGGATCAGTTGTCATTGGATCTTGCCACAACCAGCAGGTATTGTTAGCTCTTGTCAGCAGCACATTTGTTTTTAGCTTTAGTAAGTGCTGCCTTGTAGCTAAGCTGTCCGACTGATTTATCTTTAACTCTCTTTTTAGTGATTCACACTCCACACTGAACCATTTGAATGCCCTCCCCTGAGTAGGTTTCTTCTGAACTGTTTCCTTAAGGAACACATGCTGCAGCATATCAAAACATGTATTGGGAACAGTTAATATTGGCATAAGGTCAGCAGAAATATTCTCATACTCTGAAATAAAGCGGACAAACAAATGGTAGATATCAAATACAGTTCGCAATTATCTGACACCCGGGGCGATGTGATTCTTTTAAAATTGTTAAATAGAATAGACACTGTTGCTACTGCATGGCATACCAATGGGCCTCTTTTAAGGGAGTCACCTTCCAAAGATAAGAGCAGAAGATTATGGTCACAATCCCAACGAAAAACAATTTCTTTATCGTTAAGCAATGACCAAATTCTTACATCTAACAGGATGTAATAAATGACACTTCTACAGAATCCCCCCTTAAAAGGAGGCTGTCTTTCTAGGTCAGAGCGTCTCCGGCCGTTAGACTCCTTCCAACCACCAAGGATGCAAGCTGAAGAGCAGTGTTGGAAAATTGATGCTGGACTTTGCCAGATAAATTGGGGATATTTCAGAGCTCATCTTCCTCTTTAGTCAGTTCATTAACCAGGGGTGGCTCCTCCGTAATAAGGGAGAAGCGTCACCCCCTGCTCAGTCAGGCAGTGAGAAATTTGTTGCTGCCTGACTGAGCCATGGGAGTTTAGGGTAGGGCGGGGCAGTGGCATCGGTGCAGGAGTGGTGAGCACTTGTAAGTGCGCATGACAGTTTGGCCGGCCTTCTCAGGCCAGCCAACATAACAATAACACTTACATTTCTCCAACCCAGCTATGTATCACAGCCGGGTTGGACAAATGGCACAGGCTCCCTGTGCCTGAGCGAGTGTCAAACCAGCCTGCTCAGGCCAATCCAGATACTGCTCTCTTGCTTGCTTTAGCATCATGGAGGCAGCCGGCAGAGAGAGCGTCTGAAAGGTAAGTTTTTTTTTTATTAATTACTTTTCATTCCCTCCCACAGTTCTGCCCCACTGCCCCACCACTCTTAGATGACGTCAGCTTCCCCTGGCATTAACAGAGAGAAATGGCTCAAACAAAACTTTAAAAGCTCCTTCAATCACAATTTCTGCATGCTGCTGATAAATACCAATCAGATCATCCAGCATAACCAATATTGGTAAGTCAGTGCCCGAGGGAACTGATCCAGTATATACATTAAATATAATCATGACTAATCATGAAGGGAGCTTAAGCTGAAGCTCTATTACATCCGGGGAACCAATTATTAACTGCTTAAGGTTGCAGGCAAGTGTGTGTTTCACTAATATTAGCAAACCCTCATCGCTCTCCCTGCTTTCTTTTCAAGGCTGTAGGTAGAGTAACCATTGACAAATAATTTGCCTCTGCACCTGTCTCCTGAAAAACACACACATCATTTTTCCCAATGAAGTTAGACCACTCCAAATCAGAGAGTTTAGACTGTATCCCTGCCAGGTTCTATGAAACAATGGTCAGGCTGTTTTGCTCATTGATGGTAGCCACAGTTTTACACTCTACAGCCCTACACAAGGGCTAACAGATAATATCAGGATTAGGAGTGTCCTTTCTTGGCTCTGTCACCGGGCTCTGGATCTCCTCAGGGGCATCAGGGGTGTAGCCAATGGTGGTACGAATATCACTGTGCTTGACCTTGTCGTCATGAGGTAGTCAGTCAACTAAATTCAAGCTAGAGTCTTCGTAATGAAACTGAAGCCGGCAGGTACTAGACTTCGATGTAGGTTGATGGGCAGTCTGCTTCTGGTTTGCTGGATTGCAGAGGTTGAGGGACCATCAAGATGACTCATACAAAGCTGGCTAAATTGATTAAGCCATCCACCAGCTATGCATTACTTAAAGACACCATTATATAATCAGATTTGGGTGATCCATTGTTGCATATTCTGACATAGTCAATGTCAGATCGAACCACTGATGTACACCCAATCTTGCCCCTTGCCCCTGATACAATGGATGACCTTATTAGTTAAGGATTCAGGCCCGTATTTATACTTTTTGACGCTAAACTGCGCTAACGCAGTTTAGCGTCAAAAAATTTAGCGCCGTCTAACGCCATTCCGAAGCGCCATGCGGGCGCCGTATTTATGGAATGGCGTTAGCCGGCGCAAGCAGACCGGCGCTGCCTGGTGTGCGTGGAAAAAAACCACGTAGACCAGGCAGCGCCGGCGTAGGGGGAAAATGGCGCTAGGGCGTCTTAAAATGGCGCAAGTCGGGTTGACGCTAAAAAATCGTCTTAACCCGATTTGCGCCATTTTTTCGACGCCCAGACGCCATTTAAATGACTCCTGTCTTAGTAAAGACAGGAGTCATGCCCCCTTGCCCAACGGCCATGCCCAGGGGACTTATGTCCCCTGGGCATGGTCATTGGGCATAGTGGCATGTAGGGGGGCACAAATAAGGCCCCCCTATGCCACCCAAAAAAATTTGAAAAATAACAAAAATTATACTTACGTGAACTTACCTGAATGTCCCTGGGGTGGGTCCCTCCATCCTTGGGTGTCCTCCTGGGGTGGGCAGGGGTGGCAGGGGGGGTCCCTGGGGGCAGGGGAGGGCACCTGTGGGCTCATTTTGAGCCCACAGGCCCCTTAACGCCTACCCTGACCCAGGCGTTAAAATGTGGCGCAAATGCGGGGTTTTTTGACCCGCCACCTCCCGGGCGTGATTTTTGCCCGGGAGTATAAATACGACGCATTTGCGTCGCCGTCATTTTTTTAGACGGGAACGCCTTCCTTGCATCTCATTAACGCAAGGAAGGCGTTCACGCAAAAAAATGACGCTCTTTGCCAATACTTTGGCGCTAGACGCGTCTAACGCCAAAGTATAAATATGGCGTTAGTTTTGCGCCGAATTTGCGTCGAAAAAAACGACGCAAATTCGGCGCAAACGGAGTATAAATACGGGCCTCAGTGTCCTCAAAAGCACTCTTGCCCAGTTTCGGGACTGAGGTTGAGTAAATCAATCTTCTAGGATTGCTCGCACGATTAAGAATGAGTCTTTCGGCTTGAACATTTAAATATGGAATTTGAGGACCAGAAGGGGCAGCATAATTACCAAGTCCTCGCCCTAGGCAGAACAGTGGGCCCCACTTTTCGGTTACTTGACCACGCTGGGGTGATTTTCCACTGGCACTGGCCTTGAGTAATCGGTGAGCGAGAGATTTGGGATCAAGATCTGAGGTTCCTTCTGTGTGCTTGCATCGCTGTTGCCTCTGAACATGCTAGTGCTTGTGATAGTACTGAGTCTGTGAGGCAAGAGATGATTTGCCAAGCGACTGTAACCCATCCTGCCCTCTCAGAAGTAGATTGTGATTCACAATATACCCCTGATATCTCTCTGCTGAGAGCATACTGTTGGAATGGCAGCAACATGTGGTGTTGGTGTGATTGTTGTGGCCTAGATTACTCTTCTCAATTAATACAGTGACCAGGGCCAGCAATTTGTCCAATTTAAGGTGAGGCAAGGGCAAACATTATCAACAGTCACTGGGTGAGGGAAGCTATCCTTAACGGTTTAAGCTAAAATTGTGGCAACAATGGGTGTTTTTGACAAAGACAGCACAGAGATCGAGGTTTCAGTGGCATCCGGAGACAGTATTACCCTGGCCTCAGGTGCCAAGGGAGAAAAACGGTTGGTGCAAACAATGTTCGATGTGACCACTTTTGTAGGTGACAGCGGCAGCTCGGTGGCATGAAGTGAAACACCATCTGCAGAGGCTGAGGTTCCTGATGTTGCAGGCCGATTTTAGCTTTTAATGCATTCTTTTTGTACATTTCCCAAAGTTCCTCTGCACTACAGTTCCTTTTGCTGCCTTAAGATTTAATATATTTTCTAACTCTTCCATCAGATGGTCTATAGCTTCTATTGTACTTGGCCCTCCAACTTCACTATTGCTACATGATCCTCCCTCACTGGGCTTTTTTGACTTTTTAACAATCATGTTGAGTGTCTATGAGGCTTTACGCTTCCCCCTATCGGCTTAGATTTTTAAGCTGTCAAAAGACCAACTTAAGTAAGAAGCTTAGTTTAAAGTTTAAAAAATCACCAGAACCAGATAAGGAATATTCACAATGTTCCAAGTGGCGACAGTCTTAAAGTGGAGGTGTTAGAAAGTGGGCCAAGCCCAGCCTTTTCTGAGCGAAGACGGGCCTGATCTTGGCCTGGGGGCGTCTTGTGTGCATCCTGTGCCACTGTCAGTAGGAGCGTTTTAATAGCGGTGTGATGTGATAAAAATGTGCATTAATGGAAACAGTCACATCTTGTGCAAATGATCTGAACACTGTGTTAACATACAGTTAATGACCTGTAGCTGTCTGTAGTCATCACATCAGTACACAATTGTTATATCACCAACATATGCAAAATGACAAGCCATAGGTGACAGTAGGTTCAGATGCAAAGGAAGTCAATGCCATCCTCCTACAGCCACACAGAAAACATCAAAATTCAGAGGTATGGTCAGTTCCACTGTCTCACCCGTGTGTTATTGGAAGTATTGATGTATAGCTGATGTTAGGTTGTCCACAGCCTCATCCTCTGCTTCCTCATCCTCACTGTCCTCAGGATCTACTGCTGCCACAGGGGCATTTCCAGTCTCCTCCTCCAGATAAGGCACATGTCGTCTGAGGGCCAGGTTGTGCAACATGCAGCATGTCACTATTATCTGGCAGACCTTCTCGGGTGAGTAACACAGGTATCCACCTGTTAGATGGAGCCATCTGAACCTGCCATTCAGGAGGCCGAAGGTCCTTTCAATAATTCTCCTGGTTAGCCCATGTGCATCATTATAACGATTCTCAGCCACTGTCCTGGCACTCCTCACAGAGGTCAGGAGCCACAATAGGTTTGTGTAGCCAGAGTCAACTGCAAGTATTGAGGGACAAACATTAGCCTCACACAATGGTATGGGGTTAACATCAGAAGGCATACACTGACATACATTGGGTTGGGAGTCAGGCTCACCAATTAGCCACACTCTGTGCCCATGTAGTTGTGCCATCACATTTGGGATTCTGCTATTCCTCAGGAGGAAGGCGTCATGCACCAACCCAGAATACTTGGCAGTGATGTGGGAGATGTACTGGTCCGCCAGGCACACCATTTGCATATTGAGTGAGTGGAAACTCTTCCGATTCCTGAACACCTGTTCATTCTGGCGGGGGGAGGGACAAACGCAATGTGTACCGTTAATCACCCCAATAATTTTCATATTCTTGGTTTAATTCTTAAATGAGTAACAGATTACTTGCGCGCTATCATTTCTTGACATTGGCATGGTGGCTTAAGAATCGGCAAGACGCGCAATTCGTTTTATGGTGTTTAAACATTGTTGTCCATTGCGCGCTACTATTTCTTGACATTTACATGATGGTTTACGAATTGGCAAGATGCGCAACTCGTTTCATGAGGATTTAACTTTGTTGTTCATTGCGCGCTACCATTTCTTGACATTTACATGGTGGCTTAAGAATCGGCAAAAGAAGCGCAATTTGTTTCATTGTACTTTGATCTTGTTATTTATTGTGAGCTGTTATTTCTTGACATTTACATCGTGTTTTACGAATCGGCAAGACGCGCGATTCGATTAATGATGATTTGACTTTGATATTTATTGCGTGCTACCATTTCTTGGTATTTTACATGGTCACACTTGAATAGGCAAGACGCACGATTCTCTCCTTGAGTTTATTTCATGTTGTTTATTGTATGCCACTATTCTAAGATATTTATTATGTAATATTCGAGTTGACAAGTTATGTGATTTGTTTCCTGAATCCATATTGTGTTATTCATGGTGCACAATCCTTTTATGGTGTTTACTATATATATATATATATATATATCTGCAATATGCGCAATTTGTGTTGAAACATTTTAAGAGTACACAGAAGGCCAGAGTTTCTAGATGCAATATTGTATGGTCCTAGTATACATTCTCAAAACAGGATTTATATGACTGGTTTAAAATTTAGTCAGAATGTTTTTTCTGATTCTCATGTAAAGGAAAGTACTTGAATAAGAAAGTTTTCATTTAATTCATCTTGATTCCCTTACAGGTATCCGGCCATCTTGAAACTTAGTCATTTTAAACTTAACTCTTAGATTGTTCATGTTCTCAGAGTGACTAGGCTTAGAATCATAGGGGGTCATTCTGACCCCCGCGGGCGGCGTAAGCCGCCCGCCTGGCGGGAACCGCCAGAAGACCGTACCGCGGTCAAAAGACCGCGGCGGTCATTCTGACTTTCCCACTGGGCTGGCGGGCGACCGCCAAAAGGCCGCCCGCCCGCCCAGCGGGAAAGCCCCAGCAACGAGGAAGCCGGCTCCGAATGGAGCCGGCGGAGTTGCTGGTGTGCGACGGGTGTAGTTGCACCCGTCGCGATTTTCAGTGTCTGCCAAGCAGACACTGAAAATCTGAATGGGGCCCTGTTAGGGGGCCCCACGACACCCGTTCCCGCCATCCTGTTTCTGGCGGTGAAAACCGCCAGAAACAGGATGGCGGGAAGGGGGTCGGAATCCCCATGGCGGCGCTGCTTGCAGCGCCGCCGTGGAGGATTCCCTGGGGCAGCGGGAAACCGGCGGGAAACCGCTGGTTTCCCTTTTCTGACCGCAGCTTTACGGCCGCGGTCAGAATGGCCCCAGAAGCACCGCCAGCCTGTTGGCGGTGCTTCTGCGGTCGTTGGCCCTGGCGGTCCATGACCGCCAGGGTCAGAATGACCCCCATAGTCTAGTATTGATTTCAGGAGATATAATTTTCATATTGTGTGTTCTAACCTTTTTCTTACTACAGGTCTCCTTCCCAGCTGTTCCCGTCCTAATCCCCTCTTCCCCTCTTGAACTCTCTCAGTCTCTGTGATTTATCTATCAGAGTCTTGGAGCTGTTCAGTGGTGGACGTGTTGGGAACGTGCACAGACCCCGAGGATCTGGTGACTCTGACATTTTCCAGGATCCAAGCAATATACTCAGCAAATTTGTTAAAAGGAAATATTTCCATATTTTTTGTCTACAATGAGATATTAATGCAGAATATACACCAATATATACCCCTCAAGATACTGAAAACATATTATGGCCTAGTTTAGATCTTGGTGGGCGGGTTAATCCGTCACAATGGTGAGGGGTATACCGTCCATTGAAATCTAAATCCTATAGAAGATGTTCTGTCCGCCAAGATTGAAATCAGGCCCATAGTTTAGATGGGTAAACTAAAAGACAAAAGAGGTACACGTGCTTAAACAACCCAGTGTTGAGTTTTTTAGAAACTCTGGCACAGACAGTGAAAAGGCTAGAGTGCTTGACAAGAGTCCCCATGACCAGGCCATGGCTTATGGTTGATAGCAGCTGATTATAGCAGTCAAATACACACCTTTGTACCTGCAGTACAGTATGGGGAGTGCTTACTAGCTCTCCTTAGAAAATCTTGGTATTATGTATTACATGGGTCCTCTTATCCCCGCAAATTATCTGTGATGTGTGTGCTTGGGTCACAAGTGAGGAACCTCTAAAATTGAAAGGTGCACCATATGGTGAGTATTAGCCTGAGTTAGTTGTCTTCCATCACCTGTTGACGCCCAAGGCTACTCTTTAAATTCCCCTCCTCAATCATTGTATAGCCAGATGCAGTGGCTTGCTTTAAATCATTAGTCAAAGGAAGTACCTTTTGTTACAGTGACTGAAACTGTCTGAACAATCTCCAGCAATTCAAGTTGTGAGATGGCCATAAAGCAGCCCATGGACAATAACTGTGGCCTGGAAGTATGGTCTGGTGAGTTCTTGGTCTCTACCATCCTGCTAGGCTGCCCACCAAATTTATAATAACTCTGTAGGTTTTGAATGTTGAATCCTGTTGAACCCCTCTTATTCTCTGAAAGTTAAACATAATAAGTAGCGCTTGGCATTCCATTAGCACTAAAGACTGTTTTTTGATCTTCTAAGAACAGTGACAGCATTTGATACAAGGATCACCTAGGTGCTACTGAGTTTCTCATGCCACATAGAAGGGCTTGACAATGCTGGAATCACTGTTTTGAGATGGATGTTTGTATTTCTCTGGCTTGCTGGCAGCTTTTAACCTTTCTTTAAGATTTTGGGCACTATGGATGTGACTTCCTCATCCATAGGGCTCCCAGTCGGATGCTATGGACATGGAGGTTCATAGGCCCACCACCAGAGCAGAAACTGCTGTAAACTGCTCCTGTGCCCCAATCTTGTCACACCTCATTAGTTTGGTGCAGAAGACTCTACCACCCTGGCCCAGGAGGGTGTAATTCTCTTGCCAATTGCGCAATCACATCAGTGGTAGGCTGGCATGCAAAAAACACCCTTTGGTTTCCCAGGGAGCATGAAGGGGACTTAAAACAGCCCTGTTCTCTGCACTTACAAAGAATTGTGCTGACAGGAAGGTATTGTTTCAAAGCTTAGAAACTCAGCTTTCAAATGACACTTCACTTTCCCTGTAAAGCTGTAGGCGATCACAGTACGATACGATCATGTGGCACTTCCCCTAGACATCAGGGACTTTTGGCAAGGGGAGTGGCCCGTTGGGCAAGGTCTCGTGGTCCCCCCTCTCTCTCAACAGCATTAGCATTTCTGTCCTCCCAGGAAGCAGATGGGGGTGATTACCCCAAATCTGCCCCCGCTTTGAGGCAGAAACCCCAGTAGACGCCAAAGATAAAATAAATAAATAAAACAAGGGGGTGGTCGACCATACACAGGGCCTTGCTCCCACCCAAAAAAGCACTCCAGTCTTTCTGCACTCCCTACTGGGCAGATTGGGTGGGCTGGGGGAGGCAGAAACCAGGGAAGAATGCAAACATAAAATAAAACAAAGGGCTGGTGGGCGGCCCACCATGCATAGGGCATAGGAATAATGCCCCCTTGTTATGGTAGATGGCCCAAAAAATGCCACACAGACTTTCTACCCAACACCAGGCACAGGACAGAAAACCCACTAGACACCAGGGACAGTAAAAAGAACTGAAGCAAAGGGGTGCTGGTGGCCCACCATACAGAGGGCATATGCCCCCCCAAAAAAGTGCATTGCAGTCTTTTGATCCCTAGGGCATATTGGGTTGGTTTGACCCCAATCTGCATACCCTGGGAAGGGAGAAAGCCCACTAAACACTAGTGATCATTAGAAAAAAGGAAAGGGGTTGGCATAAGCGGCTAAGGGCAGGGCCATGTCTCCAATCCATAAAAACGGACACAACTGTTTTTTCTGCCCAAGGGGAGCAGGTTGGAGGTTTCGCCCAATCCGCCTGATTGGGAAGGGGATAAAAAGCTCACTACACACCAGGGAAAACTAAACAGAAAAAACAGAGGGGTGCAGGAAACCCACCATGTGCAGGGTCAGGCCCTCCACCTCAAGAAAGGCAGTCTTTCCCTTCCACTAAGGGGCAGATTGGGGGTTGCAACCTGGCCGCACGTGGGGCAAAAATCCCACTAGACACCAGGGATAGTTTAAGAAAGAAAACAAAGGGGTAGGGGCACCCCACCCTTCCCTAAGGCCATGCCCCTACCACAAAAGGGGGACATACAGCCTTTCTGTCCCCCCGGAGAACAGATGGGGTAATTACCACCAGGCTGCCCCATTAAAGAGCAAAAATCCCATTAGTCACCAGGGAGTTTACATTTGGGCAAAAGAAAATGGTGCAGACGTCCCAACCTGGCATTGGGTCACATCACCACCACAAAAGGAGCAAACCAGTCTTTGTGACAGAAATGTGCAGAATCCTCAGGGATCTACAACATTTCTATCATCCAGCATTTCCCCACTTGTCCTGATTAAAACAAAAACTCTAACTCACTTTTAGGAGGTGAGAATTTTGTAGATTGCAAAAGTTTATGTCACAGGTATACAAGTAAAATGTCTGATTTTAGGCAAAGGTTTGCAGGGCATTACGGGTAAGAAAACTTTGTGGGACGTATATGAGACACACCATCCTGGACTTCCCACAAAAGTCACCTCAATGGAAAACCCCAGATTTTTATTTTTCAAAATGTCTGGGTTTGGTAGGTTTCCCTTGGTGCTGGCTGAGTTAGGCAACACATTTTGCAGCCACTCACCTTGCAAAAAAGGGTTGGTTTTCAGTGTAAAAATTTGATCTGTCTGTGTTGCATTTTTACTGTGAAGGGCACTAGGCCCACGCAGCTATGTGGGGTATTGTTTTTATCAGGATATGTATGGGAAAGCTGGGTGGCAAGAAGTGTCTGGTTTTCTGAAGGTTCAGGAACTTTCTGTAACATAAATATTATGAAAATGTGTGTTTTTATAGCAAAAGGTTGACATTTACCAGAGCTTCTGAGTAAAAAATCTCGTCTGATCCACACAAGTCACAACACACTAGACTCCTCTGGATATCTAGTTTTCAGAAATGTCTTGTTTGGCAGTCTCACCGGGGTGCCTGTCGAGTTAGGGCCCAAATTCCGTAGCCAGGAATGTAGCAAAAAAGGGCTGGTTTTAAGTGTAAAAATCTGAACTGTCCTTGTTACAATTTGGGCCCTCTCCTACTGTAGGCGCTAGGCCTACCCACATAAGTGGGGTATGGTTTTTATCAGGAGTTGTGTAGAAATATTTGGCTCTCTGCAGATTCTGGAACTTTCCCTCACAAAATATGAGGAAAATGTGTTTTTTAGTTAGAGTTTGAGATTTGCTTGGGCCTGTATGTAAAAAAAACTTCATACATCCGTTTTGTGCCTCATGTGCTTGGACCCGATACACAAGTAAAGTACTGTTTGAATTTGGAGATGTGTGGAAACAGAACATTTGTTGTTGACAATTGAATTTCTCTGCATTTGTGGCTTCCAAATGTAAGCCAGTGTGCAAGAAAGAAAACATTTTACAAAACGCCCGTTATGGGTAGCTACAAATTTAGAGGTTTAAAAATAACTACTTTTCTTAAACCCAGTATCTTACATACATATCAGAAATAGATGCGTTTCCTGCATACACATTTTTAATTCTTTACGTTTGTTTTTGCTGTACAGTCATGAACCTACAACTCATATATGTTCCCTGTGACCAGAATGCTTTTGTACATCTGTCATCATGACAAGATCTCACAGATAAAATGTTGTTACAAATGGCTGTTTTTTCATAGTTAATTCATTATTTTGTATTTCAACAGTTAGTTTGTTTGTGAAACCCTCAGGGGATCTAGCTACACAAGTTTGCTGAATTCACAATTGCATCTACTTTTCAGAAGTGCATAGGTTTCTTGGCTTGCATATGGGTTTTACACCTGTTTCCACTACAAACTGTAAGTAAGATAAAGCCACAAAAATTAGGAAAAATTGACTACCTAATTGTTCCTCAAAGCTTGGAAGATGGTGATCCGAGCACAGCAAACCATTTGTTGTAGCCATCTTTTCCCATTTTTTCCCCATTTTTTCCACAAATAAATCTAAATTTAGCTGTATTTTAGCAATATTAGCAGTTTCCTGCAGGGGAGTCTACAAACCCTGTGTACCATTCAATGCCCAAAATGTTGAGGAAAAAGGACACAAATTTGGTGTGAATACCTTTTGTGATAAAAAAAAAGTATAATGGGTTAAATGTAAGCTAGACCTATTATCCAAAAAAGTGCTTAGTACCAAGGGAAGAAAGCCTTAGCTTTCAAGGGGTTAAAGAGACCAATGGTGCATGGATACCTGTGAGTCCATTGTTGTCCTGGCAGTGCTCACTTCATATGGTTTCAATGAACTTTAATCAGCTTTAGAAGCCATCAAAGTGTGCAAAACATCAGAAATAAAAGGTAAAAATAAAAGCAATTAAAAACAGCCTTTGTGTTAATACATTTTCAATTTGCTTCTTAATCCCTTGTAGCTGATAGCTTCTTATGACGATTTAAAGCATACAAGCAAATCCTCATAATAAAACCGGCCACTAATAAAATGCACAGAACTATGTAAGAGAACAATTATATAAAAACATCAGTACTCTATGACCACTATTGTGTCTTTGAGAAATATAAGGTGCATCGCGCATCAGAAGGATTGACATCTGGAAGTCAGAGAAAAAAGAGCTTGGCTTAAGATCGTTTGTCATATAAAATGATCTGATTAAATCTACTGCTAGGTAAAACAAAGTATTCAGGCACTCACAGGCATAGCAAGGGCTCGTGTGATTCTACGCTCTTGAGATGTAGACTTTGAGCGTTTCAACCAGATCTTTGGTGAAAAACGACTTACTGCAAAAAAAATTGGGCCAGAGGTGTCTGTCTTTAGGATTCTATATGCAACCAGAGAACGCTTAACTTTTAAATTCAAGCATACTGGGCGTATCCACTTCCTACGGGAGTAAAGTTTTTGACTATTGAGCAGCGCATAGTTCCAGTAGAGCAATATGAACCTGGTCACATGTACTGGCGTTGGTGCGGAAACCTGCTTGGAGTTTTGAAAATGTCCGATTGTCATACGTCCAAGCTTGAAGTTTGTCAAGTACTTGTCTATCATACATTTTTTGCAGATTGTCTATTAGGCTTTTAAGCATGTAATTCGAAGGGCGAGTGGCATCTCCTTTTTTGTATAATGCAATAATCTCTGTCCCACTCCAAGTCTCAGGGATTTCATCCCCTGCAGCAATTGCATTTGTTAAAACATTAATATATGGGGCCCAGATTGAGGATTCTGATTTAAACATATCTCCAGGTACAGGCCAGGTGCTTTGCTGCTTTTAATTGGTTTATAGCCATATAAGTGTCTTCTAAGCTGAAAACTAAATCAATATTATTTCTGTTGTATTGCATGTCAAGGATTGAAGTACTTGGTTTTGGAACACAATTCGTAGCAATGACAGTTTCACTTTTAGCATATAGGCCCTCATTATAACATTGGCGGGCAGCAGAGGCCGCCTGCCAATACCATATCGCCATCAGGCCACCTGTGCAGCCTGAACCCCGCTGGCCCTATTATGGTTTCCCCACTGGGCCGGTGGGCGGAAAGGGCCTTAACATTTCAGCCGACTCCAAATGGAGCAGGCTGCAATGTGGCGGTGCATCGGG
Source organism: Pleurodeles waltl (assembly GCF_031143425.1). NCBI lineage: Eukaryota > Metazoa > Chordata > Amphibia > Caudata > Salamandridae > Pleurodeles > Pleurodeles waltl. The sequence goes on from NC_090443.1 coordinate 426,244,736, forward strand.
TGCGGGTGCGGCAGCACCCGTCGCGCATTCCACTGCCCGTAATTCAGGCAGTGGAATGGGCAATGGGGCTGTGCATGGGCCCCCCGACTCCCCCATTCCACCAGCCTTTTCCTGGCGGTGTTTACCACCATGCACAGGCTGGCAGATGGGGACTCGTAATCCCCAGGGCAGCGCTGCTTGCAGCACTGCACTGGCGGATTACAACTGCTGAGACTGCCATGCTGCAGGCTGGTGGCAGCCTGGTGTCAGCCTGGCGGTGTCGGCAGTTGGACCATGGCGGCTCTGCCACGGTCATAATGCGGTCGGACCGCCACAACCACGGCAGTCTGACCGCCACTGTGGCAGGGTCATAATGACCCCCATAGTGTGAAGAAATGGGAATCCATCTTTCTGGCTGGATATAGTAGCACTGAGTGCTGACACTGTTTTGGCTCCCATGTGAAACAATGTGCCAGAAGGATCAGTTGTCATTGGATCTTGCCACAACCAGCAGGTCTTGTTAGCTCTTGTCAGCAGCACATTTGTTTTTAGCTTTAGTAAGTGCTGCCATGTAGCTAAGCTGTCCCACTGATTTATCTTTAACTCTCTTTTTAGTGATTCACACTCCACACTGAAACATTTGAATGCCCTCCCCTGAGTAGGTTTCTTCTGAACTGTTTCCTTAAGGAACACATGCTGCAGCATATCAAAACATATATTGGGAACAGTTAATATTGGCACTAGGTCAGCAGAAATATTCTCATACTCTGAAATAAAGAGGACAAACAAATGGTAGATATCAAATACAGTTCGCAATCATCTGAAACCCGGGGCGATGTGATTCTTTTAAAATTGTTAGCTAGAATAGACACTGTTGCTACTGCATGGCATACCAATGGGCCTCTTTTAAGGGAGTCACCTTCCAAAGATAAGAGCAGGAGATTATGGTCACAATCCCAACGAAAAACAATTTCTTTATCGTTAAGCAATGACCAAATCCTTACATCTAACAGGATGTAATAAATGACACTTCTACAGAATCCCCCCTTAAAAGTAGGCTGTCTTTCTAGGTCAGAGCGTCTCCGGCCGTTAGACTCCTTCTAACCACCAAGGATGCAAGCTGAAGAGCAGTGTTGGAAAATTAATGCTGGACTTTGCCAGATAAATTGGGGATATTTCAGAGCTCATCTTCCTCTTTAGTCAGTTCATTAACCAGGGGTGGCTCCTCCGTAATAAGGGAGAAGCGTCACCCCCCTGCTCAGTAAAGCAGTGAGAAATTTGTTACTGCCTGACTGAGCCATGGGAGTTTAGGGTAGGGCGGGGCAGTGGCATTGGTGCATGAGTGGTGAGCACTTGTAAGTGCGAATGACAGTTTGGCCGGCCTTCTCAGGCCAGCCAACATGACAATAACACTTACATTTCTCCAAACCGGCTGTGTAACACAGCCGGGTTGGACAAATGGCACAGGCTCCCTGTGCCTGAGCGAGTGTCAAACCAGCCTGCTCAGGCCAATCCAGATACTGCTCTCTTGCTTGCTTTAGCATCATGGAGGCAGCCGGCAGAGAGAGCGTCTGAAAGGTAAGTTTTTTTTTATTAATTACTTTTCATTCCCTCCCACAGTTCTGCCCCACCACTCTTAGATGACGTCAGCTTCCCCTGGCATTAACAGAGAGAAATGGCTCAAACAAAACTTAAAAAGCTCCTTCAATCACAATTTCTGCGTGCTGCTGATAAATACCAATCAGATCGTCCAGCATAACCAATATTGGCAAGTCAGTGCCAGAGGGAACAGATCCAGTATATACATTAAATATAATCATGACTAATCATGAAGGGAGCTTAAGCTGAAGCTCTATTACATCCGGGGAACCAATTATTAACTGCTTAAGGTTGCAGGCAAGAGTGTGTTTCACTAATATTAGCAAACCCTCATCGCTCTCCCTGCTTTCTTTGGGGGGGGGGAGTGGCTTCAAGGCTGTAGGTAGAGTAACCATTGACAAATACTTTGCCTCTGCACCTGTCTCCTGAAAAACACACACATCATTTTTCCCAATGAAGTTAGACCACTCCAAATCAGAGAGTTTAGACTGTATCCCTGCCAGGTTCTATGAAACAATGGTCAGGCTGTTTTGCTAATTGATGGTAGCCACAGTTTTACACTCTACAGCCCTACACAAAGACTAACAGATAATATTAGGATTCGGAGTGTCCTTTCTTGGCTCTGTCACCGGGCTCTGGATCTCCTCAGGGGCATCAGGGGTGTAGCCAATGGTGGTACGAATATCACTGTGCTTGACCTTGTCGTCATGAGGTAGTCAGTCAACTAAATTCAAGCTAGAGTCTTCGTAATGCAACTGAAGCCGGCAGGTACTAGACTTCGATGTAGGTTGATGGGCAGTCTGCTTCTGGTTTGCTGGATTGCAGAAGTTGAGGGACCATCAAGATGACTCATACAAAGCTCAAAATTGATTAAGCCATCCACCAGCTATGCATTACTTAAAGACACCATTATATAATCAGAGTTGGGTGATCCATTGTTGCATATTCTGACATAGTCAATGTCAGATCGAACCACTGATGTACACCCAATCTTGCCCCTTGCCCCTGATACAATGGATGACCTTATTAGTTAAGGATTCAGTGTCCTCAAAAGCACTCTTGCCCAGTTTCGGGACTGAGGTTGAGTAAATCAATCTTCTAGGATTGCTCGCACGATTAAGAATGAGTCTTTCGGCTTGAACATTTGAATATGGAATTTGAGGACCAGAAGAGGAAGCATAACTACCAAGTCCTCGCCCTAGGCAGAACAGTGGGCCCCACTTTTCGGTTACTTGGCCACGCTGGGGTGATTTGCCACTGGCACTGGCCTTGAGTAATCGGTGAGCGAGAGATTTAGGATCAAGATCTGAGGTTCCTTCTGTGTGCTTGCATCGTTGTTGCCCCTGAACATGCTAGTGCTTGTGATAGTACTGATTCTGTGAGGCAAGAGATGATTTGCCAAGCGACTGTAACCCATCCTGCCCTCTCAGAAGTTGATTGTCATTCACAATATACCCCTGATATCTCTCTGCTGAGAGGATACTGTTGGAATGGCAGCAATATGTGGTGTTGGTGTGATTGTTGTGGCCTAGATTACTCTTCTCAATTAATACAGTGACCAGGGCCAGAAATTTGTCCAATTTAAGGTGAGGCAAGGGCAAACTTTATCAACAGTCACTGGGTGAGGGAAGCTAGAATTGTGGCAACAATGGGTGTTTTTGACAAAGACAGCACAGAGATCGAGGTTTCAGTGGCATCCGGAGATAGTATTAGCCTGGCCTCAGGTGCCAAGGGAGAAAAACGGTTGGTGCAAACAATGTTCGATGTGACCACTTTTGTAGGTGACAGCGGCAGCTCGGTGGCGTGAAGTGAAACACCATCTGCAGAGGCTGAGGTTCCTGATGTTGCAGGCCGATTTTGGCTTTTAATGCATTTTTTTTGTACATTTCCCAAAGTTCCTCTGCACTACAGTTCCTTTTGCTGCCTTAAGATTTAATATATTTTCTAACTCTTCCATCAGATGGTCTATAGCTTCTATTGTACTTGGCCCTCCGACTTCACTATTGCTACATGATCCTCCCTCACTGGGCTTTTTTGACTTTTTAACAATCATGTTGGGTGTCTATGAGGCTTTACGCTTCCCCGTATCGGCTTAGATTTTTAAGCTGTCAAAAGACCAACTTAAGTAAGAAGCTTAGTTTAAAGTTAAAAAAATCACCAGAACCATATAAGGAATATTCACAATGTTCCAGGCGGTGACAGTCTTAAAGTGGAGGTGTTAGAAAGTGGGCCAAGCCCAGCCTTTTCTGGGCGAAGACGGGCCTGATCTTGGCCTGGGGGCGTCTTGTGTGCATCCTGTGCCACGGTCAGTAGGAGCGTTTTAATAGCGGTGTCATGTGATGAAAATGTGCATTAATGGAAACAGTCACATCTTGTGCAAATGATCTTAACACTGTGTTAACATACAATTAATGACCTGTAGCTGTCTGTAGTCATCACATCAGTACACAATTGTTATATCACCAACATCTGCAAAATGAGAAGCCATAGGTGACAGTAGGTTGAGATGCAAAGGAAGTGAATGCCATCCTCCTACAGCCACACAGAAAACATCAAAATTCAGAGGTATGGTCAGTTCCACTGTCTCACCCGTGTGTTATTGGAAGTATTGATGTATAGCTGATGTTAGGTTGTCCACAGCCTCATCCTCTGCTTCCTCATCCTCACTGTCCTCAGGATCTACTGCTGCCACAGGGGCATTTCCAGTCTCCTCCTCTAGATAAGGCACATGTCGTCTGAGGGCCAGGTTGTGCAACATGCAGCATGCCACTATTATCTGGCAGACCTTCTCGGGTGAGTAACACAGGTATCCACCTGTTAGATGGAGCCATCTGAACCTGCCATTCAGGAGGCCGAAGGTCCTTTCAATAATTCTCCTGGTTCGCCCATGTGCATCATTATAACGATTCTCAGCCCCTGTCCTGGCATTTCTCACAGAGGTCAGGAGCCACAATAGGTTTGTGTAGCCAGAGTCAACTGCAAGTATTGAGGGACAAACATTAGCCTTACACAATGGTATGGGGTTAACATCAGAAGGCATACACTGACATACATTGGGTTGGGAGTCAGGCTCACCAATTAGCCACACCCTGTGCCTGTGTAGTTGTGCCATCACATTTGGGATGCTGCTATTCCTCAGGATGAAGGCGTCATGCACCAACCCAGAATACTTGGCAGTGATGTGGGAGATGTACTGGTCCGCCAGGCACACCATTTGCATATTGTGTTAGTGGAAACTCTTCCGATTCCTGAACACCTGTTCATTCTGGCAGGGGGAGGGACAAACGCAATGTGTACCGTTAATCACCCCAATAATATTGGGTATATGTCCCAATGCATAGAATCCTTCCTTCACAGTGGCCAAATCAAGAAGGGGGATCCCAGTGGGATGATGGATAGCTGATATCAGATCAGGCTCCAATTGGGCACACAGCTCTGTGATTGTTGCCCTGTCCAGTCTATAGGTGAGTATTATATGCCTCTCCTCCAGTGTAGCTAAGTCCACAAGGGGTCTGTACACGAGTGCTTGTCTCCTCATCCTATTCATCCGCAGTGGTAGGTATATAAGGGAAATAAAAGAGTGAGTAGGCTGTCACAATCTGAACAATAGAACCACCTCCTAGGTGTACATTGAGCATGGATGTGATGGCACAATGGGAATGTCAATGTATTTGCAAATTGTAGCAATGATGCAGTTATGGATTATCTGGATGTAGTCCACCACCATGAAATGGTGACCATCTGTCCTGTATCTAGGGACAGGTGGAAATGAGGTAACTCCGCTGACGTTGGGTGTCATGGCGGAAGGCGGTCTTGCACTGCTGTGCAATTCCTCATTGGCTAAAATGGGTCTCTATGAAGTACAGTGGCCAATGGGGATCAGGGGCAGCGGTGACAGTGTACACCGCCGCAGATGTGACCACCATTTTCTTTCTAAATCCTCACTTGATTCCTGACTATCCACAGGACAACACCTACACTGCGTGTGCAGCTGGGACGTGTCTGGTTCCTGCCATGGCCCAATTAACCGGGGAAAGGGTCCCTGTCTTCAATTCAGAGGAGTTGGAGCACTTTGTGGATGGGGTCCCACCCCAGTATGGACAGCTGTATGGGCCTCCAGACCACCAGGTGAGTACACCTTGGACATCATGCATCATGTCATTTGGGACGGTGGTATGTCTGGTGGTAGTGTACATGGTGGGCGCTGGGTGATGTGTGTGCCAAAGGAGCTGGAAATGGGATTTGTGTGCCATATGTGTTACAGGCTGGACTGTATGTGTAATGGTGTCCTCCTGTCTGTGTTGCCTCTGCAGGTTAGAACCCATTATAAGAAGGGATTGTGGCGTGCCATCGCCCAGGATGTGCGGATCCTGGAGGGTCTACAGCAGGCAGAGCACCCACTGTAGGAAAAGGTGGGAGGACCTGAGAGGCTGGGCCCGGAAGCCCGGGAAGGCCCAGCTGGGGATGGCCTCCCAATGAGGGTGGGGTGCTCGTCGGCACCTGACCCCCCTGATGGCCCGCATACTGGCAGTGGCCTACCCAGAGCTTGATGGGCACTTGAGGTCAGCACAGCAGCCACAAGGGGGTGAGTACAGTGGGTGTTACAACTTTAATTGGTAGGTGGCATGGGATCCTGGTGGTGAGTGTCAGTTAGTGGGTGCCCCTTAATGCAAGCTCAGACATTGTTGCGTGATCCAGCTCAAGGATAATCGGTGTATTGCAAAATCTGGTAACCTACATAGGTTGCATTCCATGTCCGACAGAGCTTAGTGACTTCCAGGAGGGGTGCAGTTGGTGGTGGTTGGCTCACATCTTGCTGTGGTACCTAGCCAATGGAATGCCAGTGCGATGCATGGTTCTCAATCCTGATCCCTGTGTGTGACAGTTATGTGTATGCCATCTGTGGTGTTGGTGCTGTAATTGACCCAGTGCTCCCTTTCTCTCCCCCCCTTTTTTCTTTTGTCATCCTGTCCATGTGTGCTTTAGCATCTTCTGGTGAAGGAGCAGGGGCACTGGTGACAGAGGGAGCTGCATCCCGCAGGACCCAGGAGGCAGAGTCCTCCGACGTCGAGGGAACCAGTGGGATGGAGGGTGAGGGGAGCACCAAGGCAGAGACAGTAGGTGACAACACCGACTCTGATTCCTCCTCCAATGGAAGCTCCCTGGTGGTGGCAGACACCTCTGGGACCACCACACAGACTCTGATTCCTCCTCCAATGGAAGCTCCCTGGTGGTGGCAGACACCTCTGGGACCACCCCAGCTACAGGTACAGCCGCCACCCCCGTACGTAACAGCACCACCTTCCCAGTAACCCCTCACTGAGTTGCCAGTGCCCGCTCACCCAGGAGGGTGGGCATCTCCTTCACCCCAGGCACCTCAGGCCCTGCCCCAGTGAGCCCTGCCGCCCTCAGTGAGGAGGCTATTGTCCTCCTGAGATCCATCTCTTTAGGGCAGTCAACCATGGTGAATACCATCCAGGGGCTGGCATCCCAGATGCAGCAATGCAATGCATTCCTGGAGGGAAATCACGGTGGAGAGGCGGACTAACAGAGATCGTTCCAGGCTCTGGCCTCCTCTCTGATGGCAGTCATTGTCCTGTTCCCACTGTCCCCCCTCCAACTACCACTTCCCAGTCCTACTCTCCTCAACCCCAACCCATCCCACGCACACATACAGACAAACATGCACACAAAACATCACACAAGAGTGGCACAGACAAACACAGGCAGCACACTTCAGGCCACAAGCACTTATACAAACAACAGACAGTTGCACACACAACAACATCCACTTCCTCCACTGTCTCCACCTCCTCTTCCTCCCTCACAGTCACATCCGCACTCACACCTGCCCGCACTGCATCAACAGCCACCACCACTATCACCACACCAAGCAGCACACACACCTCACTTGCAGAACCTCCACAACATCCATCCACGCGTCCCCTGTGTCCTCTCCCACCATGTCTGCCCCCTCCTAAGAGACACAAATGCACAAACTCAGACTCCCAACAGTCATCCACCTCTCATCAGGACACTGCTCATGCACCTGCACCCAAGTCCAGCAGACATACACCTTCAACAACCACTCCCTCAACCTCCACTCCTGCCCCACTGTCCCTAAGAAGCTTTTCCTTGCCCAACTTGACCTTTTCCCTCCCCCTCCACTCCCTTGTCCTGCCTGTAAGAGCAGGGTCACAACAACCCAGCCCAGCACCTCAGCCAAACAGTACACAGGGACAGTGGAGGTACCTCCTAGTCATGGAGGCAAGAAAAGGAAGGATCCCACGCCACCACCCAAGAGAGGGAAAGATCCCACTCCACCATCCAAAAGAGGGAAGGATCCCGCTACACCCCACAAGAGAAGGAAGGATCCCACTCCACCACCCAAGAGAGGGAAGGATCCTACTCCACCACCCAAGAAAGGGAAGGTTCCCACTCCAACAACTAAGAGAGGCAAGAAGCCCCCTACAACAGCAGTGGGCAAGGAACCCTCACCTCTAGCAAAGGCTGGCAGGGTTTCCCCTCCAACAGTAGGGGGCAAGGAGCCCTCACCTCCAGCTGAGACACAGCAGCCCTCACCTCCAGCAGAGGGCATGTAGGCCACCCTCCATGGACTGTTGTACAAGGAGCCCCATCCAGAACCAGTGGGCAAGTTGCCCACCTCAGAGACTGTGACCTTGCACTCCCTAGAAAAGGGAAATGGGCATGGAGCCCCCTCCAGGACCAGTGGGCAAGTTCTCCACTTCAGCTGAGGAGCCTCCAACCCCTCTTCCCTCTAAGGTGCCTGGCCATTTCCAACATGATGCCTCGGCACAGGGTAGTGCGGATTTCGTCAGGTAACAATTTGGGGCTCGGACTGTGCTCTGTGGCCATGTGGGCCTTTTGTACTTTGGACTGGCCATTGGCCCTTTCTGAACATTTACTCAAATTTCTCTTATCATATGGACAATATGGTGGCTGTTGGCATCAAATTGCACTATCAGTTACAGCTAAATGTTGTCCTCGCATTATTGTGACGTGTGTCCTGTGAGATTGGTTTTCCTCTGCAGCTGGTTGTGTGCATGGTGTGTGTGTGGATGGTATGTGTGTGTGTGTGTGTCACTCTCCTTTTCCTCGCTCCCTCCCTTGTGTGCTAGGTGGCTGTACTCACTGTTGTCATCTTCGTGGGCGTTGGTGTTCCAGGTGGAGCATGGTGTAGAGGAGCATCGGGAAGACGGGTTCCATGGCGGTGTTGAACTTCTCTGTGTCTCTGATGGTGACTCTTTCGTCTTCTGTGTTCTGGTTCCGCCAGGCTTTTGATGGCATTGGTACCGCCCCGGAAATCGCGGCCGTTGTCTATGTCATAATATGGTGGGTGGTACCTTGTCTTCCGCCTGGCTGTTGGTGGCTGCCGCTGTGGTCAGTGGTGTTAATACCCTGGCAGTTGGTGTGGTACATTGGCTGTCTATGGGAGTTGTCACCGCCATGGTCATAATTTTGTGAAGAATGTGATTTTAATTGTGAGAAGCTTTGGGGATCATATGAAGAAAGCTGAATTTGATTATGAATACATTTTAGGCGTTTCTCGTGCTTCTTAGTGTCATGTCTTTACATGCTGCTTTGAAGCTCCGGCTTTTTATATATTGGTTGCCATCAATACTTGTCCTCACCAGTCTTACACCGTTTTTTGCTAAAACAAGACATAATTTATTTTCAGTTTACCGTTAAATGGCAAAGTTGTGGTTTTGTCCTTGTAGCTGGGGCATTTGTACTTTGGGTAGTTTTATTGCTTTCTCTAGTTGTATCAATTGCCTCGAATGCTGCTTTTTAATTAGATTATCACACATTCTTTCCTTACCTGTAAACTTGCTGTGAACAAGGATAACATTGCCATTACGATGTTGGTGTACTCTGCTAAGACATCCCACCAAGGTTTCAGAATTCTTAATACTGGATTTGGTTCACTGAACTGCTTAAGATTTCCAATGGGAATCATGCTTTCTACACAAAACAGATACAGCAAATAATGTAATTTGAACATTTGGCGCATCACTTAAGGCTTAAACATGTTAAAAATATTGATTTTGATCTCTTTCTGTAAAAGCTACTGATCAAGTTATATTTTATATGAAGAGCTTCAACTCCTCGTTAGGGGTAGTAAGTGCTATGTAATGCAATTTCAATACAACACAATACATTGTTAAGTAAATTGATAGGAGTTTCAAACAGCAGAGGAAATGTGTCACTAGTGGCGCTGTGGCAAAAAGCTCAGATGACATGACAAGGGCAGGTATGTTGCTTCAAATGGTAGAACGGTCCATCTTGCCACTATGACATTTTCCATTAAATGTGTCTGAAGAATGCAGAAGAGAAATTGTGGTGGAGCAAAAATGTATATGGTAATGACACCACAGTCAGCTCACTGCAAATGTCTCACCTCACCCATTTGCTTATTACCCAAGGCCTGTTTTATGCCCATTTATGTTCTCACAGAGAGACCCCTTGAGAACGTAAACCATTGCAGACGTCAGTTGGCATTCTAGCCCATTAAAAAGTGGTGGACCCAAAAGCAGTAGTAAAACAATCTAGAAGATGAAGATAAGTCCTACACATGGAAGGTGGAGGCTCCACTCACAATAAGGTACAGAAGGAAAAGATATACGGAAGTAATTAATGTAGGTACTGTCCTGGAGGGATTTATGGGGTCACAGGGTAAAGCATCCCCGTACTCAGCTACCACTGCATTTCCCCCCACAGTTTCAACATCATCAACACCTACTAATTGAAGCTGAACTACAAGGATGCGTGGAATAGTATGTTTAGTAAGAAAATCAGGATCACCAGGAAACGGTCTATAACACTTGGTCACTTATCTTTTCACAAGTGGGCAGGAACTGAGATCAACCAAGTGGCAATTAAGGTATTGATAAGGACTTTATTGAAAGCGAGAAAAGGCTCAGAGTGGCTGGCCTAAGCTACAAAATTTCTGCAAGAATGTTTGTTCTGGTCTTGGCTAAAGAAAGATGTAAATCTAGGACCGCAGCTGCACAGTCATCAAGCTCATTTGAGGTGCTCCATGCATTTCCCCTGGAGAGTATTAGATTTTGCTTAGCTATGATTACATCTGAATCATTGCCTGTGAATCATAAGTTTAATCATAATGTAGTAACACAGGTATTTTTCCTTGTATTCCTAGGAGAGGTGACTATCGATCCAGGATAAAATGTGTGCAGCCTCCTATTACTGGAATTCTTCCCCTAAATGCATGCTTAGTGCTCGTGCTGAAGTGTGGTATACATAGAGGCCATCTGTGCTGACCTCTTTGAGGTTGGTGGTCGCAGGAGTTTGGTCCTCACTGCATCAGGATGTTAGGTCATTCCGGCTTGCCATTTCTTACATCAGCCCCTGACGTTTACACCTGAGGCTCTGTACTGGTGTTGCTCTACTGGTTAACTATGACCCATCCCTTTGATCTGGCATTTGGGCCAGATGTTTCACTGATCCCTTTATGTTCTCACAGAGAGCCCCAATGAGAACGTAAACCATTGCAGACGTCAGTTGGCATTCTAGCCCATTAAAATGTGGTGGAACCAAAAGCAGTAGTAAAACAGTCTAGAAGATGAAGATAAATCCTACACATTGATGGTACATTCTGAAAGGATCCATTGGTTTATTCTTTATTACTAGGCACGAGCCAAGCGGAGAGTAAATACCCAAGTTCTTACATTGTGTGGGGGATGCTGTACAAAATCTTATATTGGTTAACTTGCCTTTATGGTGCCACCATCTAGTCCTGATGAAGCCTCCATGAAAATAACTTTTTAAGAGATCAAAACGTCAACGTTTATTCATGTAGACTGGCATTTATTGTAGTTTGTTGGGACTGTACTTTAAGTTTGAGACAATTTATTGAAAAATCTGTATTGCTAACGAACCTACAGTATAGGATTCCTTTTTGTTTCAGTAGCACCAAGCCAACTAAGAGTCACTGAGCTGTTTGTTCGAGCGCTTACCTCACGGCTTGACATGTAAAGCTGTTGATTTTATGTCTATGATTAAATTCAGTTGTAAATATCATTTATGCATGTTCAATATCTATGCTCACGCTTGTGGTTTCCTCTGAGGGAACCACTGTCATTATTGATTTTTGATTACCTAGATTCATAGAAATCAAGTTTTGACCCTTATTTTTTGTTATAGCTGCTGGTTAAATAGGCTACAACCTACATTCGGTATAGAGACTGTTCCTGGAACAAAGAAATGAAGAAAACCACATCAGCTATCTAGGTCATGATCCCAGATCTGACCAGTGACAGCTTAATCCTTTTTGGAAGGTGTACCAGTTCCTACACCAATAGCAATCATTTTCATAATTTGTTTCCGTTTTTGTTTTATTCTTACCTGTTTCTTTCTATTATGCACACCAAAGGCCCTTTGTTACTTCCATATGAGGTTGGTTATGAGTTTTGAAAAGGGCAGATCTAGGCTTCGCGTTATTGCAACTGTTTTGTAAAAATATTTGAGCACTGGAGGCAGTATTTTTTACTCGTTTAGACTTGGAAGCTCTGCAGCAAAAGCTAACAGGACAATGTGCCAGAAGTAAGGCAACAGTACTGCATTCCCCTAACCTGAAACAATGGGTTCATTTAAACCCTGAAGAATGGTACAAAGGTTTATCAGGTGGACTAAGGCTGCATTCTAGTGGAGGAGAATCTGCTCTTTTTAAGGATCCTCACCAGCCTAGTGGTGCTGTGAAGGGAGTCACAGCCTCGGCAGTTCTCTTATCACTGACGTTTTATCCAGGTGGTGCCATGTTTAAAGCAGCTGCTTAGCCAACATTTTTGTACTGAGAAAATAAACTCCGTTTTCTTAATACCAGGGGTTGTTGGTGATATTTTAAAGTGGAGGGGTGTAATACCTGACTGGGGATCAGATCTTTTGGTCAAACTTTGCCTTGAGAGTTCCCCGTATGTTCAGAATTACCTTAATTGTGCTAATGCTAGCAGGTTGTTATAGGTATTCCCTTATGAGGAGTGCATATAATATTCCAGAACCAAAATGTTGCCATTGATACCACCCATATACTATGGTGGCCTGTATGTCAAAGATTACCCACAATATTTTACAGCCAGCATTTTAGCATGGTTTGTCTTCCACCAACCCGCTCCCTTAACTGCAATACGCCACGGCTGCACTTTCTGAGGTAAAGTATTACCTCTTGTATTCCAACACCAGCATTTTGCCACTTGCCCCCTTTGTGTCAAGTAGAAATTCCAGTATTTTAGGGTCTGCATTTTGCCTTGGGTGCGCTCCCTTATGTCAAGAATTACCTGCCATGTCCCAGTGGCTGCATTTACCATTGGGTGTCCCCTTGTCAAAAATGTCCTGCTGTATGCAAGTGCCAGCAGTTTTACACTGGGGGCCCTATGAATAAGTTACTTACCTTCGGGAACGCTTTTTCTGCTGGATACATTAACTACCTGTGGATTCCTCACCTAAAGAATTCTCCCCCTCGTGCCAGCTTCGATGGAAATTTTTCTTCTAGCTCTGCACGTCGACGATGACGTCACAATTGCCCAACTCCACGCAACACCATATGACGTCATCCAGGCAATAAGAAGCCCTCGTTGACGTGCAGACGTCAGTTATCACCATTTTTTACTTGCCTTTGAGGCGAACAGGTGAACATTGACCTTGAAGAGAACATATTCACATCAAATGAAGTGAAAACGCAACATTTATTACAATAAAAATAAAAAGAAACTAACGGCAATAAGTGTTCCATATGGAAACAAATATGTCAGTCATGTTTCCTTGAATTATCTAAACCAGAGAAAGAAATACATATATACATGCCATAACTATATACATGATCCAAGCATATACATATATACAAGACAACGGTGCTCACCCACGGATTTCGTGGTAGGACCAGTCAGGCAACGAGGAGGCGAGTGGGACCATGAGGAATCCACAGGTAGTTAATGTATCCACCAGAAAAAGCGTTACCGAAGGTAAGTAACTTATTCTTCTGATGGATACAACTACCTGTGGATTCCTCACCTAAAGAATAGAGTCCCAAAGCAGTACTACCTCCGGAGGTGGGTGCCTGAATGGTCAAACCAAGAAATCCTGCAGCACTGAACGTGCAAAATGGCCATCCCTCTTAACCTCAGAATCCAAACAATAATGTTTGACAAAAGTATGGAGGGATGCCCAAGTTGCCGCCTTGTAGATGTCAACCACAGGAACACCCCTAGCTAAAGCCGAAGAAGCAGCCTTAGCTCTGGTGGAATGAGCACGAAGCCCCACAGGTGGTTCCTTTTTCGCTAAGGAATAACAAAGCTTGATACAGAGAATGACCCACCTGGATAGCGTTCTCTTGTGGACTGCTCTGCCTTCCCTCTTCCCCACTTATCCAACAAAGAGCTGATCGTCTTGCCTGAACTCCCTCATCCTGTTGACAAAGAAGCTCAATGCTCTTCGTGGATCCAGTCGGTGGAGCCTCTCTTCCTCCTTGGATGGATGAGGCGGAGGGTAAAAGGAAGAGAGAGTAATAGACTGCCCCAAGTGAAAAGGTGTAACAACCTTCGGGAGGAAAGTCGCCTTGGTCCTTAACACCACTTTGTCTCTAAAGAAGGAAAGGTATGGAGACTCTACACTACGAGCCTGAAGCTCACTCACTCTTCGGGCCGATGTTATGGCTACCAGAAATACAGTCTTTAAGACCAGCAAATGCAAAGAACAAGAGTGCATTGGCTCAAATGGCGATCCCATTAGAAATGTTAATACCAAGTTAAGATCCCACTGTGGCATAACAAACGGAGTGGGCGGAAACCTATTAGTGCGACCCTTAACGAACCTCAAAACAAGTGGAGATTTGAACAAGCAGGGTTTATCTGGGAGGCACAGAAAAGCCAACAGTGCTGATAAATAGCCCTTAACTGTGGCAACTGCACAACCCTTCTGTGCTAAGGAAAGAGCAAATAATAATATGTCAGACAAGTGAGCCTTTAAGGGATTAGCTTGGTTCTCTCCACACCAACGTACAAATCTAGCCCACCTACTTGCATAGATCGATTAGGTGGAGTGTCGCCTGGCCGATAAAATAACATCCACCACTTCCGGCGGGAGAGAAAAAGCACTCAGATTGCCCCGTTCAATCTCCAGGCATGAAGGTGCAGACTCTGGAGGTGGGGGTGTAGAATCTGCCCCTGTGACTGCGACAGGAAGTCTACCCTGTAAGGGAGACGGAGTGGAGGGCACAGAGAGAGTTGGAGAAGGTCCGAATACCACACCCTTCTCGGCCAATCTGGGGCTATCAAGATGACCTGAGCCCCGTCTTGGCGGATCTTACTCAGAACTCGAGGAATTAGGGGTATGGGAGGAAACGCATAAAGCAACTGACCCTTCCAGGACATCTGAAACGCGTCCCCCAAAGCTCCTTGCACCGGATACTGGAGGCTGCAAAACAACAGGCACTGCGCGTTCTCCTGAGTAGCAAACAGATCTGTCCTCGAACGCCCCCACATCTGGAAGATGTAAAGAACCAGATCTGGATGAAGACGCCACTCGTGGTCGACCGAGATGCGTCGACTGAGAACATCCGCACGTACATTCAGAACCCCGGCCAAATGGCTTGCTACCAAGCAAATCTGGTCATCCTGAAGCCAGGACCAGAGTCAAAGAGCTTCTCTGCAGAGAAGATACGACCCCACTCCTCCCTGCTTGTTTATATACCACATCGCTGTAGTGTTGTCTGTCAGAACCTGGACTGACTGACCGCGAAGGGAAGGGAGAAAGACCTTGAGTGCCAGACGTACAGCCTGCAATTCCAACAGACTGATGTGAAACCTCTGTTCCACTGGAGACCAAAGGCCTTTGATCTCCAGGTCCCCCAGATGAGCTTCCCCCCCTAGAGTGGAAGCATCCGTTACAACCGTGGCCACTGGCGGAGGCAGCGAAAACGGCCTTCCTTGCGACAGGTTGCCGACCGCAGCCCACCACTGAAGATCCACAGCAGTGTCTCTGGAGATCCTGATCGAATCCTTGAGATCTCCTTTGTGCTGAAACCACTGCCTGCGGACGCACCACTGAGGAGCCCTCAAGTGCCAGCGTGCATGAATGACCAGCAGTAGGCAAGAAGCAAAAAGACCGAGCAGACGTAGGACCTTGAGAACTGGAACTACTGCTCCATTTCGAAACATTGGAATCAACGCCTGAATGTCCTGAACCCGCTGAGGCGGAGGAAAGGCCCGATTCAATGTTGTGTCCAGTACTGCCCCTATGAACAGGAGGCGCTGTGAGGGCTCCAGGTGAGATTTGGGCACATTGATCGAAAAACCAGGTCGAACACCAACTGAGTTTTCGACTGCAGGTGACGCCGCACGAGCCCTGGAGTCTTGGCTTTGATCAACCAATCGTCCAGATGAACGAGTTACTTACCTTCGGTAACGACTTTTCTGGTGGATACATTAGCTACCTGTGGATTCCTCACCTAATGAATACTCCCATGGCGCCAGCATTCGACGGAAATCTTCTTACTAGTCTCTGCACGTCGACGAGGACGTCACTCTAGCCCACGCGACGCCGTCTGACGTCATACAGGCAATAAGAGGTCCTCGCCGACGTGCCGATGACAGTACCAACATTTTTTACGTGCATGAGAAATAATAATAACCCAATGTAATGAAAGAGCAAAGCAACATCTCTTAATATTGTAAATCACACAACATTGCAATAAAATAGCTGTAGATTTAATATAACCTTCTTTTTTTTTTTTTTTTTTTTTAACAAATAAATATATTTATACATACGAATCATGTATATACACAATATATATAGATTTATATATAAATATACACATATATACAAACATCATATATGCAAAATGTATTGCAACTTTGAAGACCAAAAGGAGCACACTCAAGGATTGCTTGGAGAGACCAAAAAGGCAACGGGGAGGCGGGTGGGACCGTGAGGAATCCACAGGTAGCTAATGTATCCACCAGAAAAGTCGTTACCGAAGGTAAGTAACTCGTTCTTCTGATGGATACAACTACCTGTGGATTCCTCACCTAATGAATAGAGTCCCAAAGCAGTACCACGCCCGTCGGTGGGTGCCTAAATGGTCAAACCAAGAAATCCTGCAGCACTGACCGTGCAAAATGACCGTCCCTTCTGACCTCAGAGTCCAAACAGTAATGTTTCACAAAAGTGTGAAGGGACGACCAAGTTGCGGCCTTGCAGATGTCGACCACAGGAACACCCCTGGCCAAGGTCGAAGAGGCCGACTTAGCTCTGGTGGAGTGAGCTCTAATGCCCTCAGGCGGATCCTTCTTTGCCAAAGAGTAACAGATTTTAATGCATAGAACAACCCACCTGGAGAGTGTTCTCTTGTGGACTGCCTTTCCTCTCCTCTTGCCCACGTATCCGACAAACAGCTGATCCTCCAGCCTGATATCCTTCATTCTGTCGATATAGAAGCTCAACGCCCTTTTTGGGTCCAGGCGATGTAGTCTCTCTTCCTCCTTTGAAGGATGAGGCGGAGGATAAAACGTGGACAAAGTGATTGTCTGAGCCAAATGGAAGGGTGAAACAACCTTCGGAAGGAAAGCAGCCTTGGTCCTCAACACCACCTTATCCCCATAAAACGTTATATAAGGGGGTTTAACCGATAAGGCCTGCAACTCACTCACTCTCCTTGCAGATGTTATAGCTACCAGGAATACTGTTTTAATAACCAAATACCTTAAGGGGCAAGAATACATAGGCTCAAAAGGGGACCCCATAAGGAAAGTCAGGACCAAGGACAAATCCCATTGAGGCATAACGAATGGTTTTGGAGGATATTGATTCAGAAGACCTTTCAAGAATCTGAGAACAATAGGGGATTTAAATAACGATGGTTGGTCTGGAAGACAAATAAAGGCTGACAAGGCCGACAAATAACCCTTAATGGTAGCCACTGCACAACCTTTCTGCGCTAGAGACAGTGCAAAAGACAAAACATGTGACAGATGAGCATGTAAGGGATCAATCTGTCTCTCTCCACACCACATAACAAATTTAGACCACCTATTAGCGTAGATAGATTTAGTGGAGTGTCGCCTGGCCGCTAAGATAACATCCACTACATCAGGCGGGAGAGAGAAGGAACTCAGGTTGCCCCGTTCAATCTCCAAGCATGTAGGTGCAGACTCTGGAGGTTGGGGTGTAAAACCTGCCCCTGCGACTGCGAGAGGAGGTCTGCCCTGAGAGGGAGACGGAGCGGAGGGCACAGTGAGAGTTGGAGAAGGTCGGAGTACCATACCCTCCTTGGCCAATCCGGAGCTATTAAGATGACTTGGGCCCGGTCTTGGCGAATTTTCCTCAACACTCGAGAAATCAAGGGTATGGGGGGAAACGCGTAAAGCAACTGGTCGCACCAGGTTATCTGAAACGCGTCCCCCAACGCTCCCTGCATCGGATACTGGAGGCTGCAGAATAACGGGCAATGCGCGTTCTCCCGAGTGGCAAACAGATTTATCTGAGGAAACCCCCACATCTGGAAGATTAAACAGACTTGATCTGGATGGAGACGCCACTCGTGGTCTGCCAAGAATTGGCGACTGAGACTGTCCGCACGTACATTCAAGACCCCGGCCAGATGATTTGCCACCAAGCAAATCTGATGGTCCTTTGCCCAGGACCATAGCCGAAGAGCTTCTCTGCAGAGAAGGTACGACCCTACTCCTCCCGGTTTGTTTATGTACCACATCGTGGTAGTATTGTCCGTCAGGACCTGTACCGACTGACCACGAAGGGATGGGAGAAAGGCCTTGAGAGCCAGACGTACAGCCCGTAACTCCAACAGATTGATATGAAACACCTGTTCCTCTGGAGACCAAAGCCCTTTGATCTCCAGATCCCCCAGATGAGCTCCCCATCCTAGGGTGGAAGCATCCGTTATGACCGTGGCCACTGGTGGCGACTGCGCGAACGGCTTCCCCTGTGAAAGATTATTGCTCGCAATCCACCACTTCAATTCCACAGCAGCATCTCTGGAGATCTTGACAGTACCTTCTAAATCTCCCTTGTGTTGAGACCACTGCCTTCGGAGGCACCACTGAAGAGCCCTCATGTGCCAGCGAGCATGCGTGACCAACAGAATGCAGGAGGCGAACAGACCGAGCAGACGAAGGACCTTGAGGACTGGAACTACCGCTCCATTTCGAAACATTGGAACCAATTCCTGAATATCTTGAATCCGCTGAGGCGGAGGAAAGGCTCGACTCAATGTTGTATCCAGTACTGCCCCTATGAACAGGAGGCGCTGAGAGGGCTCCAGGTGAGATTTGGGCACGTTCACCGAAAAGCCCAGGTCGAACAACAACTGGGTTGTTGACTGCAGATGATGTGACACAAGCTCCGGGGACTTGGCTTTGATCAACCAGTCGTCCAAGTAAGGGAATACTGCTATCCCCTTCCTTCTGAGCTCCGCCGCAACCACTGACATCACCTTTGTGAAGACTCGAGGTGCTGAAGTAAGACCAAACGGGAGGACCGCAAACTGATAGTGCTGCGACCCTACCACAAACCGGAGATACTTCCTGTGCGACTTGAGTATCGGGATATGAAAGTAAGCATCCTGCAAGTCGACAGACACCATCCAATCTTCCTTGTTCAACGCCAAAAGCACCTGTGCTAGGGTCAGCATCTTGAACTTTTCCTGTTTGAGGAACCAATTCAAGATCCTCAGATCCAGGATTGGTCTCAACCGACCATCCTTTTTGGGAATCAGGAAGTATCTTGAGTAACAACCTCGACCCTTTTCCTGCTCTGGGACCAACTCTACCGCGCCCTTTGAAAGGAGGACTTGAACCTCCTGTTCTAGCAACAGGAGGTGTTCTTCTGAACAATAAGATGGGCGGGGCGGGATGAGGGGCGGGAACTCCCGAAAGGGAAGGGCGTGGCCTTTCCCCACAATGCCGAGAACCCAAGTGTCCGTTGTGATAGACTTCCACTTGTGGAGAAAATGCTGTAATCTTCCCCCTACAGGAGAGGAGTGAGTGGGAAACGGTGGAAGCCTAAGGCTGCTTCCCCTGCTGTACCCCTCCAGAGGACGAGGAAGAGGCAGAGTGCTGTTGAGAGGCTCCTCGGGTACGGGCCCCACCCCTCCCCCTCCCTCTAAATGACCTATAGGGGAGGGAAGAGGCGGGTTGCTGGAACCTCCCCCGAAAGGAAGAGGAAGAAGAGCCACGCCCAAATCCCCGAAACCTCCTGAAAAATCTAGAAGAGGCAGAGGAAGAAGGAGCTTGCAGTCCTAACGATTTGGCTGTGGCTCTGCTCTCCTTGAATCGTTCCAAGGCCGAATCTGCCTTGGCTCCAAACAGTCTGTCCCCATCAAACGGGAGGTCCAGCAGGGTCGACTGCACATCCGCAGAAAACCCTGAGTTTCGGAGCCAGGCCTGTCTTCTTGCCACCACAGCCGTGCCCATCGCCCTGGCCACCGAGTCGGTCGTGTCCAGCCCAGACTGGATAATCTGGGTCGTGGCAGCCTGGGCGTCCGAGACCACATCCAAGAGACCCTGGGGGAGCTCCATAAATGAAGACGAAATATCATCCATCAGAGCATGGATGTACCTCCCCAGAATGCACGTTGCGTTGGTGGCCTTCAACGCCAAACTGCATGACGAAAATATTTTCTTGGACTGCGCATCCAGTTTCTTGGAGTCTCTGTCTCCAGGCACCGTCGGGAAGGAACCAGGCGCTGACTTTTTAGGAACAGGAGGCTTGCACCACCAAGCTCTCCGGCGTAGGGTGTCTAGAGAGAAAGCCAGGGTTAGATGGTGCAGCTCGATACCTCCTGGCCACAGCCCTATGAACGGCCGAGGAAGACACCGGCTTCTTCCACACCTCCAACACCGGATCCAGCAAAGCCTCATTAAATGGCAAGAGAGGCTCAGCTGCAGCAGAGGCCGGATGCAATACCTCTGTCAGCAAATTCTGCTTCGCCTCTGCCACCGGCAAAGGCAGGTCCAAAAAGCTTGCTGCCTTCCTCACCACAGCATGAAAGGAAGCAGCCTCCTCCGTATATTCCCCTGGAGATGAAAGGTCCCACTCAGGGGAAGTGTCCAGCCCACTGGCTGTATCCAGACCATGTAGTCCGTCTCCAGAGTCCTCAATCTCTCCCTCCTCTAAGACTCGCTGGTACTCCTGCTCTTCTAAAAGACGGAGAGCACGCCTCCTCGAATGAAGTCTCTCCTCGATACGCGGAGTCGACATGGCCTCCGCCGACGTCGAAGAACGGCGCCGATCTCCAGAAGCATCCGACGCCGCGTCCGGCGCCACAGGCAGCTTCGGCGCCGAGGCAGGAGCCGGAGGACGAGGTCTTGGAGCCGATGGACCAACCGGAGTCACAGGGCAAAATCCTGACTTCGACGGAAGGGCAACCTCCGGGGCCGAAACATCCGAAGCCACCGGAGCGGCCACCGACGCCGGCACCGGCGCCGAGCCCACATTCCCAAAAGGGAGAAAGGGCATGAAGGGTGCCGGCCGAAGAGGCGCAGGATCACCCAACGAAAAGGCCAATGGCCCCGAAGGACCAGCCGGAGCAGCTCCTGGAGCCATCTGCTGAAAGATGGTATACATCGCATTAAGAAACGCGGTACTATCGGCTCCAGGAGTGGGAAAAGCCGGATACTGGGGTGCCTGGATCGAGGGCGACCCCGACGCCGGCCTCGACGTCTGCGACGCCGGAGAAAACACAAGAGGCTGCACCACCTCAATCACCGACGCCTGTCCAGGCGAAGTCGGTGACGCCGGAGAGGGCAACGGCGTCGATGGATGCGGCGTGACCGTGGGGCTGACCTCCCAAGTCCTCCGACGCCGAGCCGAAGGTGACCTCGAACGAGACTCCTTGCTGGAATGACATCGTGAGTCTCTACGGCGCCGGGAGTCTCGATGACGCCGGTGAGACCTTGGCGAAGAAGACTTCTTATGATGTTTCTCCTTCTTCTTTGACTTTGCCATGAATAACTTGGCCTCACGCTCTTTGAGGGCCTTCGGATTCATGTGTTGACATGAATCGCAAGTCGAGACGTCGTGGTCGGAGCTCAAACACCATAGACAGTCGGAGTGAGGATCTGTAACTGACATCTTGCCCCCACACTCTCGACAGGGCTTGAAACCCGACTTCCTCTGAGACATTATTACAGCAGAGAAGACTACGCAGCAGACAATACACTGTAACCACGAAGGTAACAGTAGCTCCCTCGAAGATAACCGTTTCGAATGCACAGAAAAAAGGGAACTGTCATCGGCACGTCGGCGAGGACCTCTTATTGCCTGTATGACGTCAGACGGCGTCGCGTGGGCTAGAGTGACGTCCTCGTCGACGTGCAGAGACTAGTAAGAAGATTTCCGTCGAATGCTGGCGCCATGGGAGTATTCATTAGGTGAGGAATCCACAGGTAGTTGTATCCATCAGAAAGGGAAACACCGCTATCCCTCTTCTTCTGAGCTCTGCCGCAACCACCGCCATCGCCTTTGGGAAGACTCGAGGTGCTGCAGTAAGCCCAAACGGGAGGACCGCAAACTGATAATGCTGGGACCCCACCACAAACCAGAGATACTTCCTCTGTGATTTGAGGATCGGAATATGGAAGTACGCATCCTGCAAATCAACAGATACTATCCAATCTCCTTTGTTCAACGCCAAAAGAACCTGTGATAGAGTCAGCATCGTGAACTTTTCCTGCTTGAGGAACCAATTCAAAATCCTCAGGTCCAGGATTGGTCTCAACCGACCATCTTTTTTTGGGGATCAGGAAGTATCTTGCATAACAGCCCGGAACCAACTCCACTGCTCCCTTTGGCAATAGGGATAACACCTCCTTTTGCAGTAACAGAAGATGGTCTTCCAAACAGAAGAATGGGCGGGGAAGGAAGGGAGGGGGGAACTCCCGAAAGGGAAGAGCATACCCCTTCTTCACGATGTCGATGACCCAGGAGTCTGATGTTATAAACTCCCTCATGGGAAGAAATTGGGCAAGTCTCCCCCCTACCGGAGACACGTGAACAGGGAGTGGTGGAGGACTAAGGCTGCTTTCCTTGCTGCACCCCTCCTGAGGAAGAGGTAGAGTGCTGCTGGGTGGCTCCTCTCGTACGTACTCTACCCCTGCCCCTGAAGGATCTGTAAGGCAGGGATCCTGCAGATTGCTGTGGTGCCTGGAACCTGCCAAGAAAGGAGAAGCCACATCCAAAACATCTAAACTTCCTATAGGATCTAAAGGTAGAGGAAGTGGCTGCCTAAAGTCCCAACGACCTCGCTGTGGCTCTGCTCTCTTTGAAACGTTCAAGGGCAGAATCTGCTTTTGTCCCAAAGAGTTTTTCTCAGTCAAAAGGCAGGTCCAGGAGAGTAGCCTGCACATCCGAGGAGAAACCTGATGAACGCAGCCAAGCCTGACTCCCGACACTATGGATGTACCCATAGCCCTTGCCACGGAGTCCGAGGTGTCCAACCCAGACTGAATCACTTGGGTCGCCGCCACCTGAGCGTCCGTTAATAGATGCAACACCTCTTGTGGCAATTCAGGATGACCCTTTGCCTCCTCCATAAGGGCATGAATGTAACGCCCCAAAATGCAAGTTGCATTGGTCGACTTCAAGGCCATGCTGCACGAAGAAAAGGCCTTCTTTGCTGCCTGGTCCATTTTCTTAGACTCCCTGTCCGCAGGGGTCCCGGGGAACGAACCAGGAGCTGACCGGGAGGAGCACGATGCCTGAACAACCAAACTCTCCGGAGTTGGATGTTTGGAGAGAAAATCCAGGTCACCTGGAGCCGCACGATAGCATCTCGATACCGCCCTGTTGACAGCTGTAAGAGTCACTGGCTTCCTCCAAATATCTTTAATGGGGTCCAAGAGAGCCTCATTGGAGGGCAACAGAGGCTCCGCCACTACCGAAGCCGGATGCAGCACTTCAGTCAGAAGGTTTCTTTTCATCTCTGCAGCAGGAAGAGGAAGATCCAAAAAGTCTGCAGCCTTCCTTATTACCGCATGAAAAGATGCAGCTTCTTCAGTATACTCCCCTGGGGAAGCCAAATCCCATTCAGGGGAAGTGTCAATGCCACTTGCTGTGTCCAAGCCTTGGAAATCACCTGAAGGCTCCAAGATCTCGCCTTCCTCCAAATGCTGTCTGCTGTATTCCTCTTCCTCCAGGAGGCGTAATGCTAATCTCCTGGATCGGAGCCTGGATTCGAGTCCCTGCGTCGATAAGGCGTCGGCTGACGCCGTAATCTTCGCCGGCGCCTCTCTTTGGATCCATCCGACGCCAAACCCTCCGGCGCCACAGGAAAGTTAACTGTAGACTGGATCCATGGAGAATCCACCGGCGCCGGCGTAGCAGACATTGTAGACGTCACAGGCCTCCTGGGCGACGCCAAAGACATGGGCGCCGAAGCGGCTCCAACTGGCAGAAATGGCATAAAGGGTGTCAGCTTGCAAGGAGCCGGAGCACCCAAGTTAAAAGCCAAAGGGCCTGACGGACCCGCATGTCCTCCACCAGGTGCCATGGTGGAAAAGATATTGAACATTGCATTTAAAAATGCAGCAGGATCCGTACCCGGTGCCGGGAAAGCCGGATAAACTTGCAGAGCCGGCGCCGGCATAGAGGCCGATGATGGACCAGGCATCTCCTGCTCCGGAGAAGCCGCCGGTTCCTGATGAGGCTTGACTTCAAACACCGACAAGGGTGAAGTCGGAGAAGCCGGAGTCGTTGGAGGCAGAGGAGTGATGGTCGGGCTAATCTCCCACGCCGAGAGTCGTGATGACGCCGAGAGTCCCCGTGGCGACGATGAGTCTTCGAAGATTTCGAAGAAGACTCTCTACGATGACGCCTTTCCTTCCTTTTCTTGGAACGGGCTAGGAATAAACGAACCGCATGACTCGACCTCATGGTCGGAACTAAGGCACCATAAACAATTTTCATGGGGGTCAGTGACCGACATCCGACCCCCACACTGGTTACAAGGCTTAAAGCCAGATTTTCTTGGCTGCGACATAGTAACACTGAAGTGCAACTGTAGCTCCCTGTTAGCCTCGAAGAAAAACCGTTACTCGAAGGCGCAGAAAAAAGGGAAGTGACGTCTGCATGTCGACGAGCGCTTCTTATTGCCTGGATGATGTCATATGGCGTCACGTGGAGTCGGGCAATTGTGATGTCATCGTCGACGTGCAGAGCTAGAAGAAAAATTTATATTGAAGTTGCCGCGAGGGGGAGAATTCTTTAGGTGAGGAATCCACAGGTAGGTGTATCCATCAGAAGCCAAGAGTAACTTACAGAATATCAGGGTCAGCATTTTGTCACGGTTGCTCTTCCTTATGCAGAGAATTATTTCTAGTATGTCAGAGGACGCATGTAACCTTGGGTGCCACTGCTACTCACTGGTACACATAAATGTACTCATACTCGCTGGTCCTCACTTTCACTTCAGAAAACACTTTTACACACTCACCCTTTTACACTGATAGGTTCTAGGCCCTGGTACAACTGCACCTGTCACACCATTGATAGCTAAACCCTGACTCACTTCCACGCTTTCTCACAATCTCCAGCATCTAATTCCTCAAAACACCCTCACACGCTTCACCCACTTCCTTTCACTCACTTTCACTTATTCATACACTCTCTGAAACACTGATTCTCACTTTCACTCATTGACACTCTAAAACAGTCACACACACACTCTCTCAGTCTCCTTCACTGCCAATCACTCAGACACAATAACAAACGTACAGAGAGAAACAACATTATTATTTATTTTTTACTTACCCTGCTTCTTTAGCTGGCAACTCGAAAGTTCAGTGGTAGCAGCAGAGCAGGAATCTGATGCTGGACATTGGAATTAGCAAGCCATGATTCTGAAAGAGGAGCCACACCGAGCAGCAAGGCTAGGTTTGAATACGGGAAGACCCACCTAAATTAGGGCCAGATGTAGTAAGCCATTTGCATGTCGCAAACTGCAAAAATCTCAGTTAGCGGCATGCAAACGGCCGAACGCGATGCTCATTCCCAAATTGCGAGTCGGTACCGACTCGCAATTTGGGAATGCGACTCACAAATAGGAAGGGGTGGTCCCTTCCTATTTGCGACTCGCATCGCTATTCAGAGTTGCTTTGTGACCGCGAATGCGGTTGCAAACCAACTCGCAGTTACCACTAGTGTCACACTGGAGGTAACTCATTCGCAAAAGGGAAGGGGTCCCCAAGGGACCCCTTCCCCTTTGTGAATGTCGACATAAAAATTTTTTCAGAGCAGGCAGTGGTCCTATGGACCACTGCCTACTCTGAAAAAAACGAAACCAAATAGTTTCGGTTTACTTTTCATTTTGCAACTCGTTTTCCTTTAAGGAAAACGGGCTGCAAAATGAAAAAAAAAAAAAACTGCTTTATTTATAAAGCAGTCACAGACATGGAGGTCTGCTGACTACAGCAGGCCACCATCCCTGTGAGTGCAGGGACTCGCTATGGGGTCGCAAAATGCGACCCACCTCATGAATATTGATGAGGTGGGTCTTTGCGACCCCATAGCGAGTCGCAGAAGGTGTCTGAGACACCATTCTGCATCCAATTTTGCGACTTGCAAACTGCGAGTCGGTCAGACTCGCAATTTGCAAGTCGCAAAATTGGATTTTCCTACATCTGATGTGCACCCTGACAGCTATATTTAACCGATATACTGTGCATGCACAGTATTTCTGCTGAACATAAAGGATTGTGGCTGTGAGGGGATTGTAGTTGAACTATGTCCCTCACATGCACAATCCAGACAATCGCCTACAGAGTGGTGTGTTTTTAAACAGCACTGTGTAGTTGGATCTTCGCTCAGACCCTTCAACCCCCTCCTCCTGTCATCAAGAGCTGGGAAACGAAGATAGGGGGGCGCACCTCTGCACTGCCAGTGTTCATGAAAACACAAAAGTCGTGTTTTCATGAACACTGCTATGTTAAATAATGGGCAGTGTCATGAGAGACACGAGGGAGAATGTGGGTCCTCACATGAGGCAGGGCTGCACCTTGAAGCCCCTGATAAGGAGCCTCCACTGCTGTATATAAAGCTGCACAAAACAATACCAAGGCCGAGTTCTATTGTTTGGGAGGCAAACCACACGTGGCATAGATGCCGTAGATGGAACCTACTGTCTACTGGTGCCTCCTTATTACCAGCAGCAAGTGTACTGCAATACGAATCATTTACACTCAGCCAGTGTGCAATGGTGTGCACTGTGGACCTCTATGCCACTAGTGTGTGTGCAGGACTTGCAGGTTCCACCCAAGACTCATTGAAGCTACACAACAGCTGCATTCCACAACAGATAAGAGGCCCTGCACTGAGAAGGGTCTGGCTTGTTTGTACATCTCAGACATTGTGTTTATAACATTTGAACTGTTTTAATGTTACAAGCCAAATGTTTCTGTTTGTGCTTATGTTTTCCAAGGGACTCCAAGTTGTTCCTGTCTTTTGACACCAGTGAAAATACAACAACCCCAGCTGATTTCTGCTTCAATGAGTTTCATGTAGAGAAGGTTATTGGGTTCCTGAAGGCCTGGTTTTGGTGTCTGGACAAGACTGGAGGGGCAATCTTCTACTCTCCTGGAAAGATCTACAAGACCTTTGCTGTGCCCTATGGTATTGCTCACAACATTGACCTCCAGATGAACATACCATTCATTCCTGAACCCAATGATTGCGTTTGTAACATGCATCAGTAAATGACAGTGATGAGGATGAAAGCACTGACTTCAGGTAGGAAACATCTTTGCCAGATGGTAAGTGCTTGTAATTAATGTGTCATATGTTGGTCAGAATGTGATTTATTTTTTGTTTTATGAAAGCTATTGATATGAATGTTGTGTTTGAATTTAGGCAATTATATTTTCAAACCCACAAAAGGCATCATGACCATGCATGCTGACTAGTTCCGTAGTACAGCAGTTCAGGTTGCATTATAAAAATGTTGGTATAAACAACAAACCTGAAGACAATGTTAACCTAATACTCATGATTTTATCTTCTTAATCCTATCTGGTCATGTAATCATCTTCTGGGGCATTTGCAAGCGATTGGGAATACTTTGAACTGTTGTACCAATATTCAAGTCGGAGAGACCTGCAGTGCATGTTGCATAACTATTGGTGGAGTGGTTGTGGTTCAATTTAAGGGACAATTCCTCTCAGTCATGGAGTGATGCCAGTGTTCAGGACTTTCATAAAAATGACCTGACGTGCTGTGTCCCAAAGCTTAGAACTTGGACTTGATGTTATCAGCCATACCCTATCTGTGGAAATTTGGTGTACCGTATGCTGTAAGACTACCATTTGGGCCCCTAAATTTAGAAGGGCAGTCATCAGTACATGTAACAGTGGCTTTATACCTTCACAATAGGCTACTTCCTCACACAACTTACATTGTGGCAGTCATATTTCAAGTTCAACATGCCTCTTACAGCTTTTTTTTATTGAGGCTTGTATTTCCTAATTTTTTGTCTTCTCTGTAAGGTCTATATTAAGATAAATCTCTATATACATTGTTGACATGTACTTCTTCCTTGCTAGGTGTTTGGTTGTCTATCACACTTTAATTTAAAAAGTGTGATGACAGCAAAATTGTTATTGTTTTAGATACTGATGTTAGTTTCACTATAATTGTTTGTGGTGAAATTTTTTTTTGTCTATCTACATTACATGATTGAAAAACAAATTAATTTCGATATGAAGTATTTATGGGTTGTGACAAAATACACTTTTAGTAAAAGGATTCTAAGAATGAGATTGCTACATATTTTATTTGTATTCAGAATTGATTTTATTTAGATTCAAATATATAAATCTGGCAACAGCTTAGTCTATACCATTCTGGAAAATAATGTAACTTGGATGTTGGTTGAGTAAATTGCAATTAACCAACAGTCATTTAGAATCATTTTACTGACAAGTCTATGAGTGAATGGGAAATGCGTGCTCATGAGGTGCCCAGATGCCCAAATTAGGACATCGCTTTTGCATGTCTCAGTGGTAGACAGAGGTAGGTTCCTTGGTGTTATCCTCAAATAGGCCAGATAAACAACCACTCCCAAGGGTCACTGAAGCAGCCGCAGTGCGAACAAGGTGGGTGTTGCTGACAGATTGCTCTGTGGGCAGTAGTGTCTCGCTTCCATTGTACTGCCAGCCAGAGATGTTTCAGACATCTGGCAGCAAATGGTGCGGGACCACAGAAAGTGCAAGCTAAGGCAGACACTGCTGCAGCTGGTGATTTGAATCCATCCAGCACCACCACACAATGTAGAGTTTATAAACTCAGGTGAATCACCAGGATATTTTGGATCCTTAGAATTTCAATACTCTAATCCCAGATGATTCTCCTGCCACATAGCTGCACCCATCAGGTCTCAACCCCTGGTAGTGATATTTTTGGTGCATACACTCTGAGCCTCCCTCTCTGTAGCAGGTTCTGCCCAAGCACTTTCCAAAATATTCTGTGACCTTGACTGGGGCCACAGGTATAGTGTGGCCTGACTGCACAGTAGATGTTCAGCTTGCCCGTGGTTCTTATTAGAGCCAGGTCAGGATTGCCACAGTTGTTAGAGGGGCACTTATGTTGATAGTTTTTCTGCATCTTTAGGGCTAAAGACATCAACAAATTTCTTGCACTGTGATGGTAATTCATTACCTTCTACATGAATGATGGAAAGAGGTGAGGAGATGGCGGGTTCCCATACCTTGCTTGGAAAACAGTTCTGTTTGCAATGATGCGATTCCAATGTTATGGTAAAGGCTCTCCCCGATCAACTATGAAATTATGTATTCTGAGCTACAGCATACCCAAAATGATGGCAAATTATGGGAAATTAATATAATTAAAGGCAAGACAGTCAACTTGGTCATTTTACTTGCCATTACAGCCATTGGTATAGTTTCCCAAGTCACCTTCCCTTCGATTGGGGATGTACCATCAATACCTGGAATCACCTGTTCTTGTTTTCGAATTAAAGGAATCTTAATTTGACTATGGAATTTATAGTCCATGAAGCAACCAGTAAGTCTGCAGTCGATAAAACTAATATTTGTAAAGGACCTTCAGAGGTTGCCAACTTTATAAGATGAAAATGGGTCTTGTCATTAGAAAACCTCTGATTCGTACTACAGCTCAACTTGGATTTGCTGATCATGGTTGAGTAACCTCATTGTTAGTCTGAGGATGGTCTTCTCCCAAACCTTTTGCCTGTTTCCCTCCATTTTTGCTGAAATTCGTTTTTTGTTAGCCCTAGGACTCTGTGCTCCTTACCACTGCTAACCAGTGCTAAAGTGCTTGTGCTCACTCTCCCAAACATGGTAAAAGGTGTTTAAACCTAATTCACACATTTAATTTTACTTATAATTCTCTCGTAAAGTGGTATACCATATACTCAGGGCCAGTAAATTAAATGCTATTAGTGGGACTGCAGCACTTATTGTGCCACCCACTTAAGTAGCCTCTTAGAACATGTCCCATCCAGACATTGCAGCCTGAATGCAGTTTTGAACTGGTAATTTGACTTGTCAATATAACCCCCTTGCCACACCTTCAACTCCCCTTTTCCTACATGTAAGTCACCACTAAGGTAGGCCCAAGGTAGCCCATAGAGCAATATGTATTGTAATTAAAAAGTTGGACGTGTACTTTTAAGTTTTACATGTCCTGGTGCTGAACAACACATGTATTCATTTTTCACTATTCAGCGGATATAGGTTAAAACTGGGTTTCCTTATTAATTTAACTTTTGATTCGGAACAGCTAGGCATTCTTATGTTTGGTGTCTACGAAATTGTAGATAAAAATCTTCTTTAATGGTAAAGTTGGATTTTAATTTACAATTTTGCAAATGCCACTTTTAGAAAGTTGGCATTTTCCTGTCTTTAGTCCTTTGCGGCCAGATGTATCAAACATTTTTACATTTGAAAATGGTGCGAATCGCTAAATTTGTCCGTTTGCGAGTGCAAAAATGCCTTCCAAGATGTATGAAAGGCATTCGCAATGCAATTTCAATGAATCACTAAAATAGCAATTCCCTGAAATTGCAACTCCATTTAGAGAATCACAAATTGCACCCTGTGGTTTGCATTGCCTAATTTGCGAATTCCTAACTGGAATTCACAAATTAGGTAATGCAAAACCATTTGCACCTATGTGGATGAATGGAGTTCCATTCCCTAATTACGATTCGGTAATAGCGATTGCGAATTTTAAGAAATCGCTATTACTGACTCGCAATTTTCATAAATCCCATTTTGCATTTCTTAAATAGCGATTTCTTAAAATTCGCTATTTAAGAAATGCAAACCGGGAGCTTGATACATCTGGCCCTTGGTGTATGCAACCTGTCCTGGGTCACATGACTGGGTGTAGTTGGCAGTTGGACTTTGAGAATTCCTCCCAGTCACTCAATAGAGGGATTAGGTGTGCCTGTATGGACTAGCTGCTGGCAGGATGGGGAGCATGGGGCAGAACTGGGCAGCACCCCACTTGCAACTGAACAGGCTGTGTTCTGCCTTCACATAAAGGGCTTGCCACCACTGCATTGTTCCTGCAGCCAGCTTGGAGTCAGGGCATCGCAGTCAGGAAATTCCAAGCACTTCAAAGAGAAACTTCTAGAAACTTCTCCTACTTCAAAGAAGGCACCAAGTATAAAAATAGGTCCATCAGTCCCATTTTCAGTTCACTTTCCTGACCTGCCGAAGGACTCTCAGAGGACTGCCTGTTGCTGTGGCCTATTGTGTACTCCACAAGACTGCTGTGCTGCACCTCAAAGGGCTGCTTTTCTGCCTGGAGCCTGCTTTGAACCCTCGGAGGTCTGCCCTCTGATTGATCCCTGCTTGTTCACCAGAACCCAAGACTATCAGAGTGATTCTAAGGGCTAGTTTGCTGGCCTCCTGTTCAGAGCTACAGGGACATAACATGCTCCCACCATCTTGAACCTGCATCAGGATCCCAGCCCAGCTTGAGTGAGTCCTGAACCCCCAAGTGGTGTCTCTCTAGTCCATGACCCTTGGTTGTGGTATTAAAGGTATCCAGATAGCCAAAATCCAAATCTTGGAACTTTGAACATTTTTGGCTTAAAACTCCTCTATGAACCAAGAGAAGACCGGGATCAGCCTGCTTGTCTGTCTGCCCGAGGTGCATTGCTGGTCAGCCTGACTTCGCAACAGATCTCACTATGGGGGTTATTCTAACTTTGGAGGAGTGTTAATCCGTCCCAAAAGTGACGGTAAAGTGACGGATATACCACCAGCCGTATTACGAGTTCCATAGGATATAATGGACTCGTAATACGGCTGGTGGTAAATCCGTCACTTTTCCGTCACTTTTGGGACGGATTAACACCTCCTCCAAAGTTAGAATAACCCCCTATGTTCTTCTCCGCAGCAGCAAATCCTGTTCAGCGGTCCTTCACCAAAGGGGTATACAGCCTCCTGGAACTCTTGTCAGCTACAGCATTCTGCCTTGCCCCGCTGGAGATTTTTGACTTCCAAAAAAGTTAACTTAGAAATCTTCACTGTGACTTCATCCTGCGGGTCCCCAGCGACAAGGCTTCCTCCCCAGATACCCCCTGCAGCCTTGCCCCACTGAACTTTACCTTCTCAGAACATTTTTTTTAAAGAATTACTTCTAAGTCCAAAACTAAGCGCTGACCGGGCACAGTCCACTTCCTATATTCAACATGCTTTCCATCTCAGTTGACCATATTTTTCAACTGTGACCCGGTCTTGCACGACTACATGTCCACGGTTGGCCCTTTGTTCTTTTAGGCACTAGTGTTTTCTATAAACTTTAAAAAATCATAACACTGGCTCTGCTGATCGAATTTTTGTCCATTTGGTGTCAAATAATTCACTCTATTTTTCTAAATTTATATGGGCTTTTTTGTGTTTGATTTCCACTTTATTACTGTTTATATGCTACATAAATAGTTCACACATTTCCTCTATGTTAAAGCCGGACTGCTTTTGTGCCAAGCTACCAGAGGGATAGGCACAGGTTAATTTAATTATTTTGTGGTTCTCCCTGACAGGGCGTATGACTGTAGTTTGAATAGGGGCCACCCCCTTCCCCTTTTAACCAACAACTAAATTTCTCACAAGGCTATTAACAAAAATAGCTTGCACTTTTTTTGGTAAATAGATTTATTTAGCTTCCAAGAAACATTAGGCAACCTACAGCATGAATAGGGACAGGAACACAATCATCTCTTACACGTTTAGAACATGTGAACCCAACCCGTGAAACCCACCCACCTCCCCTGGAAGGCAGTTAGTGGGCCACAACTGGAGACATAGCGACAAGAGCTTGAGAGATGGGCGCGATATGAGAGTGCAGTGCTGCTCTGGGAGGCTACAAAGGGGTGTGGTTCATTGGACATGGCCAGGGGCTGGGGGGAATTGGTGGGTTCCATGAAATATCCTGATCCCCCCATCACCAGAAATGTCCCAGGCAGTCCTTTAAAGATGACCCCTGCTTTGAATTGCCAGAACAATAGTGTTGCTGAATGTTGAGGCCTTGCTTCCTGGAGGCTGGCCCCAAACCAGGAGCTGCGATCACCACCTGCCTTATACTTGCTGAAATAAGATGAATCCACTTAGGACACAAATGTTTAATGTATAGATTAAAAAACGTGACTAGGGGGCAATATGGTGGGTCTGTCCAGATATTTAAATCCCCCGGTAGCTGCCTCTGGTCGTGGTGTATCATGCCAGCTGTTCCGTTGTCAGCACAAAGAGCAATGGGGACAGGGGGCAATCCTGTCTAGTTCTGCAACCGTCCTTGTGTCTCTCTGAGGTGGCTCGACCAGTCTAGACCCTGGCCATGGGATCCATGTACAATAACTGAGTACAGGCCAGGAATCTGTACCCTAGGTGGAAGTGTTCTATTACACTATGGAGAAGGTCCCACTTTAGGCTGTCAAAAGCCTTCTCTATATCCACTGCAAAGACCGAAACGTTGGTGCGATCATGAGTGTTAACCTCTAGCAGTGTAAGTAGCCTCCTGATGTTGAGTGCGGTGTTGCGACCAGGGATGTATCCCGTCTGATTGGGATGGATCAATTTACCTATGTGGGGAGAAGTATTGGGGCCAGAATCTGCTTCAGGATTTTATAATCAGTGTTTAACATTGATAGAAGTTGGTAGTCTTTCATATCATTTGCAGGCCTTCCCGGGTTCAACTGCGTGATCTCCAATGCTTCCCAAGTGGATGAAGGCAGATGGTCCCTGTCTTTCACAGCTTTGTATAAGTCTATTAGCTGAGGTGCCAGCTCATCCACATATGTGGTTTATTGCTCCA
Organism: Pleurodeles waltl; assembly: GCF_031143425.1. Taxonomy (NCBI): domain Eukaryota; kingdom Metazoa; phylum Chordata; class Amphibia; order Caudata; family Salamandridae; genus Pleurodeles; species Pleurodeles waltl. The sequence continues at coordinate 426,278,654 of NC_090443.1, forward strand.
CTGGGAACCCCATTGGTCCTGGTGTTTTACCCCGAGCTAGGGCTTTTATAGCCCCCAGGACCTCCTGGAGGGTAATATCACCCCCTATCTCCTCAGCCTCCTATGGCGTAAACACCGGGAGAGGAAATGGCACCAAGAATTTGCCTATGGCGTTGTCTGCATGTTCCGAGAAGACCACATAGAGCTCAGAGTAGGTGCAAAATTGTTGGTTAATTTCGGCCTGTTTATAGAGCCTTGTTTCCTGAACAATCTTGAGTTCTGCTATGACCGAACCTCTTTTCGTAGGGTTAGCAAGCCAGGCCAAGCGTGAGCCAGTGCACTCCAATTCTGCAAGTGCCCGTATCTTATACTCCTTGTAGTCAAAACATCTTAGTTGCTGAACATGTCTTGTAACAGACTCCTTTGTCTAGAGTAGGGCAGTTTGTAATTCAGGTTGACCCGGTCTACGCTGTTCTACATCTCTCATCGCTTCTTCTGACACCCAGACTTAACTTATTAACGTGCTCCTTACCTTCATCGACTCCACTATGCACTTTTCCCTTAGCACAACTTAAATGCATTCCAACTCTATCTGAGGAGAATAAGTTGTGCCAGCATTGTCCTCAAAATATTGCTGGGTACTACCTCCTATTGTATCCTGAAATACTGGGTCCTCCAAGGACTCCACCTTCAATTGCCATATCGGCATGCAGGCCCATGTTTGTTCCCATCGTAAGTGGAGGAGGACTAAGTTATGGTCCAATATGGTTAACGTGAGATAATCAATGTCATGCACTACAGTGTGGACATCCGCAGTGCAGAGGAACGTGGCCAGGCGCACATGTAGCTCATGAAGTCCCGAAAAAAAGGAATAGTTTCTAGTTAATGGGTGTGCTTGGCACCATGAGTCAATGAGTCCCCTTTTTGTTTACCCATCTGAAAAGGAACCTGCTACTTTAGCGGTAGGAGATTCTCGTAATGGGGGGTGGGAGCAATCAAGCACTGGGTCTGCCACGCAGTTAAATTAAAGTCCCTGCCCATAATGACCAAGTCCATCAGAAAGAGGGCCAAGGATCTCATTTAATTGGTTAAGAATGCCCCTTGGTCTATGTTTGGGGTGTATACATTACTAATCGCTGTGTCTTGATCGTCAAGCTGACCCGTTACTACCACAAAACTCAGGCCCCCAGTGTGCTGAAAAGGAGCCCCTGGTCTTATCCAAATTAGTGTCCCTCTTGCGTATGTCGAATAGGTAGTATAATAGGTCTGTACCTGCCGTCTTCTTTGCAGTGCTGCCCCCTCCTTAGCTGTCAGTTGTATTTCCTATAGGAGTGCTATGTGAATCCCCCGCCTATTAAGGTATAAGAATACCATGTAGCGCGTGGTCGTCATGTGTTTCCCCTAATGTTCCAGGAGAGAATGCGGTATGTCAAGGGGGTTGCCATTGCGCCACACTACAGGCATTCAAGATCAATCACCCCCTGAAATCAATCCCACTTTCGGTATCTCTCATCCATTATCAGGACACAACTGGACACAACTTTCATAGCTCCGCAAAACAAACATTGTCATCCCAACTCCCATTACCCAGAACAAATAGGCAACAACCCCCCATCAACACTCTCTGTCAGCCGCAGACACACGCAGGTGAACTCTCGTAAACAACAGAGGGTGTGTGGCTATCCTGGAATGACCCACCCAGGGTCGTAATGCGGCCAGACTCTCGATGGGGAAGTCGCCATGGCGCTGGCAACCTCCCCGCCGGCTCTATTCTGACTTTCCCACTGGGTTGACTGGCATTATAAGAGATCCGGCACCAATGCTGCTGCAAGCAGGGAGCACCAGCACCCTTGAAATGTGCACTGTCTGCACAGCATTTCAAGGGTGCTGAGTGGGGGACCACTGCACTGCCCATGGGTATGGCGGTGCAGGGGGCCCCCTCTGGCCCCATGCTCTTGTACTCTGCCAGCCTTTCCATGGTAGTGGAACTGCCATGAAAAGGCTGGCAGAGAACAAGGCTGTAATCAGTAGAGTGGAGCTGATCTCAGCGCTACCCAGGCTGATTACAACCAAGACTGCCACCGTCCCATCGGAGATCCTAGCAGAGATGGCGGTTCCCTGACAGTCGGACCACTAGGGTCATAATGTGGCAGTCGGGCCGCCACAGCTGTAGCGGTCTGACTGCCACTGTGAGTCCTAGACCCGCCAGACTCGTAATTGGGCCCTAAGTGTAGAATATTTTACAGACCGCCAACTTGCATTTGAAATTAAAAATAATTTTTGGACTAGCCTGTGTCCATGTCACAGAGGTAGCCAACCACTATAATTTACTAATAGAAAGCCATTCTACCAACAAGACAAAGACAAACTTAGACCCCCCCAATGGACTATTTCGAAGACACTTCGGTTGGCAGACTGTATCGCTCAGGATACTGATATCAATCCAAATATCATGGTGGAATGTCTATGACCGCACCTTGGTAGGGGAAGCCAAAACAGACAACGCAGTGGAAGGATAGCACAGTACCTTCCAATGCACATTAGGCAGAATTTAACCTGCACTATATCAATTTGCACAAAGAGCAAAGCTACCAAAAGAATGAGGCAACTGTTACCCAAATTGGCTTTAAACTTAGCAAACAAACCAAAAGAATGTATGAGATGCTGCAATTTAAAGTCAAACTCTTCATAAATAATAAAGGAGTAGATTACTTAGAAATGATAGCTAAAAGCATATTATAAAATAAATAGTAACCTGCCAAAGTCCCCAAAAGCTCTGACAATTTCCTAACCAACATGCCGAACCTTGTATTTCTTAAATAATAAATATAATTGTATTATGTCAATCAACAAATAATTAAAACTCCAGTTACAATAAAGACTGAATAAAAGTATATATAAATTATTTTAAATAAAATATTATTGTCCCCAACAAAGAAGTTAAAAAACAATTCAAACCACCACATAAATATATTGCAACACATAAGTCAAACAATGCCACACAACCATCACATGATATTGCACAAGCATTATAAAAAAACATTTCCCACCCAAAAGAGAATGAATTAAAGAACATGTACTGTTCAGTAGCTACAGATCTTTCCCTTAATCCATGTAATAAAAAATGAGTAAATCATCAAAATTGGAAAAATAGTGTAGAAAGATCCAAAACAAATACAAAACTGAAACAAATCCAATACAAATCCTTCGGAGCAATCTAAAGTATGTAGAAACCATAAATGCCTCCAAAAAAAAACAAAAAAGGAAATCAAATAAAAAAGCAATGGTTTATAATAAACCAAAAATTGTTTAAAACAAAAAAAATCCCAATGCCCATCGGACACGTTTGTAGACAAAAACCTGCAAAGAAAATAAAAACCCATTTGCAAAACACATTACACTCCCAAAAATACATATTCATCATTTAATCATCAAAATATAATAAACATTACATAATTTAACATAATATGGCAACACATAACTAAAATATTGTACTAAACACAAACGACAAAGTAGTTAAATCACTAATGTACCTAATTACACATAAACCCCCATTCTATACAATAACTATCTTCTAGACTTCCCCCTAAAACCGCATACTCTCAAAACCCTTATAAAATCCTTGAAAAAGGACTTATATGTTCTGACGAACCGCAGCACTGTAGCACAACCTGGTCCGGGGAAAACAGACTAAAAACAACACAAATAGATTACAAACTAGCAGGTAGCGGTAAAATAATGGCAGCTAGATGAAACTAAAAAAAAAATACTATCTCGCCATAGAAATTAATGGGACAATTGGAGAAATGTATAAACAAAGTTTCAAAATATTAAACATGTGAAACATGTAAAAAATGTTGTGATAAAAAGTTTAAAATGTTTAAAAAGTATACATTAAATAATAGAATAAAATGGCTACAATTATTTAATATATACATAAGAAATGTGTGTTAAAATGATGTATTAAATATGTGTATAAAACAAAAGAAAAATGTTAAAATGTTGCACAATAAAAAATAAAAGTTTAAATAGTACAACACATATAATATGGAAATATAATTTACATGTTTTTATTAATAAAATATATATCATTAAAAATTTCAAAATATACAAAAAAAATGTGGAAAATTGTGATGTCTTCATTATACAAAACAATGTGAATTTTAATATTGTTTACAAAGGTACAACTTTTTTATTGTATTGTTAACGGACAAAAATACTAATAAAATAACACAAAATATTTCTACTACATACAAAAAAATAAAATATTTCAAAATATAAACTTAACATTGCATAATCACACTCCAACATAAATCATTTGTTAAAAATTGTTGAAAACTAAAGGGGTGCAAACTCCTATTCCCAATCCAATGTAAACCAATTTGAGAAAGGCGTTGGATACCAAAGGGGTGAAATATAATATTCCCACTGCAATCTCTAAACCAATGAGGGAAAGACATTGGAGACTAAATGAGTGAAATATACTATTCTCATTCCACTCTAAACCAATTTGCGGAAGTTGATGGACACTAAAGGGGTAGCTTTATTATTCCCACTACAATCTAAACCAATTTGGGGAAGCTGTGGAAACTAAAGGGTAAAATGTACTATTCCCACTCCAATCTAAACCAATGTGTGGAAGGTGTTGAACACTAAAAGAGTGACATTTACTATTCCCACTCAAGTCTAAACCAATTTGGGGAAAAAGTTGGAAACTAAATGAATGAAATATACTATTCCCAGTCCAATTTAAACACATTTGGGGAAGGCATTGAACACTAAATGAGTGACATTTACTATACCCCCTCCAATCCAACCATATTAGAGGAAGGTGTTGGACACTAAGAGGGTAACATTTCATAATAACCCCACTCTAATCTAAGGATATTTGAAACATGTTTTGGGTGCTAAAGATGTGAAATTTACAATACCCACTTCAATATAAAAAAGTGAATAGAAAGTAATACAGATTAAACAGTTTTTAAAAAACAATCAATACTGCATAATCATACACATTTTTTACAATATTATTAAATGTACTTTCATCTAAAAACAAGTTAACCAAAACTACAAACCAATATACATAAACTAAATTATTAAAACTGTAAAAACATTATGTTATTAATATTAATAATTAAAATATTTATTCAATTCTTATTCAACCTTACCAAAACTATATACCATAAAATTATAAATAAACTATAATTTCAGAATTAACAATCATCAGATCGGGGTGTGGCCAGGCAAGATGGTTGAATAGACGCTTCTCTAGGTGCTTCCACCGGCATCTCAGATATCCTGCTTTTATCCTACCTCCTCCTATAAGCTCCATAACCACGAAGACGTGGCATCACGTTGTGCCTTGAAGACAAGCATCTGGGGAATCTTAGGGCACCCCAGGCCAACTGGTGCTGCTGTGAACCTGCTGATACAGCCAGCTGCCATTTTGAGCCTGGGACCGGGGTCAGCTGTGAGGCATTCCTGGAGCCCCCTCCTGCACAACATACACCAGGGTGTGATGAGATCCTAAGTGTCCCTGGCATTGTGAGAGCAGGGGCGTGCCCCTGGTGTCCGCCCTTTGCGGCAGCTTCCTAAGGCCCTGGATGCACCATTATGAAGGTGGTTGCTTAGTGTGGGTCCATGTGGAGGCTAAAAGCAGAAGCTGCCGGGTGCCGCAGCTGAACGACTTCCAACAACACTCACGGAGCTGGATCTGCATGCTCCATCCGAAGCGGTGTCTGCTACGATCATCGCTCGCTTGTTCAATTTCCGTGACTGGGGCGCTATTCTTCAGACCACCCACATCAGATGCCCCCTGCTGTTTGAGGGACAGCCTATCGCTATCTTTCCCAACTACACACAGAGGGTGCAGGAGCAGAGGAAGATGTTTCTGTCCATTAAGAAACAGCTTTGGGATCTAAACCTGAAATATAGTATCATGTTACCGGCGAAGTTGAGGGTTCAATGCAAGGGAGAGGCTCTCTTCTTCTTCACAACTGTGGAGGCCAGAGACTGTCTTGACTCACGAGGGGGGACGATTCTACCAAAGGCTGGCCACAAACTGCATCCTCACGTCGGACCACTCAAAGCCCGACGGTATGCCCACGACAGAGACGTGGACGCTGGAAGAGGTTCGAAGATGGCGTGCAGAGCGGAAAAAATCCTGGTTTGTGCTGATGGCACCTAGAGGGCTGTGGAGCGGGTTTCCAACTTTCCCAGGATCTGGGAGGTGATCAAGAGATGGACGGGGTTGGCTCCTCCTGAGTCTGTCCCCATCAGTTATGAAATTTGTTGTGTTTCAAGGGGTAAGATTGTGGTCTTAGGTCTCACTGCACCACCTCCCCTATACGCCTCACAGACCAGAACATGTGAGAGGCCTGAGAGGACTGTGGAGAAAAAAAAACACATAACGCTTGTCCGAGAGGTACTGTGTGCTTATTGACATTGAATGCCCTGGTGTTAGGGGAGGTGTTCTCCCTAAGATGTCCTTCCTTTTCTCTTTTTCATGTTTTTGACTATGCTGGTGGGGGTGCCACCCCCTCAGAGGGCAGTAGACACAGGGAAGTGGCTTGAGAGCGACAGCCTTGCATCCTCCCTGATGACCTACCTCTTGCAAAACATATGTATCATGGGGTGGTTGAGGTGGGATATTGTTTCATAGTGTTTCCATGTATTTTACATTTGAACGTGGTGGTATGGGAGGGAACTGCTGATGTTCAGCTCAGCTGTTTCACAATGAGGTAGGTTGGCAAACTGCCCAAGGAGTAGGGGGAGTTGGGAATAGATGTTGACTTTCTAGTTGAATTGTTGTTTATGTAACTTGCCTATGCTTTTGTGTGACAGAGATCTGCAAGAGGTAATAAGTGGATCCATGTGAAAGGAGTGTGATTGGGGCGACTGTGGAAGATGGGGTGGAGGTGATGCATCTCATTGCTTTATGTTTCAGACAGTGAACAAATGTGTTACCTGGAATGTCGGGGGAATTGCCCATTATGAGAGGCGTAGATAGGTTCATTCTTATCTAAATTAGTACAAGTTCGCCATTGCATTCTTACAGGAGACTCATGTATGGGGCGATTGCATTCCTAGATTACGTAAACGATGGAGAGGCCAAATCTATGCCACCTCCTATTATGGATATGCCTGGTGGGGTACTTATTTAAGTGGCCCCAGGAGTGCCATTTCACCACCAGCACCACATTTTAGACCCGGAGGATCGCTATTTGATCCTTCAGGGCACCATTGATGGTCATGAAATTTGTTTAATTAATGTCTATGCCCCAAACCTAGATTGCCCAGACTTCTTTCCAGGTGTGATGGCTGATGCGGTGCCATACAAGGGCCTGCCATACCACCGGCTGGGGACTGCAACTTCACTTTAAATGGGCTGATCAATCATGATCCACCCAACCTTCATACTAAGCCTCAACTTACTGCAACGCTCCAAGATATCCTGGGTGGCCTGCACCTACGTGATGTGTGGCGTGAGCGTCATCCCAAACAAAATCTATTCTCATGTTACACGCCAACGGTGGGCACATTTAGTCAATTAAATTATTGCTTTATTTCCACCGAACTGGTGTCACATGTCAACATGAGCTATCTGACGCGCAACCAACTTAATCAATGCCTATCTTACTTAATCTCATGCAGACATTTTGGGCAGTCTCAGGCCTATGCTTTAATCCTAATAAATTCAAGCTGTTGGGACAGCTAGTGGGAGCCTCATCAGATGCATTACCCCAAGTGTGTGTCCCCTGGGTACTGATGGGAGTCAGGTATCTGGGGATACATTTGATCCACACTGCCCCAGCATACAGAAAGCGCAATATGGGTAGAGTGGTGGAGGGATTGCAGGCCTCGATTCGGTACTGGCGGGAATTGCCGCTCATGTTACCTCGTGCCTGTATGTCCTGCAACATATGCCGTATGAGATCCTTCGCCACTATTTTCGAACTTTAGACAAACTAACAACTGATTTGCTATTGGGGTCTGGGTGCAAAACGGTTGAACTTGCTACCCTGCAGCGTTCGTGGGGTTAGGGGATTGGAAGTTCCATGTTTGGAACTCCACTAAATGGTGACACAACTGAAGCATGCGGTCCACTGGCTTGACACAAGCAATAATTGGGAAAAAAGGCTGCTCCACGGTTCACATGGACAGAGACCCTTACCAGTCCTCCTGATGTCTGGATGCCAGAACCCCCTGGAGACTGCTTAAGTTATCCGCCTGATGGCAGGGGTATGGGAGGGAGTGGCTCATTGTGTCCTCCGCCGTGCTCCATATGCCCCTGACATGCCCTTATAGGATAGTGCAGCCTTTTCTGTATGTTTCCGACTCCATGTTGGTGCAAAAATGGAGGGATGTGGGTTGCTAAGTCATGGGGGATCTCTACCCCGGACAACGTTTTATTACAAGAGAGGGGGCCATGGATGCTTTCTCCCTGGGAGAGGGGCAATATTTCCAATATATGAAGATTTTCAGTACTGCCCAGGAAACTTGGCCCTCCTTTCCAGATGAGCCGATCAAATCTGTTACGCTGACCACTATATTGGAGATGGTCAAGGGTCATCGCCTGATTACTCAGATGTACCTGGCTCTTAGTGAGGAGTTCCTGTACAGACTAAATGGGAGATGCTTATGGAGTGGCCCAACAGCATTTAGTTTTTTCACTTGATTGTTTGAAGAAAAAGATATGCCCTTAACAAAGGCAAAAATACCAAAACATATATATATATATATATATATATATATATATATATATATATAGATATTTATACATATATATCCGCAGACCGGGGAGGCTTGGGTGGGTGTAAGGAATCTGCAGCTAGATAGAGTCTCTACCAGGTAATTTGTTACCAAAGGTAAATAATTTGTTCATCTGATAGAGACTTCTAGCTGCAGATTACTTACCTTAGAATAGATACCCAAGCTATAGCTCCTGGTGGTGAGTTTTGAGGATATATTTCATACCAGGAAGTCCTGCAGGACTGAGCGGGCAAAATGCCCCTCTCTCCTCAACTGGCTATCCAGGCAGAAGTGTCTTGCAAACGTGTGCAATAAAGCGCATGTTGCCGCTTGGCAGATGTCAAGAACCGGCACGCCACGAGCTAACGCAGTGGTAGCAGATTTTTCTCTGGTAGAGTAAACCCTCAGACCCTCTGGAGGCTGCTTCTTGGCCAAAGCGAAGCAAATCTTTATACAGAGAATGACCCAGCACGAAATGGACAGTTTCTGTACTCCCCGACCCTTCTTTGCACCAAAGTATCCCACAAAGAGTTGGTCGTCCATCCGGAACTGTTTTGTGCGGTCAAGGTAGAATGATAATGCTCTTTTTGGGTCCAGCCGATGGAGACACTCCTCTTCCTTAGAGGGATGTGGTGGCACAAAGAAGGTGGGCAAGGTGATATTTTGACCCACATGGAAAGGGGTCACTACCTTGGGGAAGAAAGAGGCACGAGTTCTGAGGACCACTTTATCAGGATATATTTTGAGATATGGCGGTTTTGAGGATAAAGCCTGCAGCTCACTCACTCTGCTGGCAGATGTCATTGCCACCAAAGAGGCTGTTTTGATAGTGAGCAGCTGGAGAGGACAGTTATGTAAGGGCTCAAAAGGAGCACACATTAGGAAAGTAAGAACAAGATTAAGATCCCACTGAGGCATGACAAAAGGTACAGGTGGAAACATGTGCACAAGCCCTTTTAAAAATCTTTGTACAAAGGGAGACTTGAACAAAGATGGTTGGTCGGGCAAGCATAGAAAAGCCAATAAGGCAGCAAGATAGCCCTTAAGAGTCCCTAAGGAGGAACCCTGTTGGGCAAGAGATAGAATAAACAAAACGTTTCCACCGGCAAGCGTAAATCAACTTAGTAGAAGGACGCCTGGCTGCCAGAATGACATCACAGACTTCGGAAGGGAGGTCATAAACCATCAACTGTCGCCGCTCAACCTCCACGCATGAAGCTGTAAAGTTGACAGGTTCGGGTGGAGAACCTTTCCCTGCTGCTGTGACAGAAGATCCTCCCGAAGAGGCAACCTGATTGGAGGACTGATGCTCATTTTGTAAAGCTCTGGATACCAGACTCTCTGTGCCCAATCTGGAGCCAGTAGGATTACTTGGTCGTTCTTGGTTTTCTTGAGAACTCTGGGCAGAAGCGGTATGGGCGGAAAAGCGCACAGGAGGCTTGAACTCCACTCGCAACGAAAAGCGTCACCTAGCGATAGCCCCCTGGGAAACTCCAACGTGCAAAACTGCTGACATTGCGCATTCTCTACAGAGGCGAACAGTTCTAACCAAGGCTCTCACCACTGCTGAAAGAATCGTTGCGCCATTTACAGATGGAGATACCATTCGTGATCCGCTAAGCATCGACGGCTGAGTTTGTCTGTCCTGGCATTCGGGTGAACCTGCCAGGTGTTGAACCACCAGGGTTATGCCCTGCTGTTCCACCCATGTCCAGAGACGCAGAGCCTCTTGGCAAAGGGTTCACAACCCCACACCGCCTTGCTTGTTGCAGTACCACATTGCGGTGGTGTTGTCCGTGAACACCTGCACTACCTTTCCTTTCATAACAGGAAGAAATGCCTTTAATGCAAGTTGGATCGCCTGAAGCTCCAACAAGTTGATATGGAGCCCGGATTCTGCCGGAGACCAGAGAACCCTGATCTCCACCTCTCCCAGATGGCCGCCCCATCTCAGAAGTAACGCATCTGTCACTACTGTGAGATCTGGTTGGGGAAGGGAGAGGAGTCTGTCTTTAACCCATTCGCAGTTCACTAACCACCACTGCAGATCCTTTGCAGTCCCCTCCGAGATCTGAACCACATCTGTAAGATTTCCCTGATGCTGGGATGGTGTGAAGCCTGAGGACGGTGGCTAAGTTGTAGCTGGCGTGGTACTGTGCCCCTTCCGAAGCCTCGAAAGGGGCGGAAGACAGATTGCTGTCGAGCTGGCGTTGAGAGGCCCAAGGATCTGGCCGTAGCTCAAGAATCCTTAAACCTCTCAAGCGCGGAGTCTGCCTTCTCACCAAAAAGGCGAGAGACATCAAAGGACATGTCCATCAAACTTGACTGGACATCCCCTGAAAAGCCAGTTGAACGTAGCCAGGCGTGGTGACGTAGGGCCACTGTCGATGCAATTGCTCTACCCAGCGAGTCGGTTGTGTCCAATCCACACCTGATAGTAAACTTGGCTGCATTCCTCCCATCCTTTACAGCCTGGGTGAAAGTGTCCCGTACACCTTCCGGGACCTAGGGCAGCACCTGTGCCACCGAATCCCATAAAGTATGGAAAAAACAGCCCAATAGCCAAGCGGTGTTTACTGACCTCAATGCCAGGCTGGAGGAAGAAAACATTTTCTTTCCAAGCTGATCCAGCCTCTTGAATTCTCTATCCGGGGGAGTGGAAGGGAAGGCACCACGGAAAGTAGAGGCTTGGACCACCAAGCTATCCGGGGTGGGGAGTTGAGTAAGGAATCTAGGGTTGCTCGGGGCAGGTCTATGGCAGCGGCCAACCGTCCTATTCACAGGAGCCCCTGTGCTGGGTTTGGACCATGTTCCCAGAAGCACGTCTGTTGGGCCTGATTGAAGGGCAACATCAGCTCTGATGTAGTCACCCCAGGCTGAATCACCTCTGTCAGGAGATTCGTCCTGACTGGCACCGTGGGCAAGTCTAGGTCCAAGACCTCAGCTGCCCTATGCACCACCATAGCATAAGAAGCTCCCTCCTCCATAGCCACATTAGGAGGAGAGAGCATACCAGTATCTGGACATCTGGAGATGTGTCCAGTCCACTGGCCTCCCCTAGATCCTCGTACCAGTCCTGTTCATGTTCCAGGTCATACTCTAAAGGGTCCTCAGATCCCTCCCACTCCTCCCCTGTGCCTGGCTGTTCAGAAAAAGGCTCAGGCAATGAGCTGGGCCGAATTGGCACCGTCGAAGTCGGAGTCGGCATTGTACGACGTCCCTCCGGCTCCGAATCATCCGGAATGAGGATGGGGCTACCACCGGTGGGCGCTGGTGGTGGAGGAAGCGTTGACGTTGGACCCAGCGGTGAAGGAGGTCGACTGTAAGGGACTGGCACCGGTCCGGATCCAGTATTAGATCCTGGGGTCCCCAACGGCGCCGAGGCTGAAGCCGCCGACGTCAAACCCAATGGGGCCCCTGCTGACCCTGCTGGGTCTGAAGACCCACCCGAGGGTGCAGCTCACTCAGAAACAAGGCGCATGGCCACATAGATTGCTTTATTTGAGCGGGGGTCGCTCCGGTCCCCGGAAAGGGGGGAAGACGCAGAGCCGACCCTAGCGATGGCTCTGCGGAACCGCGCTCGGAATGTCGATGTTCCCTAGATGCCTCGTTGGCCTGATGGGCATGGCGAAGTCGAAGTCCGCTCAGGACTTCTTCTTCTTCTTGTGCCTCTTACCTGAGTGATCGGATGACCTCAAATGCAAGGAAGAGGACTTGGGACTCCGGGAGCGGTGCCACGACCTCCTCCTACTGCGGGACCGTGACCTCCTCAGAGTTGCGCCGACTGAAGACGGCTGTCGGGCTGCAAGAAGTTTGATGGATCTCTTCCTCAAGGCCTTCGGAGCCATGGACGACAGTCGGAAAACAAAGTGGAGTTGTGATCCTTCTCTAAACACCAGAGACACACTTGGTGTGGATCCTAAACCGACATGGTGCGATGACATGCACCACACGGTTTGAATCCAGTCTTTCTAGAAGACATGCTTTAAACAATCAAGAAAAAACCTCAACGTCTGTCGAAGAAAAGGGTAGTTCGTATCCGGATCTGCGCTTAACTGGCGCGGAAGGAAAAGAACTGACGTACACGCACCGAGGTGGCATCTATACAGACAACTGTGACATCACAGACGGCTCCAACAACGCTGATGACACCATGCGGAGCCGGACGACACACGCGGATCCGAACGACGTCACCCGACGTCGCATGCAGGGTACTCTCAGCAGAAAAATTGCAGATTCGAAGCTGAAGCCAGGGAATTCTAAGGTAAGGT